>NC_053394.1:241446230-242171737 GCF_905171765.1 Bufo bufo | reverse complement strand
AGAGCCAATATATGCCTCCGAAAATATATCACCCCAGTGAAACTTATATACAGCTTGTATAGCGTGATATGTCCATGTTAATTGCGAAATTTAAAAAGGGAGATTATTATATACATCACAATTTATCCGCTGAGGAGAGACAGGTAGTCAATCATCTGACTGATGATGACTCCCTGATCTTTAAACCCGCGGATAAAGGGGGAGCCCTTGTCATATTAGACAAGGACTACTATGTTAAGGAAATTCTGGGACAATTGTCTGATCACAATGTCTATGAAATATTGCAGGGGGATGCGGTCCGGGCAATAAAGCGGGAATTACAGGCCTTGGTTGATGATAATTTGAAAAAAGATGTTATTGATAAAAAGCTAGCTGAATTTTTAATCAACCAACACCCTGTAACACTCGTATTCTATACACTCCCCAAGGTGCATAAATCCCTGGAACAGCCTCCGGGACGCCCAATAGTTGCAGCTATGGACTCAGTCCTTTCTCCTCCTGCAATATTACTTGACAAAGTGTTGACCCCTCTCACCAAGAAGGCCCCTTCTTATCTTAGGGACACACAACATTTTTTAAAGACAATACGAGAGATTGAGCTGTCGCAAGATTGTATCCTAGTTACTCTGGACGTATGTAGCTTATACACCAGTATAACTCATGAAAAGGGCCTGGAAGCCGTCCAGGCATTACTCGATGAGAGCACATACACAGGGATAGAAAAGGATTTTTTTCCTTTCTTTACTTTCTATTGTTCTGCGACGTAACTAGTTTTTATTTCAAGACACATTTTTCCAGCAGCGGTGTGGGACCGCGATGGGGTCCAATGCCGCACCGCCATACGCAAATTGCTATATGGCACATTTTGAGAGAGAGTACATCTACCCAAATGAGCTATATCAAATCTATTGTATATTTTGGAAACGTTTCATCGATGATGTTTTTTGCGTATGGCGGTGCGGCACTGAGACCCTTATGTCCTTTATGGACTATATTAACAACATAAGATCTGAATTGAAATTTACCTTGCACCAAGATTCACAACGTGTCTCTTTCCTTGATACATGGGTGATCAGAGGAATTAATAACAGGATTACAACTGACCTATATGTCAAAAAAACTGACAGAAATAGCCTGTTATCATTCCACAGTAATCACCCCTCAACTGTAAAAAAAATCACTGCCATACTCGCAATTTAAAAGAGTGGCCAAAATTGTAATGGATCGGGACACACGTGATCTTAGGATGCAAGAAATGACACAGAAATTTATGGATAGAGGTTATCCCTCCCAATTGTTACATGAACAGAGAGACAAGATAGAAAGTCCCACAGAATTACAAAAAAAGACAGATAAAGGGCAGAGAATACCACTAATTGTAAAATATCATCCCTGGATGGATCGTGTAAAGGCAGTTGTTAATAAACACTGGAATATTCTACAAAGATCATACCCTACAATTCAGGAATTTAGAGAATTACCTATGATGTGTTATAAACGCAACAAAAATATCAGAGACATGATCATCCGGGCAGATATAGGCAGTGACAGGACGTCTCTGCGACAGCTCACTCTCTCTGCAGTCAAGAAGGGAACATTTCCCTGTCTGAACTGCGTCCACTGTTCAAATGTTATTAAAGGCTCCAACATTTCACACCCACATACAGGACAACAAATTCCAATTCGGAGTCACTTTACATGTGACAGCAGTTTTGTGATCTATTTACTAAAATGTCCCTGTGGGTTGTGTTATGTTGGAGAGACAACAATGCGTATAAAAGATCGAGTAGGCAAACACAAATCTACGATCAGGAAGGAAAACACTTTTTACCTATTCCCCAGCACTTTAAGGAAAAAAATCACCGCATCTCACAACTGCGTTTTCAAATTATAGAGGAAGTGACCCTACCTCGACGTGGAGGAAATCGGATCCAGATGCTCCACCAACTTGAAGCATATTGGATCCACCGGCTCGAGATGCTTGCCCCCAAAGGCCTAAACAAGGAATACTCATTGAGCAGTTTTATCTGAATGTGGAACGCATGATGATTAAGCATATACATTGTAAAAATGTTTGTATTTGGTTCTGTAATTAATCACGATTACTCAGATGCCCAGCAATATATAAACCTAGATACATACTCTGCCGTACTCTGTCTTCGGATAGATTTAACTTTGTTTGGACTGGTTACGTAGCAACATGATGTCATAGTCGCGTGACTGATCATGTGACTGGGGATGGATGGCTCCGGTCCTGGTCACATGATCACTTGCGTGATTAGGAGGCGGTTTAGTTTAAGTGTATTTAAATGGTATATTATAAAAATGCTTATATTTGGTTCTGTAATTGATCACTGATTACTCAGATGCCTAGCAATATATAAACCTAGATACATACTTTGCCGTACTCTGTTTTCAGATACATTTAACTTTGTTTGGACGGGTTACGTAGCAACATGATGTCACAGTCGCGTGACTGATCATGTGTCTGGGGGCAGATGGCTCCGGTCCTGGTCACATGATCACTTGCGTGATTAGGAGGCGGGTTATTTGAATTGTATTTAAATGGTGTATTGTATATGTGGGATTGAGCTACTATCACCTGTTATTTGATAAAGACACAGACTGGTGTCGAAACGCGCGTCACATATGGGTGACGAATAAAGACATTTTCTTTCAACAAAGAAACTACGGAGTGCTGGTCTTTAAAATATTGCTATCATGATAAATCTGCCTCAGACTCTATTTTATATGTTGCTAGGCAGCAGCTTAATAGCAAACCCCGGGAATCCAAATGGGACGTGGTGGAAATCTCTGCAAAAGTATTCTCTTAAAAACAGTATATTTGTTTGCTAATACATTAATGAGTCAATTAGTTGACTGCATTAAAAATAACAATAAATGATATGACAACTCTGATAATGTGCACAGTATGTACTCCTGTGTTAACTTCCTATATTTCATACACTAAATTCACTAGAACTGTTTTAATGTTTAGAACATCTAACTGGTTCCAGAGTTGCTGTTATAAGCTCACAGATATGTTTAACCAAACCCGCTGGATATAATGAACATCGTAAACCCACATATAGAATCCTATTGTCTGGAGAATTGGAGCTAACATGACCCACTCACCCACAATATGCTGCTAGTGATGCAGAACATGTAAAAGTAATGAAGGTGGATTAATGATATCTAATTTAGTGGTAGCGAAAATATTCAGCGGTTGCTATAGTGATATCAGATGGTGTAGACTAGAAACCATTTAAACATTATGTGCTCATAATTGAAAAGAATAAGGAAATGAAAAAAATGAATACATTAAAATGCAAAATTTCCATTTAACATTTCTTTAAATTAAATAGGACCTATCACCACTCCTTACCCATACAATAACAATTATGAAGCATTTCATATAACTATCACGGTCGGCGTGGCTATCACATATGTGACACAGAGGGAGGGAACGAGGAAGGCCCTGCCCAAGTGAGAGGGAAGATGGTGACCCCTGACTCACCTGGCGGCTGGCACCTGGCTGCCCTGACGTCCCTAGACGGGTTCCTCACCCGTACGCCGATCATGTGCCTAAAGCCCTGGCTTTCCCTGAGCTGAGCCCTAGGTAGTGAACAGGGCGATGGGAACACTAGTCCGCACCACTAACTCTAAGGGAAAACACCAAGGGGAGGACAGACAACACAGACTCAACATATATTCCCAGGTGGGCGACAACAGGAGACAACAATAAGCCAAACAGGGATCCGGGGGGTAGCACACAGGAACAACAACCAGGATTAACCACTCCAGTGGGTCAGTATAGATGTCCAGGCAGGAAGCTCTATAACTGGCAACTAGAGAAGTGTGAGGGGAGAATATAAGGAGGTAGGGAGTGGCAGACACGAAACAGCTGAGGAAGAGAAGCTACGGATCCCTGAGAGAGACAAAAAGGATAGCAAGGCAAACACAGAAAACAATAACTAAGAAACACCATGATCTTTAGATATAGAGCGCAGCCACCCGCTGCGACTTCCTGACCCCGGGTATAACGGAGTCAGACGTGGCTCTTGATACCCTCGTGACAGTACCCCCCCTTTCACGAGGGGCCTCCGGACACTCAGGACCAGGTCTCTCCGGATGAGAGGCATGGAAAGTCTGAATTAACCTGTTGGCGTTTACCTCTGACGCTGGAACCCACATTCTTTCCTCGGGACCGTAACCCCTCCAATGCACAAGATACTGAAGAGAGCGGCGGACCCGACGAGAATCAACAATTCTGGCTATTTGAAACTCCAGATTACCATCCACAATAACAGGAGGAGGTGGCAGCGGCGATGGTTCTAGAGGTGGAACATACTTCTTGAGTAACGATTTATGGAAGACGTTATGGATCTTAAAAGTCTGAGGTAGCTCCAGGCGAAAAGCCACAGGGTTAATGACGGCTACTATTTTATAGGGACCAATGAACCTAGGACCCAGTTTCCAAGAAGGAACCTTCAACTTAATATTCCTAGTAGACAACCACACATAGTCATTCACTCCTAGGTCCGGACCTGGCGACCGTTTCTTATCGGCCATGCATTTATATTTACCACTCATCTTTTTCAAGTTAACTTGCACCTTCTGCCATACCGATGAAAGAGATGAAGAAAACCTTTCCTCTTCGGGAACCCCAGAAGACCCCCCCTCTTTGAAAGTACAAAATTGGGGATGAAAACCGTATGCACCAAGGAATGGTGACTTGCCAGTGGACTCCTGATAATGATTATTTATGGCAAACTCAGCTAACGGTAAGTATGATGACCACAACTCTTGGTTTTCAGACACAAAACACCTTAAATATGTTTCTAGGTTTTGGTTGGTACGCTGAGTCTGTCCATTCGACTGAGGATGGAAAGCTGAGGAAAAGGACAAGTGAACCCCCAAACGGGAACAAAAAGCTTTCCAAAACTTAGAAATAAACTGGGTTCCCCGATCCGAAACCACATCGGAAGGGACCCCGTGAAGCTTCACGATTTCACTGATAAACACCTGAGCGAGAGTCTTAGCATTAGGAAGTGCGGGTAGCGCAATAAAGTGTACCATTTTGCTAAACTTGTCTACTACTACCAAGATAACTGTTTTACCCGCCGACAACGGTAAGTAAGTGATGAAATCCATAGACAGATGTGTCCATGGCCTATTGGGAATGAAAAGTGGCAATAAAGACCCTGCTGGACGTGTATGAGAGACTTTCGCGCGTGCACAAGTAGAACAAGTAGACACGAAATCCATTACATCCTGACGCAACCTTGGCCACCAAAAACGACGAGATAAAAGCTTCAAGGTTGCTTTACTACCCGGGTGTCCAGCAAGTGCCGAATTATGATGTTCTTTTAATAATTCAAGACGCAGGTTTAACGGTACAAACAATTTCTCTGAGGGGCAAGAGGCCGGGGCGTCCCCCTGAGCCTCTAACACCTTTCCCTCTAGAACAGAGTGTACAGCAGAGACAACCACTCCTCTTTGTAAAATAGGTACCGGATCACAAACATTACCCCCTCCAGGGAAACTACGAGATAATGCGTCTGCCTTGGTATTTTTTGCCCCAGGACGATAGGTGATTACAAAGTTAAATCTGGTAAAGAATAGCGACCACCTAGCTTGTCTAGGGGTGAGACGTTTAGCCGATTCTAGGTACAGAAGGTTCTTGTGATCCGTAATCATTGGATTGCTCCCTCTAAGAAGTGACGCCACTCTTCAAGCGCCAGTTTAATCGCCAACAGTTCCCTATTTCCAATATCATAATTCTTCTCTGCAGAAGATAATTTTTTGGAAAAGAAAGCGCAAGGACGCCATTTGCCAGGAAACGGACCCTGAGACAATACAGCTCCCACTCCCACCTCTGACGCATCTACCTCGACAATAAAAGGCTGGGAGACATCAGGTTGAATTAGAACAGGTGCCGAGGTAAACCTCTCCTTTAGAGAGGAAAATGCATCTTTAGCGGCGTCAGACCATTTGGAAAAATCCGTCCCCTTCCTAGTCATGTCGGTAAGGGGTTTAACGATCACTGAATAATTTTTAATGAACTTTCTATAGAAATTAGCGAAACCCAAAAACCGTTGTAGGGCTTTAAGGTTCTCAGGAAGATCCCAATCTAAAATTGCCTGGACCTTCCCAGGATCCATGCGGAAACCTGAAGCAGATAATAGATATCCCAGGAACTGTAATTCCTTAACAGCGAAGACACATTTTTCAATTTTCGCATATAATTTATTCGTCCGTAGGACCTGCAGTACTTGCCTGACATGCACCTCATGTGTTTTCAGATCAGCCGAATAAATTAAGATATCATCTAGGTATATGACTACAAACCTGCCGATGAGATGACTAAAAATATCATTAACGAAATGTTGGAAGACAGCGGGGGCATTGGTCAGACCGAAAGGCATAACAAGATTTTCATAATGCCCCTCAGGGGTGTTAAAAGCTGTCTTCCACTCATCCCCTTCCCTGATACGAATCAGATTGTAGGCCCCCCTAAGATCAAGTTTGGAGAACCACTTAGCACCCGCAATCTGATTAAAAAGGTCAGGAATGAGAGGAAGAGGGTATGGGTCACGGATGGTTATCTGGTTTAACTCACGGAAATCTAAGCAAGGACGCAGGCCCCCATCTTTCTTTTTAACAAAGAAAAACCCTGCAGCCACGGGTGAAGAAGAGGGTCTGATGTGTCTCTTAGCCAGACTCTCGGAGATATAATCTTTCATGGCTTGTCTCTCGGGACCCGAAAGATTATACAACCTGGACTTGGGTAATTTTGCCCCGGGAATCAGGTTAACCGGGCAATCATAAGGACGATGAGGTGGTAGTTTCTGACAACCCTTTTCAGAAAAAACGTCCTCAAAGTCCGAAATAAATGTAGGTAGGGAAGCTATGGAGGCGATTAAGCAATTGTTATTTAAGCAATTCTCTCTGCAATGCTCACTCCACTCCAATATCTCCCTGGCCTGCCAATCCACCACTGGATTGTGCGCTACCAACCAGGGAAGACCCAATACCACCGGAGAGGGAAGGCCCTCCAGAACGTAACATGAAAGACACTCATTATGGTGGTCCCCTACCCGAAGGTGTAAATTACGAACAATGTGGGTGAGGTTTCTCTGAGACAGAGGAGCAGAATCTATAGCGAATACGGGAATAGGTCTCTGCAGCGTACAGAGAGACAAACCCATAGTGCGGGCAAAATGGGCATCAATCAAGTTTACCCCTGCTCCACTGTCTAGAAAAACAGAAATAGACTCCGTCTTAACACCAAAAACAATGACCGCTGGTAACACAAATTGAGATGTTCGTATGGAGGAAACGTATACCCCCCGGCTGACATCCTCCGCACAGCCCGGGGTTAGTAGTTTTCCGACGGTCTTTTGTTTTTGAGAAAGGAGGGACAGACATTAATGAAATGACCCCTCCCCCCACAGAAAAAACAAGCCCCCCCCCTACGGCGAATCTCGGGAGGACGGACCTGACGAGAAGTTCCGCCTAGCTGCATAGGCTCATCTAAGTCAGTACAGGCTGACTGTTGCTTGGGAGAGGTAACCAATTGCTCCGGAATTTTCGATCTCTCCCTAAGACGTCTATCTATTCTGATAGAGAGGGACATAACAGCATCAAGGGAAAGGGGGGTCTCATACAGCGCCAGTGCATCCTTAACCCTTTCAGATAACCCAGAGCAGAACTGACTCCTGAGAGCCGGGTTGTTCCACTGAGTATCCGTAGCCCACCTACGGAACTCTGAGCAATATTCCTCTGCTGACCGATCTCCCTGTAGGAGTCTCCGTAACTTAGACTCAGCCAGGGCGACTCGGTCAGGGTCATCATATATGAGACCCAAAGCCCCAAAAAATCCCTCCACTGACCGAAGAGCCTGAGAACCAGGGGGTAACGAGAACGCCCAGGATTGCGGATCCCCCTGAAGCAGGGAAATGACAATCCCAACCCGCTGTTCTTCATGACCTGAGGAGTAAGGGCGCAACTTAAAATATAATTTGCAGGCCTCACGGAACGTTGCAAATTTGTCCCTTCCCCCAGAAAATCTGTCGGGAAGAGCAACCTTGGGTTCAGTGACAACCTGGTTACCCATAACAACCGCTGGGGGTACGGTCTGCTGCATTTGCTGCTGTTGTTGGAGAACAGACTCCTTCAATCCTGCCACCTCCAAAGACAGGCTTTGAAGCTGTTCTGCCAAGGCATCAATAGGATCCATATTGGATTCTAAGTAGAGAGAGAAAAAAAAACAACAAACAAAAAATTAAAAAAAATTTTTATTTTTTTTTTCTCAAAAAGTAAGGGCCAGTTATAATATCACGGTCGGCGTGGCTATCACATACGTGACACAGAGGGAGGGAACGAGGAAGGCCCTGCCCAAGTGAGAGGGAAGATGGTGACCCCTGACTCACCTGGCGGCTGGCACCTGGCTGCCCTGACGTCCCTAGACGGGTTCCTCACCCGTACGCCGATCACGTGCCTAAAGCCCTGGCTTTCCCTGAGCTGAGCCCTAGGTAGTGAACAGGGCGATGGGAACACTAGTCCGCACCACTAATTCTAAGGGAAAACACCAAGGGGAGGACAGACAACACAGACTCAACATATATTCCCAGGTGGGCGACAACAGGAGACAACAATAAGCCAAACAGGGATCCGGAGGGTAGCACACAGGAACAACAACCAGGATTAACCACTCCAGTGGGTCAGTATAGATGTCCAGGCAGGAAGCTCTATAACTGGCAACTAGAGAAGTGTGAGGGGAGAATATAAGGAGGTAGGGAGTGGCAGACACGAAACAGCTGAGGAGGAGAAGCTACGGATCCCTGAGAGAGACAAAAAGGATAGCAAGGCAAACACAGAAAACAATAACTAAGAAACACCATGATCTTTAGATATAGAGCGCGCAGCCACCCGCTGCGACTTCCTGACCCCGGGTATAACGGAGTCAGACGTGGCTCTTGATACCCTCGTGACAATAACTCTGCTACTTGAAGTTTATGAATAAATTTGCAACTGGGTGTAACCAGTTTGGGTAGAGTACCTTCATAGTCTGCCTTTATCCAATCCGTGCTACCATTCTTAGACTGTGCAGGGGAACACCCTCAAATGATAATATCCAGTTAAACATTCATCCATTCTAATAGCAATAACAGAGGTACAGTGGGGGAGATTTATCAAACTGTTGTAACGTAGAACTTGCTTAGTTGCCCATAGCAACCATTCAGATTCCACCTTTCATTTTCCAATGGAGCAATGAAAAATGAAAGGTGGAATCTGATTGGTTGCTATAGGGAACTAAGTCAGTTCTTCTTTACAACAGTTCGATAAATCTCCTCCAGTATATTTATATAGATGTTCAATTTTGTTATCACAAGGGGAATGCAGTTGCTAAAGCAGACATGTCAGGAGAGGTGATAGGTCCTCTTCAAATAGAGTGCTTAGAGCTCATAGAGCTAAAAACACATTATTGCTATAATTACTTATTTGTAACAATATAATTCTAAAGTAAGTTTTTTTTACTTGACAAATAATATACATGGTCTAAAGCCACCCGACCCAACGTTCATGGCCACCATAAGGTAGTAAAAATCACAGCACACTGAATATTTCATTATAATATATCTGTAGAGCATGATTTACATGATCATAATGTACTGGCGTTTGTGATGTCTGGAAATATATAATGTGCCTATTTCATCACACTTTTTTTCTGAAAGGAGAGATAGGCTATTGTTTAGTCAGCAGGTCACGGGGAAGAAAGCAAAATGGTTGTGGCTAGCGATGAGAAAATTTCTTGAAACTTGATTCATATTCAACTTGGCCAAATCAGCAAGGCAATTTGATTTGGGTATGAATACATTTGGCCAAAAGTGCTCCAATTGCTCTAAGAAGTTGGAAATGACAATCTTGGATGTCCTAGGACTGTAACTACAGCTCATTTCAAGCTCTTTAACAACAGCATAAGTAATCTTAAAGTAACAGTTACACATATGGCTATGGGTAAACAGATGGTAACAAACAGCTTCTTTAAAAGCAAACTGCATTGTAGCATTTTTTTATTTATTTTTATGGTATGAAACATTTTTGCTTTTGGGCAGGTCAAGTGAACCTCTTGTATATATTTCCTGTCTTTTGATCTGAAAAATGGCTGACGCCATTTTGAGGAAATTGTTATGTTTGATCTGTTTAAAATAAATTTGCCATTTCTAGTTATGACATTGTATAATAAATAATATATGCAAAGATTTTGATTCATGATTCTTGTTTTCAACACTGTAGGCAGGACTAGCCAGGTATTAAACTAGTTTTATTAAACATAGACATTACATGGAAGACATACCCCACAAAGTTAAAGTGTGTAGTCAGGAAAGAGGTACAATATAGCAGGGGCTATGTGTGGAGCAAAAATACAGTCAGGTCTATAAATATTGGGACATCAACACAATTCTAACATTTTTGGCTCCATACACCACCACAATGGATTTGAAATGAAACGAACAAGATGTGCTTAAACTGCAGACTGTCACTTTTAATTTGAGGGTATTTACATCAAAATCAGGATAACGGTGTCGGAATTACAACAGTTTGCATATGTGCCTCCCACTTGTTAAGGGACCAAAAGTAATGGGACACAATAATAAAAATCCTAATTCAAACTTTCACTTTTTAATACTTGGTTGCAAATCCTTTGCAGTCAATTACAGCCTGAAGTCTGGAACGCATAGACATCACCAGATGCTGGGTTTCATCCCTGGTGATGCTCTGCCAGGCCTCTACTGCAACTGTCTTCAGTTCCTGCTTGTTCTTGGGGCATTTTCCCTTCAGTTTTGTCTTCAGCAAGGGAAATACTCAAATCGGATTCAGGTCAGATGATTGACTTGGCCATTGCATAACATTCTACTTCTTTCCCTTAAAAAACTCTTTGGTTGCTTTTGCAGTATGCTTTGGGTCCATCTACACTGTGAAGCACCGTCCAATGAGTTCTGAAGTATTTGGCTGAATATGAGCAGATAATATTGCCTGAAACACTTCAGAATTCATCCTGCTGCTTTTGTCAGCAGTCACATCATCAATAAATACAAGAGAACCAGTTCCATTGGCAGCCATACATGCCCATGCCATGACACTACCACCACCATGCTTCACTGATGAGGTGGTATGCTTAGGATCATGAGCAGTTCCTTTCCTTCTCCATACTCTTCTCTTCCCACCACTCTAGTACAAGTTGATCTTGGTCTCATCTGTCCATAGGATGTTGTTCCAGAACTGTGAAGGCTTTTTTAGATGTCGCTTGGCAAACTCTAATCTGGCCTTCCTGTTTTTGAGGCTCACCAATGGTTTACCTCTTGTGTATTCACTCTGGTGAAGTCTTCTCTTGATTTTTGACTTTGACACACATACACCTACCTCCTGGAGAGTGTTCTTGATCTGGCCAACTGTTGTGAAGGGTGTTTTCTTCACCAGTGAAAGAATTCTTGGTCATCCACAACAGTTGTTTTCCGTGGTCTTCCGGGTCTTTTGGGGTTGCTGAGCTCACCGATGCGTTCCTTCTTTTTAAGAATGTTCCAAACAGTTGTTTTGGCCACGCCTAATGTTTTTGCTATCTCTCTGATGGGTTTATTTAGTTTTTTCAGCCTAATGATGGCTTGCTTCACTTTGGATCTCATCTTGAGAGTTGACAGCAGCAGATTCCAAATGCAAATAGCACACTTGAATTGAACACTGGACCTTTTATCTGCTCATTGTAATTGGGATAGTGAGGGAATAACACACACCTGGCCATGGAACAGCTGAGAAGCCAATTGTCCCATTCCTTTTGGTCCTCTAACAAGTGGGAGGCACATATGCAAACTGTTGTAATTCCTACATTTTTCACCTGATTTGGATGTAAATACCCTGAAATTAAAGCTGACATCTTGTTCGTTTAATTTCAAATCAATTGTGGTGTTGTATAGAGCCAAAAATGTTAGAATTATGTCAATGTCCCAATATTTATGGACCTGACTGTAGAGTCAATAAATCTGTGGAGGATGCAATAGGGGAAACAATATGTAGCAGGAACTCTTCAGGGGAGGTAGAGGCATAAGATGGCAAGAGGAGGTTTTATAGAGAAAGAAAAACTGGAAATACTCCGTGTATAGAAGGACAGACAGTTCAGCTCAATAGCAAAATGAAAATCTTCTTCCCAAAATATAGGTAGACATGTGAAAGTCAAAGAAGAAGATGGTGGAGTAAGGAGGACGTGGTGGGCAATGTCTAGGCTAATACAGAATAGAATGGGCCTTGTGATGTTAAGAGGTCTTTTAAGGTCATTTAAGTAAAACTATATGGGTACCATGATGGCAGTGTGTAGCCCTGAAGTTTTTTTTTTTTTTTTTTTCTACATTTGCATTCAGGATTCAGGAATTGTTGCCTTGATAAAAAAGGTAACAAAGGAAAATAGCTACATTGAAGGTTATTTTATATGATTTTATTCTAGCACATTGAATACATTTGCTTATTCAAGTGAAACTTCTTAGTATATTTCCTACTGTGCAGATTAGCAAATGTAGCACTAAGTAGCTTTCAGCATATAGTAGTGCATTTCTTTAATTGTTATAACAAAATAATAGCAGTGTTCTGTCTAGTACAACACTAGTACAACAGTAGCAAGGTATATCTAATCTTGCCTTTTTGTAAAATAGACATATTTCATAACATTTCAATTATAATGTGGATAAATTTTCCATGTATACATAGCACAGTACTGCCCACTGAGATTTTCACGTATAGCATAAGTCGTTGCAGTGATCTGTGTATTCTTTCAGTGAATATTTATATAATTTAGACATTACAAGAAAAGGTTATTTCTCCCTTCCTCAGTGAATGTCAGTCGCTAAAAAGTCACAGCTCCATTCCAAGCAACCCACTGGTGTACTTTAACACATATAGGTCCACATTGCTCTAATGCCAGAAATCTTATTAAGGTACGTCCTTTCATAAATTTGGTGCAGGCACGCAAAGCAAAGACAGACTTAATATTGACATGAAAACAACTGCAAATGATAACTATCCCCCAAAATGTTTGACAGAAATAATATATGTAGGACCAAATTAAGACTGATCATGTTTGACACCTTCCAGTACAACAAATATGTATGTTAAGGTTATTGAATCAAGCAGTTGGAAAGATTGATGACCTAATAATTGGAAATGTGCCTAATAATCTTTGGAACACATTGTCCATTGAACTACATAAACTAGCAAGATTATGACTTAGTGACTAAATGCGCACTAAATACATAGTCAAATCATGCTACAATGACAAATAACACTAGTATCCAGGATATTTTTCAATTGTATATAGCATATTATCATTGAAGTTATGACACGCGCCTTATAAAATTTATCTGTAGCTATAGCTTTTGCACCTTGAGGACCAGAGCATCAAAGTAAGGCCTATGTTTAATCCTATATAAAATCCTCCATAAAATGTTTGATAAAAATAACACTGTGCAGATCAGATTAATCTGATGATTACTCTGCCATTTCCATAGCATAAGTAGGAGCTAGTAATGTAATAACTCCAATTTGATGAATCATATAAAGATTATTACTGTACTGTATCCCTTGTGGTTGATTGACAATTACCCAAATTGAGATCATATTCTGTTCCTCTGTTGTCATTATGTACTCTTTTCTACTATTTAATAGATGTCAATTAGGTTTTGTAACTATATAAGCTATTAGGAAACCAAACATTAACATACTTTATTGCATTGTATTAGCTGGAGTGTCACTGAAGCATTAATAAGAACTGCATCCAATCATTCCAGCAACAGCTACTGATTGTTCCACCCATGTTGTTGAACCTTTAATTTAGCAATTTGATTAATTATATAAGCTTGGACATGCATACTAAAATACCATATTCTTTATGTTTGTTTAGGATTAAGGTGTTCCTTACATAGTAACTGGTGCCCATTAACCCAATAAATATCTTGCAACAATGAAAATTGGTTTAGGGCATATTCTGGGGATGAGCAAATCTATTACACAGATTTTGAATTTAGACTGAATTTCCTAAAAAATTCAGATTCTATCAAAATAAAATTTCTTTTGATTCATTTGGGCAAATGAGAGAGACCCACATGTAACACTTCACTGGAAAAGAGATATGCAACTCAGTTCTCCTTCCAGAAGATTAAAAGTACTGAATGTCCCACTCCCCATACTACACTTCTCATTAGTGATAATCTGCCTGTGTAAAAGTGTTACCTATTACACGATGAATAAACTGAACATTCATTCATCAGGTAATAGGATTGCTTGTGTGGATACCTAAATCATTGTTTGCCAGCAGCAGATTGTGTCATCTAAACAGCATTCTGCTTCTGGTAAACAATGATTCTGTATGGAGATGAGGGATGGCATTAGCAATAGCTCCTCCCCATACTGTAGAAGAGATCGCTGCAGGTAATGGCAATGGTCTTCTTCACTGACAAGCAGGTGCTTGCTGGGAAGGAACAGTTACATGTAATGGACATGTAAACAGGTCTTTAAAAAAAAATTGGGCATTTTTTGTGTATACCAGAGATAGCGATTAGTCACTGATACTGAGTTTACAAAAAACAGAAATATACAAATTACAAGTTTTACTAAATCTTTTTCCTGCGCTCAGTAGTATTGAGCGCGAATATTCGAATAGCGAATATTAATTGTGAATGTTGCAACCTCGCTAATTCGCGAATATTTCAAATATAGTGCTATACATTCGCTATATCGAATATTCATAATTTTTTAACATCTGAAAACATGATTCCTCCCTGCTTCTTTCTTGTGGGTCAATGAGTCATTGGCCCACAAGCAAATTAAGCAGGAAGGAATCATGTTTTCATATGGAAAATAAAATGACAAATATAAAAAATATATATATATATTGCAATATAGGGAATATATTCGTTATTTAGAATATTCACTTTTTTCCCCCCAATCTGTACAGTTGTTCGCATACTCCTCCCCGACAAGCGACCATGGGAACGCCTGTGGGTTAGAAAATACCATCAGATCCGATGGTATATTCTAACCCACAGGCGTTCCCATGGTGACGTGGACGCTTGTCGGGGAGGAGTATGCCATAGGGGAATAACAGTACAGATTGAAAAAAAAAAAGTTAATATTCTAAATAACGAATATATTCCTTATATTGTTATATATTCGTTTTTTGGAATATTTGTCATTTTTTTTTCCATATGAAAACATGATTCCTTCCTGCTTAAGTTGCTTGTGGATGAATATTCAAAATAACTAATATATTTGCCATATTGCTATAACTTTGTTTTTTAGAATATTTGTCATATTCTAAAACACGAAGTTATAGCAATATAGCGAATATTCGTGAAATACACATATAAACTGCAATTTAGCTAATATAGTGCTATAGGTTGCAATCGATCACTGAAGCGATTGCCAACAGACAACAGTATGCGTGCACTCATCCAACGGCGCAGAAGCTGAACGTGCTCCTGGCCAAGTTGCTGGTGCTGCAGTCCCTCCCTTTCCAAGTGGTGGACTCTGCACCTTTCAGAGAACTGATGGCTTGTGCCAAGCTAAGGTGGAGAGTCCAAAGGCGTTATTTATTTGCCAAAATGGCAGTACCAGCCCTAAACAAATATGTAAAACAGAAAGTGGGCCAGTCCTTGAGCCTGTCGGTGTCTGCTAGAATGCACAGCAGCGCCGACATGTGGAGCTATAACTATGGTCAAGGACAATATATGTCCTTTACAGCCCACTGGGTAAATGTGTATCCCCCCAGCCAAGCTCCATTGATGCCCATAAGCTGCTTTAGGTGCCACCCTGCTGTGAACACGGTTCCTCCTCCTCATCATTCTCCTCCTCATCCTGCAGTACTGTGCCCTGGCTGGACAGTTGCGTACCAGGCTACTGTTGGTGCAGGAACCCACCCTCCGAGGCACTTGTGACTGACTAGCCTGATAACCGTGGAAATGATCCCTCTTCCTCCTCCTCTTCCTCCTGTGCCACATCCTCTTCCATCATCGCCCAAAGTGTTTTTTCAAGGAGACATAGAAGTGGGATAGTAACACTGAGGACTGCGTCATCGGCACTGGCCATGTTAGTGGAGTACTCGAAACAGAGCAACGCGGCACACACGTCCCGCATGGAGGCCAACTCGTTGGTGGTGAAGTGATGCTGTTCCGCAGAGCGACTCACTCATGCTTTCTGCAGCTGAAACTCACAATTGCCTGCTGCTGCTTGCACAGTCTCTCCAGCATGTGCAAGGTGGAGTTCTACTTTGTGGGTATGTCGCATATGAGGCGGTGAGCGTGAAGGACGAAGTTAAGCTGCAGCACAGACAGGAGAGCAGCAGCATGGTGAAATGTCAAGATGTGTAATGTCCTGTAGCCTACGTGCACCTGAGGAAGGAGTTTCATTTGGGCGTTTAGCTGGCATAGATCGACCATGTCCTCTCCCTGCAACAGGAGCTCCACCAGCACCAGCAGCATCACGACCAGGGCCACGACCAGGGCCATGTCCCTTATTTGATGCTCTCCTCATTCTTTGAGGTTATCCACCGAACTAACAAACAGATTAACTATATTAATTTCCCTGTCACGTATGCAGTGTAGGTGTACCTCACACCAAAAATGGAAAAATGTCACCCACCAAACTAACAGGCAGATTAACTATATTAATTTCCCTGTCACATATGCAGTCCACGTTTATCTCACACCAAAAATGGGTATATGTTATCAGCCGAACTAACAGTCAGATTAACTATATTAATTTCCCTGTCACGTATAAAGTGCACCTGTATTTTACACCAAAAATGGGAATATGTCGCCCAGTGAAGTAACAGACAGATTAACTATATAAATTTCCCTGACACATATGCAGTGCACGTGTATCTCACACCAAAAATGGGTATGTCACCAGCCAAACTAGCAGTCAGATTAACTATATAAATTTCCCTGTCACGTATAAAGTGCACGTGTGTCTCACACCAAAAATGGGTATATGTCCCCCACCAAACTAACAGGGGGATTAACTATATAAATTTCCCTGTCACATATGCAGTGCACGTGTATCTCAAACAAAAAATGGGTATATGTCACCGGCCGAACTAACAGTCAGATTAACTATATTAATTTCCCTGTCACATATGCAGTGAACGTGTGTCTCACACCAAAAATGGGTATATGTCACCCACCGAACTAACAGTCAGATTAACTATATTAATTTCCCTGTCACGTATAAAGTGCATGTGTACCTCACACCAAAAATGGGTATATATCACCCACCAAACTAACAGTCAGATTAACTATATTAATTTCCCTGTCACGTATGCAGTTCAGGTATACCTCACACCAAAAATGGGTATATGTCAACGGCCGAACTAACAGTCAGATTAACTATATTAATTTCCCTGTCACATATAAAGTGCATGTGTATCTCACACCACAAATGGGTATATGTCACCCATCGAACTAACAGACGGATGAACTATAATATTTTTGTGTCAGGGGCACAAAAATTGTGCATTGCACCCACAAAAATCACAATTGGTCACCCACAGAATTAACAGCCAGATTAATTATTATATTTCTGTGTCAGGGGTACAAAGATGGTGCAATGCACCCACAAAAAAATCGCTGTCGGTCATCTACAAAATTAACAGCCAGATTTATTATTATATTTCTCCGCTGGTGTATTGTACCCACAAAAAATCATTATAGGTCACCCACAAAACAAATAGCCAGAGTCCTAACACTCTCCCTCACTTTAGCTGCCTGCTTCCTGTCCCTGCACTACAAAGAGCTGATGGTCGGTGCTACACATGATCCAGATTGTATAGAGGCTGGGTCACATGATGCACCGGCCAATCACAGCCATGCCATTACTAGACATGGCTGTGATGGCTTCTAAGTGCCCACAGCTTAAAAGCTTGTTGATTGGCTGCCCTGCAGTCTTTCAAAGGGTTTATTAAATGCCCGAACACCGAACTCGAACCCAAACTTTTCCTGCAAAGTTTGGGTTCTGGTTCAGGTCCGGGTACCCAAACTCGCAAAGTTCGGTACGGCCCCGAACTTTACAGTTTGGGTTTGCTCAACACTGTTGATAATGTATGTCAATTTGTGGAGGAAAATGATTACATTTTTTTAGGGAGGATTAAATCCATCTATAGCATAAAATAAACACCAATTAAATATGAATTCCAGCTTTACAGTTTACTTTTTAAACTAAGAAATTGCATTTAATTATAGCCGATTTACCTCTGAGGATTTATAATCACTGATTGTGGTGAGCTGGAATTTTAGTCTATATGATGACTTAGGCTGACAGTTTGTATTGCTTATCTACAATACATAGTTTTACTTATTTTAGTGGAAGTTTAATTAAATGAGAAGAAACAATGTTTATTTAGCTTGAAAAGTCTCTAGGTAGCTGGTTTACTGAGCATGATGGGATGATGGGAGTTGAGGGACAGCAGGAGAGTTCTAGCTCTTGAAAAGAAAATTGCATACATTTTTTTATTCTAGCTTTAGCTTCTTTAATAGTGGCAAAAAGAAGGGGAAAAACACCCATATAAAAGCATGGCAGCAGTACAAGGGCTCTCTCATGTAAATGTGCCGGCTGCTACACTATTAATAATTTAGCTACAATTATTAGCAATCCAACTGAGAAGTGAGTGGGTGTATGCAAACGTATGCCAATAAAGCTATTCTAGTTAAGCATTTATCAAAATAGTTCATCTAGTGTTTAAAACAAAACATAGTTCCCAGCAAGTCAATAGTGCTAATGAAATACTTAAATGATTTGAGTAAAACACATACATTTACTTGGTCAAAATTGTAATCATATAGTTTTTTAATTAAGTTTAAAATAGGCTTAAGGTTAATGAATATTGTAATTTTAACCTCTAATCACACTTACAGGGATTTTTCCTATCCTTATGTGTGATCCAGTGGGTTGTGACCATGGTAAGCCCCTCTGGTCAGCAGAACAAAAGGGCAATATATCTGTGAAGGTTCTTTTTCTCCAGATCATTATATATTAGTAGCAATAAGTTAGAGCAACTGCCCTTATTGCAGAATGATTTTTTCTCAGTCAAACCATTGGCTTGACTAAAGTAGAATGGCTTGCTTTTACAAGTCTGCCACTTACAGTGCATTCTAAGACTTTTCCTGAGGCAGTTTAATCACAATCAATAGCTTCAGCCAGTGCAATTGGCATCTTACACCCATGCCTAAAGCATGAGTCACCAGTATTTATTGTCACAGATTTCTCCTATAAGCCTTTCTAATTAAGAAAGCCAGTCAGTTGACTAATGAAGCGTCTTTAAGAAAACAATATACAAAACTTCAAAAAAACAATACACAAGTCCAATTGCTCTGACTCATTACTATTAATATAGCAATAGGTCATTGGCACTCCAGTTAACGCTAAGGCTCCTTTATTGTGCATCCAGGCACATTGACGTCTCCATAATGGATATAAGGTATCAATGAAAAGCGCAGATTGCCCCACAAAAAAAAAAAAAGAGCCCTCATACAGCTCTTTTTAGAGGTAAGAATATGGTAATGCAAAGTGAAAAATAGTTTCTTTCCAAAGTTGTAATTTTTTTTTCAGTATTAAAACACAATAAAAACTATATAAATGTAGTATTGTTGTAATTGTCCTGACCCTTGGAATGAAAGTATGAGGTCAGTTTTACCACAATGCTGTAAAAACAAAACCCATAAAACTATGGTGGAATTGTGTTTTTAAAAAAAAAAAATTATTTAACCTTATTTGGATGTTTTTTTTCCCGCTTTCCACTGCATGATATGCAACTATAAATGGTGCCATTAGAAAGTACAACTTGTCCCAAAAAAAACAAGTCCTTATACAGTATGTGATTGGAAGATTTAAAAAAAGTTTTGGCTTTGGGAAGGTTGGGAGTAAAAAACAAAAATGAAAAAATAGAAATAGCCCAGTCATCAAAGATTTAAAAGGGTTGTCTCATCTCTCCTTTACTAAGGTGAGATGAGACATAGTCCCAACCACTAGCTGAATAGGAAACAGGGGAGCATGCTGGAGCTCGCTGTTGGTGTAGCTCTCATTGCTTACATGAGAGCTACTGAAACAGTTTAGGACAGCAAGCTATGCTGTTTCCCTAACTCAGAAACAGCGAGCTTCGGCTGGCTAGTGTTTGAGACTGTGTCTCATCTTGCCTTAGTAATGGTGAGATGAGACGAGACAACCCCTTTAAGACCCGTTTACATGGGCCAATTGTGGGACCAATTATCCCTGTTCCTAATAACAGCCCTGTGTAAAGGTACCACTGATCACTTGCTGAACAAGCAAATGTTTGTTAACTGAAAGTATCATTGCTACATCACCCAAAATCATTATTTCTGGGCATCAGATCATTTTATGGAAACAAGGAAATGCTGTTCAGAAACATTAAATCTGTATGGGGACAAATGATCACAATAGAGATCACTTGTTCCCATACAACAGGGATGATTGTTGCATGTAAATGCAGCTCTCACCTACTCTTTTGAGCAGGTGATTATTAGGAATGATTCATTCAAAATAATTGCTTGCACAGTTGACCTATGTAAAGGGGCCTTTAATCAGAGGGCAAACCTAATAAATTGACAAAGTCTTAAACAATCAAATATAGCCTATTCGCCTATTTGGAGAATAACAACCTTAGAAATGTTGCTTATCATAACAGGGTGTTATGTCCCTTGGTGAAATCTTCATCTGTTAAATATGTTGAATGATTATTGCCAAAAATCTTATACGGAGTCTACACCAAGTGACATTTATTGAACCAATGCTTAACATTAAGCTTCTACACTAGTGTACAGTATTGAGATAAAGCCCAGTAGATAATATGATAAATGGTATTTATATTTGTTTTACTTTGAGAAATGAGATACAGAAAATAGTATCTTGCTTAAAAAATTTCTGTGCTTTATTCAAAAATTTTAGATTTGTCTAATGTTCCACATTTCTTTTACCTCTATTTTATATTATAAAAGAATGTTATTGCAAATAGAATATAACACCGCACCTTGTTTTTCATTCTCATTTATTTCTTATTTCGGTTGGCATTTTATACAGACATTTTAAAGTTTTTTTTATTCATATCAATAGCCTATGAGCAGGAGTAGCACTGGTTCTGCAATACAAGAGGACTTTTTAACACATTTCGGATATCCGCCGTACGTGTGTAGCGGATGTCAGATCTTTAAAGATGGCACCCGCCCTTGAGCGAGGGCCATAGATGCCTGGTGCCTTTTGTTTCATATAGCAGATACTTGTAACTTGTAGCTAATATCCATAATCATCGGTAATACCAACTTCGGACATGTAACCCCTTAGTGACCAGCCTGTTTTGGGCCTTACTGACCAAGCGTTTTTCTTCCTTTTTTTATCGTCGTGTTCCATATAGCTTTATGAGGGCTTGTTTTTTTGCGGGACAAGTTGTAGTTTTTAATGGTGCCATTTTGGGGTACACATAACTTTCTGATTTACTTTTATTACCTTTTTCTGCAAGAGAGATGGTAAGAACAGCAATACTGCCACTGCCTTTTTACGTTATAAATTTTATGGCGTTTATTTTTCAGTATAAATAACATACGATTACAGCGATACCAATTACATATAGTTTTTTTTTTCTGTTTTACAACTTTTTTGCAATAAAACTCCTTTTTTTAAAAGAAAAAAATGTTTTTGCATTGCCACTTCCCAAGACCCATAACTTTTATATTTTTCTTTCTATGGAGTTGTGTGAGGGCTTGATTTTTGTGGGAAAACTTGTATTTTTCCTTGGTATCATTTTGGAGTAAATGGCACTTATTGATCGCTTGTTATTACTTTTTTTGGTGGCAACTAAGAATAAATTATCAATTCTGTCTTTTTTTTTCCCCTTCTTTTTACGGTGTTCACCGTAGGGGATAATTTACATAATATTTATGTAGTCTGGGTCGTTATGGACGCGGCAATATCAAACATATGGAGGAGATTTTTTTTTTTGCATTTTTTTTTATTGAAAGACGCAGCCTGCTGGAAATGCCTCAAGGCTAGTCTGGGGCCTACACGAGACCCTAGTTAGCCTTCACGCACATCTGCACCCTGCAATAACATTTGCGGGGTGCCGATGGGAGACTCCCTCTGTCAGCACTTTACATGTGGTGGGTGCCAATGCCCGCAGCATGTAAAGTGTTAAACAGCCAGATCGGCACGCCTGCCGGTCTGGGCTGTTAGAGCAGGGCCGCGGCTCTCATGTGAGAGCCAGGCCCCTACTCCCCGCTGCACGGGGGACACATGCAACGCTTAGATTGAGTAGCCGTAAAAAGGCGTATGGGTAGTCACTCAGTTAAACTCTCAGATGCCACAATAAAAGACCATGTTGTCTGAGAGGGCTAAATCTCAGAGGTGAACGCTTCCAGGAAAATAACACTCTCCCTCCATGTAGATTGGGGAAACAGTTGTATGTCAGTAATGAGCCTGAGCCTGTACTAGTCTTCAAGGCTAATTATTTGTATATTACAGTTCAGGCCAGCAGATGGTAGCTCTGAACTGTAAAATACCTATTTCTATTTAGAATAATGGATTGCATTATTCTATACAAATTGCAATCTGATGATAGCAAGTTGGAGTCCACACAAAACCATATTTGTTTTGCTAATATTCTGTTAAATAAGTGGAGTCTTTTGTCTTTCTATCATCTTCTAAAAAACACAGCATGCTAAACCTCTTGGTGTTACTTCACTTCACTTCTCTGTTTGCAAAAAATGGTTAAATTGTAAAAAAAAAAAAAAAAAAAAAACATATAGCAAAAAAACTCCCTATGGTTATTCTGTTATATATTTTTTTAAATCAGAAATTTCACTATTATTATTTTTTTTTTTCTGGAGGTGGCGGTAGCAGCATCAGGAGGAGGCCACAGAGTGGCAAGGTGACATAGTGTTGAGGTAGCAGCAGCATCAGGATACCACAGAGTGGCAAGGTGACAGTGTTGAGGTGGCATCAGCATCAGGAGACCACAGAGTGGCAAGGTGACATAGTGTGGAGGTGGATGGAAATAACAGTACCAGATGAAGATGGTGGGTGATAGAAGGAGCACTTGGCATCAGATGAGTGGCATCAGGCGGGTGGCAGCATCAGAATAGTAGCTGAGGCAGGTAGCCAGAAGAAACCAGTCTCTTTTGTTAAAGTGTTGGAGTGGCACCATGGTTGGTCTGATGCATAAGGAATTGGTGGGTGGAAATCCTGGCTGATCCATGCTTGATTCATCATGACAAAGGTCAGGCTCTGCACATTTTGGGTGGACAGGCGAGTTCTTCTTGGGGTAACTATGGACCCCGCCACACTAAACATCTGCTCTGATGACACACTACTGGCCGGACAGGACAGCTTTTCCAGGGCAAACTCTGACAGTTGCGGCCACAAATCCAGTTTGGCTGCCCAGTAGTCCAGCGGATCTTCAATGTGGGGTGGCACTGTGCTGTCCAAGCATGCCACTACCTGCTGGTTCAGGTCTTGCTCCAGGTCTAGCTGCTGCTGCTGGTGAGTAGTTTCTTCACTAGGCGGGTGAAGAAAGCTGCTCATTAGTGATGAGCGGCAGGGGCAATATTCAAATTTGCGATATATCATAAATATTTAGGCGAATATTCACCAAATATTCGGGATTTTTTGATATTCGTGATAATCTTTTCGACTGCGCTATTATGCGCAAATGCACATACGCACGCACGCACTATTAGCTGCATAAGTGCTGAAAATGGTTGGCAGCAACTTTCGAGATAGTGAGGAAGAACTGATCACGGTAAGTAATTGTACATTACAGCACTGTTTTAGATAAAAATTCCATTCTTGTCATAACAATAGCTTTATATGCAGATAGAGTTTTTCAAAGTATTCGAGATTGTGCAAATCGCCACTATTGATTCGAATATTTTAGCGCAATACATACAACTTCACCTTTAATCAGGTCTGACAACATAATACTGATTGTTAAACTTACTATTGTTGTGACTATTTCTGTAGCATGTATGTATAGACAGCAGAGAAATCTCTCTCAAATGCACATTGCACTTTTATTTTCCTGCCACACACTATAACATATACTATCTAACACTAACTATCTGAAATATTTATATGCGATTTGGAATGTAATTTGAAAAAGCACAGCACAGTATTCAAGCTCCTCTGTCTCTCACATGAAACTTCACAAAATGTCTACTGGGGAGTGCTTTAATTTATATAGTGAAGGGGTAGGCAACTTTTCTATTGGGTGATAGGGATGTTGCTAAGCTGTGACAAAGCCTTCTCCTTGGTCCACAAGCTAGAAGAAGGGAGGGATGATCATCTGATGTGTGAAAAAAAAAAAGAAAAAAAAAGAATATTCGTCATTACAAATATATAGCACTATATTCTAAATATTAGTGAATTCTCAAAGTGCCGATATTCGTGATAAAAATTCGTAATACGAATATTCGTGCTGAACACTACTGCTCATAAGTGACTCTAGACTCAAGTTGCTGCTGATGGAGCTGGAACTGATCCTACCCCCCCATCCTGCCACAGCAGCCATGGCATTGGAACGTGAGAGCAGAGCCCCCCCCCCCCCCCTGTTCAAACCTGCTAGAGGATGGACAATGGCACAAATAGGCAGTGGCCATCTGACTACATAGGATGTCTCTATAGGAGATCAGTTTGTCCTCCCCCTCAGCGGGTGTAAAAAAGGCCCCCATATTGGACCGGTAGCGAGGATCCAACAAGGTGGAGAGCCAGAAGTCATCCCTCTGCTGAATGGTAAGTTAGCATGCATCTGGCCATTTGTGCAAGTGACTCGGAGGAACTTTCTACCTCCATCTCCACTGCATATTGCCACGGTGTGTCTGGGTCTTCTGTCTCGTCTTCCTCATCGCCCTATAGCTCCTATGGCTGCTTCTGTTCCTCCTCTCCTGTCACATATGTAGAAAAACCACTTATTTTGCTACACATTGCTTGTGCTACAATGTTCTCCTCCTCCTCCAGTTCAGCCCCCAAAGGGCTCATTTGACCATGAGATCTAGGCACCACATCTCCAGTCCCCTGACCAGCCAGATTCACCAGCATCTGTTCCAGGAAATGAAGCAATGGAATGACGTTGTTCATCCCGTAGTCCTGGCGACTGACAAATAACGGGACCTCTTCAATGGGAACGAGCAAACGGCAGGTGTCACACATGAGCTGCCACTAGCTGACATCGAAGTTACACAGGGGAGTACTCCTGTCCGCTTGGATCATCAATAAATCGTTTATGGCCTTTCTCTATTCGTATAGTTTGTCCAACATATGGAGGGTGGAATTCCAACGGGTGGAAACGTTGCATATCAGCCTATGTTAGGGGATGCCATTCTGCTGCTGCAGCTCAAGGAGGGTGTGCTTTGCGGTGTAAGAATGACTGAAGTGCATGCAATGTTTCCTGGCCATTTTTAGGATGTCTTGCAGATGGGTGGAAGAATTCAGGAACAGCTTGACAACCAGATTGAACATGTGTGCTATGCAGGGCGCATGGCTCAGCCCTCCTTGACGCAGTGCATACACCATGTTCTTCCCATTGTCGGTCATCATGGTTCCGATTTTGAGTTGTTGTGGAGAAAGCAAGGATTACATTTTTTGATGAAGGATACGGAGCAGTTCCTCCCCTGTGTGACTCCATTTGCCCAGGTAAATGAGGTGCAGAACACCATGACACCACCGTGCCCTGCAAATGTGGTATGATGTAGGGGCACTGTGAATTGTCTCTGCAGTGGAGGATGAGGAGGCAGAGGCGGGCATTGTCACAGGACCAACGGTGTGAGAACGTGGAGGCAGAAGCAGCATCACCTGTTAAAGTTGCTGGTGTGGCTGTGCAGGAACCACATTCACCCAGTGGGTCGTAAAGGACATGTATTGTATATGACCGTAGTTAAAGCTCCACACGTTGGCGCTGCTTTGCACTTTAGCAGACGCCAACAGGCTCAAGAACTGGCCCACATTCTGTTCTACATACGTGTGCAGGGCTGTTACTGCCTTTTTGGCAAAGAAATGATGGCATGAGACTCTCCACCTCGGCTTGGCACAAGCCATCAGTTATCTGAAAGGTGCAGAGTCCACCACTTGCAAAGGGAGGGACTGTTGCACCAGCAACTTGGGCAGACGCACATTTAGCTTCTGCGCTGTTGGATGAGTGCACGCATACTGTTATCTCTTGGCAATCACTTCGGTGATCGATTGCTGATGGAATGACTGTCGAGGAGTAGGAGGGCGAGGAGCAGGAGCATCAGGACTAGCAGGCGATGGGAAGGACAGGCAGCTCCCTTCGGCTGATGTGGTGGAGCCTTGACTGCCTGAAATCAGGTGCATGCCACTGGGTGATGCAGATGTTGCTGCAGCAGGCTGGACTACCATATCGGAGCTAGGTGATTTTACCCCTAACACCCAACACTCTGCACTGACTGACTGCTGCTGCCGCTGCTTCCGTGAAACGCCTGCACCACTGCTTTCCAGGCAAGTAGGCTCCTGCAAAGCGGGTGGTGTACCCTTGGGAACTTTTGGCTCCCAACCTCCCACTGTTGCCACCCTGCTTACTCCCAGCCACGCTAGCGACTTGCTGGCTTTGCCGCTGCCTCACGGGCAAGCTGCCACCCTCTTCTCCCGATGATGATGAAGCCCCTAATTCACCCGACTCCCAAGTGCGATCAGCTACATCATCATCGAGTACTGTCTGCATGTCACTAATGTCCTCCTCAACAATCTCTGGGTCAGCAGCATGACCGCTGATAACACCAGCTCCCACGCCACTCTCCTCAGCACTAGTTGCCCGCCTACAGGAGGAAGCAGCAGATGTCTCCTCCAGATCTTGGCTGGCCAGTAGCTGCTGAATGTCCTCTAGTAGCTCGTCCTCACTGTATAGTGGGGCTGAGCCCACAGCATATAATACTTTTCTGGCTGATGGAACAGAAAAGGACAGAGGCAGGTTGAGTACAGGTGAGGGCACAGGGACTGCACCCGGGCCATGACAACTAAGGGTTGTGTCTGATGAACCCACTGACTCTTGGCTGGGGGTGTCTGATGTCACTTAGAAAGATATGGATGACCGAGTCAGCCATTCAAGAACCGCTGGGTTGCTGATCAAGGCACG
This sequence comes from Bufo bufo, assembly GCF_905171765.1. Taxonomy (NCBI): domain Eukaryota; kingdom Metazoa; phylum Chordata; class Amphibia; order Anura; family Bufonidae; genus Bufo; species Bufo bufo. The sequence goes on along the minus strand of NC_053394.1, from coordinate 242,144,547 downwards.
ACCGCTAGATGACACCGGGAGCTCAGGCCTCTCGCTGAGACTCCTGCTGCCATGCCCCCTTACTCTGCTGTGACCTGTGCCTGCGCCAGAAACATTTAGGCATCTGCCACTTCCCTGTGCAGAGCCTGGCACTTGTATGTCTGACTTACTGTTAGATTAAATAAATAAATAAAAAGGAAATTAAAACACCCCAAAAAAGTCTGTCATTTTCTCACTTCACCACACGACGGCTAATAAGCCCTTTTTTCCCCACATTAATACACGCCAATGAAGGCTTTGGAACATGTAACTGCACTGCTGAACGTCAAATAGGCCCTTATTTTTTTCCACTTATATACGCCACAAAAGGCTTTAGAACATACAAACCGGATTCCAAAAAAGTTGGGACACTAAACAAATTGTGAATAAAAACTGAATGCAATGATGTGGAGATGGCAAATGTCAATATTTTATTTGTAATAGAACGTAGATGACAGATCAAACGTTTAATCCGAGTAAATGTATCATTTTAAAGGAAAAATACGTTGATTCCAATCTTCATGGTGTCAACAAATCCCAAAAAAGTTGGGACAAGTAGCAATAAGAGGCTGGAAAAAGTAAATTTGAGCATAACGAAGAGCTGGAAGACCAATTAACACTAATTTGGTCAATTGGCAACATGATTGGGTATAAAAAGAGCTTCTCAGAGTGGCAGTGTCTCTCAGAAGCCAAGATGGGTAGAGGATCACCAATTCCCACAATGTTGCGCAGAAAGATAGTGGAGCAATATCAGAAAGGTGTTACCCGGCGAAAAATTGCAAAGACTTTGCATCTATCATCATCAACTGTGCATAACATCATCCGAAGATTCAGAGAATCTGGAACAATCTCTGTGCGTAAGGGTCAAGGCCATAAAACCATACTGGATGCCCGTGATCTCCGGGCCCTTAAACGACACTGCACCACAAACAGGAATGCTACTGTAAAGGAAATCACAGAATGGGCTCAGGAATACTTCCAGAAACCATTGTCAGTGAACACAATCCACCGTGCCATCCGCCGTTGCCAGCTGAAACTCTACAGTGCAAAGAAGAAGCCATTTCTAAGCAAGATCCACAAGCTCAGGCGTTTTCACTGGGCCAGGGATCATTTAAAATGGAGTGTGGCAAAATGGAAGACTGTTCTGTGGTCAGACGAGACACGATTCGAGGTTCTTTTTGGAAATCAGGGACACCATGTCATCCGGACCAAAGAGGACAAGGACAACCCAAGTTGTAATCAACGCTCAGTTCAGAAGCCTGCATCTCTGATGGTATGGGGTTGCATGAGTGCGTGTGACATGGGCAACTTGCATGTCTGGAAAGGCACCATCAATGCAGAAAAATATATTCAGGTTCTAGAACAACATATGCTCCCATCCAGACGTCATCTCTTTCAGGGAAGACCCTGCATTTTTCAACAAGATAATGCCAGACCACATTCTGCATCAATCACAACATCATGGCTGCGTAGGAGAAGGATCCGGGTACTGAAATGGCCAGTCTGCAGTCCAGATCTTTCACCTATAGAGAACATTTGGCGCATCATAAAGAGGAAGGTGCAACAAAGAAGGCCCAAGACGATTGAACAGTTAGAGGCCTGTATTAGACAAGAATGGGAGAGCATTCCTATTTCTAAACTTGAGAAACTGGTCTCCTCGGTCCCCAGAGGTCTGTTGAGTGTTGTAAAAAGAAAGGGAGATGCCACACAGTGGTGAAAATGGCCTTGTCCCAACTTTTTGGGGATTTGTTGACACCATGAAATTCTGATTCAACATATTTTTCCCTTAAAATGGTACATTTTCTCAGTTTAAACTTTTGTTCCGTGATTTATGTTCTATTCTGAATAAAATATTAGAAGTTGGCACCTCCACATCATTGCATTCAGTTTTTATTCACGATTTGTATAGTGTCCCAACTTTTTTGGAATCCGGTTTGTATAACTGTACCGCTGATCGGCAAATAATATATATTTTTCTGCCACTAATACATGTCAAAAGGGGCTTTAGAACAAATAACTGCACCTCTAAACGGCAAATAAGCCCTTAGGCCTCTTTCAGACGGGCGAGATTTCCGTGCAGGTGTGATGTGTGAGGTGAATGCATTGCACCTGCATTGCAATCCGGACCCATTAATTTCTATGGGGCTGTGCATATGAGCAGTGATTTTCACGCATCACTAGTGTGTTGCGTGAAAATCGCAGCATGCTCCTCTTTGTGCGTTTTCCACGCAACGCAGGCCCCATAGAAGTGAATGGGGCTGCGTAAAAATCACAAGCATCCGCAAGCAAGTGCGGATGCAGTGCGATTTTCACTCACGGTTGCTAAAACAATGGAAACTATGACAGAACCACTTAATTGATCTATCATTTTTGGTTTTCTGATCCTATGACAGAAGAGAAAGCTGGAAATGACAACACAGATGTGAATTCCAACGCATGCCAAATAGCTATTGTTGTCCATCAGTACTGGCATTCAGCAGTGGGGGGAGGTAAAGGACATACCTGTGATCACACAAAAGGTGGGGTATTTTAAGTAATTTAAATCAGATATCCAGATTTTAAAATTGTTTTCACCCTTATAGCCAATGAACTGGCCATGGTCATTTCTGTAGATGGCTGGATACACGATTTCTTAAAGTGTTTTCCAATGCCTTTATTTTCTGATCGGTGGACCTAGATACTGAGTGATTCAACAACTGTGCATGAAAATGATAAAATCCAGCAAGTGATCTAATCCATTTGTTTCCGTAACACCCAATGTAGCAACCATATCCCCTAATGATAATCAGATATGTCTGACTTTGCTTCTTAGTTAGTAGGATGTGCCAATAGACAAGGGTCACAAATGAGACAACTACAAAAATAAAGTCTAATGTACAATAAAAAGTTGTGCAGCTTTCCAACATGCAGTATATTTTCAGAATCTGTTTGCTGTCAGGGATTTTGATTTGTCTAGTTTGCATTAAAACAAAGACTTTCAGATCTGAACCTTTATAGTACAATAGTATCCATTCTATGCAACCTCTATGGACCTTAGAGCACACTATGAGAAAAGGAGAGGAGCAATATTTGTTCTACTGACCTGCTAAGTCTACTTTCACACGCGCGTTTTGGCTTTCCGTTTGTGAGATCCGTTCAGGGCTCAGTTTGCATTCTCCTGCATTCTGAATGGAAAAGGATCTGCTCAGAATGCATCAGTTTGCATCAGTTCAGTTTCCATTCCTCTTGCTTGCAGCGTTTTGGTGTCCGTCTGATGAAACTGAGCCAAACGGATCCGTCCTGGCACACATAGTAAGTCAATGGGGACGGATCTGTTTTCACTGACACAATCTGTCACAATAGAAAACGGATCCTTCCTCCACTGACTTTCAATGGTGTTCAAGATAATACAAACGGATCCGTTCTGAACGGATGCAGACGGTTGTATTATCTGAACGGATCCGTCCATGACGGATCTGCACAAAACGCGAGTGTGAAAGTAGCCTAACAGGAAATTGTCTAAACTTAATAGAATAATAAACGGAGTAACCTTAGGGTGACCATTCACAGTGTGTCCTGATTACTGGGCTGCACCTGTACTTGCCTTTTGAAACATTGGCAAGTGCATATAAAGCCTAGGAATTAGTGGTAATCTGTATCTGGACTCCAAGTGAGGACAGCACCAGGCACTTGGATCCTTAGACCTGTGTAGCTTTTTATCATTTTTGTATTCTATATCTGTGAGCATTCCTGTTCACTAATGGTAAGAGAGATCTTGAACATGTGAAAACATAGGTAAGGCATGTTGGTATGTTGCAGATATTCACATTTGACAACAAACAAAATTACTTTACATAAAAACACAATTTTATCTATAAAACAATAATTTCCAAAGTAATGGTCTATGGCAGGCTAGATTTATTTTTTATAATCAGTTAAATTCATCATAAAATAAAAATAAAAAGAGCACTGACTTTTCACTCCCCTCTATAGCACTATCACTAGACAAGCACACATACACTTTCCTAACTTGTCTGTGGCATTTTAAGAAAATAATTGCATTTTCAATAGAATGTATGGAGAGATAAATGGTGTGTAAATCGATAGAGACTCCTCGTCTATTAGTTTATGTGCCATTTATTTCTAAGTTTGCTCCTCAGATAATCCAGATATTTCTCTTATGCTCAATTTAAAATGAAAAACTCCCAATGGAGGAAGTGATGTTATTCAAATTTATAGCATTTTGAAAGTTCAGCAAAAGTTGAAATCTTAAAAATTCTAGCTCAAGAAGAAGATGATCACACATTTTCAAGTATTCAAAAAAAAGTTGTTTACTAAAGGACATATGTTTGGAAAGATTAAACGGCTTCAGCCTTCCATGGTACTGTATTTCTGTAGTTTGTATCTTGCTGTATTTAACTAATTACCAATATTTAATTAAAAAATATATATATAACCCCTTAATGATATAGCCTAGCTTGGTACTTAATGATATGGCAATCTTTTCATTTTTCCATGTCTGCAATTCAAAGCCATAGCTTTCTAACTTTGCTTTAGGCCTCATGCACACGACCGTTGTTTTATTCCGTGTCCATTTTCTGCGGACCCATTGACTTTCAATGGGTCCGTTGAAAACTCGGCTAATGCACCGTTTGTCATCCGCATCCGTGATCCGTAGTTCCAGTCCGTCAAAAAAATATAACCTGTCCTATTATTTTCGCGGAAAACGGTTCGCGGACTCATTCAAGTAATGGAGGCACACAAGATTGTCATCCGCGTCCGCGTCCGTTTTTTTCCTATCATTTGCATGGCAAACCTGTCTTAGATTTTTTTTTACTTTCCTTTATGTCTGGTGATCCTCCAAAAATAAAGGAAGACACACGGAAACAAAAACAGAAACGGATCACGGAACAACGGAACCCCTTTTTGCGGAACAGAACACAACAACGGTCGTGTGCATGAGGCCTAACCCTTAGAGGACCCTAATATTTTCAATTTTTGCGTTTTCATTTTTCACTCCCCGCCTTCCCATAGTCCTAACTTTTTTATTTTTCCATTCACATAACCTTATGAGGGCTTATTTTTTGTGGGACAAGTTGTACTTTCTAATGGGTCAATTTAAGGTTGCATACCATGTAGTGGGAAGCAGAAAAAAATCCAAATGGGGTAGAATTGGGAAAAAACACAATTCTGACAAAGGTTTTGATTGTTATTTTTACACCGTACACTATGCGGTAAAATTGACCTGTTATCTTTATTCTCCAGGTCAGTACGGTTGCAACAATACCACACTTGTATAGTTTTTTTTTGCATTTTAATACAAAAAAAAAATAAAACCTTTGAGAAAAAAAATAATTCTATCACCATATTCTGACCCCTTTAACTTTTTTGTAGTTATGTGTACGGGGCTGTATGTCATTTTTTGCGGGGCGATCTGTAATTTTCAGTGATACCAATCTGATGTGTGTGCGACTTTTTGATCACTTTTTATAAAAAAATTATTGGGGAGTTAAAGTGACAAAAAAGGGAAAATTGTTTGCTTTAATTTTTTTTCCGTTACGCTATCTGCTGTAGGCCATTCATATTATTATATTTTAATTGTATGGACATTTTTGCACACAGTGATGCCCATGATGTTTATTTTTTTATTGGTTAAGTATTTTTATTTTTTTATATTTTTAAAAACTTTTTTAACTTTTTTTTTACCTTTTTAAGTCACCCTGGTTGACTATAACTGGCAATAATTAGATTGCCCATTGTGTTCATTGATGGTTATATAGCCATCTTTGAACACCTAATTTTTAATATAACAATACAGTGCTGTCACTTAGTGGCCTGTATTGGTATATTCATCTAATAGACTCTGAAGCCTGCTTGAGACTTCCGTCTATTGGATCAATGTTACAGGTTTCCTCATCTCAGCTGGGGAACGGAGAGCGTGGGGCTTATAAAATATTTTACTTTGTGGCCCAAATATAAAAACATTAATTTCCTGCATTTTTTTTATTTATTTTTCATTACCATTTACACTTTATTTATACCATCTCTCTTTGAATAAATTCTTTAGCTTATTAGAGTTATGTGCATGTCTAATATGTGTGGGTGTTTTTGTTTGTAAGTAAAGTAAAATAAAATATATTAAAGGTGATAATTTCTATTTTATTGCAGACTTTTAAAATAAATTTTTATTCCTATTTGACATCTTTATTTTATACTTTACTTATTTTATACTTTTATACTATAATATATTAACATGCTTCTGTATGTTAATACTTTATGCTCTGCCTATATGATATATACTGCTGTTAGAATAACACTAAAGGTCCCCATACACCTTAGTGAAATGTAGGTTGAAACCGATAAAAAACGGCGTGTTCTGCCCACAGTTTAGTTTGTATGGATAGCTCTGGGAGTGAAGGATTAAGCAAAAATGAATATATTCGCCCCATTATTTTGTTCTTCTGGGAGATAAACTGCCACGAGTAGCTGAATGCACCATGTTATAGAACAGGAGAAACTGAGTAGATTGATATACAGTATTGTGGGAAAAGATTCAGTAAAACTGGTATTTTATTCATTTTTATCTGTGCTAATTCTGGACTTTGAAGTGAAGGAGGCTGTCCAATTAGGTTTATAGATGTCTCTACATAACTGTATATAAAGATATAGCTGTCAATCACTGATATGGTCACCTCCTTGACTTCAAGTTCAAAGCCCAGAATGAACAGTACTTTAAATAGACGAAATACAGGTTATATTGAATCTTTTCCTATAAAACTGTATATCAATCTGCTCAGCTTCTCCTGCTCCATAACATATTGCCTGCAGATTATTTTGCATTGTCATGGTCATAGGTTCCCTTTAAATACAGATACTGTACGTGTGTATAAGGGAGTTGTGAGGGAGTTCAGAGAGATAGCTGTCGGTCGAACAATTGTTTGTCTTAGTAATGAGCGAACAGGATTTGGCCTGCTGTGTTCAAACCTGGTTCATCCCTGTACATAGAGTAAGTCAAATTGCAAAGGAATGATTACCTTTGTATATGCTGTAAGGCGTTAGCTCTCTTATCCGGTGGTCATTCTCACAGATTTTGCTACGGACACCAGATTGAAGTGCAAACAATGCTTTATTTTCAAGCACAAAACAGCAACCAAAACATAAATCAAAAACATAAATCCTCAGCCGTCTGGCCACTGACTAAACAGTCTTTCCCTCTCTATCGGGATCCGTGTCTACCACCCAGCTCCCCAAAACACATCACTAGTGCTTACCCCACACACAGGGTTAGAGGGTCCCGGCTCCCACAGGCCTCGACACAGCCTGCTCCTTTCCCAGACTGGCAGCCACACCCAAGTCCAGCAACAGGATTAAATAGCATCCCGGGACATGGGCATATTCCAAAATCCCAGACTGGAGCATGGGGAACAGGCAACCACCCAATACATTGCCTGTTCCCAGTAAAAGCCCCCCGGACTGGCTAGAGCTAGCTAAGCTAACTATATTGGTGTCAACCAACTAATTTAGTGGCCACCTATATCTAAGGCCTTTACTCCACCAAGGCCGGGCCCCTTGGTGAAACGCTCCTGGTGCAAACAACACCTTTTTTTCATGCTTTCCCGGGACTTTACTGCACCCATCACTATTGACATTGCCACAATGCATATAATGTATGGCCTCCAATGAGGCTCCCCTAAGATTGTGCCGGGTAACCTGAGACTTCATTTATCTCATGTATTTGCTGTTTTCTAGTAAGTAATGGAGCATGTATTAATGTATTACATTATGAACTTGAACTCGGGTTAGGCTACTTTCACACTAGCGTTCGGGGCTCCGCTTGTGAGTTCCGTTTGAAGGCTCTCACAAGCGGCCCCGAACGGATCCGTCCAGTCCTAATGCATTCTGAGTGGATGCAGATCCGCTCAGAATGCATCAGTCTGGCACCGTTTGTCCTCCGCTCAGCAGGCGGACACCTGAACGCAGCTTGCAGCGTTCGGGTGTCCGCCTGGCCGTGCGGAGGCAAACGGATCCGTCCAGACTTACAATGTAAGTCAATGGGGACGGATCCGTTTGAAGATGACACTATATGGCTCAATTTTCAAACGGATCCGTCCCCCATTCTCTTTCAATGTAAAGTCAAAACGGATCCGTTTGCATTATCATGAACAAAAAAAAAAATATATATATATATATATTTTTTTTTTTTGTTCATGCTAATGCAAACGGATCCGTTCTGAACGGATCTAAACGTTTGCATTATAGGTGAGGATCTGTCTGTGCAGATACCAGACGGATCCGCACCTAACGCAGGTGTGAAAGTAGCCTTAGTTGATGCTCTCAACATATTTGAATTAACCCGGATTTGGGTTTGCAATGTAATACATTAATGCATGCTCTAGTACTTACAGTAATGACAAATGAAGTCTTGCGTTACCCAGTGCCAACTTGGAAGAGCCTTATCAGAGGCCATACATTATATGCATATATGGAGGTACTCATTCCTTTGCAATACGACTTAAGTATACAAACGAATTGGGTTAGGACACAGTATGCTGAACCCTGTTCACTCATCACTAGTTTGGCTTGGCTGATAGCTATTAAAAATGCATGGCTACCTTTAGCGTGCCTACCAGTAGGATTACAAGTAGATAGCCTTGGTGTCCTTTGTAGCATTGTCAATGGGAGGAGTCACCTTTGATTATGATGCCATCACAAGCTGTAGACAAGGAGGCTGCTCTTTAGATTCAGAACTTTTAGTTACAGCTAGAGTTGAGTGAACCGAACCCAGACTTTTTCACTGAATTCCGGGTTCCTTGTTCGAGTGATTTTATTATTTTCCGTTATAACATGGTTATAACGGAAAATAATAGCATTCTTAAAACAGAATTCTAAATAAAATGTCTATTGAGGGATTAAAAATAAAAAAAAACTCACCTCATCCACTTGATCGCACAGCCGGTATCTTCTTTTCTTCAGGACCTCACCGCAGGACCTGCAAAAGGACCTGCGGTGACATCACCGCAGGTCCTGCTGAACGAAGATAAAAGGACCTTCTATCTTCATTCAAATGCCATTTTTTGTCACCTTTCATCACAAAAATTGCAGCACCAAGCTATCAAAAAGGCATATGGCCCCCAAAATAGTACCAATAAAACCGTCACCTCATCCAGCAAAAAATGAGACCCTACCTAAGACAATAAGTCAAAAAATAAAAAATCTACGGCTCTCAGACTATGGAGACAATAAAACATCATTTTTTTTGTTTCAAAAATGCTATCAATTGTGTAGAACTTAAATAAATAAGAAAAAGTATATATATATATTAGGTATTGCCACGTCCTTAACTATCTTCTCTATAAAAATGGCACATGCCCTAACCCCTCAGGTGAAGCTGTAAAAATAAATAAAAACTGTGCCAAAACAATCTATTTTTTGGTCACCTTGCCCCATTAAGTGTAATAATGAATGATAAAAAAATCATATACACCCAAAAATGATACCAATAAAAACGTCAACTCTTCCTGCAAAAAAACGAGACCATGCACAAAACGATCGGCAGAGAAAAAAAATAAGGCGTTCAGAAAATGGAGACACAAAAACATCATTTAAAAAAAATATATATCCTTTATTATGTAAAACTGAAACAAACAAAGAAAGTAGACATATTTGATATCATTATGTCCGTAACAACCTGCTCTAAAAAAATAGCACATGATCTACCCTGTCAGATAAATCTTGTAACAAAATAAAAATAAAAACTGTGCCAAAACTTTGCCTCACAGAAAATGTAATATAGAGAAATAAAAAATCATATGTACCCCAAAATAGTGCCTATAAAACTGGCACCTTATCCCTTATTTTCTAAAATGGGGTCACTTTTTGGGAGTTTCTACTGTAAGGGTGCATTGAGGGGCTTCAAATGGGACATGGCATCTAAAAACCAGTCCAGCAAAATCTGCCTTTCAAAAACCATATGGAGTTCCTTTTCTTCTGCGCCCTGCCATGTGCCCTTACAGAAGTTTACCACCATATGTGGGGTGTTTCTGTAAACCACAGAATCAGGGTAATAAATATTTAGTTTTGTTTGGCTGTTAACCTTTGATGTGTTAAAGAAAAAAAATAATTAAAATGGAAAATCTGCCAAAAAAGTAAAATTTTGAAATTTCATTTCCATTTTCCTTTAATTCTTGTGGAACACCTAAAGGGTTAACAAAGCTTATAAAATCAGTTTTGAATAACTTGAGGGGTGTAGTTTCTGGTCATTCATGTAGGGTTTCAACTATTTAAGTCCCAGAAAGTGACTTCAGACCTGAACTGGTCCTTAAAAAGTTGGTTTTGGAAATTTTCCTAAAAATTTTAAGAATTGCTTCTAAAATTCTAAGCCTTTTAACATCCTAAAAAAATTAAATGACATTTACAAAATGATGCCAACATAAAGTAGACATATAGGAAATGTTAAGTAATAAATATTTAATGAGGTATCACTTTCTGTTTTAAAAGCAGAGAAATTGAAATGTGGAAAATTGCAAATTTTTCACAATTTCTGGTAAAGTTGGTATTTTTTCATAAATAAATGTGAAATATATTGACTCAAATTTATGACTATCATGAATTACATTGTGTCACAAGAAAACAATCTCAGAATGGTGTGGATAAGTAAAAGCATTCCAAAGTTAATAGCACATAAAGTGACACATGTCAGATTTGCTAAATTAGACGTGGTGATGAAGGTGAAAAATGGTTTGGTGTTGAAAGGGTTAAGGAGATGCAATGCATATGTAAGATCAAAGAATTTGCAGCAAGGCATTGGTGGCCTACAAGGTATGGTAGCATTAAAAAATATTGAGTTGAAGAAAAGTTTTCTATTATCAGTAATATATACTTCCTATAGCTACTCATTCTTAAAGATGATTCCCACCCAAAAAAATATGCAACAAAGATTTGCACTTATGTTCAAGACAGTTTTTAACAATTTTTAAACTTAACATTAGCACTTTAACGTCTGCTTTTAAAATATATGGACATATGTTTATGTTCGGAAGAAAATATATTGTATTATTAAATATTATAGTTATAACCTAAAATTGATGATCATCAAATATGATCAGGTATGGAAGGCGTTTTACATAAGAAGTCTCATTTTGCTTATATTTTATGTTGCTTCAGTACTTGAAATAAACAGTTCCAGAAACCGTTGACTAGAAATGGTTATATTTTTCATTGTAATATATATCACCTAGAGCAGTTTGGTGAAATATAAGACATTCTGCAATGTGATTACATTTTAGTGACCCAAAGTGTAATAAAACATTAAATACCATCTAGGCACCAGAGTAAAGAAGCAAAATTGAAAATATATCAATAGCGTTTTTCTCCTAAGTACAGCTGCTTATTAAGGGGCATAAATATCGTAAAGAACAACATATAACAATTTGATAATTTAACTTTATGTTCTTGTCTTGGTAACACTCTAAATTTTACATCTACGTTGTACTTAAAGTACAAACCAATTGATAATATATTATTATTATTATTATAGGCAGCTTTAGTTTTATAATGATTTTATTTTCCATTTTAACAAATTCAAGGCACTTCAAACTACAAAGAGATGTTTAGTTTGTATTTGCCTGTCTGGTGCATGTTTCTTAACCCTTTCTATACTTCAGTCATGGCAAGGCTGTCACTCAATGGTATAGTGTAGATTAACAAATGTTGTCAGAATGTCAGTTTAAGAAGAAAGTTATTTCACATGATCATTACTGATTAAATGGGCTGTCCAGGAAAATAAAAACATATCTGCTTTCTTCCAAAAAAAAAAAGCACCACCATTGTCCATGGGTTCTGTATGGCATTTTAGCTTTTCTTCAATGGCATCAATGAGGCAGAGCTACAGTACAACCTGGGGATAGGGGCGGCGCTGTTTTTGGAGGAAAGCAGACATATATTTTTAATCCTGAACAATCCATTTAAGGAAAATGTCCCAATGCAGGATTGTTTTAGACTATAATTGGAATAGAGAGAACACCTAATATGCTACTCTGAGGTTCTGGGTAATATACAGTACAGACCAAAAGTTTGGACACACCTTCTCATTCAAAGAGTTTTCTTTATTTTCATGACTATGAAGGCATAAAAACTATGAATTAACATATGTGGAATTATATACATAACAAACAAGTGTGAAACAACTGAAAATATGTCATATTCTAGGTTCTTCAAAGTAGCCACCTTTTGCTTTGATTACTGCTTTGCTGCACACTCTTGGCATTCTCTTGATGAGCTTCAAGAGGTAGTCACCTGAAATGGTTTTAACTTCACAGGTGTGCCCTGTCAGGTTTAATAAGTGGGATTTCTTGCCTTATAAATGGGGTTGGGACCATCAGTTGCGTTGTGGAGAAGTCAGGTGGATACACAGCTGATAGTCCTACTGAGTAGACTGTTAGAATTTGTATTATGTCAAGAAAAAAGCAGCTAAGTAAAGAAAAACGAGTGGCCATCATTACTTTAAGAAATGAAGGTCAGTCAGTCCGAAAAATTGGGAAAACTTTGAAAGTGTCCCCAAGTGCAGTCACAAAAACCATCAAGCGCTACAAAGAAACTGGCTCACATGCGGACCGCCCCAGGAAAGGAAGACCAAGAGTCACCTCTGCTGCGGAGGATAAGTTCATCCGAGTCACCAGCCTCAGAAGAAATCGCAGGTTAACAGCAGCTCAGATTAGGTCAATGCCACACAGAGTTCTAGCAGCAGACACATCTCTAGAACAACTGTTAAGAGGAGACTGTGTGAATCAGGCCTTCATGGTAGAATATCTGCTAGGAAACCACTGCTAAGGACAGGCAACAAGCAGAAGAGACTTGTTTGGGCTAAAGAACACAAGGAATGGACATTAGACCAGTGGAAATCTGTGCTTTGGTCTGATGAGTCCAAATTTGAGATCTTTGGTTCCAACCACCGTGTCTTTGTGCGACGCAGAAAAGGTGAATGGACTCTACATGCCTGGTTCCCACCGTGAAGCATAGAGGAGGAGGTGTGATGGTGTGGGGGTGCTTTGCTGGTGACACTGTTGGGGATTTATTCAAAATTGAAGGCATACTGAACCAGCATGGCTAACACAGCATCTTGCAGCGGCATGCTATTCCATCCGGTTTGCGTTTAGTTGGACCATCATTTATTTTTCAACAGGACAATGACCCTAAACACACCTCCAGGCTGTGTAAGGGCTATTTGACCATGAAGGAGAGTGATGGGGAACTCCTTTAAGACTGTTGGAAGACCATTTCAGGGGACTACCTCTTGAAGCTCATGAAGAGAATGCCAAGAGTGTGCAAAGCAGTAATCAAAGCAAAAGGTGGCTACTTTGAAGAACCTAGAATATGACATATTTTAAGTTGTTTCACACTTTTTTGTTATGTATATAATTCCACATGTGTTAATTCATAGTTTTGATGCCTTCAGTGTGAATCTACAATTTTCATAGTCATGAAAATAAAGAAAACTCTTTGAATGAGAAGGTGTGTCCAAACTTTTGGTCTGTACTGTATATATATATATATATATATATATATATACAGTCCTGATCAAAAGTTTAAGACCACTTGAAAAATGGCAAAAAATTATATTTAGCATGGCTGGATCTTAACAAGGTTCCAAGTAGAGCTTCAACATGCAACAAGAAGAAATGGGAGTGAGAAAAAACATTTTTTGAGCATTTAATTGAATGAAAACAACTAATAAACTGCACGGCGTCATTGGTTGCTAACTTGCTATGACGCCGTGTGCTTCTTGCCGCCACCGCTGTACAGTAATGCACTTTTATAGGTCATACAACCAATGACGCCATGCGCTTGTCCACTCTGCAGGACGGCAGGCCGGGTTTGTACGGTCCGTAGTTGTGAAAAAACATGTACGTTTGCAGGCGGCCTAAATCTAATATTTCCACTTCAAGGCATTAAATACTTTTTGCAGTTTACTTGAGTAAATTATTTTCAATACTATTATTGTTAAAAATTGGGATTATATGCTTGCATTTTTATCTTGCAGCGGATGTTGGGGCGGGGATATGACCGCACCCGGTCCCACGCCAGGAAGCAGCGGATTGTACGGGAGCTGGCATTTGAGATCTGGCACCAAACGGGTGTAAAACACAGACGTCTGGCCATCATAATAAAATGGTCAGACATGAAGCGAAGACACCCCCGGTTTATAAAAAGAATCCGGGACGAAAAATGCCCAGGTAGATGGATAATAAACTTTTGTATGTTTTGCCAACACTCTGTAATGTATACAGTGCTAAGTAATTCACTCCTCTTGACTTTGTTCTTTTTTTTGTTGCCTCACCCCTTGGAATTAACATCGATTGTTTGAGGATTTGCATCATTTAATTTGTAGAACATGCCCACAACTTAGACCTTTTTTTAAATTGGTTAATTGTAAAGCATACAACAAATAGGACAAAATAATAGAAAAAGTCAATGTGCATAACTATTCACCCCCTAAAGTCAATACTTTGTAGAGCCACCTTTTGCAGCAATCACAGCTCCAAGTTGCTTTGGATAAGTCTCTATGAGCAGTTGCCACATCTTACCACTGGGATTTTTGCCCATTCCTCCTTGCAAAACTGATTCAGCTCCTTCCAATTTGATGGTTTGTGCTTGTGAACAGCAATCTTTAAGTCTGCCCACAGATTTTCTATTGGAATAAGATCTGGGCTTTGACTAGGCCATTCCAACACATTTACATGTTTCCCCTTAAACCACTCAAGTGTTGCTTTAGCAGTGTGTTTGGGGGCATTGTCCGGCTGGAAGGAGAACCTCCATCCTAGCCTCAAATCACACACAGAGTGGGACAGGTTTTGCTCAAGAATATCCCTGTATTTTGCACCATCCATCTTTCCCTCAACTCTGACCTTTTTCCTAGTCCCGGCTGCTGAAAAACATCCCCACAGCATGCTGCCACCACCATGTTTCATTGTGGAGATGGTGTTCTTTGGGTGATGTGATGTGTTGGCTTTGTGCCCGACAAGTGACGGACTGAACCATCACTGTGTCTGCAGTAGAAGCCTGAGGGTTAGTCTCCTTCCTACAGGCTATGGACCCAGGACTATGGAGACCCCCACTCTGACCTATTTGGGTTAGAGGGAACTATAAACCATGATTTTTTGGTTGAGTTTATAGGCCACATCTTTCTTATTCCCCATTAAAGTTTCATGGTGTGAATCCATAAACGTAATAAGGGTTAACTCTGCTCTGAGACTCCCAATGAATGTGTTAGTTTATTTGTAGATCATCCTATGATACACTCAGGAGATAATCCCATCACATGGGTCTCCTCTCGCCATATTGTTTCATCAAGATACTGTGGAGGGGATGTCTTTTTGCATGCTGTTCATTTTTGATTGAGTTATGCGTCATAAAGCTGGCAGCCACTGCAATTATATATAGATCCCTCCATATTGGAATTTCTTTATATCTAATGTTGTTAAGATTTTGTGGTTGTTTATCTAAAATCTGAACATTCTGTGCTCACAGAAGTTCCTATTCCCTCCATTCGGAGAAGGCGATCGGCAGAGGCCGTGGAGGTTGTGGAGGTTGAAGAGGAAGAGGAGGAATAGGAGCAGGAGGCCGGACCCTCCCAGCCTATTGAGCCACCCCCACTAGATGTGGGAGAAGTGAAGGAGGTGGAGGTGGAAAGTGCTGGACCCTCCAGCGCCGCCCCATCTCAGGACTCGGAGGAAGAGGAGACAATCACCAGCCCCCGCCAGGAGGGTAAATATGTGCACATAGCAATATGATTATGTATCCATAACATGTACATAAACATTGAAAGAGCCAACGATGAGGGGACAACATACACTATAGTAATACAAAAAAGAACACTGGACAATAACTCTTTATTCGACATTAAAACCATTAACTTAACAAATAAATAATATTAAACTCTATAGAACTATCACTAGCTAACAAACAAAATAAAATTATACTGTACTGAAATATTGCTAACTAATAAACTATATAATCATCATAAATTTCACTAACATATTGAGATTTAAATCGTCAATGTGTATAAAGACTTTAAATAAAAAAAAGGTAAAAAATAGACAAACAGACATATTTTGGACCGCCGTGTACATATCGACCGTCTCTATAAAAATATCCTATGATCTAACCCCTCAGGTCAACACTGTAAAAATAAACAATTAAAAAAAAATACTAATTTAGTCACCTAACATCACTAAAAGTGCAACACCAAGCTATCAAAAAAGGCATATGCCCCCCGAAATAGTAACAATCGCTCATGTCATCCTGCCAAAAATGAAACCCTAACATTAGACAATCGCCAAATAAAAACAATAATATGGCTCTCAAACTATGGAGACAGTAAAACATGAATTGTTTTTGGTTCAACAATGCTTTTATTGTGTAAAACAGAAATAACAAAAAAATAAGGAAACATATTAGGTCTTGCCGCATCTGTAACAACCAGCTGTATAAAAATATCATACCAACTAACCCCTCAGGTGGACACCTTTATAAGTATAGCACTAGCAATTATTATGCATTTTTGGACTTTATTTGTTTTGCAGAGAGTTGTTGCATTGCATGTTTTGTTTTACAGCGTTGTTTTAAGCCATAGCAACGTGCCCCTGCACATTGGGATGTGCTGACTGACCCCCTTTTTCATTACGACCAGTTTGGTGATGTCATAAAATGGCCGCAAAAGTCTGCATGCATCGCACATGAGCTGCCACTGGCGCGGTACAAAAAAAACAAGCTCCCAGAACGTGTCCTGCCGCAGAGTTCTTACAGGTAGTCGTTAACTGCACTTTTCTGCTGGAGCAGCCTATCAAGCATATACAAGGTTGAGGTCCATCGCGTCTGGCAGTCACAAATCAGACGTCTGACGGGCAGGTGGTGTCGCTGCTGAATGTCAGCAAGGCGAGCCATGGCCATGTAAGATCTTCTGAAATGGCCCAAGATTTTCCTGGCCTGCCGCAAGACGTCCTGGACCCCAGGGTATTTGACAACGAATCGCTGCACGACCAAGTTCAGGACGTGTGCCATGCACAGCACTTGTGTAATTTTGCCCTGTTTCAGCTCGCTCAGCAGATTGGCGCCGTTGTCGCACACCACTTTACCAACTGTCGAATTGAGCGGTGTTAGCTACTGATCGGCCTGTGAATGCAAAGCTGAAAGGAGTGCAGGACCGGTGTGGCTCTTGGATTCCAGGCACAACAGACGCAGCACAGAATGGCAACGTCTCACCTGGCATGTCGAATAGGTTCTGGGGATCTTGGGAGGCGCAGCGGAAGAGACAGTAGCAGCGGAAATGGAGGAGTCAGCCGAGGAGGAGAGGGAGGATGGAGTAGGAGGAGAAGAAGAGGCAGGCCTGCATGCAATCCGTGGCGGTAAAACCAAATCTACATGGGTGCCACAGGTTACATTCTTGACGGCCGTCAAAAGGTTCACCCAGTGGGCAGTAAAAGTTATATACCTTCCCTGCCCGTGTTTGCTATACCACGTGTCTGTGGTCAGATGTATCTTGGCACCGACACTGTGTGACAGAGATACATTCACTTGCCGCTGAACGTGGACATATAGCTCTGGGATGCCCTTCTGGGAGAAATATTTCCTTCCTGGGACCTTCCATTGCGGTGTTCCAATGGCCACAAATTTTCGAAAGGCCTCCGAGTCCACCAGTTTATATGGCAGTAGTTGGCGGGCTATCAGTTCCGACAAGCCAGCAGTCAACCATTGGGCAAGAGGGTTATCCGGCGTCATTAATTTTTTACGCTCGGAAATTTGGGCCACGGAAGCCTGCCTTTTGCCAAATAAACGTGAGGATGGCATGATGGAAGGTGGAGTGGAGGACAATTGTGAGGAGAGAGGAGAAGGAGAAGAGGCTGGATGCTGAGCGCCTGGAGTGTGGCTTTGGGGGTCCTGATGGCGTTGCTCCCACTGGGCTCGGTGATGGGAGGCCAGGTGCCTTCTTAAGGCGGTCGTCCCTAGGTGAGTGTTGGGCTTACCGCGACTTATGCGTTGACTGCAAAGGCTGCAGATGGCAACACTATTGTCAGCAGCGGACACGTTAAAAAAAGCCAACACTGCGGAGCCATGTGCCGGCATCCTGGGAGCGCCAGATGTGACCGTACATGGTTGATGGCTCACTCCTGATACATTAGCAGTCTGGTTTTTCCTTCCTCTGCCTGCTTCTCCTCCCTATCTGCTGGTCCATCTCTCCCTCTGAACTCCCCTCCTCTTCCTCTCTTGTGGGCACCCACGTGACGTCCATAGACACCTCATCATCAACGTCACCTTCCCCACCACTAACATTAGAGATCTCGGAGTTGGCAGAAACAGCGGGGACCAACCTCCTTGGGCTGATCTGGGTACTGTCGTCAGACTCCTGAGCGGCGGCCGTTGCTACCTCCTCTTCCTGATCTGATGCCAAGAATGGCTGCGTATTGGAAATGTCTTGTGATGGATCTGAAAATAATTCCTGTGACTGAAGCGGAGGGTATATGGTGGTGGTGGTGTTGGTGGTGGTGTCTTTGGGGGTGCATACAGCAGAGAGTGAAGAGGGTGCAGATAGAGAGGATGAGGAGGGTGCAGAAGCGGAAGGATGAGTAAGCCACTCAACCAAGTCTGGTGCGTCTTTTGACTTCCCACTTTGGCTCGACCTGGTGCTCCTGCCCTACCCATACCACCCCTGCGGAAGGGCCTGCCTCATCCTCTGCCTGTCATTTTTTAAATCACCCTGTGACAAAAGTCTCTAGAGAAGCGCAGTGTATGTGGAAGAAGGTATATAACACCCCGCTTCAATCTGTCGTATTGGGGGGCCACTGGTCTCTCACACCAGTTATAATACTTTTTTTCCAGTAACGTTTGTCACTGTGTGTAGCAGAGGGAATGCAGAAAAACAGGCAACATTTCTGCAGTACCCAAATACACTATTATGAAAGTATATTGTTATACAGCACCCCACTTCAATCTGTCATTTTGGGGGGTCACTGGTCTATCACACCAGTTATAATACTTTTTTTCCAATAACGTTTGTCACTGTGTGTAGCAGAGGGAACGCAGCAAAACAGGCAAAATTTATGCAGTACCCAAATACACTATTATGAAAGTTAAAAAGCTCCATAGGCTGCGCTCACCTGATCTGTCTTGAGATGGAGGCACGGACTGTGATTGGAAAAGGCACCAAGTTGAAAACTGTATAAGAATAAAACGGGATGTCCAGCTTCCAAAAAAGGCGTAGTTCTTTATTCCAATGACACACAGAATAAAAAATCCAACATGGCAAACAAGTCTACGCGTTTCGGATACTCTAATACAGATCCTTATTCATGACAAGTTTGTTGCTAAATGGCTACATTCATAAATAGCTGAACTTCTTGGCGCTCACAGGTAATTGGAAACAGCAGGAACGAACACATTGGGTTCCGACTACTATCAAAGTACCAGGTAAAGATGAGAGCAAATATAAAAAGTTGGATATATCAAAAAACATGAACTCTAAAAATATATGATATGGGCAAAGATCAGTAATGCAGGATTAAATCATGTTTGCGATTTAATCCTGTTGGAACTATTATGAAAGTATATTGTTATATAACACCCCGCTTCAATCTGTCATTTTGGGGGGCTACTGGTCTATCACATCAGTTATAAAACTTTTTCTAATTGCGTTTGTCACTCTTTGAAGCTGTAGTATCGCTGCAGAACCGCTCACCAGTCACAATGCTGCACAATACAAATCCATTAAAATATGCTTTCTATGTTAGAAAGTATATAATAAGTGGATTATACCCCAACAACTGCACACCAAACAATAGTACACCTATACCAGTCCTTACAAGGACTTTTGTGGACCTATTCGCTAGCGATTTGTGTCACTAACAGTCTGTCCCTGCTCCACACAGCAACCTCTCCCTACACTGACAAAAGACAGAATGTAAAATGGCGGCCAGATCAGGTCTATTTATAAGGTAGGGGGTATGTCCATGTGCTGAAATGTCTCAATTGGCTGTCCTGTACCACCTGATGGATGTGTCATGGGTCAAAGTTCTCCACAATGTAAAATAATATGGCGGGCGCGAACATCGCATGCTCGGCGAACGAGCAAGGTTCGCCGCAAACTGACCGCAGGGCGAACCACAAGGCCATCTCTAATGGACACACCCCCTACCCTATAAATAAAACCGATCTGGTAGCCATTTTACATTTTGTTTTTTGCCAGTGTAGGGAGAGGTTGATGTGTGGAGCAGGGACAGACTGTTAGGGATTGTGGCTAATAGGGCCACAAAAAGTCCTTTTAAGGACTGGGATAGGTGTGCTATCTATAGGTGTGACATACAGAGGTGTGTGATATACTTAAAATATATATTCTAACATAGAAAGTATATTATAGTGCATTTGTATTGTGCAGCAGTTGTGTACGGTTCTGCTGCGATACTGCAGCTAGATAGAGGGACAAATGCTATTGGAATAACTAATTGCAACTGGTGTGATATACCTGTTGTCCCAACATAAAAAAAATATATTGAGGGGTGTGATATACTGTACCTATAATATACCTTCTAACATAGAAAGTATATTATAGTGCATTTGTATTGTGCAGCAGTTGTGTGCGGTTCAGCTGAGATACCGCAGCTAGATAGAGGGACAAACGCTATTGGAATAACTAATTGCAAGTGGTGTGATATACCTGTTGCCCCCAAAAAAAACTGATTGAGGGGTGTGATATACCTATAATATAACTTCTAACATAGAAAGTATATTATAGTGCATTTGTATTGTGCAGCAGTTGTGTGCGGTTCTGCGGAGATACTGCAGCTATAAAGAGGGACAAATGCTATTCGAATAACTAATTGCAACTAGTGTAATATACCAGTTTTCCCCCCAAAAAATAATTAAGGGGTGCAATATACCTGCTTCCACAAAATACTGATTAAGGGGTTTGATATACCAGCTTCCACCAAATATAGATTGAAGGGTTTGATATACCGGCTTGCAGAGAATGCTCATTAAGGGGTTCTATATACCTGTTTCCAAAAAATACTGATAGAGGGTATTGATATACCGGCTTCCACAAAATATAGATTGAGGCCTGCAATACACCGGCTTCCACCAAACATTGATTAAGGGGTTTGATTTACCGGCTTCCAGCAAATACTCATTAAGGGGTTCTATATACCTACTAAACAGGGGGTCGCTTCAGGGGCGCTCCGTGAATGCTAAGTGTAGCAGCAGCGGTATCACGGCAGAACCACACAGACTGCCGTACAAGGAAAGGTAATGTATTAAATACTTATGATACTGCGCTATGGGACGTATTGAGATTAATATACAGGAATCACAGATGAGCTAAATTTATGCACATGAGATTACATCAATGTACAAGTATTCAACTGGCTTAACCAGTGTACCTGAAATGTAGACTCCTGTTTGTGCGCTGATGCTCCTCCTCGTGTTCCCGTACTTGGTGCAGAAGTTTTACTTTCCTGCAGTTAGTAATTGTCCATTCGGTGTACGTTGTTCACCGGATCATCGATGCTTGAATCCAGAATCAATCCAGGTATTGTGTAGCTTGGCGTGCTGCCTCGCGACCCGGCCGGTGGCGCGATGCTACAGCAGGTGGAGGTTTCCACTGAAAGTGATTAGCGCTCGCTCGGAGCTGTGAGTGACGTCACTGCAGCGGTCATCAATGACCACCGGTGCCAGGTATCTCTTCTCAAACGCGTTTCGAACAGACGCTGTTCTTCCTCAGGGAGTATTACCTGGCTGTTCACGCTCTCTCTATTTATGCGCTTGTCTGGAACCTTAACCCCTTTCCTGCCAATCCTGCATGAGTCCATCACCAGTCATCATTCAAACGCAAACAGTTCTATCTCTGCGTTTAAACCATTGGGTATTAGGGTGTCCATATTGAATATCCATTTTGACTCTTTTTTGGACATTTCTTTAACGTAGTCCCCTCCCCTTTTGTTCATCTGTATTGTTTCTACCCCGCAAAAGTGGGAAACCACAAAGCTACCTCCGTGTTTTATATTGTAGTGACGGGATAGTGGGTGACCTTCATATTTTCTGTTTATGTTATATATATGTTTCCCTATCCTTTTCTTTAGAGCCCTTTTGGTACGGACCACATAAATCTTATTGCAGGGGCATGATAGTGTATATATGACACCCTTACTGTTGCACGTTATGAAATCTTTTATAATTTGTTTGTATGTCCCCTCCATGTTGCTTATTTGTGTTTTTATTTTCTTATCCTGAGATATTTTGCATCCTCTGCACGTTTTGCATGAATAGAAGCCACCTTTTTCCCCCCCTTTTTGCTTTTGATTTTTTATATTTATTCCTGTACATTTGTTTGTGGATGCAATTATATTGCCTACATTTTGTGCCTTTCGAAACACAAATTTGGGGTCTTTAGGGATCATTTCACCAATTATTTTATCCTCTTTGAGGATGTCCCAGTGTTTTTTTAGAATTTTTTTGAAAAGTGGTACTTGGTTGCTATACGGTGTAATGATGGGCGGTATTGTTGTTGCGGTTTCACTCTCCAAAGTTTTTCCTTTCTTTTTACTTTCTGTTAGTAGGGTCTGCCTATTTATTTGATTTATTTCCAATTTTTGTTGTAATAGTTTTGTTTTGTCATAACCCTTGTATTCAAGTTTTTTCTGTAGAGTCTCTGCCTCCCTTTCTTATTCCCCTATTTTTGTGCAGTTTCTTCTCAGTCTCATGAATTGACTGTGCGGGATGTTCTCCAGCCATCTAGGGAGATGGCAACTATCCATGGCAATGAAGCTGTTTCCGTCAGTTGGCTTGCTATAGGTCCTGGTGAGTAGCTTGTCCCCCTCCACATAATTAGCTAAATCTAAAAAATATATTTCCTTTCTACTGTATGCTGAGGCAAATTCGAAATAAAAGTCATTTTTATTAATTTCATTAAAAAATTCCAGCAATTTTGTTTCCCCCCATCCCATATAAAAATAATATCATCTATAAAACGCCGCCAGAGGACGAGAACCGCACGGGGGGCGCCATTGGGGTGGATAAAAAGTTCCTCCCACCAGCCAACGTACAAATTTGCGAACCCCGGTGAGAATCTCGTCCCCATCGCGGTCCCCCATGTCTGAAGGTAAAAATTTTCATTGTATAAAAAATAATTTTTTGTTAAAATAAACATGATGCACTCTCCTAAAAAGTTAATTTGTGCTTCAGGCATCTCCCCTTTTATTTTTAAAATTTGGAGTCAGAAGGTTTATGAGACGCCTAGCACTGAAAGAATATTTTTTTTTAAAATCTGGTAACAAACCAACATCTCAAAAAAATCAACATAGTGAAAAACAAGAAATAGAGGAGGGGCTAACAAACGGCTGCAAGCACACTGATTTAAAGCCAAAATCAAAATACAATCCATTACAGGAATATTCCTCAGCATTGAACAGCTTCATGAATCAAGTAACGAGAGATATAATAAAAATTTGCTATTCAAAAAACCCCCAATATACACTGCGTGCATAATTATTAGGCAAATGAGTATTTTGACCACATCATCCTCTTTATGCATGTTGTCTTACTCCAAGCTGTATAGGCTCGAAAGCCTACTACCAATTAAGCATATTAGGTGATGTGCATCTCTGTAATGAGAAGGGGTGTGGTCTAATGACATCAACACCCTATATTAGGTGTGCATAATTATTAGGCAACTTCCTTTCCTTTGGCAAAATGGGTCAAAAGAGGGACTTGACAGGCTCAGAAAAGTCAAAAATAGTGAGATATCTTGCAGAGGGATGCAGCACTCTTAAAATTGCAAAGCTTCTGAAGCGTGATCATCGAACAATCAAGCGTTTCATTCAAAATAGTCAACAGGGTCGCAAGAAGAGTGTGGAAAAACCAAGGCGCAAAATAACTGCCCATGAACTGAGAAAAGTCAAGCGTGCAGCTGCCAAGATGCCACTTGCCACCAGTTTGGCCATATTTCAGAGCTGCAACATCACTGGAGTGCCCAAAAGCACAAGGTGTGCAATACTCAGAGACATGGCCAAGGTAAGAAAGGCTGAAAGACGACCACCACTGAACAAGACACACAAGCTGAAACGTCAAGACTGGGCCAAGAAATATCTCAAGACTGATTTTTCTAAGGTTTTATGGACTGATGAAATGAGGGTGAGTCTTGATGGGCCAGATGGATGGGCCCGTGGCTGGATTGGTAAAGGGCAGAGAGCTCCAGTCCGACTCAGATGCCAGCAAGGTGGAGGTGGAGTACTGGTTTGGGCTGGTATCATCAAAGATGAGCTTGTGGGGCCTTTTCGGGTTGAGGATGGAGTCAAGCTCAACTCCCAGTCCTACTGCCAGTTTCTGGAAGACACCTTCTTCAAGCAGTGGTACAGGAAGAAGTCTGCATCCTTCAAGAAAAACATGATTTTCATGCAGGACAATGCTCCATCACACGCGTCCAAGTACTCCACAGCGTGGCTGGCAAAAAAGGGTATAAAAGAAGAAAATCTAATGACATGGCCTCCTTGTTCACCTGATCTGAACCCCATTGAGAACCTGTGGTCCATCATCAAATGTGAGATTTACAAGGAGGGAAAACAGTACACCTCTCTGAACAGTGTCTGGGAGGCTGTGGTTGCTGCTGCACGCAATGTTGATGGTGAACAGATCAAAACACTGACAGAATCCATGGATGGCAGGCTTTTGAGTGTCCTTGTAAAGAAAGGTGGCTATATTGGTCACTGATTTGTTTTTGTTTTGTTTTTGAATGTCAGAAATGTATATTTGTGAATGTTGAGATGTTATATTGGTTTCACTGGTAAAAATAAATAATTAAAATGGGTATATATTTGTTTTTTGTTAAGTTGCCTAATAATTATGCACAGTAATAGTCACCTGCACACACAGATATCCCCCTAAAATAGCTAAAACTAAAAACAAACTAAAAACTACTTCCAAAAATATTCAGCTTTGATATTAATGAGTTTTTTGGGTTCATTGAGAACATGGTTGTTGTTCAATAATAAAATGAATCCTCAAAAATACAACTTGCCTAATAATTCTGCACTCCCTGTATGTGCAATATTTTAGAGGAGGAAAAGAAGGCTATCATTACCATGCAGAAAAATCATGACATTATTATACGCCCAGCCGACAAAGGCGGGGGCATAGTCCTAATTAAACTCGAAGACTATAAGGGAGAAGCAGAAAACATCTTAAGTGATGAAAGAACATAGAAAAAATTAAAAAGTGACCCAACTGAGATTTTTAAAAAACAACTTAAAGGGCTAGTTCGGAAAGGGATAGACACAGGGATTCTAAATAAAAAAAGAAGCGGCATTTATAAACAATGAACACCCAAAAATTGCAGTGTTATACCATAATCTCAAAATACATAAAGACACCAAAAAACCACCGGGGAGACCAATAGTGTCTGGTATAGACTGCCTTACTAGCTCGCTTTCCAGGTACATTGACCAACAGTTACAGCCATACGTACAGGTACTCCCAACCTACCCACCAAGCATACTTTACAGATTTTAAACAACATAGAATGGAGAAAAAACTACATTATTGGCACATTAGATGTAAAATCTCTATACACTGTAATAGAAAATAAAAAAGGAGTAGACGCTGTTCAAATTTTTTTTTAAATAAAAGGGGAGATGCCTGAAGCACAAATTAACTTTTTAGGAGAGTGCATCATGTTTATTCTAACAAAAAATTATTTTTTATACAATGAAAATTTTTACCTCCAGACATGGGGGAACCGCGATGGGGACGAGATTCGCACCGGGGTTCGCAAATTTGTACGTTGGCTGGTGGGAGGAACTTTTTATCCACCCCAATGGCGCCCCCCCGTGCGGGTCTCGTCCTCTGGCAGCGTTTTATAGATGATATTATTTTTATATGGGATTGGGGGAAACAAAATTGCTGGAATTTATTAATGAAATTAATAAAAATGACTTTTTTTTAGAATTTGCCTTAACATACAGTAGAAAGGAAATATATTTTTTAGATTTAGCTATTTATGTGGAGGGGGACAAGCTACTCACCAGGACCTATAGCAAGCCAACTGAGGGAAACAGCTTCATTGCCATGGATAGTTGCCATCTCCCTAGATGGCTGTAGAACAGCCCGTGCAGTCAATTCATGAGACTGAGAAGAAACTGCACAAAAATAGGGGAATATGAAAGGGAGGTAGAGACTCTACAGAAAAAACTTGAATACAAGGGTTATGACAAAACAAAACTATTACAACAAAAATTTGAAATAAAACAAATAAATAGGCAGACCCTACTAACAGAAAGTTAAAAGACAGGAAAAACTTTGGAGAGTGAAACCGCAACAACAATACCGCCCATCATTACACCGTATAGCAACTAAGTACCACTTTTCAAAAAAATTCTAAAAAAACACTGGGACATCCTCAAAGAGGATAAAATAATTGGTGAAATGATCCCTAAAGACCCCAAATTTGTGTTTCGAAAGGCACAAAATGTAGGCAATATAATTGCATCCACAAACAAATGTACAGGAATAAATATAAAAAATCAAAAGCAAAAAGGGGGGGAAAGGTGGCTTCTATCCATGCAAAACGTGCAGAGGATGCAAAATATCTCAGGATAAGAAAATAAAAACACAAATAAGCAACATGGAGGGGACATACAAACAAATTATAAAAGATTTCATAACGTGCAACAGTAAGGGTGTCATATATACACTAACATGCCCCTGCAATAAGATTTATGTGGGCCGTACCAAAAGGGCTCTAAAGAAAAAGATAGGGGAACATACAGTACAGACCAAAAGTTTGGACACACCTTCTCATTCAAAGAGTTTTCTTTATTTTCATGACTATGAAGGCATCAAAACTATGAATTAACACATGTGGAATTATATACATAACAAACAAGTGTGAAACAACTGAAAATATGTCATATTCTAGGTTCTTCAAAGTAGCCACCTTTTGCTTTGATTACTGCTTTGCACACTCTTGGCAATTTCTTGATGAGCTTCAAGAGGTAGTCCCCTGAAATGGTCTTCCAACAGTCTTGAAGGAGTTCCAAGAGATGCTTAGCACTTGTTGGCCCTTTTGCCTTCACTCTGCGGTCCAGCTCACCCCAAACCATCTCTATTGGGTTCAGGTCCGGTGACTGTGGAGGCCAGGTCATCTGACGCAGCACCCCATCACTCTCCTTCATGGTCAAATAGCCCTTACTTTCAAATTTTTCCCAATTTTTCGGCTGACTGACTGACCTTCATTTCTTAAAGTAATGATGGCCACTCGTTTTTCTTTACTTAGCTGCTTTTTTCTTGCCATAATACAAATTCTAACAGTCTATTCAGTAGGACTATCAGCTGTGTATCCACCTGACTTCTCCTCAACACAACTGATGGTCCCAACCCCATTTATAAGGCAAGAAATCCCACTTATTAAACCTGACAGGGCACACCTGTGAAGTGAAAACCATTTCAGGGGACTACCTCTTGAAGCTCATCAAGAGAATGGCAAGAGTGTGCAAAGCAGTAATCAAAGCAAAAGGTGGCTACTTTGAAGAACCTAGAATATGACATATTTTCAGTTGTTTCACACTTGTTTGTTATGTATATAATTCCATATGTGTTAATTCATAATTTTGATGCCTTCAGTGTGAATCTACAATTTTCATAGTCATGAAAATAAAGAAAACTCTTTGAATGAGAAGGTGTGTCCAAACTTTTGGTCTGTACTGTATATATAACATAAACAGAAAATATGAAGGTCACCCACTATCTCGTCACTACAATATAAAACACGGAGGTAGCTTTGTGGGTTCCCACTTTTGCGGGGTAGAAACAATACAGAGGAACAAAAGGGGAGAGGACTACGTTAAAGAAATGTCCAAAAAAGAGTCAAAATGGATATTCAATATGGACACCCTAATACCCAATGGTTTAAACGCAGAGATAGAACTGTTTGCGTTTGAATGATGACTGGTGATGGACTCATGCAGGATTGGCAGGGAAGGGGTTAAGGTTCCAGACAAGCGCATAAATAGAGAGAGCTGAACAGCCAGGTAATACTCCCTGAGGAAGAACAGCGTCTGTTCGAAACACGTTGGAGAAGAGATACCTGGCACCGGTGGTCATTGATGACCGCTGCAGTGACGTCACTCACAGCTCCGAGCGAGCGCTAATCACTTTCAGTGGAAACCTCCACCTGCTGTAGCATCGCGCCACCGGCTGGGGCGCGAGGCAGCACGCCAAGCTACACAATACCTGGATTGATTCTGGATTCAAGCATCGATGATCCGGTGAACAACGTACACCGAATGGACAATTACTAACTGCAGGAAAGTAAAACTTCTGCACCAAGTACGGTTCTATATACCTGTTTCCACAAAATACTTATAGAGGGGATTGATATACCAGCTTCCACTAAATATTGATTGAGGCCTGCGATATATACCTGCTTCCACAAATGCTGCTTTTCTATAAAGACTTTGTCACAGGGTCATTTTGAAAATGACAGGCAGAGGAAGAGGTAGGCCATTCCGCAGGGGTGGTAGGGGTCGGGCAGGTGCATCAGGCCAGAGCCTAAGTGGGAAGTTGGAGAAGGTGCGTGCGATTACGTCAAAGTATGCACCAGAGTTGGTTGAGTGGCTCACTCAGCCTTCCGCTTCTGCACCCTCCTCATCCTCTTTATCAGCACCCTCCTCACTTTCTGCTGTGTTTACCCCCAAAGACACCACCACCACCACCACCATAGCCCTTCCACTCGAGTCAGAGGAATTATTTTCCAATCCATTCCCAGACCTTACCGATGCGTAGCCATTCTTGGCATCAGACCAGGAAGAGGAGGTAGCAACGGCCGCCACCCAGCGGTCTGACGACAGTACCCGGATCAGCCCAAAGACGGAGGTCCACGCTGTTGCTGCCTACTCTAAGATCTCTAATGTCAGTGGTGGTGAAGGTTCATGATATTGATGTGTCGATGGATGTCACGTGGGTGCCCACAAGAGAGGAAAAGGAGGTGAGTTCAGAGGGAGAGACAGAGCAGCAGATAGGGGGTTGAAGGAGGAGAAGCAGGCAGAACTCGCAGTGCACGGGAGGCAAAAAGCAGACTGCAAATGTATCTGGAGCGAGCCATCCACCATGCACAGTCACATCTGGCGCTCTTAGGATGCCGGCACATGGCTCCGCAGCGTGGGCTTTTTTTAACGTGTCAGCTGCTAACAATAGTATTGCCATCTGCAGCCTGTGCTGTCAAGGCATAAGTTGCAGTAAGCCCAAGCACCTGGCCTCCGATCACCGAGCCCAGTGGGAGCAACGCCGTCAGAACCCACAACACCACACTCCCGGTGCTTATGTCCTGCCTCTTCTCCTTCTCCTTTCTCCTCCCATTTGTCCTCCACCTTCCACCGTGCCGTTGTCGCGTTCATCTGGCAAAAGGCAGGCTTCCGTGGCCCAAATGTGCGAACGTAAAAAGTTGATGACGCTGGATAACCCTCTTGCCCAACGGCTGACCGCAGGATTGTTGGAATTGCTAGCCCCTGGTGGAGTCGGAGGCCTTTAGAAAATTTGTTGCCATTGGCACACCGCAATGGAAGGTCCCTGGAAGGAAATATTTCTCCCAGAAAGACACGTGGTCTAGCAAACACGGGTGACCCTTTTAGAGGCTATCAAGCATGCAACCCGTGGCACCCGTGTGGATTTGGTGTTACCGCCACAAATGGATTTGATGATACCACCACAGATTGCATGCAGGCCTGCCTCTTCTTCTCCTCCTCCTCCTCCTACTACACCCTCCGTCTCCTCCTCGGCTGACTCCTCCTTTTCCTTTGCTACCGCCTCTTCTGCTGCACCCCCCCAAGCTCCCCAGAACCTATTCCATGTGCCAGGTGAGACGTTTCCATGCTGTGCTGTGGCTGTTGTGCCTGGAAGCCAAGAGCCACACCGGTCCTGCACTGCTTTCAGCTGTGCGGTCACAGGCTAACCCCGCTCAATTTGAAAGTTGGTAAAGTGGTGTGCAACAACGGTGCCAATTTGCTGAGCACGCTGAAACAGGGCAAAATGACACACGTGCCGTGCATAGCACATGTCCTGAACTTAGTCGTGCAGCGACTCGTTGCCAAATACCCTGAGGTCCAGGACGTCTTGAGGCAGGCCAGGAAAATCTCTGCCCATTTTAGAAGATCCTAGACGGCCATGGCTCACCTTCCTGATGTTCATCCTAGACGTCTGATTTGTGACTGCCCGACGTGTTGGAACTCCACCTTGTATATACTTGATAGGCTGCTCCATTAGAAACGTGCCGTTAACAACTACTTGTACAAACTCTGCGGCAGGACAGGTTCTGGGGAGCTTGGTTTCTTTTCACCGCGCCAGTAGCTGCTCATGCGCGACGCATGCAGACTTCTGCGGCCATTTGATGAGATCACAAAACTGGTCAGTCGCAGCCAGGGCGCCATTAGTGACATAGTAACTTACGCCTTCTTTCTGGAGCGTGCATTGCGTCGTGTCATTGATCAAGCCGTCGAGGAGCAGGAAGATGAGGAAGTCACAATCCTGAATGAATTCCCAGGGGGGCTACTTCATCTGAGACAAGTCAGCAGGAGTCTAAAGAGGATTCAGAGGAGGATGGTTCCTGGGGGGAGGAGGAAGAGGAGGAGCAAGAACAGCAGTCTTTAAACCTTTCTGGGATCCCTGGTGTTGTCCGTGGATGGGGGGAGGAGACCGAGGATGACATTCTCCTGGGCGATGAGCAGGAGCCAGGCCGCTCCACCGCTTCCAATTTACTGCAAATGGGGGCCTTCATGCTCCAGTGTTTGAAGAGGGAACCCCGTATAAAAAGCATGAAGGGCAAGGACCAGTACTGGGTGGCAACATATTTTGACCCCCGGTACAAACAAGACATGTTACCAGCATCACAGAGGGCTGTCATAATGCAACATTTTCAGGCCTTGCTGCGAGAGATGCTTCATTTTACTGTTGCAGGCGCTGGCAGAGGAATTTCCACCCACAGAGAATCAGTTGCATTTACCAATCCTACAATGCATGCAAGAAAAGGGTGGTTTGAAGATGTGTTGGTCACTTCGGATATCAGATCATTCTTGCAGCCAACCCATCAACAGCCGCCCTCCGGATCCAGCCTCAGGGAACCCCTAGACCGACAGTTGTCTGACAACATCGGTTTAACGGCCGATGTGGACGCTCTGAGAAGCGAGGAACCCCTGGACTACTGAGTGTGCAGGCTTGACCTGTGGCCAGAGCTGGCACAATTTGCCATGGAACTCTTGGCTTGCCCCTCGTTGAGTGTCCTGTCCAAAAGGACATTCAGCGCAGCAGGGGGATCGTGACCGATAAGTGCACTCGCCTAGGTCACAACAATATGGACTACCTCACATTTCTAAAAATTAATGAGGCATGGATCTCAGAGGAATTCAACACCTTTGACGACCACGTTTAATTGAATTTCCTCATGCCACCCCCCACACATATTCACCACTACCCAGAACAAATAATGGTCCCTGTCTTATGTAAATACAGTGGCATAAAAGAAATTTTTTTTTCGGTCCAGTGAATGCTTAATGTTTGGGGCCTTGGAGGATTTCAACATGTGACGACCACATGTTATCAAATTTCAACTATTATCATTTGGGTCTTTTTCAAGAGGGGGGATTTCGTTAGCCATGTTTTAAATCCAATTTTATATTTTTAGTTCTTTTAAACATATGTATTTGACAAGTATTTGTACTGGCCTGCAGTAAAATTGATATAAAGTAATAAGCGTCTAATATACCTCCAGCCACATAATCACTTGATGTTTTCTGTCCGGTGAATGCCTAATGTTTGGGGCCTATACTCCACTGGCCTGCAGTAAAATTAATATCCATTGACCGTCTAATATACCTCCAGCCACATAATCACTTGATCTTTTCTGAACGGTAAATGCATAATGTTTGGGGCCTGTAATCTGACTGCCCAACATTAAAATTGCTATACGGTGACCGCCTAATGTACCTCCAGCCACATTATCAATTGTTCTTTTCTGTACGTTGAATAATAATTTTCGTGGCCTGTAGTACACTGGCCTGAAGTAAAATTGTTATCCAATGACCGTGTACCTCAAGCCAAATATTTACTTGATATTTTCTGTCCGGTGAATGCCTAATGTTTGGGGCTTTTACTACACTGGCCTGTATATAAATTGATATCCAATGACTGTCTAATATATCTCTAGCCACATAATCACTTGATCTTTTCTGTACGGTGAATACATAATTTTTGGGGTCTGTAATCTAACTGGCCAACAGTAAAATTGTTACATGGTGACAGCCTAATGTACCTCCAGCCACATAATCACTTGTTCTTTTCTGTACGGCGAATGAAAGTTTTTGGGGCTTGTACTCCTCTGGCCTGAAGTAAAATTGTTATCCAATGACCATCTAATATACCTCCAGCCACATAATCACTTGATGTTTTCTGTCCGGTGAATGCCTAATGTTTGGTGCCTGTACTCCCGTGGCCTAAAATAAAGTTCTTCTATGCTCCAGCAGGGCACATTTTTGAGAGTTTCCCTTTAGGACACTTAAAAATGGCTCCTGATTAAAATAAATATTTTTTATGGGAATTTTTGCCATTGATCCCCCTCTGGTATGTCACTGTGCATGTTGTGGGACAATTTGTGCACTTCTAGTAAGTTTTTGGTCGCTGCAAATATGTCCTGAAGGTTTTTCAGGTTCGCCTGCTGTTAAAGTGAATGGGGCTCGCCGCGAAATTGCGGTTCATTTGATTGAGTTAGCGCAATCGTGTTAGTGAATCATCCCGGCCGATGTTCGTCTATCACTAACTATGAAATTAATAACATATAAAGCATCATCAATCCTTACATAAAGATGCACTTCCATGAGACTACATGACAATAAATCCACATGAGCTCCGAAATGAGACACTGTACACCTCCAAGAATACCTATAATAAAAAGAAAACTTTAAACCACATCACCTGTATATAAGGGGGGAGGGTTAGGGCGGGAAAGGAAATGTTTAGGGAAAGGGTTATTGCACTGTTATTATGTGTTTTATCTTTGTTTTCACTGCACATATCTGTAAAAAAGGAATATGACCTGTAATTTGATACAATATGTACCTTTGAATGTAAATGTGCAAATTATATCAAAACCTAATAAAATGTATTTGAAAAAAAAAAGACTATGAAACCAATAGATGGGGCTGTTCATAAGTCATAAACAGCGCCATTTATTGTATTCATAGTCTTATCATAGGACTATGAAACAAATAAATGGTGTTGTTCATGAGTAATGTTGATCGCAAATATTCTAATAGCGAATTTTGCATGCAAATGGTATTTCAGCTGAAAAACAAGCAGATTCAGCTAATTTGCATATGTCCACGATTATGCAAATGAGTTTACATGACAAAACTGTATAGAAAGGTTATTGAATGTTATGTTAGGACAATCAGAAAACTTTTTGTCACCCTAATGATAATGATCTAGGTGTGCAGGTCCACCCAAGCTATCCAACAATTATGAAGCAACTTTGAGATTTACTGTCTCTCAGTCAGATCAGAGCTGTTTTTGAATTTCTCATAGTGCACAAGGCTGCCATTGTAAGGTATGCTGACTGTATCTGTCTCATGGATAGATTGTTGGCTTGCACATACCTGTCTTTTGGTATATAGACTTTGTGTGGTTGTCTATTGTATGTCATAGGTAATGGGAGTCCAAGATGCATCCAGAAATCCTTCCTATGCTGTTTTCAAACCATTTCGGTGGTGTTTCCATCAATTTCTAACCTTTTTCTGTGAACCAGACACCCTCTCTTCTTCAGAGCAGGGGGTGCCTTGTTTAATGCTCGGGTCTCCCATTGATTTTCATTGTGTTCAATTGTGCTTAAGCATACACAGAATTCGGCCGAACACTGCGATGTGCCGAGCATAGCGATGTTCGAGCCGAACTGCTGTTCAGCCATGCATGCTCGCTCAACACTAGTAATAAATATTGGTTGTGATAATTCAAAGCTCATTTACTTGTGCTATAACAATTATCTGACACACAAAGAGCCTATTACGCATTTGCACATCTAAGCATTCCACACTTTAGCACTGCCAACCATCCCCTAGAGGTATTAATTAGTGTTGATCGCAAATATTCTAATCAATATTTTTTATCACGAATATCGGCACTTCGAGAATTAGCAAAAATGTAGAATATAGTGCTATATTTTCGTAATCGCGAATATTCTAGATTTTTATTTTTCATCAGTAACCTCCCTTCTTGCTTGTGAGCCAATGAGAAGGCTGCAATTTATTTGTCAGAGCTTAGCAATATCCTTAGCAACCAATAGGAAAGTTGCCTACCGCTTTACTATATAAGAAACTCCCCAGCAGCGATTTTCTGCTTTTTTATTTCCGTTCTAAGAGAGAGAGCAGTGACATTGCTGTGCTCTGTGCTTTTATGTGGATCCTATTACTTATCCAATTACATTAGTTAGCTCATATACAGTATATAATACAGATAGTTAGTGGGAGATAGTCAGTGTAGGTTAGATAGTGATATAGTGTAGCTGATAGGCTCCAGTGCAGGGTGTTAGGTAGTGTGATAGGAATTACTGTTTCTCTGCTGTCCATACATACATGCTACAGACATAGTGCTGTGATTATAGATGAGCGAATCGAAGCTGACAAAGTCGAATTTGTTTAGAATTTCAGGAAAAATTTGATTCACACTGAATGCAAATTTCCTCGCGCTACGTGATAATGAATCACTATTTTCCTTAAAATGGCAGCTACACGTGTGAGGACTGAGGACTTGGGGCATGGAACTGGATGTCACAAATATTTTTAGGCTGCGCACACGTTACACAGTAGATGTAGCGCAGATAATGTCGCTGTCTGCAGCGAACAAACAATTGCAAGCTATTTAACGCAGGTTGCGTAAAAATATATATTGCTGCCAGATACAACAATAGTACTTAAAAGGACTTTTGGGTCTCTCTAACAATTCCACGCAATTTAGCGCAGGTTGCTCTAATAATCATATTACTGCCAGATACAACAATAGTCCTTAAAAGGACTTTTGGGTCTCTAACAAGTTTTTCCAATAAATTATTAGTATTTCACTCCCTACACTATCTGTCCCTTCTTCAGCACAGATCTACCTGAGTAAGACTGAGCCGAACACATGTCATCGGGGTGCTTTATAGCACCCGATGACGCGTTCCGTACAGCCAATCACTGTAATGCCAGAAGCAAACATGGCTAAGGCATTACAGTGAATGGCAGTACTTACCTGCACGTTCATTTGCTGCGTAGCAGCCAACAAACGTGCGGGGAGGAGACTCGAGCATAGAGCATGCTCGTCCAACACTACTCCTTATTTCACCCACCTTCATCAGCGAGTAATGGTATTGCCATCCAACTCCCCACTCTGTTACCGGGTCACTTTGTGGTCTCCTGATGAGGCTGCTGCTGCCATCTCCAGACTATGTCACCTTGCCACTCTGTGGTATGCTCCTGATGCTGCTGTTGCTAATGCCATCTCCAAATTATGTCACCTTGCCACTCTGTGGTCTCCTCATGCTGCTGCCATATCCACACTATGTCACATTGCCACTCTGTGGTATCCTACTGCCGCCATATCCACATTATGTCACATTGCCACTCTGTGGTCTCCTCCTGCTGCTTCCATCTCCACACTATGTCACCTTGCCACTCTGTGGTGCTGCCATATCCATACTATGTCACCTTGCCACTCTGTGGTGTCCAGCTGCTGCTGCTGCCATCTCAACACTGTGTCACCTTGCCACTCTGTGATCTCCTACTGCTGCTGCCATATTCACACTATGTCACCTTGCCACTCTGTGGTCTGCTCCGACTGCTGCCATCTCCACACTATGTCAGCATGCCACTCTGTGGTTTTCTCATGCTGCTGCCATCTCCACACTATGTCACCTTGCCACTCTGTGGTATCCTCATGCTGCTGCCACCTCCACATTATGTCAATTTGCCACTCTGTGGTCTCCTCCTGCTGCTGCCATGTCCACACTATGTCACCTTGCCATTCTGTCGTGTCCTCCTGCTGCTGCCATCTCTACACTATGTCACCTTACCACTCTGTGGTCTCCTCCTGCTGCTGCCTTATACACACTGTCACCTTGCCACTCTGTGGTCTCCTCCTTGCTGCAATATCCACACTATGTCACCTTGCCACTCTGTGGTGTCCTCATCCTGCTGCCATTTCCACACTATGCCACCTTGCCACTCTATGGTATCCTCATGTTGCTGCCATCTCCACATTTTGTCACCTTGCCACTCTGTGGTCTCTTCCTGGTGCTGCCATATCCACACTATGTCACCTTGCCACTCTGTGGTGTTCTCATGCTTCTGCCATCTCCACATTATGTCACCTTGCCACTCTATGGTCTTCTCCTGCTGCTGCCATATTCACACTATGTCACCTTGCCACTCTGTCATGTCCTCCTGCTACCATCTCCACACTATGTCACCTTGCCACTCTGTGGTCTACTCCTGCTGATTGTATATCCACACTATGTCACCTTGCCACTCTGTGGTGTCCTCATGCTGCTGCCATCTCCACACAATGTCACCTGTCCACTCTGTGGTGTTCTCATGCTGCTGCCATCTCCACACTATGTCATCTTGCCACTATGTGGTCTCCTCCTGCTGCTGCCATATCCACACAATGTCACCTTGCCACTCTGTGGTCTCCTCCTGCTGCTGCCATATCCACAGTATGTCACCTTGCCACTCTGTGGTGTCCTCATACTCCTGCAATCTCCACATTATGTCACCTTGATACTTTTTTGTCTCCTGCTGCTACCATATCCACACTATGTGTCCTTTCCACTCTTTTGTGTCCTCCTGCTGCTGCTGCCATCTCTACACTATGTCACCTTGCCACTCTGTGGTCTCCTCCTGCTGCTGTTATATACACACTATGTCACCTTGCCACTCTGTGGTCTCCTCCTGCTGCTGCCATCTCCCCACTATTTCACTTTGCCACTCTGTCGTGTCCTTATGCTGCTGCCATATCCACACTATGTCACATTGCCACTCTGTGGTGTCCTCATGCTGCAGCAATCTCCACACTATGTCACCTTGCCACTCTGTGGTGTCCTCATGCTGCTGCCATCTCCACACTATGTCACATTGACACTTTGTGGTCTCCGGATGCTGCCGCCACTATTAAACTATGTCACCTTGTCACTCTGTGGTCTCCTTTTGCTGCTGCCATATCCACAT
Source organism: Bufo bufo (assembly GCF_905171765.1). Taxonomy (NCBI): domain Eukaryota; kingdom Metazoa; phylum Chordata; class Amphibia; order Anura; family Bufonidae; genus Bufo; species Bufo bufo. Next base: position 242,107,276 of record NC_053394.1, on the reverse strand, counting down.
TTTGTCACCTTGCCACTCTATGTTATCCTGCTGCTGCTGCCATCTCCACACTATGTCACCTGTCCACTTTGTTGTGTTCTCATGCTGCTGCCATCTCCACACTTTGTCATCTTGCCACTATGTGGTCTCCTCCTGCTGCTGCCATATCCATACGATGTCACCTTGCCACTCTGTGGTCTCCTCCTGCTGCTGCCATATCCACACTATGTCACCTTGCCACTCTGTGGTGTCCTCTTACTGCTGCCATCTCCACACTGTCACCTTGCCACTCTGTGGTGTCCTCATGCTCCTGCCATCTCCACATTATGTCACCTTGACACTCTATGGTCTCCTGCTGCTACCATATCCACACTATGTGTCTTTTCCACTCTTTTGTGTCCTCCTGCTGCTGCTGCCATCTCCACACTATGTCACCTTGCCACTCTGTGGTGTCCTCATGCTGCAGCCATCTCCACACTATGTCACCTTGCCACTCTGTGGTGTCCTCATGCTGCTGCCATCTCCACACTATGTCACATTGCCACTTTGTGGTCTCCGGATGCTGCCGCCACCATTAAACTATGTCACCTTGTCACTCTGTGGTCTCCTTTTGCTGCTGCCTTATCCATATTTTGTCACCTTGCCACTCTGTGGTGTCCTCATGCTGCTTCCATATCCACACTTTGTCACCTTGCCACTCTGTGTTATCCTGCTGCTGCTGCTGACATCTCCACATTATGTCACCTTGACAGACATCCCAACCTGCAAAAACTCATTTCAGGGGGGTGCACTTCTCATTTCAGGGAGGTTTTCATTTTTTTTTCTTTCACAAACTTTTTATTACATTTTCCAAACATAATCAGTATCTGCACACTTTGCTCTATGGTGTGGAGGACGGGGCTCATTACCCTGTATATGATTAAAGGGATTCTATCACCACCTATAAGCCCTGTGAGCTAAACATCTGCTCATGTCCAGGGTAGCATTCTGATTTCTAAGGTGGCCTTATAGAAGCTATTTGTGGCTTTATTCTGTGGAAAAACAGATTTTACTAACCTGTCAATCATTGAATTAAGGTGCCCAAGCAGGGGAGGTCTGTGGATGCATGGTGCCCGGCCGCAAGCATCGCCGTTCGTGCCCAGCGCCGCCTCTTCCTCCCTCCCCCTCCCTCCCCCTCCTCCCGCTCTGAAATCCCGCGCGTGCGCACAGGCTCAGCCTGATACGCCGTTGCGGACTGCTGGCATCGGCTTCTTCTTGCACTGTGCGCACGCGCCAAGAAGGGGACACTACTACAGGTTGCCGGAAAGGTTTACTGCGAGTAAACTAGAGATGGGAAGTTCGGATCTTTCACATGAATCGGTTCATTTGAATCAGTTCATTCAAATGAACTGATTCATGAATCGAATCTTCGGTTCATTCGCTGAGCTGACAAGAAGCAAGTGAACCCTGTGTGTAATTATCTACCCCGCTGTAGGAAAAAAACAAGCATCCGGGGGGGGGGGGGGGGGGAGTATTTAACACTGGGGTAAATAATATAATTAAAATGGAGGGTTAAATGTGTAAATGTGTAAATGTATTTAAAAAAAATACATCTCTCTCAATAGTTATATAGCTACTGAATGAGACAGGGAATGCCTTTAACATATATATCTCCTTGAGAAGCCAATTTGACCCTAAAGGGTTAATTCAACCTGTAATCTAAACTCTGTGTCCTGTCACTTCTCTTATCTCTCTGTCTCTCTGCTCTGCTATCTGACTAAGATAAACCTTTCCGGGATATATTGTTTCACATGCGGGCGTCAGGGAGCCGCTATCTAATAGCGGGAGACTCCCTGAACTTCAGGGAGACTTGAGATCCCTGCCTTGACACTCTGTGGTCTCCTCCTGCTGGTGCCATATCCATACTATTTCACCTTGCCACTCTGTAATGTCCTCCTGCTGCTTCTGCCATCTCCACACTATGTCACCTTGCCACTCTGTGGTCTCCTGATGCTATATTCACACTATGTCACTTTGCCACTCTCTGGTATCCTGCTACTGCTGCTGCCATTCCCACACAATGTCATCATGCCACTCTGTGATCTCCTCCTAATGCTGCCATATCCACACTATGTCACCTTTCCACTTTGTGGTGTCTTAATGCTGCTGCGATCTCCACACTATATCACCTTGCCACTCTGTGGTGTCCTCATGCTGCCGCCATCTCCACACTATGTCACATTGCCACTCTGTGGTCTCCTCCTGCTGCTGCCATATCAACACTATGTCACCTTTCCACTTTGTTTTGTCCTCATGCTGCTGCCATCTCCACACTATATCACCTTGCCACACTGTGGTGTCCTCATGCTTCTGCCATCTTCACACTATGTCACCTTGCCACTCTGTGGTCTCCTCATGCTGCTTCGACCTCACCACTATGTCATAGGTTAACTCTGTGGTCTTCTCATGCTGTTCCCACCATCTACATTTCATGACTGGTACACTATTTTGGCTTTCGGCCTTGATGACATCATGATTTATTTGACCTTTCTTCTGATATGTCAGAAGGAATGAAAAATTACATGCACAACAGATCCTGTCTGTGTAGCAGCTGTAAGGCCTGTATGGTCCCATCAGAATTGGCTTATGATTTGGTAGCCAAAAGCAGGAGTGGGTTCAAAACACAGAAGACATGCAAATATTCAATTCACGTGTCATCTTTGTTTTACATCCACTCCTGTTTTTTTTTTAGCTTTAGCAATAGTGATGGATTATTGAGCGAGTGAAGGCATATGCTCCACAGACAGGATTTGTTTTTTGTGGGTTATTGTTCTGACGGATCAGAGGAGGGGGGAAATTATTCAGTGACGTCAACACAAACTTACTACTCACGACGTCTGTTCTATGTCTGTTCTATGTCTGGGGGCTGTAATTGTATACGCGTTTAATAGACCAGGTTCTGTTGACATCTATGTTGAATCAGCTGGCAAAAGTGTAAAAGGAGTGTGCTTCTTCTTGGAGCTAATATCGACCTGTAAGGCTTCTTTTAACATGGGCAAGTTTTCTGCGCGGGTGAAATGCGTGAGGTGAACGCATTGCACCTGCACTGAATCCGGACCCATTCACTTCTATGGGGCTGTGCACATGAGCGCTGATTTTCACGCATCACTTGTGCGTTGCGTGAAAATCGCAGCATGCTCTATATTGTGCGTTTTTCATGCAACACAGGCCCCATAGAAGTAAATGAGGCTGCGTAAAAATCGCAAGCATCCGCAAGCAAGTGCGGATGCAGTGTGATTTTCACACATGGTTGCTAGGTGACGATCGGGATGGGGACCCGATCTTTATTATTTTCCCTTATAACATGGTTATAAGGGAAAATAATAGCATTCTTCATACAGAATGCTTAGTAAAATAGTGATGGAGGGGTTAAAAAATTTTTTTAAAATAATTTAACTCACCTTAATCAACTTGTTCGCGCAGCCCGGCTTCTCTTCTGTCTTCATCTGTGAGGAAAAGAACCTGTGGTGACATCACTGCGCTCATCACACGGTCCATCACATCATCCATCACCATAATAAAATCTATATAACACCTATCCCAAACCCGAACTTCTGGTTTTTCTCACGCGTGTGCAAAACGCATTAAAACTCTTTGCACTCGTGGGGAAAAATTTTGCATTTTCCCACAACAAATCCCACATCTGTTCTCACACGTCACCCGCAAGGCCCCTGTGAACCCAGCCTAAGGCTGAGTTCATACTTGAGTTATTTGGTCAGTTTTGGCTCCGTGACTGCCCAAATAAGTGAAGTGTGCAGTGATTCTAAGAGCGACACCTGTCATCTGCATGTCATTAGGACTCACAGTATTATTTCAATACCAAAGTAGACTCCCTATGTGTGTTACTGCACGGCACAGTGCTGTACACCAGTGATGGTCAGTTTGCAGTGTTCGTCAGCGAACACATGCGGGCTGCCATCTTTAGTAAGGTAGACTCACCCGTCCAGCGATGCACAGGTAAGCCCTTACCTGTGCCTGGGCCGGGAGCCGGTCTGAAATCAAATGCAGTCACCGGGAGCAGGCAGTTCCGAGAAAGAACAGCCGCCGGGGGCCTTCATCGGGCTGCATTTCATTTCAAGCCGGCTCCCAGCACAGGCACAGATAAGGGCTTACCTGTGCATCGCCGGACGGGTGAGTCTACCTTACTAAAGATGGCAGCCTGCATGTGTTCGCTGGCGAACACTGCAAACTGACCATCACTGCTGTACACCATTATAAAGGCTCTCAGCAGCCAGGAAATAGCTGTTTTTTTAACGTAATTTGCCGTAAATTTATTCGGATCTAACCAAATTTTTCTAGATAATTCGGCGAAATGGCGAATTAATTTTTTAAAAATTTGCTAATCTCTAGCTGTGATGTCACAACAATACTTAGTGCACCAATCAGAAATATCTACTGAGATCTGATAAAATGTGAAGTTGCAAGTATTGCACAAAAAATATGTGCATCATTAGTGACGATTTGCACAATCGCGAAAATAATGACTGTAGATCACGATTTCTGGAATTCACAAATTTATTGAGAATATTATGTGAAAATTTCACGAAATATCACGAAAAAGAATATTGCCTATGCCGCTCATTACTAGTCTTAATGAAGATACCACTTTACATACTAAATCATTGTAGTGTCTCATTTGCTTTAGAAAAGGATAGCGATAATCAATGCCATTCCGAGTAAGCTCAGCACTATGACACCCTAGTTCACTGGAACAATCTTTGCAATTAGCCGGCAGGAAGCTGGCAATGAAACATGTCTATAAAGCTTACAGAAGAAGAATGTGAGTCTTTAAAGACCATAATATATATGGGCAAGAACAAAGACAGAAAATCCTGTCTTTTGTAGGCTCAAATTTAAAGACTTGCTGTTAAGTCATTTTACTCAAGTCTTTAACGCTCTGCTAGTTGTACAGAACACATACCAAACCCTCTCAACTGTTAATATTTTGAATTACTATATCCCATGAACAACCTGCAAAATCAATACTTGGTGATGTGGTCAGACGAGCACAGTGATGAAAGTGTGCACACCAGAAGAGAATATTGTGATTTCAAAGGTCACAACATCAATAAAGAATGGTTATAATGATTCAAGGTAACCTGTGAATTTTCACTGCACCATGTATTGCTTAAAATAGTATTCTCATGTCATAAACTGATAGCATAGAGATAAAATGGGTCCTACTCCAAGATCCCTGCTGATATTAAAAATGAAAGGGCTGTAACAGTAGTGTACCATCCTATACAGACGTTTTCCTGCTCACATGGCTATAGAGAGAACTGCAGTGTTGGCCCCATTCACTTGAGAGCCTTGCTGCAGTTCCATGCACAGGGGGTGGCCAAAGCAGTACTATTCTGATTATGAGGCCCCTACAATTTTAGCATCAGTGGAGGTTGCAGCGATCTCACAGATCATAGCGTGATGGCATATCCTAGTGATTTGCGCTGGCTGAGTGGTGTGACATCATCAGTGATGACATCTCCACGCCCTGCCAGCGTGATATCATCATGTCACCGTGTGAGATTGTGCGCAGTATCTTCAATCAAGATGGCCACAACGGCCTCTCCATGATAAAATTGATAAAGTCAGTATGCATTTATTTATTTTATTTTTTAAACTGGATTAGTCTCCGGAAAGGCCTCAATTTTAATCTCAAATGCCGCAATCAGCAAAGAACTCGATATCTGAGAGGTTCAATGATGGGGGGTGGTGCAATTGCCATTTTCCGTCATTGCGCCTTCTGCATACAAAGGAATGCACTTCAACAAATTTATTTCTGAAATTCGGCAAAGCAGCCAAATCAAATTTTTCATAACTTCACTCATTTCTAATTGTCATGTATTTGTGTTAAAGGGAACCTGTCACCGGGATTTTGGGTATAGAGCTGAGGACATGGGTTGCTAGATGGCCACTAGCACATCCACAATATCCAGTCCCCATAGCTCTGTGTGCTTTTATTGTGTAAAAAAAAAACGATTTGATACATATGCAAATTACCCTGAGATGAGTCAGAGCTTGAAAATATGACTCTTCTGTGGTCACACAAGTAAGATATGACTCTTTTATGTTAATTTGCATATGTATCAAATAGTTTTTTTTACACAATAAAAGCACAAAAGCACAGAGAGCTATGGGAACTGGATATTGCGGATGTGCTAGTGGCCATCTAGCAACCCATGTCCTCAGCTCTATACCCCAAATCCCGGTGACAGGTTCCCTTTAAGCACCATCCAAACCACACCTGCAAATTTAGAATTACAGTGGGATGCGAAAGTTTGGGCAACCTTGTTAATCATCATGATTTTCCTGTATAAATCGTTGGTTGCTACGATAAAAAATGTCAGTTAAATATATCATATAGGAGACACACACAGTGATATTTGAGAAGTGAAATGAAGTTTATTGGATTTACAGAAAGTGTTCTATAATTGTTTAAACAAAATTAGGCAGGTGCATAAATTTGGGCACTGTTGTCATTTTATTAATTCCAAAACCTTTAGAACTATTGGAACTCAAATTGGCTTGGTAAGCTCAGTGCCCCCTGACCTACATACACAGGTGAATCCAATTATGATAAGAAAGAGTATTTAAGAGGGTCAATTGTAAGTTTCCCTCCTCTTCTACTTTTCTCTGAAGAGTAGCAACATGGAGGGTCTCAAAACAACTCTCAAATGACCTGAAGACAAAGATTGTTCACCATCATGGTTTAGGGGAAGGATACAGAAAGCTGTCTCAGAGATTTCAGCTGTCTGTTTCCACAGTTAGGAACATATTGAGGAAATGGAAGACCACAGGCTCAGTTCAAGTTGAGGCTCGAAGTGGCAGACCAAGAAAAATCTCGGATAGACAGAAGCAACGAATGGTGAGAACAGTCAGAGTCAACCCACAGACCAGCACCAAAGACCTACAACATCATCTTGCCGCAGATGGAGTCACTGTGCATCGTTCAACCATTCGGCGCACTTTACACAAGGAGATGCTGTTCGCGAGAGTGATGCAGAGGAATCTTGAGGTGGGCTAAAGCACATTTGGACAAGCCAGCTTCATTTTGGAATAAGGTGCTGTGGACTGATGAAACAAAAATTGAGTTATTTGGCCATAACTAGGGGCGTTATGCGTGGAGGAAAAAGAACACAGCATTCCAAGAAAAACACCTGATACCTACAGTAAAATATGGTGGTGGTTCCATCATGCTGTGGGGCTGTGTGGCCAGTGCAGGGACTGGGAATCTTGTCAAAGTTGAGGGGCGCATGGATTCCACTCAGTATCAGCAGATTCTGCAGACCAATGTCCAGGAATCAGTGACAAAGCTGAAGCTGCGCCGGGGCTGGATCTTTCAACAAGACAACGACCCTAAACACTGCTCAAAATCCACTAAGGCATTTATGCAGAGGAACAAGTACAACGTTCTGGAATGGCCATCTCAGTCCCCAGACCTGAATATAATTGAAAATCTGTGGTGTGACTTAAAGAGAGCTGTCCATGCTCGGAAGCCATCAAACCTGAATGAACTAAAGATGTTTTGTAAAGAGGAATGGTCCAAAATACCTTCAACCAGAATCCAAGCTCTCATTGGAACCTACAGGAAGCGTTTAGAGGCTGTATTTTCTGCAAAAGGAGGATCTACTAAATATTGATTTCATTTCTTTTTTGTGGTGCCCAAATTTATGCACCTGCCTAATTTTGTTTAAACAATTATAGCACACTTTCTGTAAATCCAATAAACTTTATTTCACTTCTCAAATATCACTGTGTGTGTCTCCTTTATGATATTTTTAACTGACATTTTTTATCGTAACAACCAACGATTTATACAGGAAAATCATGACGATTAACAAGGTTGCCCAAACTTTCGCATCCCACTGTACTTTGACCTCTTAGATACTAGGCCCATTTTCAGTTCCAATAGTCATAACATTTTAAATTTTCGATTTGAATAGCCATATAAGGGTTTATTTTTTACGGGATAAGTTGTATTTTTAAATGGCACCACTTAATTTACCATGTCTGTTATTGTAAAATGGTAAAAAATTCACTGAGCGGTGAAATTTAAAACAAAACACCATTCCGCCAATGTTTTTTGGGTTTTGAGATTAAGCTGTTCACTGCATGCTAAAAATGACATGATGTCCTTTTTTTGCAGCTTAATACAATTACGGAGATACCAAATTTGTATAGGTTTTTTGTTTTATACTTAAAAAAGAAAAACTTTGAAAAAACTTTTAAAAAACATAAACATTTTTTATATGAGGGTTTGTTTGTTGCAGAATGAACTGTAGTTTTTATTGGTACAATTTTTGTGGTATATATACCACTTTTTTAATATTTCAATAGTTCAGACATTTTTCAGAAGTGGCAATTCCTAATATGTCAATTTTTTTATTGTTTGTGTATTTTTGTATGTAAAATTGGAAAAGGGTGTGATTTAAATGGAATATTTTCATGTTTTTTATATTTTTTTACTTTTTATACTTTTTACTTACTTTTATAACTTTTAACCCTCTTAGGGGGCTAGAAGATTTTATCCTTTGATCCCTTGGTCCATTCACCCTAATAGAGATCTATTGGGGTTAATGGCATTTTTACACTATCCCTGCTGAGATGTGCCTTACTACGACAGGCCTGTGAAGCTTCAGCAACACCAAGCTGCCCAACTTCACAGATGCCACAATCGCTGTTGATCATGGCATCTGGGGGGTTAAATGACAGGGTTCCGCATGATCGCCATTCCCCGTCATTGTAGCTGGGCACACCTGGTCAAAATTATTGTTACTGTGAACAGTTAAGCAAGTTGATAATAAAATGATCTCCAAAAGCATAAAGTTAAAGATGACACATTCCCTTTGCATTTTAAGAAAGAAAACAAACATTTTAATCTTTTACATTTTCAAAATAACAAAAATGGAAAAGGGTCTGAAGCAAAACTTTGGACACCCTTCATAATTAGTAAGTAATAGCCCTCACTTTTTCAAGTACCGTACCTTTTAAACACTAACCAAGAGTCTTTAAATTCTTGTTTGTGGGATTTTCATCCATTCTTTCTTGCAAAAGTCCTCCAATTCTGTGAGATTCCTGGGCTGTCTTGCATGCACTGCTCTTTTGAGGTCGGTAGACATATTTTCTATGATCACATCAAGGGACTTTGAGGGCCATGGTCAAACCTTTAGCTTGCCCCTTCTGAGATAGTTTACTGTGGATTTTGGGGTGTTCTTAGGATCATTATCTATTTGTAGAAGCCATCCTCTTTTCAACAGGAAATTAATTATGTGCCTTTTTGTCTTCAAACATACCTTTGCTCATTGTGGCCAAAGAGTTCAATTTTAATCTGATCAGTCCACAGAACTTGTTTCCAAATTGCATCAGGTTTTTTAAATGTTCTTTTGCAAACTTATGTTGCTGAATTTTTGGGTGAGGGCACAGGAAAGGTTTTCTTCTAAAGACTCTTCCATGAAGGCCATATTTCTGCAGTTGTTGCTAAACAATAGAACAATGTACTGCAACTCCAGAGTCTGCTAAATCTTCCTGAAGATCTTTTGCAGTCAAGCAAGGTTTTTATTTGCCTTTCTTACAATCCTACAAGCAACTGTCTCTGAGTAAATAGCAATCTGAAAATGCTTTGCTATTTTCTCATAGCTTTCTCCTGCTTTGTAGGCCTCAACCATTTTCCTTTTTAGTGTTTTAGGCAGCTGCTTAGAATAACTCATGGCTTCTGGAATTTGGAACAAGGTTAGAGGAGTCTGGAATCACAGCATTAAAATTTGCATCACCTAGCCTTTCCTAACATTGATTGTGAATAAGCCTTAATGCTACAAGACTTTTTAAGGTCTAAGACATCGGTCAAAGTTATCTGAGCGCTCAAATCACATGGGTACTTTTTGCAAGGGACACCTTTCCTTTTTTCAGTCTTCAAATTGTATAACACACTGATATTGCTTAAAATGTTGAAAAATGTGTTCCATTTTAAATTTTATGCCTTTTGGAGATAAATTAATAATCAACGTGCTTAAGTGTTCAGAGAGTCATTTTGAGTCATTTTGACCAGGGGTGCTCAAATTTTGCATGTCTCTGCATGCTGTGCCATTCCTATATCATTCTTGCTAGAAGTTTATAAATAAATTGTCTGCAGTCTGCAGTAATGGTACTGCTAGGTGTTTACAGTAGTGGCTTTGTCTGACTCTGTCCAATCAGTACTTCTAGTGTCAGACTGTGCAGGGACACCCCCCCGATTGGTACCATCCGTTTATACATTTTCCGCAAGCTGCGGAAGAAATAACAAAGGAATAGCACAATATAGAGTCATAATAATAGATGTCCCAGAAGTGTTATTACATGGGGTATACAAGTAAATACTATAACAGACATGTGTGGAGAGGTGACAGGTCCTCTGCAAAAAAAAAAAGCCCACCATTGTCAAAATCTCTCATTACATAAGGCATTTTAATTATCACCAAAATAAAACAATATGGATGGGAAACAAAGGAATTGCCAAGTGCCCCCACCACTTAGCTTCCTTCAGCTTTTTTCTAACACTCTTACTAACTGCAGCGAAACATTGGAAACTATAAAAAATTGCCAACAGTATAAAAGTTCAATATACTGTATGAAAAGCGTAATTATGCAATTTTTCATAATATTTATTATTAAAGTCAAGGGTTGCTTTACCTACACTGTAATACTAAATACTAAATACAATCTAATAGTAAGCAGATGCAAGACAGGTCTGACTTGGAAATAAACAACAGGTAAGTTAAAGGCCTGCATAAAAAAATAAATCAGCTGATCCTTTTGTTCTCCCAGGAGTATTTGGAAGCAGGTCTCACCCCAACTGACAACACATATATGTTCATCTGAACCAAACATGTTTGTATACTAGGGGTCAGGAGGGAGTCAGGAGAGACAGGCGTTATCTGGCAGTTATTGACTGTGTATGGTCATCTTAAACTCTAGCATGCCAAATTTTGTTGTTCCTAATAGCTGTTGTTGGATATTGGGTGACTGTTGTGTTACCTCATATTTATTTATACAAATACTGTTGTCATCAGATACAATTATCAAATATCTCTGTAAGTAAAAGAAATATATTAATATTATAATTTCTAAACTTTGCCTTCTACTTGAACTTCAGGATAAATACTATATGATAATTTAAGCTTATTTTGCCTTGAATTTGAGTTAATGTCCTTTTACACCAGCTGACAATCAGAGCAGTTATAAGATTGCTCCTAGGAACAGTAATTCCCAAGAATTGCCCCATGTAACTGTGCCTCCTATCACCCCCAAAATATTGTATGTGGGCAGCTGATCTGTTGCTCAGAAAGAATAAGTCTGTATGGGGACAATGACCATAGCAGCAATAACTTATCTCCATACTTAGTAGATGATTGCTGCAAGTAGATACTGCTCTCACCTCCACTAAAGATCAATCAATTATCAGGAGAGAACAGTTTATTCCCCATAATTGTCTTGTCAGACAATTCACTCAGTAAAGCACAAAAAATCTCCAGAAATGCCCAGATCCATGCATGTTTGCAGAAGCACATACAGTGGCCCATTATGTGGGACTATTCTGCAAATCAGATAGGAAGGTTGGGAGGAATGTATTGTGTCTTTATCTTTTTCATATCCAAAGCAAACTCTTTAGAAAAACAGTAATCACCATGAATCAATAGCATCATACATCTAGCAGAAATCACCACAAATACATGTTTTGTTTTGTTTTCTGCCCAAAAACTACTGGTATACCAAGAAGTTATATGAACGTATATATACATATAGCCCCCTCTTTTTTTTTTTTTTAAAGCAGACAGGGATATGGATATTGAGCTATATGTGGATAAATATATTTGCACCATTATATGGAATTTAATTGAGACACAAGCAATGACTTTACGAATAGCCAGGGGTTCAGCTTCATCAATTGTTGTTACTCTATGTTGTGCCATTCCTTTATCATTCCTTCTGGAAATTACGAATTGCTATAAGTTTGCAATGCCAGTCCAGATGGATGTCTGATTAAAGCAAACATACATATCTAAATGGCGGGGGGGGGGGGGGGGGGGTTGACTTGAGTCACCTACTGATCAGTGATCATCAGAGCATTAGAGCTGCAGGAATAAATAACATCTAAATGTCTGGTGGGGTAGATGGGGGGGTCGAGGGCTGGTGGGGGGAGGGGGGGGTTAGATGAGCTAACCCAGCTCCCCCTTCCCCCATCAGCCCTTGTCCTACCACCCCATCTACCCGTACCACCCATCTACCCCACCAGACATTTAGATGTTATTTATTCCTGCAATTCTAATGCTCTGATCAGTAGATGACTCAAGTCAAGCCCTCAACCCCCCCCCAGCCATTTAGATATGTATGTTATCAATCATCATCCCCCACCCCCCACCGCTGCCTTCCTTGTAATTTGCTGGCCCTCAATATCCATTGTGAATCACAATCCATAACAGTATCATCCACAGATCCCCCCATAACAGTGTCATCCACAGATCCCCATAACACTGTCATCCACAGATCCCCACATAACAGTGTCATCCATAGATCCCCCATAACAGTGTCATCCACATATCCCCCCATAACAGTGTCCTCCACAGATCCCCCATAACAGTGTCATCCACAGATCCCCCATAACAGTGTTATCCACAGATCCCCCCATAACAGTGTGTCATCCACAGATTCCCTCATAACACTGTGTCATTCACAGGTCCCCCATAAGTGTGTCATCCACAGATCCCCCATAACAGTGTGTGTCATCCACAGATCCCCCATAACAGTGTCATCCACAGATCCCCCATAACAGTGTAATCCACAGATCCCCCATAACAGTGTCATCCACAGATCCCCCATAACAGTGTCCTCCACAGATCCCCCATAAGTGTCATCCACAGATCCCCCATAACAGTGTCATCCACAGATCCCCCATAACACTGTCATCCACAGATCCCCCATAACAGTGTGTCATCCACAGATCCCCCATAACAGTGTGTCATCCACAGATTCCCTCATAACAGTGTGTCATCCACAGGTCCCCCATAAGTGTGTCATCCACAGATCCTCCATAAGTGTTCTCCACAGATCCCCCATAACAGTGTCACCCACAGATCCCCCATAACAGTGTCACCCACAGATCCCCCATAACAGTGTCATCCACAGATCCCCCATAACAGTGTCTCATTCACAGACCCCCCATTGAATGAAGGCAAGATAAATTGCACTGTAATTTACACCCATATCTGTTTTGCACTTGGAATTTTGCTCTCACTCCTTTGGAGATAAATTACCACAAAACTATACAGTTTGTGATGCAAAACTTGCTAGTTTTTATTCTGTCTTCTTGACAGGATTATGTTTATTTATATTAAGATTATGTGGTTATTGTCTTATATGACTTGTTTTTGCATTTTATTTCTATCTTTATATGGATATAAAGAGGTTGTGCATTTGTTTACAGCTATAGTTAATTGGTACATTAAACTGTGCATATTTATGTGTGATTACAACAGTAAGTATTTAGTAAAGACTCCACAAGTTGGGGGGGGGGGGCGCACTTGGGCAGCTCAGCCTCTATTGGTGGTGGACCTTGTCCCAGCCCTGATTACCAGTTGTGAGAATGTAGGGGTATCATGTCCAACAGTGCAGGGACCCCAACCCCCCAACTGGTTACACCTAACTGGACCTTAATTACAGAGTACTAGCAATTCATTCATGACATCTAGCAGGAATAATAAATGAACAACACATCATAGAGTCATTAGAATAGATGTTCCAGAATTGTTATTACAAGGGGGATACAAGCAGTTGCTAAAACAGACATGTCAGGGTTGGCTGCAGGTCCTCTTTAAAAGAGTTATTCTCTTTTTACAATCTTTTTTTGCTAGAAGAGTCTTCTAAAAGTAAACTGGACAACTAGGTTTTCCGGTTGCTGGGACCCAGCTATCAGCTGTAATTTCTGTAGCATCACCACATAAAAAAATAGTGTATTGCATTATGAACAATACAATCAATCAGATGTTCAAAAAGAAAGAAATTCATTGTAGCCACTCTCTTCTCTCACTTATTGGTGGGAGTCTCAAATGAAAAACTATTTTCCGCAGAATACAGTTTTATTTTTTAAGTCTTCCTTTACAGGTAAGGGAAGGTTCACATTAGTGTTTAGTTTTTAGTTCTTCTGATCCGTCAATAATAATAAGATCTTTATTTAGAGAAATCATTGGGCTTGTCCATAAATTTCCTTTCCCCCCATCACATAGAAAGGATCTCAAATGGGACAGACTTAAGGTCCATTCACACATCCGTGTGTGTTTTGCACGGACAGCGGCAATGTGCGTTCTACATTTTGCGGACCGCACATTGCTGGCACTAAGAGAATATGCCTATTCTTGTCCGCTATTGCGGACAAGAATAGGACATGTTCTATTTTTTTCAGGATCGGAATTGCGGACCCGGAAGTGCGGGTCCGCAATTCCGGATCGGGGCCGCATATCGTGCGGCCCCATAGAAATGTATGGGTCCGCAATTCTGTTCCGCAAAATGCGGAATGGAATTGCGGATGTGTGAATGGAGCCTAAAACGGATGAAAAATCAGCAAAATGGATACTCAAAATAAAGGATCATTTTTATTTTTTTATTTATTTTATTTATTGTTTTTCTAATGGATCAGAAGATGGAAAACAGTGATATGAAGATACCCTAACTTTGGTATACTTTCCTATGGCTATCCAGTAATTCTGAATATTTGAAAAATCCAGCACTTACATGACATTTTATTAGTTAAAATGAATCATATATTGTGCTAAATGTTGATAATTATAACGAATGATGCACAATGTTTCTCCTTGTGAAATACTAAAAGCTGTTTTTTCTTTCAGAGATCCGGAAATTTTGTTTTACTCGGTTTACAGATACAATATTGTTGAGCAACAGCAAAAGTTGTCTCTTATCCATCCCACTAGCATCAATATCGATGCTACATTATTGACATGCAGATCATGAACCAGCGTTCTTTTAGCTCAGATGAGTCACTCTACCAGAACAACTGATTTCGATACAGGAATATTAATAAATTTTGCAGTAAGCAGAGTCTATGAAAGGCTTTTTCTAAAAGAGAACATCCCTAGAAAGGCTACTAATTGAATTCACATTTTGTAAGCAGTAGAGGAAAAACAGACATGTTTTTCTACAATGTATAGGAAGGAACGGAATAATTTATTGATTTTAAAAGGGGATAGAATAATAAGCACATGGGTTGTATTCAGTAGAGGGAAGAATGGATTTCATTGTGTTTTACTGAATTAAAACAGATGTTGCCGGGGATGACACAAATCAGGAAATATTTATTTTATCTTATCTCCATAAATGTAATAACAGTTAAAGTGATGCTCTATAAAATCAAACCTCTTTCCACACTTTCAATGTTGTTGAAGAAATCAGTTGTTGAGACTGAGGGTAGAATCTCAGAGAATACTTTTTGTCAAAGGGTATTCAGTTTCCAAGACATTTCATATTCCAAGAATGTCAGATCAAGATATAATACGATGTGGCTGAATCATAGACATAGTCAAACAAAAGTTCTCTTCACACAAGGATGTGTTTAGCTACTTATCTGCTAGAAATGGTAGCTAAAAGGGCTTTAGTCTTTCAAATCACCATAAACCTTCCTTTGGTTATGTAGTCAGTAGATATGTATGCTTATATGTGTGTGTGTGTGTGTGTGTGTATACATACATACATACACACACACACACAAAGTGCATTCAGTTTTCAGACCCTTTCACCTTTTTTTAAAATATTTTAATATGATGTGGACCTGTACTACAATGAATAGAAAAGGATGAAAAGTTTTCCTCCATCAATCTGCACTCAATCTCCCTCAAAGGTAATCAGTCAGCAGATTTGTAACTATGAAACTGGCTGACCTGTTGTATGTGCGCTTGGCAGCTGAAGGCGTCTGTGTTTGTACCATGTTCATATGTGCCGCATTACTAAAAAAAATGCTTTAATATATTCAAATGAGCCTTTAAGAGCAACCGAGGCATTGCCGTTACCCCTAGAGCCTATGCTCTCTATGAAACTCCCCTCTGCACTTTGAGTGTCTTCAGAAGAAGTCAGGGCCAGACGAGATGATCAAGTTTACACTGCCTTGTCAATCTAAGTGGAGTGGGTGCGGCAGTTTCAGAGAATGCAAAACTTCTAGGAGTAGTAGCAATGCCCCCACCACCCCTTAAGGTTCATTTGCATATATTAAAACGTCATTTTTCTCAGCAATGCTGGCATATATGAACATGGGACCAACACAGATGCCTTCAGCTGCCCCAAGCACACATTCAACAGGTCAATCCGTTTCATAGATACAAATCTGATGACAGATATCCTTTAATGTGAAAGTGAAAACATTATATTAGAAATGCATATATTCAGAGTTAGAACCTTTGCTCTGGCATTTGAAATTTAGCTCTGAGGGCCCCCATTTCTCTTGATCATCTTTGACATATTTGTACACCTTGATTGAAGTCCACTTGTGGTAAATTCAGTTGATTAGACATGATTGGGAAAGACACACATCTGCCTATATAAGGTCACACAGTTGACAGTTCATATTAGAGCAAAAAACAAGCTATAAAAGGAGGAAAGAACTGCCCACCAAACTCAAAAAATGAAGTGAAGCAGGGCCTTGGTAAGATAGGTGACTAAGAACTCATTGGTCACTCTGGCTGAGCTTCAAAGATCCTACATGCAGATAGAAAAAACGTCCAGAAGGTCTGCCATCACTGCTTCATTCAACCAATCAGGCTTTTATGGCAGAGTGGCAGAAACTAGCTTCTCCTCAGTAAAACACAGGAACGTTTGCAAAAAAGCATGTAAAGGATTCTCAGATGTAAGAAAGAAGATTCTCTAGTGTAATGATTTTTTTTTTTAACAGTTTGGCCTTAATTCGAAATGTTATGTTTGGAGGAAACCAGACACTGCCCAATAACATCACTACAGTGAAGCATAGTGGTGGCAGCATCATGCTATGGGATTTTTTTCATCAACTGGGGAAGGAAGACTGGTCAGATTTAAGATGAAAGCTGAATGGAACAAAGTATAGAAAAATTATTAATAAATACCTGATCCACTGTGCTCTGGACCTCAGACTGAGCCAAAGATTTACCTTCCAACAAGACAATGGCCTTAAGCACACAGTGAAGACAACAATGAACATGTCCTTGAGTGGACCCGTCAGAGCCCTGACTTGAACACAGTCAAACATCTCTGGAGAGACCTGAAAATGGCCATCCATTGATGGTCCTCATCCACCCTTACAGAGAAAATCTACAAAGAAGAATGGCATAAAGTCCCACAATCCAGGCGAGCAAATTTTGTGGCATCATACTGAAGAAGACTGGTAGCTATAATCACAAAAACAATGGTGCTTCAACTAATTACTGAGTAAAGGGTCTGAATACTTATGTTAATTCAATATTTAGTTTTTTCCTTTTCAATAAATTATTACAGATTTCCAACATTCTGTTCTGCACTGTGTACAATATGTATTGAAATGAAGGTGGATTGTCTCAATGGGCATACGAGCATTGCCTGTATAGTCAATATATGTTTAGCATCTTTTAAAAGATACATAATGAATTTAAAGTACTGATGAAGGGTCCTTGCAGTAACACAAAGGAATCAGTATTTTTGACCAGTAACTACACTGTGTGCCACTGTATTTGTATGGCAATATTTTACGCTATAAGGGGGAAACATTGCTATAATGTATCAATGTGGTGCATACCATTTTATGTCTCTATCAAATCAGAGACACACAGAAGCACAGTATGAACCCAAACCAGGTCATAGATACTGTATTATGAATCTATACAATACAAATCAAGAATATGGGTGTGTGCAAAAGGCCTAAAATACCATTTATAATCACTCAGCAACCTGGGTACCTGTCACCATGAAAACACAGTGCAATCTTTAGTCAACATGTTATTGAGCAGGAGGACCTAACTAGGTTGATATATAGTCTTCTGGAAAAAGATTCAGAAAAACTTGCAATTAATTTTAACCTGTGCTCTTTTTATATTTAGGAGCCATGTGGGCAGCCCTTATTACCAATTTTCCCTGTATACTTAGCCATGCAGAGTTCGCTGTTAATCATTGAGAGGCATCACCCACATGAATCCTAAGGTTTAAATTAATAAATCACAAGTTTAATGCATCTTTTATCACAAAACCGTATATCAATCTGCTCAGTTCTTCCCTCTTCATAACATGCTGCCTGCAGATTGCACTGTGTTTTCCTGGTGACAGGTTGCTTTTAAATATGAGAAAGTTAAAGTTATAGCTGATTTATTTCATTATATTTGATTAGTATATGTTGGTTTATGTTTACAATGAAATAAGGAAAAGAAATCAACTTATTTCATTGTAAACATAAAACCAGCAAAACTGTACTTCAAAATCTACATTATTTTCATATCTATAGATATTACACATAGGAATACTAAAGGGGAAAATAAATTTGCATAAAATAAATAAAATAGGCATAAATATTCACATTAACAGCCTATACTAATGTTCTATGGGAAGCATAAAAACACAAAGCTTACTGTTAAGCAATATGTATATAGTTACTGCAGGGCAACCATGATTAAAACATAAGGTTAAAATCACTTATTTCTCAATCGTATGATTAATGATGCAGACCCTTAGTAGTGACATTGCAGCAGTGCTGAAAAATGATGCAATTAGTTTATTTCAATAGAAAAGTAAAATACATGTTAGCAAGGGGCAGTATGTTCAATTTAATGGTTAACTAGGGTTATTTTTAACCTCAGCCATAACATAGGCCATTTTTGGAATATTAAAACAAAAACACATCAAAGCACATTCTTAGACTACATATTTGGTTAACAGTTTTCAGCTCTATGTTATCTATAAGAGAATGGAAGACTAAATCCAACAGCATCATATACCTACCTTCTGACTTGTTGGCCGCACGTTGACAGAAACATTGGCCATGTCAAAATAATATAATTGCATGGAATCTAATATATAAAGCTGAGTGTTATATATATATATATATATATATATATATATATAGTGGTAATGTGAACAGTGCTGGAAGGTGTGTTGTCCCACTTCAGGTACCTCAGATGGGTGAGACAGATAAAATACAGAGTGTGGCAGTAGTCTCAGCAAAGCATAGTTTGCTGAGACATTTTTGTATACAGTTTCTGGGCTGGATTTTACTTGGACTGGTGGCTAGGCTTGGTAGAGGGAGCTGCCAGTCCACACCCTTCCAGTACGGGTTTTCCTTTCTATCTGAGGTGATCGCAGGTGAGGCCTGCTGTAATCATGTTGGCATAAAGCGCCTCAGAGTAGGTCAGTCGGGGGAGAGATACGCTGTGAGATACAGAGACCCAGAGCAGAGGCTCTCCAGGCTGAGAGACCCTGGGGCACTGTGACAGCCCGAAGTTTGGGGAACGCCGTAACGCCGGGATTCAAGGGTCACAAGGCCGGAGTCGGGAGGATTGTTGGGCCACACTTCCCCATACAGCCAGAGAGGCTGGGGAACTACGGGCTGAGAAAAAGCCGCATATGGGTTCCGTGTGTGAACAGGGTTCTGTAGCTGAGTCAGGGCCATGTTAACAGGTGTAGTGAGAGCGCAGCCGGGCAGGTATTTGTTTTGTTTTGATGTATGTGGGAACCTCACTACCCTAGTGATTATTAACTGGACTGTTCCGTGCATGAAAAATGTCCCAATAAATGCAATGTTTGGCCTGTAATGCTGCGGTGGACGACGATTCTTGTGAGAATGACCCCCCCCCCAAGTACAGCGATCCCTTAAAATATATATATATAGCTGCGTGTGTGTATGTATGTATGTGTGTATGTCCGCTAAAGGAATCCGCACCGTCACATTTGCAATCACAATATTTTGCACAGCTGCCTCCTGGGAACGTCATAGACTATGCTTTGAGTAGAAATATTCACCCCGTGCTTTCCAATAATTTGCCCAAAAATACACTTAGTAACCTAACCACCAAACTTAGGGGTATCAGGGTACATTATACAGGGGTAATATAACTAAGGACCCCTGTATAATGTCCCCTGATAGTCCTGATAGTCCTCCTCAGTTATATTACCCTTGTATAATTTACCCTGATACCCCTTAGTTATAATATTACCCATAATGTCCCCTGATACCCCTCAGTTATATAACTGAGGGTAATCAGGGTACATTATACAGGGGGTAATATAACCAAGGGGTATCAGGGTACATTATACAGGGGGTAATATAACTTATATTACCACCGTATAATGCCTGATAGGCCTCCTGAGTAACTTATATTACCCTTGTATAATTATGTACCCGGATACCCCTTAGTTATATGATCCTGGCGGGGTCATATAACTAAGGTGTATTAGGGTACATTATTATAAAGGGGTAATATAACTCAGGAGGCCTATCAGGCATAATTCGGTGGTAATATAGCTTACATTACCCCTGTATAATGTCCCATGATAGCCCTCCTCAGTTATATTACCCTTTGATAATGTACCCTGATACCCCTCAGTTATATTACCCCTGTGTAATGTACCCTGATATCCCTTAGCTATATAATATAGCTAAGGGGTATCAGGGTGCATTACACAGGGGTAACATAACTGAGGAGTGCTATCCTATCAGGGACGTAATGCAGGGGTAATGTAAGCTATATTACCCCTTTATAATGTCTGATAGACCTCCTCAGTTATATTACACCCAATGTACCCTGATACCCCTTAATTATATTACCCCGGCGTCAGGGGCGTAGCTGCAGGGGAAGCGGCTGCTTTAGTATTTTTCAGTAGTATGATTAGCTGGTGAAAATTATTAGTGCCCCCCCATTTTTGACTGTGTATCTTCTGTGCCCCCCCTATATATTGATCCTAGAGTCGCCACTGGTTGCAGTAGATAGTGATGGTAAAGAGGTAGATAGATGGTTAAGATAGATAGATACTAGATAAAGTAGTAAAACATCCTCTGTGTGTCACAAAAGCAGGAAACCTAAAGTTTATTAAGCTCCAAGGAAACTGCTAAATTTAGCAAAGTATTTCTGGTGTCTCTGTGTCCTGGAAGTTGCTTTCTTTAGTTGTCAAGTGTTTTCTTATAGAGCATTCTGAATAGACAAATAAAGCGCACTTTAAATTGTGCAATTTCCTGTGCACAGCATGAAACACAAAGACTAAAATCACATAATGAAAATGAATAACATTTTTAATTACATAAGGAAGCAGAAGTGCCTTTTTGTTATATTTAAGAATCAGTGTGGAATATTTTTATCAAATAATCAAATCAAAATATGCATAGTTCTAGAAGCAAGGGGAGAGCATTTCCAGCTCATCAAGTTACATCTGTCAGTTCTTTTGTCCTTGTTCAGATGACAATGGAAAAGGCAGCAATAGTACAACTGATGTATTTAACTTCAATTTAAGTGAACTTCGAGAAATAAACTTTCCCTTTCCTCTTCAAAACAATGTTTCACATACAAGCCTAAATTCGCAGCCCCATTTAGTGCAATCACTTTTTATATGAATGAAGTGACTATGCAGAGGAAGCACTTCCATATTAAATTACCTTTTATCTGTATTGAGATACTGGGGGTCATTTATAAAAGGCTGGAGTTTTTCACCAGTCTTTTATATCTTTTTTATAGATTGAAAACTGCCACTTGTAAATCACTGCATAGGTCAGATAGGTCACACTAACATGTTTCGGACAGAGTCCTTAGTCATACAGACTCCTGTAGCACTTTTGCAAAATTTAAAGGGTAAAAGCAATCACATTTCTAAAGGTAACTAATATTAAAGGGGTTGTGTCCCCTCACACATTAATGACATATCGCTAGAATATTCCACTGATGTCATATAGGTGTAGGTCCCACCTCTGGGACCCGTGCCTATGTCCAGAGATGGGTCCCCAAAATGAAGAAGACCACACTGGGCATGCGCAGCATGCTTTCTATTGACTTCTATGGGAGTTTTAAAAATAGGCAAGTGAGCATACGCTGCTATTCTCAGAATTCCCATAGAAATGGATGGAGAGCGTACTGTGAAAGCATGGCCATCGCTCCATTCACTTTTATGGGATTGCCAGAAAAAGCAGAGCTACAGTAGGTCAGCTAGTTTTAGAACTCCCATAGAAATGAGTTTTTGGAACTCCCATAGATATAAGTTGAGCCAAGGCCAATGGCCCAATCCCTAGGGTGGCATAGATACAGATGTAGCAGAGTTAACAGTCACAGTCATAAGACGTTAACTATATGTGATAATTCACCAAGTGTATCTGTAAACTCTGCTGCATTTGAACTTGCATAGACTTGTATAAGAGGAACAGATGCAGTTAACAGTCACAGTTAAAACACTAGTTTGCGGCGGGTCCCATTCATTTTAATGGCAGGCGAACCTGAAAAACCTTCAGCTCATATTTGCAGCCAAGAAATAATTACTAGAAGTGCACAAATAATCCCACAACATGGACAGTGACATACCAGATGTATTATGCGAATTTGCGATCTCCATTTATTATTTTTTTCAAAGCGAAATATCGGCAATATAATTTTCGCGTACGCGCATGCGCAAATGCACTATACAGTCCCCAAATGCACTATAAAGAAAGTATATTGGTATATAACACCCCGCTTCAAGCAGTTTTTTTGGGGGACAACTGGTATATCACACCAGTAGAAATTATTTGTTCCAATAACGCTTGTCCCTCTATATACCTGCAGTATCACAGCGGAACAACTGCCGCACAATACAAATGCACTATAATATACTTTCTAACATAGAAAGTATATTATAACATTGTACAAGGAAGGCAATCCATTAGATAAAACGTAACCTTTAATAATTTTACTATGAAGGTCCATTCACACAACCGTAAGTGTTTTGCGGATCCGCAAAACACGGACACCGGCAATGTGCATTCCGCAATTTGTGGACCACACATCGCCGGCACTATAGTAGAAAATGCCTAATCTTGCAGCAATTGCGGACAATAATAGGACATGTTCTATTTTTTCGCGGAAACGGAAGCACAAATGCGGATGCGGGTCCGCAAATGTGGATGCGGACAGCACATTCCGGCCCCATTGAACATGAATGGGTCTGCACCCGTTCCGCAAAATTGCGGAATGGATGCAGACCCATTTTGCGGACGTGTGAATGGAAAACATATCCCTCAAAATGAAAATAAATTTAATTATTAAAGTTAAAGGGGTTCTGCACTTTGTTTTAACTGATGATTTATCCTCTGGATAGATCATCAGCATCTGATCGGCGGGGGTCCGACACCCGGGACTCCCGCCGATCAGCTGTTTAAGAAGGCAGCGGCGCTTCAGCAGCGGCGCGGCCTTCTCACTGTTTACTGCCGACCCAGTGACATCACGACTAGAATCAACTAGCATGGGCGGGGCTAAGCTCCATTCAAGTAAACAGAGCTTAGCCCCGCGGATCCGCAAAACACTTACGGGTGCAGAACCCCTTTAAACAAAAAGCATAGATGTGGTAGGCAATAACAAGTGCTCGGCGGCACTAAATCAGGTGCTCGGCGGCACCAAATCAGAAACCATATGTCCTACCACAATCCGGGGGGTTCCAGTGCACATCCATGAATCCCGGAGGGAAAGCAAAAACCATCTATCCCTGGGCTAGATGATGATTTGGTATTGAAGGACAGGGTGGGCAAAGAACTGTCCCTGATATTGCCCTACAGGGGAGTGCTATTCTGGCCCTGATAGCCTAACCACAGACCACCCGCCCTGATAAGAGCGACCCCGTCCGGAACCTTACCCTATATAAAAATGGCCCTAGTAAGCCCCTAGCCCCTAGGCCCCTAGGCCCAGAACTTCCAGGTGATCACTATATAGATCTATGTGTTTTTGACTCATTATAAAAGTATATTATAAGTATATCGCACCCCTCTGTGTATCACACCTATCGATAGCACACCTATACTAGTCCTTAAAATGAATTTTGTGGCCCTATTAGCTAGCGTTTGGTGTCCCTAACAGTCTGTCCCTGCTCCACACAGCAACCTCTCCCTACACTGGCAAAAGACTAAATGTAAAATGGCGGCCAGATCAGGTTTATTTCTAAGGTAGGTGGTATGTCCATGTGCAGAAATGTCTCAATTGACTGTCCTGTACCACCTGATGGATGTGTCATGTCATGGGTCAAAGTTCTTCATAATGTAAAAGAATATGGCGGGAGCAAATTTCTCCATATGTTTGCATATTCGGCGAATCGCAAACACGCAAAGTTTGCCGCAAAACAACTGCCGGGCGAACTGCAAGGCCATCTCTATATAACACACTAATTGGAACTGATAACTCACCAAGTGTGACTGTTAACTCTGCTACATCTGTATGTTCCTTCTGCTTAAGTTCAGGCACGATGGCAGTTTCTTGTCTGTTAGGGACCAATATCTTGAGCAGTGGTCCCTCAAAATACAATGACCTCAGAATATAATATACAGTATAACTTACATTAGTCTTTTCTGTACCATCATAAGTTGAAACTAGACTCTTCTTACAATACCTCAGACTCAGATCCACGGAATCAACATGGTCATTTCTGGTAGTCATCATCATTTTCTATATTGATTATCAAATTGTTCTATCTTACAGTACTGTTGGGCGCTTCATGTCCTGCATTGACCTTTGCTAGTGCCAAGATGACCTGCTCCTTTGGATATCAGGTGAAGGCAGCTTTATTTTAATTTTATGGTACATCTGTACAGTACAGGACCATAAAGAAGCTCCTGTCCACATCATAAAAAGTGATTTACAACTTCTAGCATCTATTGCTGACTGTTATATGTAAGGGCTTGCTTTGTCTGTCTTAGTTATCTGCTTATTTTTCTTAATTCTTCATTTTATCTTATTTTGGGATGACATTTTGTAGCTTTGCACTGATTAATGCGTTTTATAAAGTTATGGACTCAAGTTACAATGGCTTTAACCCCTTAAGGACCGGGCTCATTTTCACCTTAAGGACCAGGCCATTTTTTGGAAATCTGACCAGTGTCACTTTAAGTGCTAATAACTTTAAAACGCTTTGACTTATCCAGGCCGTTCTGAGATTGTTTTTTCGTCACATATTGTACTTCATGATACTGGTAAAATGAAGTCAAAAAAATTATTTTTTTTTGCACAAAAAAATACCTAATTTACCAAAAATTTGGAAAAATTTGCAAATTTCAAAGTTTCAGTTTCTCTACTTCTGTAATACATAGTAATACCCCAAAAAATTGTGATGACTTTACATTCCCCATATGTCTACTTCATGTTTGAATTGTTTTGGGAATGATATTTTATTTTTTGGGGATGTTATAAGGCTTAGAAGTTTAGAAGCAAATCTTGAAATTTTTCAGAAATTTACAAAAACTCAATTTTTAGGGACCAGTTCAGGTCTGAAGTCGATTTGCGAGGCTTACATAATAGAAACCACCCAAAAATGACCCCATCTAAGAAACTACACCCCTCAAGGTATTCAAAACTGATTTTGCATACATTATTAACCCTTTAGGTGTTGCACAAGAGTTATTGGCAAATGGGGAGGAAATTTGAGAATTTAATTTTTTTGTCAAATTTTTCATTTTAACACATTTTTTCCACTAACAAAGCAAGGGTTAACAGCCAAACAAGATTGTATCTTTATTGCCCTGACTCTGCCGTTTACAGAAACACCCCATATGTGGCCGTAAACTACTGTACGGCCACACAGCGGGGCGTAGAGTGAAAGGTGCGCCGTTTTGTTTTTGGAGGGCTGATTTTTATGGACTGGTTTTTTGACACCATGTCCCATTTGAAGCCCCCTGATGCACCCCTAGAGGAGAAACTCCCTAAAAGTGACCCCATCTAAGAAACTACACCCCTCAAGGTATTCAAAACTGATTTTACATACGTCGTTAACCCTTTAGGTGTTGCACAAGAGTTATTGGCAAATGGGGATGAAATTTGAGAATTTCATTTTTTTGCCTAATTTTCAATTTTAACCCATTTTTTCCACTAACAAAGCAAGGGTTAACAGCCAAACAAGACTGTATCTTTATTGCCCTGACTCTGCTGTTTACATAAACACCCCATATGTGGCCGTAAACTACTGTACGGCCACACAGCGGGGCGCAGAGTGAAAGGTGCGCCGTTTGGTTTTTGGAAGGCTGATTTTGCTGGACTGTTTTTTTGACACCATGTCCCATTTGAAGCCCCCCTGATGCACCCCTAGAGTAGAAACTCCATAAAAGTGACCCCATCTAAGAAACTACACCCTTCAAGGTATTCAAAACTGATTTTACAAACGTTGTTAACCCTTTAGGTGTTGCACAAAATTTAATGGAAAATAGAGACACAATTTCAAAATTTCAAATTTTTGGCAGATTTTCCATTTTAATATTTTTTTTTCCAGTTACAAAGCAAGGGTTAACAGCCAAACAAAACTCATTATTTATGGCCCTGATTCTGTAGTTTACAGAAACACCCCATATGTGGTCGTAAACTGCTGTACGGGCACACGGCAGGGCGCAGAAGGAAAGGAATGCCATACGGTTTTTGGAAGGCAGATTTTGCTGGACAGTTTTTGTTTACACCATGTCCCATTTGAAGCCCCCCTGATGCACCCCTAGAGTGGAAACTCCAAAAAAGTGACTCCATTTTAGAAACTACGGGATAGGGTGGCAGTTTTGTTGGTACTAGTTTAGGGTACATATGATTTTTGGTTGCTCTATATTACACTTTTTGTGCAGCAAGGTAACAAGAAATAGCTTTTTTGGCACGTTTTTTTTTTTGTTATTTACAACATTCATCTGACAGGTTAGATCATGTGGTAATTTTATAGAGCAGGTTGTCACGGATGCGGCGGTACCTAATATGTATACATTTTTTTTATTTATGTAAGTTTTATACAATAACTTCATTTTTAAAACCAAAAAAATGTTTTAGTGTCTCCATAGTCTAAGAGCCATAGTTTTTTCAGTTTTTGGGCGATTATCTTGAGTAGGGTCTCATTTTTTGCGGGATGAGATGCCGGTTTGATTGGCACTATTTTGGGGTGCATATGACTTTTTGATCGCTTGCTATTACACTTTTTGTGACGTAAGATGGCAAAAAATGGCTTTTTTTTACACTGTTTTTATTTTTATTTTTTTACGGTGGTCATCTGAGGGGTTAGGTCATGTGATATTTTTATAGAGCCGGTCGATACGGACGCGGAGATACCTAATATGTATACTTTTTTTTTATTTATGTAAGTTTTACACAATGATTTCATTTTTGAAACAAAAAAAAATCATGTTTTAGTGTTTCCATAGTCTAAGAGCCATAGTTTTTTCAGCTTTTGGGCGATTATCTTGAGTAGGGTCTCATTTTTTGCGGGATGAGATGACGGTTTGATTGGTACTATTTTGGCGTACATGCAACTTTTTTGATCACTTTTATTACCTTTTTTGGGAAGTAAGGTGGGCAAAATTTCAATTTTCTCATAGTTTTTATTTTTTTATTTTTATGGCGTTCACCGTGCGGGGAAAATAACATGACCATTTTATAGATCAGGTCGTTACGGACGCGGCGATACCTAATATGTGTAGTTTATTTTATTTTTTTAATTTTTATTCAGTGATAAATGTTATTTTTTTTTATCTTAACTTTTTTCACTTTTTTTTACATTTTTTTGACCCAGACCCGCTTGGTTCTTGAAGATCCAGTGGGTCTGATGTCTGTATAATACAGTACAGTACAATATATATTGTTCTGTACTGTATTTTACTTACACTGAACAGATCTATGCTTTCAGCATAGATCTGTTCAGCACCATGGACAGCAGGACGCCTGAGCAGGCGTCCTGTTGCCATGGGAACCCTCCCCGTCTGCTCAGAACTTCGCAGACGTGGAAGGGTAAGCACAGGGCTGAGGGGGGCTCTCTGGGGGCTCTCTCCCTCTCCATCGGGGGGCTGCAAAGGCACAGCAGCCCCCCGATGGAGAGGGAGGGAGCTCCCTGACCGATGACAGTTAACTTTTTCCATACAGCGGTCCGTACGGACCGCGGTATGGAAAGGGTTAAACGGCTGACATCTGCACAGATGTCAGCCGTTTATACCAGGGTGCCAGCAATGTGCTGGCACCCTGGTATACCCACTAGAAGCCAACGATCATTCATGGGGAGGCGGGCGGGGGATCGCGATCCCGCCTGCCGCACCGCCCGCCTCCCGCAACGCCCCCACCGCATGCGACACCCCCCCCCCCGCACCACCCGCCGGCATCAAATCATGCAGGGGTGCAGGGGGGGGGTGAAAAATATAGATTTTAGCCACTCTAAAGTTTCTGATCGCCGCGGTCAGGGACCGCGGGGATCAGAAACTGCAAAAAGCGCAGCAAACCGCAGGTCTGAATTGACCTGCGGTTTGCTGCGATCGCCGACACGGGGGGGTCACATGACCCCCCCTGGCGTTGTCACAGGATGCCGGCTGAAGGATTTCAGCCGAAATCCCGTTCCGTTTAACCCCTCGGGCGCCGGAATACAGATTTTAAGTCAGGACGTACCGGTACGTCCTGTGTCCTTAAGGACTCGGGAAATAGGGCGTACCGGTACGTCCTATGTCCTTAAGGGGTTAATATACAATGGTCATCCTGGAACCAATTAATATTGTAACTTGAGTACCTCTGTACATACATGGCAAATAAAATGTTGCTGATGGGTGCTCTTTAAAATATTAATATAAAAGTTTTTTTTCTTCTTTTTCTTGTTCCACATAATGTAATCTTAATACGATTTTAGGATAATTACAGAAATGCTTAGCTTTTAAAAACCTGCTTTATCTCAGATTAGAAAGTAAGAGAGACAAGAAATATTGATTGTATGTTTGCATTCCATTACGCCAAGTTCTTTTTTAGGACATATTCCAAATCATGCTCCAGATATGAGCGGTATGGATAAAAACAGAATACAGTGTGATTCTTTTTAGAGACTGTATTAAAGGAAAAATTACACAAGTCTGAATGAGAATAAATATTTCATGTGTGTCCTGCTGAGGTTATTCTGCTTTTGTACCTTTTCATTAATTATTGTCTTCTTTAGTTTTGTAAGATGCAGAGATGAACTAGGTATTTTAGTCTTGTTGCAAGTAAGTATTTATTAGTGGCTTCTGCCGACGATAGAGCGAGGAAAGCAGAGCGGAATAACAATAAGGGAGCTTGAACTCCACTTGACATTGCATCATAAAATAATCCTCTAGGTCACTAGAATTATGACCATTTTCCTTCTTGGGTTGGCCAGGTTATGGCTTCTTGTTATGTCATGCATATTCTATTCCCCCTCATATTAAATACATTGAATTAATTAAGCAGATCATCAGGATTGGAATTGTAAGCCAGAGCTATCCACTGTGTTTTATATTTGGCTTTATTGCACAGATTTACATTACTTTATCCATAGCTTACTTTGTGGCCATTATAGTACATTTGTGCGTTTTCAATTTAGCAGGGTGCTTTTTCTATTCTAAGAAACTCTGTAGGGAAACAAATGTGTCCAACCAGTTGGCATGTTGTATTAAAAAGGTAGTATCCCCTGCAAATAGTGCTACATGACCGCACTAAATAGTAAGTCGGCTCACCACGTAGCTGTAGGGATAACATGGTTTCTGTGCAAAGGTTTTCTGCACAGGATAATAGCTTATACATATATAGAGATGGCCTTGCGGTTCGCCCGGACGTCGTTGCGCGGCGAACTTTACGTGTTCGCGATTCGCCGAATATGTGAACATATGGAGAAATTCGCACCCGCCATATTCTTTTACATTGTGAAGAACTTTGACCCATGACACATCCATCAGGTGGTACAGGACAGCCAATTGAGACATTTCAGCACATGGACATACCCCCTACCTTATAAATAAACCTGATCTGGCCGCCATTTTACATTCAGTGTTTTGACAGTGTAGGGAGAGGTTGCTGTGTGGAACAGGGACAGGCTGTTAGGGACACCAAACGCTAGCTAATAGGGCCACCAAAGTCATTTTAAGCACTAGTGTAGGTGTGGTATCGATATGTGTGATACACAGAGGGGTGCGATATACTTATAATATACTTTTATAATGAGTCAAAAACACATAGATCTATATAGTGATCACCTGGAAGTCAGGGGCCTAGGGGCTAGGGGCTTACTAGGGGCATTTTTTTTTATAGAGTAAGGTTCCAGACGGGGTCGCTCTTATCAGGGCGGGTGGTCTGTGGTTAGGCTATCAGGGCCAGAATAGCACCCCCCTGTAGGGCAATATCAGGGACAGTTCTTTACCCACCCTGTCCTTCAATACCACATCATCATCTAGCCCAGGGATGGATGTTTTCCGTCCGGGATTCATGGATGTGCACTGGAACCCCCCGGATTGTGGTAGGACATATGGTTTCTGATTTGGGGCCGCCGAGCACTTGTTATTGCCTACCACATCTATGCTTTTTGCTTAAAGGGGTTCTGCACTTTGTTTTAACTGATGATCTATCCTCTGGATAGATAATCAGCATCTGATCGGCGGGGGTCCGACACCCGGGACCCCCGCCGATCAGATGTTTGAGAAGGCAGCTGCGCTCCGGCAGCGGCGCAGCCTTCTCGCTGTTTACTGGTAGCCCAGTGACATCACGACTAGTATCAATTAGCGTGGGCGGGGCTAAGCTCTGTTCACTTGAATGGAGCTTAGCCCCGCCCACGGTAGTTGATACTAGTCGTGACGTCACTGGGTCGGCGGTAAACAGTGAGAAGGCCGCGGCACTGCTGGAGCGCCGCTGCTTTTTCAAACAGCTGATCAGCGGGATAGATCATCAGTTAAAACAAAGTGCAGAACCCCTTTAACTTTAATGATTTAATTTATTTTCATTTTGCGGGATATCTTTTCCATTCACACGTCCGCAAAATGGGTCCGCATCCATTCCGCAATTTTGCAGACCCATTCATTTTCAATGGTGCCAGAATGTGCTGCCCGCATCTGCATTTTCGGATCTGCACTTCCGCATCCGCGCTTCCGTTTCCGCAAAAAAATAGAACATGTCCTATTCTTGTCCGCAATTGCAGACAAGATTAGGCATTTTCTATTATAGTGCCGGCGATGTGCGGTCCACAAATTGCGGAATGCACATTGCCGGTGTCCGTGTTTTGCGGATCCGCAAAACACTTACGGACGTGTGAATGGACCCTCATAGTAACATTATTAAAGGTTACGTTTTATCGTTATGTATATTCTAATGGATTGCCTTCCTTGTACGATGTTATAATATACTTTCTATGTTAGAAAGTATATTATAGAGCATTTGTATTGTGCAGCAGTTGTGTGCGGTTCTGCTGTGATACTGCAGGTATATAGAGGGACAAGCGTTATTGGAACAAATTATTTCTACTGGTGTTATATACCAGTCGCCCCCCAAAAAAACGTATTGAAGTGGGGTGTTATATACCAATATACTTTCTTTATAGTGCATTTTGGTATGCATAGTGCATTTGCGCATGTTTGTATGCAAAAATTATATTGCCGATATTTCGCATTGAAAAAAATAATGAATGGAGATCGCAAATTCGAATAATACATCTGGTATGTCACTGTCCATGTTGTGGGACTATTTGTGCACTTCTAGTAATTATTTCTTGGCTGCAAATATGAGTTGAAGGTTTTTCAGGTTCGCCTGCCATTAAAATGAATGGGACCCGCCGCAAACTTGCGGTTCGCGATCATTTGATCGCTTTCGCGCACCGTCCCGGCAGATGTTCGTCCATCACTATTAGCCATATTAAAGCCAAGCAATAAACTGGGTGGACACTCGAGAATACCAGAAAACCACATGTTGCGTTAGGTTTTCTACATTACAGCAGGTGCCACTTTACATCTAAATGCTGCCATTAGCTGAAAATGTAAGACATAATTTCCCCATTAGCTAAATACCTTGTTAGCCTAAAGCCCATAATTTACTTTTATGTAGAATTCATATGATTAACTGCTACACATAGGTTAAATTACTATCATAAAGCTAAAATGAATAAACAAGTAAGAAAAAGTATAACTTTCCTACCTATAAGTTCATACAAAATGAATGTTTCATTGTTTAAAGCTGTGGGTTCCTCTGATATCCTGCTGAATGGTTTATTAACTTTGTAAACATTAAAAATAGACATAATGGACCAGAGTGAAAATATATCATGTACACTTTGTCTTTTTGATTGAAATGTGGTCATTATCCTCATATTTGGAAAATATTGTAAATATTATCATGTTTAATGACAACATTTCCCAAGCCAATCCTTATTGAACCTTGAGTATTTTTCTGCTGCAAAAATGATTTCATTTATTTAGCTAAATCAATAACTAGAAGAATAACTGAAATAAAGTGGCCTAAATGGGAGGAAATGCGCAAAAACCCCAAACACTGTGGCGTGTTTATAACCGGGGAAGCAATTCCTCCGCATCTGATCCGTTGCTAACGGCAATCCCCAGCAAAAATGCATACAATGGAGGATGTCGGCAGCGGATCACATGCACCACAGTGGCATCCTACACAAGATGGGATAATGTGTGGATGCAAATATAAAAATACATAAATCACTGCGAAAGGTGCACCACAATAATATGCAACTGACAACACTGGCTAATCCCTCAAGCTGATGTTAAGAACTGAGACTTTAGCAAATGTATTCCAGTCAGGAACACATCGGAGCCCTTTTGCACCACCATCAAGGTATCTCAGCGTGGCATGGGTTCCTACCACTAGACTACCTACGGTGAGTGAACACGGTCTGATTGGTGTTAAGATACATCTTACAGCCAAGCTCCCACATATCTCATACCTTTGGCTGTAAGTTGTATCTTAGCACCTCTCAGACCGTGTTCACACTCCGTAGGTAGTTTAGTGGTAGGAACCCATTGTATGCATTTTTGCTGGGGATTGCCATTAACAATGGATCACATGTGGAGGAATTGCTCCCCCGGTTATAAACACACCACAGTGTTTGGGGTTTTTGAGCATTTCCTCTCATTTAGTCCACTTTATTTCAGTTATTTTTCTTGATATGTTTAGAATGTGCCATTGCATACTGCTGGTAGCCTGTGTCACATGGCCTGTTATAGGTGGGGCTTACAGCCTTATTATCTCTCCCACTGCCTGAGTGATGTCACTATGGAGGTTAGTGGGAGCTTGGCTGTAAGTTCTATCTTAGCAACTCTCAGGCCGTGTTCACACTCCGTAGGTAGTTTAGTGGTAGGAACCCATGCCACGCTGAGATACCTTGACGGTGGTGCAAAAGGGCTCCTGACTGGAATACATTGGCTAAAGTCTCAGTTCTTAACATCAGCCTGAGGGATTAGGCAGTGTTGTCAGTTGGATATCATTGTGGTGCACCTTTCACTGTGATTTATATAAATCAATAGCCCATATTCTCAAGACATGGCCTTCTGGGGTTCCTTAAGGACAGCTGTGGAAAACATAGTTTTATGATAAATGTATAGTATACAATGTGCAAACAATAATATATTTTAGGCTCAGATGATAGCCAAATTGGTTATGACTTTTGCTCCTTTGTTCTAAGTTTGTATAGTTTAATTTTACTTTTGCCAGCTTCCCAATCTTGTAAATTTTATTTTTTTTCAATAAATTTAAATGGGTTGTGTTACAAACATTGGGTATGGACCCACTAAGCCAAATAACCAATTTGGCTTTGGGCTAAACCTAAGAGCATTGTCCTGTCAATCCCCTGCTATTCACCCTTTAAACCCTATAGAGCAGTCTGGAATTCTCTGCAAAGAACCAGCCAGGCCACTACTTCCTGGAGTAGTCCTAGTGTAGATGAAATCTCATCCACAAGACACGGCACTAAGGGGCCAAACAATATACATAGTCAGGAGTCAGACCAATATAAAGCCAGGAAGAGTGTTCGCGTATTCAAGAGAAATGTCCGAAGTCAGTGCAGGAGGCAGTAGGACACTTCGAGAGCAGTCAAATATCATGTCAAGTGGTTAGGAGTCAGAGTCGGTTGTCAGGCTGTAATTTGGTATACAGGTAGTCAGATATGATACAGCACCTTTCTATTAACTAGAGACTAGATAACCTAAGCTCAGGCACAAAGTGAGTGAAAAAAGCAACATTTAGAGCAGAAGCAGAAGGGAAGTGGTAGCAGAAATGGGAGTAGTTGTAGCTCAATGAATAATGTACTTAATAGAAGTAGTGGGGAAGTAGGGCACACAGGCCGCAAACGCAACAGGTTGTCCAGGATTTTAATATTGTTGGCCTATCCTCATAATCGATCATTAATATTATATTGGCAAGGGTCCCTACACCCCCATTGAGTAGCTATTATCCAGATTATCCAGAAGTTGGCACAAGAACTACACAGCTCCATCTATTGTGTGGTAGACCAGTAATAGGATAAAATAAAGGTATAATGGGCATTATGGGGAACTACAGCTAAAAAGTGCTTTATTTTAGAAACTACAAAAAGCAGACAAAAGTTAGAACAGTACAATAGAGTAGTGGTGCAACTCATTTCTTCAGGCTTCTGCTGACTTTATCAGTTACATAATGAAATTGAGCATCCTCACATTCATTAAATTAGGGTCAACCAGAAGCTGTGTGATTCTGGCTCCAACATCAAGCTTTGAAGCAACAATGAAACAGGTGATCAGCAGGAGTATTGGATCGCAACCGATTTGATATTGAAGAGGATATGTCATTAATATAAAAATACTGGACAACCCCTTTAAGGGGGAATTTACCATTAGATGATTTTTTTAACTCAGTTTTCCTTGAGTCTGGATTGTCATAATTTGTGCCTAATTAATGACATTTCACACATTGTAAAGTTGGTGCAACTTTAAACACAACACTTTTGTCTAGAGATGTTGCTACGGTATTTAAAGCCAAACCACTACTGGAGTAAAATTAGGCATTGTTTGAAAATTTGGCTAAAATCTCGTTCTTTAGTTTCTATAATGTAATATATGTAGATACTATGTAGATGAAAGTGGGTTTAAGAATTAATAATCTATTCTCAGGATAGGTCATTAATATCTGGTCAGTGGGGGTCCAACCTATGTTAAACCTGCTCATCAGCTGTTTGAATGGGCTGCAACATTTGGATATGAGTTGTGACCCCTTCAAAGAATACCAAGCAAGGTGCTTCACTTTGTGTAGTAGCTGTACTTGGTATTCATTGGAATGGGACTGAGCAGCAGAAAAGTTATGCCAATGTTGGATGTTAAATCAGAGGCCGAAGAAGTGGCTGAATTATGTGCCAAAGGACCGATGACCGCTTTAAACAGCTTATTTACTGGAAAATAAGAAGTCGGGCCACATCAATCAAATATTGATGTCCTGTCCTGAACATGAATCATCAATAGTCAAAGAAGCACTCCCATGAATTTTATGTTTTTTGGCTCTGCTATGTGTGTCGGAGAGACAGTTACTGGCACAGACCACAGCAGCAGATTAGAGATGAACACATTTCTTAAAGGAAATTACCTATTGTTTAAATCCTTTTATGTTAAAAATATTTTTTTGAATTTTTTAGAATAGAGGTTTTTTTTTGTTTCTATATTAAAGGGATTTTCTCACTTCAGCAAATGGCATTAATCATGTACACAAAGTTAATACAAGGCACTTACTAATGTATATTTGTTACTCCCTCTGGATAAACTTGCAGGGTAGCAGACTGAGTTGGATGGACAGATGTCTTTTTTTTTTTGCCTTAATATTGGGTCATTTACTAAACTGAAATATGCCTAAATTAGAATATTTAAGGTGAAGATGGCGGTGCAACAGTTAGTTGCACCGCGTTCTGCATTTTTTGCTTGCTCACGCCAGGCCTAAAATTGTGGGTGTGGTAAGGGCAGGGAAGGGGAAGGGCCGGCAGGCCCGTATCATTCATTATTTTCTATGCCTGTTTTAAACATAGAAAATGGTGTAAATGTAAGACAGCAAGGAAGCTGTCTTACATTTACAAGTGGACTTGGATGTGCTAAATTTATGGAGAGGCCTGCACTTCTTCATAACTTCACGGGAACCACAGCTATATATGGGCCTTTATTAAGACTGCCGTCATAATTCACCCAGTATATTCATTCATAAAAAGACAACTAAAACAACTTTAATGGGCTATAAGGACTAAAGTGGGGAAACTGGTCATGTAACAATCATCCGTTTAAAGAGCATTCAGCTGACACCCCACTTATATCTAATATTTACAGTGTTTTTACTCTAGAGCAATCTGTGCAATACACAGATAAGCAATTGATTTTAATGGGCAATGTGTAATGGCTTATTAATTACAGTATTTCGCTTGTGGTGCAATTGGAGTGAAACTGAAAGCTTACTGACAGATTTCCCCACAGATTACAGCTGATTTGTCATCAGTTTATTGCCAAGAGACTCTTTTAGCAAGTAGAGATTTTCCAAAGCAGAAAATCACTTTAACATATGAATACACAAAGAAAGCATTAAGTCATTCAGATAATAACCAGAGCAATGGCTATAGTAGATGTTAGGGTACAAATGTGGTAATCAATACCTAATCAGAAAACTACATCAAAGAATTACTGTACATAAAGACATACAAATTACAATGCATCCAGAAAGGAACTTTTTTCACGTTTTGTTATGTTGCAACCTTGTCTTGAAAAATATAAAATAAAAAAAACACTCCCTTCCCCATCTGCACTCAATACCCCATAATGAAAAAGTGAAAACATAATAACATTTGAGAGTCAGAATACTTTTTCTAATTAATTATATAAAAGATACACCAACCATAATGGGTAGCAAAAGTAGAGTTTTTCAAATGCTGTGTAAAGTAGATATATTAAAACAAAAAGATATGATAAAATTGCTAGAATGTACATTAGATGATAATTAATTCAATTCCATGATAACCAGTCAGATTTATATCTTGCAACATTGTATCATGTACTTATTAGACCATGTTCTCTTTTCATTAGCTAAATATATACACTGATAAGCAAAAGAGTAACAATGTTTTGAACTTTTAACTTTCAGGCTCCATATCTCACCATCCACTACAGCTTCAAAAATGAGACTACCATCAATTTATAGATAATCATCTTGGCTATCTCATACATAAATTGGACCTGCAACTGTATAGCATTTGATTAGTTATGCACATTCTTGTCATGTAACCTGGTTCGAATCTGGGAGCAGCCATTAAGACGATTCCCAAGAAAAGATGAATATCATCATCCAGCTCATCGATAGCGGTATCTCAGCCAAGAAAACTGCTAAACTGTATCATGTGGGTGCCATGACAGAAGAATACAAAAATTAACTTTGTCCATCCATTCCAAAGCCAATAGGTGGACTTCCAGGCAAACTATCGGAGTGAACAAGTTGGCTCATCACAAGGTCTATCAGTTCTTGTGCGACAAACATGGCAGTGGAAGTGGTTTGCATGCTTCGTAAAAGTGAGATCACAGATGTCCATGCAAGCACCATGCGACATACATTACACAAGTCTGGAATGGTGGGCTGAAAAAAGGTGAAGAAGCCTTGACTTCAATATCATCATGAGATGCGTTGGCTTGAGTTTGCAAAAAAGTACAGATACTTGACCAGGATTAATGGTGGTCTATATGTGAGTATTCTACAAGACAATTTACTTTGTACCATCAAGTACTATGGGTATGAAAAGGACGATATATTGTTCCAGCAGGACAACGGCCCAAAACATACGTCGAGATTGGCAAAGAAATAATTCAATGACAATGAAGTAGAGGTGCTGGATTGGCCCCCACCATCCTCAGACCTCAACCCAATCAAACACTTGTGGGTAGAGTTGAAGAAAAAGTTGTATTCATACTAAATTGAGTCGACCAGTATGCACCAACATTGGGAACGTGTACAAGAGACCTGGGAACAGATTTCGGTCAAGATATGCTATAATCTGATCGAGAGCATGCCCAGGAGGATTCAGGCAGTGTTGGAAGCCAAAGGTGGATTTAAAAAATACTAACCAAATAATAAAAATAAAAATGTATAATTTTAGGAGCAAAACAATAACAATGCAGTTACATGACAAGAATCTGTATAACTAATCATATGCTAAAGAGTTGCAAGTCCAATTTATGTAGATGATTGTCTATAAAATTGTGGTAGTCTCACATTGGAAGCTATAGTGGATGGTGAGATATGGAGCCTGAGATTCAAAAGTTCAAAGCATTGTTCCCTTTTGCTCATTAGTGTACCAAAAGAGTGTGCCTTTGAGCTATGTTTGAGTGGTGTAAATCACAATTCAATTATTATTTTTTTTAGCCATTGAAAAGCATTATCATATAATAGTGTGTTGTACAGATGTAACAACTGATAACTTTACACTTCCACATGAAATGCATAGTTGAAGCAAACTTTAGCTAGACATCTTAAAGGTTTTTGTAGTGTGGTGTCAATGTACAGTTTGCCCCTATTGTGTATTAAGTTTTGAGTGTCACATATATTTCTTTTTACAAAGGGAGTCATTGGTGACATATGCAATAGTATAGGACTATATAACCGGTCTGCAAAACGGTGGCATTTTCAAAGGTTTAGTTCAATACTCTTATCTTATAGTAAATAAAAAAAAATAAAGTTAATTAATTAGTACTTCAAAATAAAGACCTGATCGATTTGCTGCAAATTTTGATCCTGGAAAATACACTCTTTCACATTCTCCAGATCTTGAACTAAGGTCAATGAAAATCTTTGAAGAGTGTGCAATCTCTTTTGTATGGATATTAGAACCTATGCAGATATGGTGCCACCTGTGCCACCATTTCACATTCAAAAAACATTTATGCGAATCAAGACAATGGACCACCTTTATTGTTCTTTTATATCTTCTGCCATCTAGCTGAATATCTGGGCTAATGAAGTACCCATGGATCGAATCAATGCAACTCTATTTTATATCTATCAACAGCAGGAAATATGGCATAGACTATCCATTTTAATGGACTGACATTTACCTTCTACGTCAAAGGATGTCAGGCTAATTATGTGCTTGTTACATGTGTTTGAAAGATAAGTAACTAAAAAAGCAGGTTTGGTTAATGGCCTTTGCATGACCACACTGCACCCTTGTCTGTGTCTGATAGCTCTTCTATTATGCTTGTGCATCATCAAACACAGATAGTAGAAATAAATTATCTAAAAAAAATCTCAAAAAGCATTTCTACTTGGATAGAAAGCCATTAAGACTGGTGTGGAAGCTAGGAGGTCTCTAGCACTGACACATTACATGCATATGTTAAACAAGAAAAAAAAATATTTGTCATATAATTATTAAATCAGAAAAAATCTCCAAAAGTTAAAGGGGTTGTCCCATGAATAATATATGTTATAGTTTTCAAACTAGAACCTGCATCTGAATACTTTTGCAATTGCATTTAATAAAATAAATTTGCATAGCTGCTAAGTTATAATAAAATGTTTCTGTATAGCGCCACCTGCTCTTTGTTCTTTTTCTTATTTATTTGTCCTTCCTACTGAGATAGTCGCACATGCTCAGTTTTATCCTTCAATTGCCTCCTGAGCTACGATAGAGAGAGAGCTGCAGCAGAAAAGACACGCCCCCTGAGATGCAACAGAAAATACACTCCCCTTCAGCTGCCAGCTTGAGATAAATCTAGTAAAGCAATGACTGAGGATATCTCTGGATCTATGTGATACAGGGATGGTTCTAGCTTTCTTAGAAAGAGATTGTCATGTGATATATGATTTCAGATTTTTATTTTCTACATTAGTCATGGGATAACCACTTTAACCTGCCTTAAGCTGACAAATAAAAATAAAAAATGAAACTATTCGGCTTGTATTTGAAACCATTAATGATGGACGAACATGATAAAATGTCTGCCAACCACAAGATTGCGGTGGGCCCCATTAATTTTAATGGCAGGCAAACCTGAAAACCTTATATTGTATTTTGTATGTATTTTAATTAGGGGCCATTTTTATGCATCTTAAAGAGAACTGTCAAATATGTGGCCTGCTGGAGTCTACACCTGACAGAAAATATTAAGTGATTATGTGGATGGAGGTATATTAGACGGTCATTGGATATAAATTTTACTGCATGCCGGTACAAATAGATGTCAAATACATATGTTTAAAAAAAAAAATAATATAAAATTGGATTAAAAACATGGTTAACAAAATCCCCCCTCTTGAAAAAAACGCAAATGATAATAGTTGAAATTCGATAACATGTGGTCGTCATCAACAGGTCTTGAATTACTCCGAGGTCCCAAACATTAGGCATTCACCGGACAGAAAAGAACAAGTAATTATGTGGCCAGAGGTACAAACCGGATTCCAAAAAAGTTGGGACACTATACAAATCGTGAATAAAAACTGAATGCAATGATGTGGAGGTGCCAACTTCTAATATTTTATTCAGAATAGAACATAAATCACGTAACAAAAGTTTAAACTGAGAAAATGTACCATTTTAAGGGAAAAATATGTTGAATCAGAATTTCATGGTGTCAACAAATCCCCAAAAAGTTGGGACAAGGCCATTTTCACCACTGTGTGGCATCTCCCCTTCTT
This sequence comes from Bufo bufo, assembly GCF_905171765.1. Classification (NCBI taxonomy): domain Eukaryota; kingdom Metazoa; phylum Chordata; class Amphibia; order Anura; family Bufonidae; genus Bufo; species Bufo bufo. The sequence continues at coordinate 242,066,666 of NC_053394.1, read as the reverse complement.
CTTACAACACTCAACAGACATCTGGGGACCGAGGAGACCAGTTTCTCATGTTTGGAAATAGTAATGCTCTCCCATTCTTGTCTAATACAGGCCTCTAACTGTTCAATCGTCTTGGGCCTTCTTTGTTGCACCTTTCTCTTTATGATGCGCCAAATGTTCTCTATAGGTGAAAGATCTGGACTGCAGACCTGCCATTTCAGTACCCGGATCCTTCTCCTACGCAGCCATGATGTTGTGATTGATGCAGAATGTGGTCTGGCATTATCTTGTTGAAAAATGCAGGGTCTTCCCTGAAAGAGATGACGTCTGGATGGGAGCATATGTTGTTCTAGAACCTGAATATATTTTTCTGCATTGATGGTGCCTTTCCAGACATGCAAGCTGCTCATGCCACATGCACTCATGTAACCCCATACCATCAGAGATGCAGGCTTCTGAACTGAACGTTGATAACAACTTGGGTTGTCCTTGTCCTTCTTGGTCAGGATGACATGGCGTCCCAGATTTCCAAAAAGAACTTCGAATCGTGACTCGTCTGACCACAGAACAGTCTTCCATTTTGCCACACTCCATTTTAAATGATCCCTGGCCCAGTGAAAACGCCTGAGCTTGTGGATCTTGCTTAGAAATGGCTTCCTCTTTGCACTGTAGAGTTTCAGCTGGCAAAGGCGGATGGCACGGTGGATTGTGTTCACTGACAATGGTTTCTGGAAGTATTCCTGAGCCCATTCTGTGATTTCCTTTACAGTAGCATTCCTGTTTGTGGTGCAGTGTCGTTTAAGGGCCCGGAGATCACGGGCATCCAGTATGGTTTTACGGCCTTGACCCTTGCGCACAGAGATTGTTCCAGATTCTCTGAATCTTCGGATGATGTTATGCACAGTTGATGATGATAGATGCAAAGTCTTTGCAATTTTTCACTGGGTAACACCTTTCTGATATTGCTCCACTATCTTTCTGCGCAACATTGTGGGAATTGGTGATCCTCTACCCATCTTGGCTTCTGAGAGACACTGCCACTCTGAGAAGCTCTTTTTATACCCAATCATGTTGCCAATTGACCTAATTAGTGTTAATTGGTCTTCCAGCTCTTCGTGATGCTCAAATTTACTTTTTCCAGCCTCTTATTGCTACTTGTCCCAACTTTTTGGGGATTTGTTGACACCGTGAAAATTGGAATCAACGTATTTTTCCTTTAAAATGATACATTTACTCGGATTAAACGTTTGATCTGTCATCTACGTTCTATTACAAATAAAATATTGACATTTGCCATCTCCACATCATTGCATTCAGTTTTTATTCACAATTTGTTTAGTGTCCCAACTTTTTGGGAATCCGGTTTGTATATTAGAAGGTCATTCAATATCAATTTTACTGCAGGCCAGTGTACTACAGGCCCCAAACATCACGGGACAGAAAAGAACAATTGATAATGTGCCTGGAGGTACATTAGACGGTCACCGTATAGCAATTTTACTTTAGCTAGTTAGATTACAGGCCCCAAAAATTATGCATTCACCGTACATAAAAGGTCAAGTAATTATGTGGCCAGAGGTATATTAGACAGTCAATAAATATCAATTTTACTGCAGGCCAGTGGACTACAGGCCCCAAAAATTATTCATTCACCGAACAGAAAATAACAATTGATAATGTGAATGGAGGTACATTAGACGGTGTGAGGAATATGGATTATCATTCGCTGGCAGCCCTGATTTTCATTTGATTCACCTTTTGCATGTACACAGTCAGTGTACATGCAAAATATGTTTTCATCCCCCAACCATTTGCTGTCAGATAGCATGAAAAAAAAAAAAAAAGGGGTCCTGGCTGGTTTAACGCCTGCTCTTCTTGCTCCTCCTCTGCCCCGACACCATCCTCCTCTGACTCCTCTTCAGACTCCTGTTGACTTGTCTCAGATGGAGTAGCCCCCCCTGGGAATTCATCCAGCATTGCGATCTTCCTGCTCCTTGACGGCTTGACCAATGACACGATGTAATGCACGCTCCAGAAATAAGGCATAAGGTCCGATGTCACTGATGGCGCACAGGCTGCAACTGACCAGTTTGGTGATCTCAAAAGTCCCTATAGAAGAACAGTATTTGTAGAAGAAGGTATATCACACCCCTGCCTCAATCAGTTTTTTTGGGGGTCAACTGGTATATCACACCGGTAATAAATTATTTGTAGCGCAGCAAAACCGCAAACAAATGCTGCACTAACCAAATGTGCTATATAGAAAGCATATATTTGTATATAACATCCCTGCTTCAATCAGTTTTTTTGATGGGCAACTGGTATATCACACCAGTAGAAATTATTTGTTCCAATAGCGTTTGGCATTCTGTGTAGCTGCGTTAACACAGCAAAACCGCAACCAAATGCTGCACTACCCAAATGCACTATATAGAAAGTATATTATTGGTATATGACACCCCTGCTTCAATCAGTTTTTTTGGGGGGCAACTGGTATATCACACCAGTAGAAATTATTTGTTCCAAGAGTGTTTGTCACTCTGTGTAGCTGCGTTAATGCGGCGAAACCGCAAACAAATGCTGCACTACCCAAATGCACTATAAAGATAGTATATTATTGGTATATAACATCCCTGCCTCAATAAAAAATTTCTGGGGGCAACTGGTATATCACACTAGTTGCAATTACCGTAGTTGTACAATAGCGTTTGTCCCTCTGTATAGCTGCAGTATCGCAGCAGAACCGCACACAACTGCTGCACAATACAAATGCACTATAATATACTTTCGATGTTAGAAAGTAGATTATAAGTATATTACACCCCTCAGTATGTCACACCTATCGATAGCACATCTATACCAGTCCTTAAAAGGACTTTTGTGGCCCTATTAGCTAGCGTTTGGTGTCCCTAACAGCCTGTTCCTGCTCCACACAGCCACCTCTCCCTACACTGGCAAAAGACTGAATGTAAAATGGCGGCCAGATCAGGTTTATTTATAAGGTAGTGGGTATGTCCATGTGCTGAAATGTCTCAATTGGCTGTCCTGTCCCACCTGATGGGTCAAATTTCTGCACAATGCAAAGAATATGGCACCAGCGGACATTGCCATATGTTCACATGTTCAGCGATCAGCGATCGAGCAAAGTTTGCCATGAAGCGACCGCCGGGCGAACCACAAGGCCATCTCTAGTAACCATCAAAGTCCTCAGATACAGCACATTCATTATATCTAGTCAGGTTTCAGTTGGCACAGTCTGAGAGCTACACATAAAAAATCTCACCACAAAGTGCAGTGCAAACTTTAGGCAGTATTTTAAAGAGAAGGAGGGGCTGAGCAGATTGATATATAGTTTTATGGGGAAAGTTTCAGTGAATCTTGTAATTTATTCATTTAAAACGCCAGCTCTTTTTACATTTCAGACACAACAATCATTTACTGACAGCTATCTCTGAATACACACTTACACATAGAATGTTATCAATCACTGATAGCCTCCTCCATATACAACTAAACGATTGCTAGATTTGCAGAATCTTTACCTACAAAACTATATATCAATCTGTTCAGTTTCTCCTGCTCTACAACATGCTGCCTGTGGATTGCATTGTATTTTTTGTTGGCAGCTTCACTTTAAATGGGGTTTCAAGTATTTTTACATTCATATCATCCTCAGAATAGGTCATAAATATCTGATTAGTTCAAGTCCAACACCTTCCACCCTGCCGATCAAAGTATATACGAGCGCCACTGCTGTAGCCAGCTTCATCCACTACACACTATGGATGGAGCTATAGCTCCAGCTCCCACTTCTGCTGCCAGCGGATTGGCAGGGTTTCAGGGTGTCGTACTCCCATTGATCAGATATTGATGGTTTGTACTGAGGATAGGACATCAATAAAAGAACAGGAAAACCCCTTTAAGATAATGTATTTACACCCAAGGTTTCAATTTTAGCAAAACTAATCCAGATAGCACTTCTTTGCATTTTTGGCTGCTACTTGGAAATTCAGGTTTCAGTACCCAGATATTTTCACACACAATGCTCCCAGCAGTTGATAATAGTAGAGACACCAGGATCTAATAGTAAAGCAGAATCACTACTGCTTTGGCACACAAATCTTTATTATAATTTTTTTTATATCCCATAAAAACTTCAGTGGGACATCAAAAGTCCAGCCATGAGCAGTCCAAATTGAGGACATCATATTTGGCTAGGTTTGTAAAAAAATGTTTATATTATTTTGATCCTTGTGATTTTATTTCTTGGCAATTTTTTATGATTTTGCATAAATTCTGTTTTAAATTACTGTATATTTCATTTTATTGTTAAATCAGGGGTGCAAGCTCAGGTCATTATGTCCAGAGGCAACCCCTTCCTTATTAGCAGACGCTTTGCCAGGTGTAATAAGACAGGTTGTACACCCTTAATTTTAGCTATGTTTCTATTAACCATGGATATTTTTATATATTGTAATAGGATCAAGCTTTATCTATAATTTAATTTAAACACCCAACAGAACAACAGTTCATTGCAAAACGACTAAAAATGACTTTTTCCACAACCATGCTATCTTTATTCAGTGCTCTAAATTAGAATCCCAGTCATGTTCAAGACAGGAAAGCTCTTTGATGTGGCACACAGACCCATGCACGCATCTGTCCACATATCAAATGCAAACATATACACTGCCTGGAAATTTTCAGTGCATGCATTATACTTTTGGGCTGTTGGTAGCTGAATGAGATGTAAAAAAAATCTTTCCCTTCCTAATCAGCCTGTAACTCACGACATGTCCCAGAGGTCAGTATCCGCTCCTCCGAGCTCTGATACTATTTGTAGTTGTCTCCGCCATTGTAGATTGCTGAAAGGCTGCAGACTTTGTCAGGGATGCGTGAGATGCATTATAAGTTGCTTTGTGCCTGATGCCAAATATTCAACAATTTACCTTATGGGGTCCAGGAATAAAGCAATTATATGCAAAAAAAAAAAAATACATTTATGTTTCCTTGAAGATGTAGTGAAATTGTATATTACATGGGGAAACATTGAATGCACTGTTTAACTGTGTCATTGCCAGGGAATATGCTATTAAATTTCCTCTTAGGAAATGCTATGTGGATTCCATGTGTACTAACAGCAACAGTGCAGATACCAATGAGCATCCCAGGGCTGTTTCTAAATGGAGCCTTAAAGGCATTTAAACTTCTATCTTTTGAGACAGGTATTAATCAGAGTTCATATATTTTTCTGTACCACCGTGGTTTAAAAATTAGCATACTGTACACAAAGGATGAAAATAACTTAAAGGTTTGTTATTTAAAGTGTCTTTTATGTATCCATTCTTACTGTATCTATTGTTCTATTTACTTTTCACATAATGCATTAACAGCATAAGCCAGCTTAAAGGGAATCTGCCACCTATTTTGACCATATAAAACCGTTAACATAGCAATGTGCAATAAAGTACCTTCATTCCAGCATGTGTCCTCTTTCCTTTATTCAACTTTTCATTCAGATGAAAAAGCAATTTTTCTGATATGCAAATGAAGTCTGAAGATGTGCAATTTTTCTGATATGCAAATGAAGATCTGTAGGCCCAAAGAGTGAATCTTTGGCATATGTTTATTGTTTGTTTGTCTACCATTGTTTTAACTAAATTTAACATAAGTCTTTATTTTTATTATTATTTTTAATGGGAATCTACAATTGTATGTCAATGTTTGGGGCACATTTAACTTTTTCCTGTCAATCATACTCAGCAAATGTATAATTAACCTAGCCTAATACTTTTTTCAATGATCAGCTTTCAATTGTTATAGTGAAAATAATAGCTTCCTTTCTGTAGAAGAGAGGTTATACAGTCTGGTGCCAAATTACTCTGCAAGCCATAAGGGGAATATTTAGTTTTGACTCAAAGGAGTTACAAAACAAACATACATTTTGTATAAAAACAATTTTTTTATGTTTCTTCTTCAGAATAATAATTGTTCTGTTAGCGCAACTAATAATGTAAGTAGCCTTAGAAATAAAATTCTAATTTCTCCCATGAGCAATATTAAGCAAACACGATTGTCTGTACTATTGTGGCAATGAACTTGACACATTTAAAAAAAATTCAATAAAATAACATCACTCTAATTAACAGTTTAATTAAACATAACATTAAAAGCAAATGTATGGTGTTTGTTAACAGATAGCTGTCAAGGTTCCTTACTATGAATGTTTGTCCAATAATCTAGTACAAATTACTTAATAAAGGCTGGAGTCGAAACACATCTTACACAAATAACTTGCTGCTCTACAAGATATAATTGGCTTTGCCATAAAAAATAGACTTTATAAGCTTAACGAACTACTGCAATTGGATAAGAAAATGATTCAACCCATTTGTATCCATATTCTTTCTCATTATTAAACTGGTGCACAGTATTAAACTACACAGTCCAGATACATTATTATGACCGCCAGCTAATATCCAGAGTAACTGCCATTTGTAGCACTGACAGCATCTAGATGGGCTAAGAGTAACTTATAAGGTCAGGTATTTGGAGCCATGCTCACTGCAATGCATCCCACAGCTGCTGGAGGGTGCTTGGGGGAGGATCCATAGAGCAATCATAATGATTGAGGTGGTCCTGCAGATGTTCAATTGGGCCAGGGTAGTACTTAAAAGTCTTGGTCATGCTCTTCTAACAGGGCAGCATGATGGCTCACTGGTTTCATGCAGCACTGGGCTCCTAGGTTCAAATGCCAAACCAAGGACATCATATGCATGGAGTTTGTATGTTCTCCCTGTATTTTCATGAGTTTCCCCTGGGTACTCCAGTTTCCTCCCATACTCCAAAGACATACTGATAGGAAACTTAGATTATAAGCCCCACTTGGGACAATGATAATGTCTGTAAAGCGATGCAGAGTATGTCAGTGTTATATAAGTGAGAAAAAGAAATAATATTTATAAATATTGGGGCTACTACAGGGGGCATTAGAAATACTGGGGCCACTATATGGGGCATTATAAATATGAGGGACACAATGGGGCTTTATTGCTACTGGGAGTTCTAATAAGGGGCTTTATTACTGCTGGGGGCACACTACGGGGGCCTTGTTTCTACTATCTGCCTTATGGGAGCATTATTAATATTGGGGGTACTGTGGGGGCATTATTAATATTGAGTACAATATGGAGGAGATTGCTACTTATGGGATTGCTAGTGGGGGTATTGTAAGGGACACTTTTACTATTAAGGGCAGTCTCGGAGCAAATTACTTTGCGGGACTATCTGTATTACACTATTTCTACAGTATAGTGTTTGTGGGCATTGGGGAGCACAGTGGGCAATGTTGACAATTTTAGGGCACCAGAAAGTGGAAAATGATGGAAAAGGGAAAAACCTAAGATGTCTATGTAGCTATGCCAAACTCTGCAGAGATAAGACACAGCTAAAAGATCTTCTTCCAAATGGAAAGACGAGAAAAGAGAACATCTACATCAGAGGAGACATTACCAGATGTAATAGGTATGTGGTGATGTATTTTCCTGTATGTGTGAAAGTGCTATATGTAATGTTCATCCACAGGAGGGCTGGAGAGGGAGGGAATGGATTGAGAATTTAGACCTGGGACGAGGGGTGGGGGGAGGAATTAACATTTCAACACTCACCTCAGGAAACATAAAGGCTAGAATCAGCCCATGATAAAATATTAAAGTTAGTTTTATCATATAAAAGAAGTTGTCCCATGATTAATACTCTACATTTTTTTAAACCAGCACCTAACATAGTAACATAGTACATAAGGCCGAAAAAATACATTTGTCCATCCAGTTCGGCCTGTCATCCTGCAAGTTGATCCAGAGGAAGGCAAAAAAAAAAAAACCTGTGAGGTAGAAGCCAATTTTCCTCACTTTAGGGGAATACAAAATTCCTTCCCGACTGCAATCAGGCAATCAGAATAAAACTATGAATAGTTTTGTAATTGTACGTAATTAAAAATTTAACATAGCCACTGAGTTCTTCAATAAAATGTATCTGTATACCACCACATCCTCTTTATTAATTTATTTATTCTTCTGTCCACCTTAGTAACAGTGGACACACATGTTCAGAAATGAATGAGAGGAGCTCTGGATCAATATGAGGTAATGAACTCGTTCTAGCTTAGTTATAAAGAGATTTTTAAGTACTATTAATATTTTTTTTACATTAATTAAGGATTCATCTCTTTAATTTCTTCAGAAGTGAGTCGATTTTGGCCTTAAACACCACAGGAATGTGTTCATTTTGATTTCATTGCCTTTTGACAGCCAAAACTTTATTTTTCTATAATTTCAACTGTATGTGAGCTTGTATGTTGCACCTTGAGTTATATTTTTGGTAGTACTACTTTTAACTTAATACTTTTTTTTTCTTTCTCAGTTTTGCAACGTTCACAATGCAGCATTAATAATTTATTATATGAGTTTGTGCCATTATGGTGATACCAAAATTTTATAGGTTGTTTTTTTTGTCTTACTACTTTTGCTCAATAATGGCATATTCCACACTCAACTCTTATGTCACAGATTTTTAAGTGTCATACCTTTTTTATTATTCTATCAATAAAGCCATATGTGGGCTTGTTTTTTGAGTGAGGCAGCATTTTTTAATACAACCATTTTTAGGTACTGTACATATAATTTATTGATTAACTTTTCTTGTCATAGTTTTTTTTAAATGTTTTTACCAAGTGGTTTAATAAAATGGGCTAACTTTTTATGTAAGTATTAATGACATTTTATTTTTACTCCTTTTACAAACTAAAAACACAATTACATTTCCTGTAACTTATCCTGTAAATGTATGAATACATTTTCAATGCTTTATGTAAAAGTTTACAATTTACAACCTATTTCAGCAGTGGTAATTAACTATTGTTGAGTTTTTGAAACAAGCAACAGTGATGCTGGTTTTTATGTAGTTTTTTTTTCTGATAATAATAATAATAATTATAATAATAATAATCTAATACGATATAACTTTCTTGAATATATGCACAAAGTTAAACTCCAGTCATGAGATATTTTCATGTTCTCTTAGAGCATTTTCACATCATTGAACTATATTACTAAAGTGAAATGTTTAACTAGATTTAGCAATTATGGTGCAAATAAAAAGAAAGATCAGCATTGAGGATATAATTACATGTGACATACATGTTCAATGGAGGTTTTATAGTATTTTGCATATTTTTGTCTTTTCAGGGTTTATATTTCTGTTGAGTTAATACTCTTGATTTAAAGGACTTCTGTCACCCCCAAAACTCATTTTTAATTTTTGGGCATATTAAAATCCTTATTGGACGACTATTCCCTATATAGGGCTCTTACCTTGTTCTGTGGCTTCATTTCATAAAAAATCAAGCTTTTAAAATATGCAAATGACTTCACTACCAGCATCCTCCTTTTAAAAAAACGCCCCCTCCTCCAGTTGATTGACAGGACGCTCATTTCCTCAGCACTCCCTCAGTGCGCCTGCGCCGATGACGTCTTCTCTTTCGGGTTTAGAGGTGACGTCATTGGCGCAGGCGCACTGAGGGAGTGCTGAGGAAGCGAGCATCCTTCTCTCAGAGTGCCTGCGCCGAATGAAGACACGTAAGGTGCAGGCACGGGATTTGAAATGCTGACAGGGCCAGCCGGAGGAGGAGAGCACTCGCTGGCCCTGTAAATCAACTGGAGGAGGGGGCGTTTTTTTTAAAAGGAGGATGCGGCGGCTACCAGCAAGTAGATGCTCTACTTGCTGGTAGTGAAGTCATTTGCATATTTTAAAAGCTCGATTTTTTATGAAACTAAGCCACAGAACAAGGTAAGAGCCCTATATAGGGAATAGTCGTCCAATAAGGATTTTAATATGCCAAAAAATGAAAAATGAGTTTTGGGGGTGACAGAAGCCCTTTAAAACAAAAGCTACATTTTTTTAAGAACAATTACAATATAATTTATTTTATTGAATAAAATCTGCACAAATTACTTTTTAATTAATACTAGAAAAGATAGTAGGAAATATTTTAGTCTAAAGTCTCAATTTATCACAATAAAGGCTTTTTAGGCAGGGTTCATACATGCTAGATTTGCCACAGTAGACAACTACTTCTTATGTGTGTATTAATAAAAAAAAAAAATCCTAAAATACTTAAACTAATTTACTATAATTTTCAGACACAAAATTACATAAAAATGGGGCCAAACTACAGACAAAATGATACTTATGAACCCAAACGTTAGAAATAAAGAGTCAAACATATGTCTGCAGAATCAGACTTCACAGACTGTGATTACAGTCATTAAGTAGAAAGGCATATGAGCTAGAGAAATGTAAAACTTGGGATATTTTTAATCAAGACTATTGGAAAATCAGCTTCATTTCTTATTTTAGATATATTGGGGCAATATAAAATGGCTGCAAAACTGCACATTGACTTGAAACATTTCATATTTGGCAGATTTTTATTCATTATGAAATACCATCTGGGAGGCATCTGATTATTCTAAAGTAGGACAACAGCATAAATAAGAACATGGAGTTTTAGTAGTGATGATGTGACCCTCACAGACATGTGACCCTCAACATCATTGACCAGTAGCCAGCCAAGTTAGTTGCAAAGTCTCTCTTTACTGAAGTGAAAATGGGAGTAGGCACAGTTCCAAGGAAAGTCACAGTGCAGTCCCTTCCAATAGCTGAATATAGGCAAATAGCAACAATGATGATAATAAGGGTAATTGTCTCTGAGCTCCTTCTAAACACTTTGCAATCTTTCCAAGATGATCATAGGCACACAAATCTCACCAAAATAATTATTGCAGCTCCTGCAAATCCTACAAACAGTTTACCAATCTGTTACGTTAGTGTGAAAGTTGCCGCTATCTGTTAATCCTTCCAGAAGCAGCAGAAGTCCATAGGTATAAAGAGCAAACACCTTGCTAACACGTATGGTCTTGTGATCCTATACAGTCTATAAAAGTCTTCTCCAACTTTTTCTCGGGGATTCTCTCCTTCACAGGAAAGATGTTTCTCCTAGAAAAATAGTCTCTTTCCTTTCCTCCAGCTTCACATAGCCTCATAAGCATCTGCTTCTCTCAAAAGCAAAATCCAAAACAAACTAGTATCTACCCTGAATGGCAGGCAGAGCTAAACTGAAGTGGCTGATGCTATACTAATTTAGAAAGTTGGCTTCTCAGAGAGGAAATCTAGTTCCCTCAGCTGAGTCAGGACATAATTAACTAAACATAATGCATAATACAAAGCAGTAATCATTTTAGTAATGCGACAAATTTACACTTTTTAAGGCCCAGGTTCTTCAATACTGCAATCACCCAACAAAAGAATGTTAATGAGTGATGCCTCTTTATAGGACAATTATCAGGAATGAGCATTCATAGGAAATTTTGTGGTGATATAATAAGCCTGATCCTTGTCCAACAAATAAGGGCCCTTAATCCCAGTTGCAATGTGAATGCCTAATTATATATAAATATTGAACACTCAAAACCGAACCCAATTTGTTCTGTGTATGTCTGGAGATGGAGCACTTTTCCAAGGGCTGCCTATCGCCACTTGCCTATTGTGCCTATAGTTAAATCTGTTCATGCTCAAATGCATTTTTCCAAATAAAATTGATGCCCAGGTCAAAGTTAAGTATATGGGGCAGAAGAGTTTAGACAATCAGTACTGAGGCACTAATTTATTTACATTTGTTGATTATTGATTAAATGTATCTCATGGAGTAGTCACATATATATGAAACAGATAGCTCAATTGTTCTCAGATAAAGCATATCACTTTAACCATAATCTACTGAATAACATGGTCATTTAATGTTGAATACAGTAATTACAATTTGTCACATATAGGGTTGAGCAAACCCAAACTGTAAAGTTCGGGTTCGTACCGAACTTTAGGATATTTTGACCCCGGACCCGAACCCAAACATTTCAGTAAAAGTTTGGGTTCGGTGTTCGGCAATTTAATGGCGCTTTTTTAAAGGCTGCAGGGCAGCCGATCAACAAGCGTTTAACTCGTGTGCCCTTAGAAGCCATCACAGCCATACCTACTAATGTCATGGCTGTGATTGGCCAGTGCAGCATGTGACCCAGCCTCTATATAAGCTGGAGTCACATAGCACCGCACGTCACTTGGCTCTTACTAGTGTAGGGATAGGATGCTGCTGCTGTGAGGGAGAGAATAGGAAAGAATCTATCTGATATCACATCACAACATCAGCAATTTTGTTTTGTACCCTGCCTTGTTATCTGTCTGTTAGTTAGGTGGGCGTCGGTGGCCATTTTGTGCAAGTTCAGTGCACCAGCACTGCATATGTGCCAGGGACAATAATTTAAACCTGTTCTTTTAGTTCAGTGGGCAACATTTACCCATTTTTTAAGGGCACCTGCACTGCATATGTTACAGGGGAAGGGAAAATAATATAGGTAATCCATCTGTGAGTTCAGGGACCCAGGGGGTGACATATTCGCTTTTTTTTTTTTGTAACGTACAATCCAAGTAAACCCACCTGTTAGATTCTGTGGGGACAAATTATTATTATTTTTTTTGCTAAACAGTACATTTGCGCCCTGCGTTGCATTTGTGATAGTGAAAGAAAATCTGTTAAATCCATCTGTTTAATTGTGGGGGAAAAAATCATATATCTTTTTCCATAAAGTACCTTTGCGGCCTGCACTGCAAATCTGATAGTGAAATTGAATCAGTGAATCCATCTCTTTCACTTTGGGTGAAAAAATCATATTTATTTTTCCAGAAAGTACCTTTGCGGCTTGCACTGCAAATCTGATAGTGAAATAGAATTAGTGCATACAACTGGGACATTGTGGGTAAAAATAACACTTTTTTTTGGCGATAAAGTACCTTTGTAGTCTGCACTGCAATAAAATCAGTAAATCCATCTTTTTAACTGTGGGTGAAAAAATCATATTTTTTTTCCATAAAGTACCTTTGCGGCCTTTGCTACATTTCTGACAGTCCAATACAAGAGTTAAATACTGCAGTTATATTCTGATTTTTTTTAAAAACACACCCATTTTGTGCAAGATACTACATTTGCTACCTTTGCTGCATTTCTGAGAGTCCAATGCAAGCGTTAAATACTGCTGTTATATTCTGGTTTAAAAAAAAACACCCATTTTGTGCAAAATACTACACTTGCGGCCTTTGCTGCATTTCTGACAGTCCAATACAACCAGTCCAATACAAGCGTTAGATACTGCGGTTATATTCTGGTTTTAAAAAAACACCCATTTTTTGCAAGATACTACATTTGCGGCATTTGGTGCATTTCTGACAGTCCAATACAACCAGTCAATACTGCTGTTACATTGTTGGTTGATAAATTCACATTTTTGTGACCGTGAAGTAATTGTATAAAATTCGCCTTTCACACTGTTGTGTGACCTCAATAAATTTTTCCTCTTTATGACACCGACACAGCCTTACCGTCAGTGAACTTAATTGCTGACTATTGGCGGTTACATTGTCGCCTGACATAAACCATCTGTTAGTTTGGTGGGTGAACGCAAAGAATGAGGAGAGCGTCAAATAAGGGACTGCTGGTGTTGGTGGAGCTCCTGTTGCAGGGAGAGGACATGGTCGATCTGTGCCAGTTACACGCACAAGTGAAACACCTTCCTCAGGTGCGAGTAGGCGACAGAACCATCAGCGTTATTTGGTAGGGCCGAATGCGGCTCTACGAATGGTGAGGCCAGAACAAATACAGGCTATAGTAGATTGGGTGGCTGACAGTGCCTCCAATTCCTTTACATTGTCTCCCATCCAGTCTCCTGCTGAAAGATCAGAGTTGGCATCTGCAGCTGATGTCCATCAGTCTTTCACCTCACCCCCTTGCAAATCAGCCAAGCAGTCTGAGCCCCAAGTCATGCAGCAGTCTCTTCTGCTTTTTGATGACTCTGCTAGCAGGGTTTCCCAGGGCAATCCACATAGCCCTGCCCCAGAAGTGCAAGAGATTGAGTGCACCAACCACTTATGTTTCAGGATAAGTACATGGGAGGACCACTGCAGCACGTCTCGGATGATGACGAAACACAGGTGCCAACTGCTGTGGCTTTCTGCAGTGTGCAGACTGACAAGGAGGGCAGGGGTGAAGACTGGGTGGAAAATTATGTGGAGGATGATGAGGTCCTCGACCCCACATGGAATCAAGGTCATGCGAGTGACCTGTCTAGTTTGGAGGATAAGGCGGTGGTTGCACTGAGCCACAGCAGAAGAGGGAGCAGGGTGCAAAAGCGAACTGAGCACACCAAAGCCAGCTTCAAGTAAAATGTATTTCCCTGTCCACTAGGTAGAGCAGGGGTATATCACAGCCAAAAATAGGTGAATGTCACCCAACAGTGCAACAGAGGGGTTTAGGGTTTACCCTAATTTAAACAACAACAACAAAAAATGAATAAAATAAAATAAAAAAAACAGTGTTGGCTACCTCCTCCTCCACTGCCGCTTCCACCTACACCTCCATGTCCACCGCCTCCTCAACCTCCTACTCCATATTAACCTCCACCTCCTAGATCAAGATTTTCTTTTTCTTTTTTTGCGTATTTTATGCTATTTTAAGTCATTTAACTAATTCATCTGATACATTATTGGGTGACATACACAAATTTTTGGCTGTGATAAACCCCTGCTCTACATAGCGGACAGGCCTTAGCTTGCCCTTTACGCCTTGTTGGTGCTGGCCTGCCCTGCAGCCAGTGTATTGTCTGTACGCTTGTTTAGCACGGCAGGAGGGGTTATCAAAGAGAAGAGCAGCCGCATGTCCACAGCCAATGTGGACAAGCTCACGTTCAATAAAATGAACCAGGCAGGGATCCCACAGGACTTGTCCGTACCTTGTGCAGAATAGACATGTATTCCGGCCTCACCCAGCCATTGTTATACTCCAGCGCACTTTCTCTTTGTTTTATTTTTTATATTTCCTAATGTTTTGGGGTCTACCCAAATTTGAACAAACAAGAAATAAAAAATTAAATAAAACAAAAACCAGTGTTGGATACTTCCTCCTCCACCGCCGCTTCCACCTACACTGCCACATCCACCGCCTCCTCAACCTTCTACTCCATATGGACCTCCTCCTCCTAGATCAAGATTATAATTTTTTAATTTTTACATATGGTATGTTATTTGAAGTCATTTCCCTATCCACATTTGTTTGCAGAGCACTTGCCATGCTCTTAACCACATTTTGCTGCCTTTTGCAGCCCTCTAGCCCTTTCCATGACTTTTTTAGAGCCATTTTACTGCTCCAAAGTTCGGGTCCCCATTTACTTCAATGGGATTCGGGTTCGGGGTCAAATTCGGGTCAAGTTCGGGTGCCAAACTCAAACTTTTTTGCGAATTTCGGCCGAACCTGAACATCCAGGCTCAACTCTAGTCACATACTATATAATTACTAGAACTTCTTTATTTTTAAAACTGTGTGAAATAATTATGTTCAAACTGTCTGAAATAATCATGTAAATATAATATAGTATATATTTATGGTGTAATTACATGTATGTTCATGAAACTATGCAAAGTGCCATGAGATGTGTTCTTCAAGACTGATAAAGTGAATTGAATGACTTTCCAGGTGTCAGTTTTTCTGAGTCATACAGGTTATATTATTCAATATGATCCTTTCAAATAAAATCATACCTGGAAAGTATTATAATTCAAGGTCTAGCACATACAGAGCTGTGAATGTCATTTTCCAACCTCAAATGCCTATGAGCAACTTGTCATGAAGAGAAAAAGAAAACAATATAAGGAAAAGAAGTGATTTGAGGATGCAAGCAAGGTCAAAGTCAATTCTGCTCTCTCTTATATTTAATTCATGGATTATTCAAGAAAACTGTATGACTGTCATACAAAATGCACAAACCTTAAACTTAAAGGGGTCGTCCAGAATTTGAGCCAACAATGTGATTTTTTAAATGTTTTTTATGTTACCCTTTAAGCCCCCATAAGGTCATACAAGGCCTTTGAGGAGCATTTAAACATTGCATTTTCTTTATTTTCTAATATGCCTGCCCCAGTTACTAATAACATACATGCCCCAGAGGCTACTAAGAGCCAGCAGCTTGTACAGATAACTGACACCAGTGATCACATGATTATGGTGCAACGCTTTTTGATCTTTATATAGAATGATAGGCAATGGTGGTGAAAAAGTCACTCTCTTCTCTATTGGGGCACCACCTGTCGCTGACAGCAGGTTCCTTGTTCCCACAGCTTTAGGCCTCTTTCACACTACAGTATTTTGCGTTCAGTATACTGGACGTTTTTTGAGTTCAGTATACGGAACAGATACTGAACCATTCATTTCAATGGTTCAGCAAAAAATACTGAAGTGTCTCCGTGTGCATTCCGTTTCAGTATTTCAGTATTTCCGTGCCGTGGAAAGATAGAACATGTCCTATGTTTGTCCGCAAATCACGGTCCGTGGCTCCATTAAAGTCAATGGGTCCGCAAAAAAACGGAATGCATACGGAAGGCATCCGTATGTCATCCGTATGTCATCCGTTTTTTGCGGATCCATCATTAACAAATGCTAGGCCCAGCCCACTGTGGCCATGTGTTTCTTGTTGCCAAACTTTGGCTGAGCACAAATACAGGTGGCTTCCGTTTTTGATCCGTGAAAAACGGACCGTATACGGGAACCATACGGAAACCATACTGAAACGTTTTTGCGGACATACTGAACGGAAACGGAGACACAACGGAACCCAAAAACGGGACAACGGATCCGTGAAAAACGGAACGCAAAACACTGAAATGGACATACTGTAGTGTGAAAGAGGCCTTAGGCCTCTTTCACACTACAGTATTTTGCGTTCAGTATACTGGACGTTTTTTGAGTTCAGTATACGGAACAGATACTGAACCATTCATTTCAATGGTTCAGCAAAAAATACTGAAGTGTCTCCGTGTGCATTCCGTTTCAGTATTTCAGTATTTCCGTGCCGTGGAAAGATAGAACATGTCCTATGTTTGTCCGCAAATCACGGTCCGTGGCTCCATTAAAGTCAATGGGTCCGCAAAAAAACGGAATGCATACGGAAGGCATCCGTATGTCATCCGTATGTCATCCGTTTTTTGCGGATCCGTCATTAACAAATGCTAGGCCCAGCCCACTGTGGCCATGTGTTTCTTGTTGCCAAACTTTGGCTGAGCACAAATACAGGTGGCTTCCGTTTTTGATCCGTGAAAAACGGACCGTATACGGGAACCATACGGAAACCATACTGAAAGGTTTTTGCGGACATACTGAACGGAAACGGAGACACAACGGAACCCAAAAACGGGACAACGGATCCGTGAAAAACGGAACGCAAAACACTGAAATGGACATACTGTAGTGTGAAAGAGGCCTTACAATTAGCATACAGATAGCATCTATGCAAAATAAGCAAGGACTTCCCAGACATATCTAGTCAATAGTATCTGGAAGAGGTTAAATTCTATTCATTTTTTTATTTTTTTATTTTAGCACTTAGTTCACTCTCATCAGACCAAGTCCCCACTGGGGTTCTAAATTTGGAATTTACCTATATCTATGTTTTGTTATTGTTGTTTTTTTTTTTTTTTATGTGGGAAGAAACTCCACAAAAAAAGGGAAAACATATAAAAATCCAAGCAAATATTGCCGTTGGTCAGATTCAAATGCAGTGCCCCAATGCAAGGCAACAGTGCTAACCAGTAACCAAGTAAAACTGGTTAATGAGGCAGTTCACCTCCGAAAATGCATTTAGACATTTTACTGCTGTTATTGTTATAATAAATATTTTTAATGAAATATTCATTCCTGTTTTATCAGTGAGAAAGCTACCCAGTATATGGCTTACGGCTCATTCAGATGACTGAATGAGCAAATATCTGTTTTGCGGTCCGCAATTTGCAGCCAGCCCTATGATAGAATGGCCAGCCTTATGATAGAAATGCCTATTCTTGCTCATAATTGCGGAAAAGAATAGGACATAGTGACATAGTAACATAGTACATAAAGCCGGAAAAAGACATTTGTCCATTCAGTTCGGCCTGTCATCCTGCAAGTTGATCCAGAGGAAGGCAAAAAAATCTTTTATATCTTTTGTGGCCCCATTAAAATAAATGGGTCTGCATCCATTGCACAAAATTGCAGACACAAATATACGGTCATCTGAATGAACCCTTATTGTTAACTTTATTTTCAACAGCATTTAGAGACATGTTTTATATTAGCGGCAACCTCTATGGACAGGTTTTCTGGGCTGGTTCTATAATCTGTGCACAGGTCATTGTTACATTTAGATAATGTCCAGCTCACCAAAAATATTATAGGCGTCTCAAAGCTCAGATCCTAGGTGTGTCCACAATATAGAATGTGAATTTTCTAAGAAGAGGTCATTGTGCAGGAAGCCAGAGGATGTGAACAATGACCATTAGCCATTGTGAATGGTGGATCCTATGTTACTGGTCTATATAGAGGTGGCACCTTTCATTGCAATCCTATCTGTAATGATAATGAGATGACTGATAAAAAGTGATCTCAGCCAATTATGAATCTTAGAGGTTGGGATTTTAGGATTGTTTTAAAAACTATAGATAGCCATCTGGAAGATTAAAAAGGCACATTAACACGCAAAATTTATTTAAAGGGGTTTTCCCACTGTCTAATACTGATGATCCGTGGGAGTCTAATTCCTGGCACCCTCACTGTTTGAGGAGGTTATGGCACACCTGAGATTGCTCCCATTAGATATCAGCTGTGCTTAGTTTCACAGCTCAGCTCCATTTACAAGATAGACTGAGCTACGCCTAGGCCATAAGACCAATGAAAGTAACATCACTGGCCTAGAGTAAGCTGCTTCAAGCAGCTGATCAGTAGTGTTGCAAGAAGTTAGACTCCCACCGATTAGATACTGATAACCTATCCTAAACATCAGTATAAATCACTTGGAAAACCCCTTTGAACAATAGGATATTTCTAATGTCTAAGAGACACCTGCTACAATTCAATTTATTTTCATAAGTCCTATTAGAATATAATTTGGTCAACATAAGAGAGAGTCACCTATTATTGATTGCAGAAGAAAAAAAACGATCAATCAGCAGCAGAGGGTGAGGAGAGCTCAGAAAATGAGGACTTATCAATGCACGCTGCATATTTAATAGCTGAGTTGTTTCATATAAGAGTTTAGCAAATTAGCTGGGTCCATTAAGGACTGAGACCCAGCATTTTGCTAAAGGGACCTATCACTAATGTGAGCTTCCCTTCGTTAAGTCAGTTTAAAACTGGTGACAGATTCCCATTAAGGCCTCTTTCACACTACAGTATTTTGCGTTCAGTATACTGGACGTTTTTTGAGTTCAGTATACGGAACAGATACTGAACCATTCATTTCAATGGTTCAGCAAAAAATACTGAAGTGTCTCCGTGTGCATTCCGTTTCAGTATTTCAGTATTTCCGTGCCGTGGAAAGATAGAACATGTCCTATGTTTGTCCGCAAATCACGGTCCGTGGCTCCATTAAAGTCAATGGGTCCGCAAAAAAACGGAATGCATACGGAAGGCATCCGTATGTCATCCGTATGTCATCCGTTTTTTGCGGATCCGTCATTAACAAATGCTAGGCCCAGCCCACTGTGGCCATGTGTTTCTTGTTGCCAAACTTTGGCTGAGCACAAATACAGGTGGCTTCCGTTTTTGATCCGTGAAAAACGGACCGTATACGGGAACCATACGGAAACCATACTGAAAGGTTTTTGCGGACATACTGAACGGAAACGGAGACACAACGGAACCCAAAAACGGGACAACGGATCCGTGAAAAACGGAACGCAAAACACTGAAATGGACATACTGTAGTGTGAAAGAGGCCTTAGAGTGAGGAATGAATACATAAAAGTAAGACAAAAGCAGAATACTACCATTTCCATCTGTCACCCCTAAATCCAAACATGCATAAAGAAGACCCGAACACATGAAATCAGTTAATGTTATGTAGGGGGAAACTGTTGGGAATACTTCATTTTTTTGGGTGTCTTTCAAGGTACTGGGTTGCCATCTTAGAAGCCTAACAAAGTACACAGTGGAAGACATTTATCTAAACTGGTGTAAGGGAAAACTAGCTTAGTTGCCCATTGCAACTAATGAGATTGTATTTTTCATTTTTTAGAGGTACTTTGGAAAATGAAAGGTGGAATATCATTGGTTGTTATGGGTAAACAACCAGTTTACACCAGTTTTGATAACTCTCCCCCAGTACATCAACAGAGAAGGCACCAACATGATTATGAAACATGAAAAAGAGAGACGATCACAAAGAAAGTTAGGGATGTTAGTATATGAAATACATTTTTAGAAGAAATAAATAGAGTATGCCATCTGTCCGATAAATATACTACAGTGCTTCACATCATATTAAGTTTAACACTCTTTACCCGTCATTTTGATTGACACTTGTGTCAAAGATAGCCTTAAACTCCTCGTTTCAGTTTCCACCTCTATGCACCTTGAATTTTAATGTTTGCTACTAACACTCTCACAGAACTACAAATATCAATATTGTTGAACCAAAAGCTCCATGATTTCAACCAGTGAATGTCATTATATATCGCCTTTAGCGCTCTATCCAGTCTCAGTGCAATCTTGGAATAATTATACCACTAATTGTCTTTAAAATAAGAAAGACTACAAATCCCTGCTGCAAGTGTTGGATTAGCAGTCGGATTTATACATTTCATGTGGCCGAGTTTTAAGTGTACATTTCTGCATGCGGAGATAGTTGAAAAATGTATACACATATACAGATGAATGCTGAACAGGTATTTGTTAGCCATTTGCTTTAGAAGGAAGACTAAATCTTGTGCTGGCTTTTGATGTTTGATTAGTTGAGATGACTTTCCTGTCTTCTCACATAGTACAGTACCTGAGGAGGCAATGAGCTGTCCAACACAAGGGAAAATTAAAACTATGTTGCCCACAGTTACACAAAGTCTGAACTTCTTTTAGGGTGGGTTCACTCATAGGTTATTTATTTATTTATTTAGTTAGTTAGTTTTTATGGAGTTCTGGAGTTTTTGGTACATTTTACTGTGTTTTGCTGGCTTTTCTGCCAAGTGCTTTTAAGGAAAAAAAAAAAAAACTATCAAGGTGTTCAATTATGTATTTTTTTTTAAATTGCAGTATGGCATGTTTTCCCTCTCTTTTCCTATAATCCTCCATTGAATTTTTTTGCTGCTTCAAAAAAAATTGCATTTTTGCTTTATGCTGATCAATATGCCGATCAATTCATCCATACTAACTCACATTAGGCACTATGTCATTAGCTCTGGTGTTACATTTATTAGCTTTATTGGTACAATATACAGTAAGCACTATAACCCTGTTGTGTTTATATAATAACATGACATACTGGTGCAGAATAGGCACTATAATGGTTATTTACTATCAGATATATGCCAGTTTTCTACCGCATAGCTCTCGCAGATTGAGGTGCAAAGGTTATTTGTGCCACAATCTGCAACATTTCCCTGCTCACGCCAGATTTGAAAAAGGGTTGTGGCATGGGCAGGAAAGGGGACAGATCTCATTTATCATTTTGTACGTCTTTTTAGACATAGAAAATGGTCTTAATTTAATCCAGCAAGGAAGCTATCTTATATTTAGAATGGCGGTGGATGCGGCGAAGTTATGTAGAGATCGACACCTCTACATAACTTTGGTCGATCCACTGCCAGCGCAAAGGGTCTAAAACGTAGGCGTCTAAAACGCCGGTCTTAATAAATGACCCCCAATAATCTTAGTATTCATGGCTGCTCCAATTTTTCGTCACATTAGTATTAATGTATTTCTGTCAGTGCCTGTCCTGTGCTTAATAGTACTATTAGATTATCCCTTTCTAATATTATGGGATTCAGTTGCAGACCGACGCTGCCACTGTTAACTACACACTGCACATAATGTGGCTTCCTCAGGTGTTACAAGGCTACCGTTTTCTATAGAGTATTTAGAGGGAAATAAGAAGATTTAATTGCCTCAGGGCAAGTTATTAGAGATATAAAACTTATCACTTATCCTAATCACACTGTAGGATCTTTAGGTGTATTAGATATAGATATTAGATAAGTCATCAAAATGATCTAACTCTATAGTTCTTTGATATCACATGTTGCTAGTTCCAAAGCTACTTTCCAGTTCCTGTTTTCCTGTACATGTATGATGAAGTTAAAGGTGAAGAGAGCTCTCTGAAGACCAAAAAACTAGACGTATTTACTTTGTGTAGACAAATCAAACTAAAAATGAAAGTCTACAATAGAAAATTATTTATTGATCCAGGTCAGGAAAAGGTATATCATTACACATTAAAAATCTGTGTACAATGTTTAAAAATCTCTTATTGAAACTTAAGAGACATACAGTGGTATAGCTATAAAGCTTCCAGAACAGACATCTCATTTGTTGCCCCAAATCCTCAGGGGGATTAGGGGGGTCTGTCTGCTCCACCTCCAACAATGGCAAAATTTCTGAATGAAAATAAAGCAGGAGATGGAGCTAAGTTTCTTTCTCATGTATTGCATGTAATTGTAGAACAAAAATGGGCCATAGTAGGCTATAGGTTGTATATCCTATAATATAACAAAAACAATTATGTGAATGAATAAGGGCACTTTCACACTTGCGTTGTTGGATTCTGGAAGACAGTTCCTGCAATCTGTATGCAAACGGATACCATTTGTAGACGGATCCGGATGCGGATCCGTCTTACAAATGCGTTGCAATACCAGATCCGTCTCTCCGGTTGTCATCCGGAAAAACGGATCCGGTATTTATCTTTTTCACATTTTAAAAAGTTTTGTGCATGGGCATGCCGCAAAACCGGATACGTTTTTTTTGGAACACATGCATTTAAATGGAAAATAATGCCGGCAAGATGCTGCAGTATTTTCTCAGTCTAAAAACCGTACAGTGAATGAACTGAAGTCATCCTGAGGCATACTGAACGGATTGTTCTCCATTCAGAATGCATTAGGATAAAACTGATCAGTTTTTTTCCGGTATTGAGCCCCTATGACGGAACTCAATTCCGGAAAAGTTTAACGCAAGAGTGAAAGTACCCTTAGAGGAAAGAATATCTTCAATTCCCGACATTTAATGGAACAAACCAGAATTTTTTTTTTGACTGATTCCGAATTATTTACAAAAACACACATGCCGAATTTAATGCATAAAAAGCTACAATAAGACACAGCGCGCTTCTATAGTGTCATACTAGTAATATGTAATCTAATTATCTTTAATTAACCCCTTCAGAACCCTGCCATTTTTCACCTTAAGGACCAGGCTGTTTTTTGCAAATCTGACATGAGATGTCACGTTATGTGGTGATAACTTTAAAACACTTTACTTGGTTAAGCCATTCTGAGACTGTTTTCTGGTCACAAATTGTACTTCATGACAGTGGTAAATTTTAGTCAAAATATTTCATTTATATTCATAAAAAAATTACAAATTTACCAAAAATTAGGAAAAATTTGCAATTTTAAAATTTTAAATTTCTCTGCTTTTAAAACAGATAGTGAAGTGATACCTCCTAAAATAGTTATTAGTTCACATTTTCAATATGTCTTCTTCATGTTTGCATCATTTTGTAAATTACATTTTCTTTTTTTGGGACGTTCCAAAATTCCAAGACCAGTTCAGGTCTGAAGTCACTTTATGGGGCTTACATAATAGAAACCACCTATAAATGGCCGCATTTTGGAAATGACACCCCTTAAGGTATTCAAAACTGATATTACAAACTTTGGAAAAAAAGGGGAAAAAGACCCCAGGAGTGCCAAAAGGAGGAGGGGGGCGGTGCCCACCCAATGTACCCACAATGACACCCCTGAGAAATAACTCGGCACAAGCTCCCGAGTACAATATCAGAACGGCAAAGAAAATGGAGCTCAAGGTGCCAGATAGTAAATGTTGTAAATATAGAATTTTATTATAGCATAGCAAAGCATAAAAATTACATACATAAGATGCAGGAGAACAGGGAACAAAAGTGGGATATTAGTGTAGCCTCCGGCGCCCCGTGCCTGTGCGTCCACACGTCATCTCCGCCCGATCATGTGCTTTGTCACGTGGGGTGGGCGTGGTTTGACGGGACGCCGGCCGCGGGGTGGCCGGACGTGTTTGCGCCGGAGTGATCGCGCGCCGATTGGCATATGCACCTGGGGACAAGTAAGGGCTGGCTTTTGATTGGTCTATAGAGATTTTAAAACATTTGATCCGCAGTGATGGCGTTACCCCCTGACGAAGGCACGCCAAAATGCGCGTTGGGGTAGCGCCATCCTGGTTGTCCCACTCCTGGTCTGTCTTTGGTGAGTCTCATCTGCATTTCCATCCCCTGGTTTCTTCCTATCTGCATGTCTACTTACCTGTCAGGCTTATATCTAGTGCGGCCTGGTGTTTATTCTGTTTCCACCTTACAGCCCTTCCTTTATTTACTTTTGTTCATGCCCGTACTTGGTTTTTGCAGTTATCTTGCGACTCACCCTTTACTATGTACATATAGTTGGTCTGCGGGTAGGTTATTATTCCATATACATCCCGCTGATCCTATACATTCAGGTATTTCTGACCGGAGTGTTCCTCCCAGGGTGGCGCCGTTCTTCCCTTTCCCTGCCCCTTTTGTTCCCTGTTCTCCTGCATCTTATGTATGTAATTTTTATGCTTTGCTATGCTATAATAAAATTCTGTATTTACAACATTTATTACAAACTTTGGTAGCTCTTTAGATGTTCCACAAAAATTAAAGGAAATTTCAGAATTTAACTTTTTTGGCAGATTTTAGATTTTAATAAAAAAAATTTACACTTTGAAAGCAAGGGTTAACAGCCAAACAAAACACAATATTTATTCTCCTGATTCTGTAGTTTACAGAAACATCCCATTTGTGACCATAAACTGCTGTACAGGCACATGGCAGGGAGCAGAAGGAAAGGAGCGCCATATGGTTTTTGGAGGGCAGATTTCACTAGGATAATTTTAAGTTGCTATGTCATATTTGAAGACCCCCTGATGCACCCCTACAGTAGAAACTCCAAAAAAGTGATCACATTTTGGAAACTACAGGATAAGGTGGCAGTTTTGTTGGTACTATTTTCGGGTACATATGATTTTTGGTTGCTCTATATTATACTTTTTGCGAGGAAAGGTAACAAAAACAGCTGTTTTGGCACTGTTTTTATTTTTTTGTTTTTTACAATGGTCATCTGACAGGTTAGATCATGTGCTATTTTTATTGAGCAGGTTGTTACGGATGCGATAATACTAAATATGACTACTTTTTCTGGTTGTTTGTTGCA
Source organism: Bufo bufo (assembly GCF_905171765.1). NCBI lineage: Eukaryota > Metazoa > Chordata > Amphibia > Anura > Bufonidae > Bufo > Bufo bufo. The sequence goes on along the minus strand of NC_053394.1, from coordinate 242,041,304 downwards.
GTTTTACATAATAAAGAATGTAAAAAATATATATTTTTTAGTGTCTCCATATTCTGAAAGCTATAATTTTTTTTTGGTTTTTTTGGGCGACTGCTTTCTGTAGAGGCAAATTTATTTTTGTATGAGATGATGGTTTGATTAGTACTATTTTAGTGTGCATATGACTTTTTGATCGCTTGATATTTGACCTGAGGCATTAGGTAATATGATATTTTTATACAGCAGGTTGTTACAGACGCGACAATACCTAATATGTATCCTTTTTTTAGTTATTTAAGTTTTACACAATAAATGCATTTTTGAAACAAAAAGAATCATGTTTTAGTGTCTCCATATTCTGAGAGCCATAGTTTATTAATTTTAGGTATTTTTTAACCATGGGTATGGTCTCATTTTTGCAGGTCAAGATAACGGTTTAATGGGTACTATTTTGGGGCGCGTATGACTTTTTGATCGCTCGGTATTACACTTTTTGTAATTTAAGGTGGCTTATTTGACATTTATTATTATTATTATTTTTTTTTTTTATGGTGTTCACCTGAGGGGTTAGGTCATGAGATATTTTAATAGACCTGGTTGTTACAGACACGCCAATACCTAATATGTCTACTTTGTTTTTGTTTTTCACTTCTAACACAATAAAAGCATTTTGAAACAAAAAAAATCATGTCTTAGTGTCTCCGTAATTTGAGAGCCATACTTTTTTATTTTTTGCGTGATTGTCTTATGTAGGGTCTCATTTTATGCTGGATGAGATGACGGTTTAGTGGGTGCTATTTTGGGATGTGTATGACTTTTTGATCGCTTGGTATTAAACTTTTTGTGATGTAAGGTGACAAAAAATAGCTTTTTCGACACCGTTTTTATCAAATTTTTTCTATGGCATTCAGGTGAGAGGGTGGATCATGTGATATTTTTTATAGAGCCAGTCGTTACGGACATTGCAATGCCCAATATCTTTTTTTTTTCTATTTTTTTTTTTTTTTACAGTTTTATGTGTTTTATTTTGGGAAAGGGTCTTTTTTTATTTGAAACTTTATTTTTTTTATTAAAACTTTTATTTAATTTAATTAAATTTTTGCTTTTTATTTTGTCCCACTTTGGGACTTCAAGTTCTGGGGTCTGATCCTCTATTGAAATGCATTATAACACAACCTGTATTGTAATGCATTGGCTGTCAGCTTTTATGCTGACAGCCTGCCTGTGAGACCCAGCCTAAGGGCTGGATCTGACAGGCTTCCATAGAAGGCAAGCCCCGATGCCTATGGAAGGCATTGGGCTTGCTTTCTCTGCCATCAAGTCCCTGCCACTTCAGCGCAGGAGACCGATTGAGATAAAGAGGGCATGCGTAACCTCCGCAAACCTTCTGCATGCTGCTGTCAGCTTTGACCGTGGCATACAAGGGGTTAATATGCCAGCATCGGTGTCCTCACCGATGCCGGCTTATGTAGCAGGGGTCGGGCTGTCAGTGACTGCCAGATCTGTGCCACTGATGGTGCTTCATATACTAACAAGACTGTGTTGGGTCTTCTTGCCATGAACATTTCAATCAGTTAAATGTGAATAGAATCATGTCACAAGTTATTATCAAAACATTTCTTTGAATCAAAGGGGAGTTGAGGAAAAAGCACTGATGACCAGAGGCATAGATGCTTGGAGGTATTTGGTGCAAATGCAAATCTGTAACACAACCTCCTGATATCATATTTTATTCATACTAGCGCCTTTTTATTTGGCCTTCAGGTACCAGGGCCTATGTACAAATACTACCTCTGTACCCCTTTAACTATTCACATTGATAGATCCTTGAGGAGGTTGTTTACCCTTAGTGAATGTTTAATGTTTCTATAGACCTCCCCTCAAGGCTATTACCATAATTGCCCCAGCTATTACCCATGCAGCATGTGACCTAGTGACAAGCCCCTTGGGTGACACATCATCATTGTAGCCAGTCATTGGCTACAGTGGTCATATGACCCCCATGTCAAACCAGATGTTGACATAGGGTGGTCCAGGATTTGCACAGCTGGCAGGACAATGATGGAGCAGGACCAGGTAAATATGATTACCACTGCGGGTCTGGCCATACTGTGGGGTTGGAAGAAACACTTAGCAAGGGTGATCAACCCCTTTAATTAGATAATCATTGTGTGAATGGTACAGGTACGACCCTGAAGACCTTAACTAACCCATTAGCAGTACAAAAGAGCAACAATGCTCACTAGCCTCTTCAATATTTATCTAGGCAAAGTGGCTCATCCATAGACGCATTTATGTCTGGTACAATACTCAACCCAATCAATACTCACAGATATAGAGATCTGAAAAGATATGCCTGCTACTAAAACATCTTATAGTGTCAACACTAGCTTTTTATTTTTTATTTTTGCAATACTGTATATCCCTTCAGTACTGCAAGCTGATGCAATCTGGCAGCACTTTGTTCCAATGAAATCATGATCTGTCATGATTTACGTATTTTGAGAAAAACATGCTGCAAAAAGAAAAAATATTGGAGCGGATTTGCTCATATTCTTCTCCCTACCATGAGGCTGACTTGTTTCTTGAAACACAGAAGAGCTGCTTTGAAATAGCTCTTTATAGAGTGTAGGGTTATGTAAATTGAGAAATGACATTTTATTTCAAAGAGGTCTATATCTGAAGCCTTGTCAAGATGGTAAATATTTTACATGAATGTGTACATGGTAAAAATTCTGTCTCATCAAGGAATGTCTAGTGCTTTATTGCTTTCAACTTAATTATGAGGCTAGTGCAGCATTAGGAAAAAAAAATCGTTATTTTTAGCTACTTCAGTTTCTGTTACTCCTTTGCTGACCCTCTCTGAGGGAAATGTTTTTATCTTGTTTTATGTGATGTGGTGCTTATGGCTGCTCTCTGAGCAGTTTTGAGAAATGTTTATGACTTTTATACATGTTCAATTCAGCTTGCTGTACTACATAAAAATTATAATTAGATATAACTTCTGTGTGGATTTATAAATGCAGATATGAATAAATGATGTGGTGACTGCATATATTGAATTTAAAATGTGGTAGCAGAAAAAAATATTAAACTTTTCTCTATTTACACATTCTAAATAAATAGAAATGTCCTTAGAGGATAGACAAGTGAATGCAAAGCAAAGTCAAAAGCATTAGGGACTCTTGTGAAGGCAACTGTGTCTCCTCTTTAAGGGACTGAGCGACCACTACCTCACAATTAATGGGGGGGGGGGTTCCCTTTTTCCATATTGATGCTCTATCCTTAGAATAGTCTTAGAACCACGGGTGTATCTAGATTCCACTCGGTCAGGGGAATAAAGACAAAAAGAGGGGTAGGGGTCGCACAATAGGATAGTACGTCCAACACAAATATACATTGATTGGAGGACAAAGGTGCTCACCTTTTAGGGTTGTGCTAAAGATAGGCACAGCACTATTGTAGACTTGTAAAATTATAGACCCTTTTTTCGAGGACTTCAACCGCAGAAAGAGTTACTTTGGGATTGGATGCCCAATCCCCCAAAGGATACTTGTAGGAAGGGAAGTTCTGGTCAGGCGCAAAATCACTGGTGGAGCAGGTCTTTAAGGATCAAATGTTCTTTATTTTATAGATATTGTATATACATAAAATGACTCGTTTCGGGGCTCAAAGCATCCCCTTCATCAGGTTATTAAGTAATAATCCATTAACTTAATAACCTGATGAAGGGGACGCTTTGAGCCCCAAAACGCATTGTTATATGTACATACAGTATCTATGAAATAAAGAAGATTTGATCCCTAAAGACCGGCTCCACCAGTGATTTTGCGCCTGACCAGAACTTCCCTTCCTACAAGTATCCTTAGGATAGGGCATCAATATCAGATAGTCAGAGGTCTGACTCCCTGTCAATCATCAGTTTGAAGAGACAGCATCGCTCGTATGAGTGCAGCATTCTCTTCACTGTTTACCTGAAGTTTTACACTTGAATAGGAAGGAGCAGTTGTAGTTACACGCCATCCGACTGTAATGTCAACTGTGAGCAGGTAAACAGTGAAGAGAAGGTAGTGCTCATATAAGTGCTGCTGTATCTTCAAACAGCTGATCGGATTGGGTTTCTTGGAGTTATATCCCCGCTGATCTGATATTGACAATTAATCCTTAGGATAAGGCTACTTTCACACTAGCGGCACGGACCTCCGGCAGGCTGTTCCGTTGGTTGAACAGCCTGTCGGATCCGTCATGCCACTAGTGACCGTGTGTCCCCGGACTGCTGCTCCATCCCCATTGACTATAATGAGGGCGGGGATGAAGTTCCGGCAGAGGCACGGCAGCGCACGGAGAGAGGCTGCTGGAATAAAACTACGATATGTCCAACAGAACAGCCTGCAGGAGGTCCGTGCCGTTAGTGTGAAAGTAGCCTAATACATAAAGAAAAAAAAAAGACACCTTTTCCAAGCACCTTAATTCCAGCCACCTTTAGACTAGAAGTGTGACATAGTGATGAGCGGCAGGGGCAATATTCGAATTTGCGATATTTTGCGAATATTCGGGCAAATATTCGCCATATATTCGAGAATTCTCGAATTCATGATCTCCAGGCATTATTTTCTTGATTGCAAAAATTCTCGAAAAATTTGCCTAAAATAATCGCATAAAAATTCGCATGAACTGGTATTTAAAAAAAAAATGAATATTCGCGATTACGAATATATTTCGCAATATTCAAAATTTTCGCGAATTCTCGAAGTGCCGATATTCGTGATTAAAATTCGCAATTTGAATATTCGTGATCAATACTAGTGTGACATCCATTTTGTCAGCACATGCACAGCTACAGCCATGTAATACCCTCAGAGGTCAAATACTGCTTGAGGACACATCATTGTTCAGGTCATTGACTGACTGCAGTGGTGTATGCGACAACAGGAGGGAATTCACACTTCCTTCCCACATAGCTGCTAAAAGAAAGCAGGAGAAGACCATGGCCACTGAAATGGAACTGCTTGAAATCTCTTCTTTATTATAAACACACTCTGGCCCTTAAATGGGTTGTCTGGTTTCACCCCTGGACAACCCTGGGGATTACCATGCACTAGAGATAGCTTGGAAACATACCAATTATAGAGTTCAATGCATAACTCATAAGCAGCAAGCTCCTTAGAGTATTGCCACATGGAGCAGCCGTGATGCGGTTGGGTTGTGGCCGCGCTACAGTTAGGAAATGCACGGCCAATTAGCCCTCTGCTGCTTTTCATTTAACTAATGAAGACCGCCAGGGGCATAGCTAAAAGCTCATGGGCCCTAGTGCAAGAGTTCAGCTTGGGCCCCCCTTCCCTCAGTGCTTTTTGGAAAGGGGCAGGGGAGCATTGAAAAGGGCACCCCCTCATGCCAAATTCTTGACCTAACCCCTTCCCTCCAGCCAGAGGTGTAAATTGACCAGCATGCACTTTCTATAATGCCAGTGTCTTATGTGGCACAAGTGTCTTTGGGCCCCTCAGGCTCCTGGGCCCGGTAGCGACTGCTACCTCTGCACCCCCTATAGCTACGCCCCTGAAGACCGCATTGTATTCATTGTTAATGGCCACACAGCACCTTTAATACCACAAGGCCATTGAAGATCGACTGGTCTTCATTAGTTAAATAAAAGGCAGCTGCAGACTAATTGGCGACACAGTTCTTGACTGCAACACAGTCACAAACCAACCGCATCACAGCAGCTACTTGTGGCCGTACCCTTAATTTCTACAAAAGGTCATTGTAGGCAGCCAGAAAATAATTGCTAGATTGCCCACATTTCACAAAATAATTGCCCACATTTCACAATTTATTTGGTACAGTTTACTGGTGTAAAATGCACACAGTATTGCCTCTTTATGCCGTCACTCGCAGTGGTGGCATGTTGCTAATCATTACTGTAACTCAATAAACAAAGTACTTAAGCGACTGTGCTTGATGGCAGGGGGATATACGTGGTACATACTATGTCTTTCTTTATTTCATTCTATTCCCCCACTTGGATGACCTTGGAAAATCCCTCTAAGGGGATTGGCTGAATTTAAACATCTTAATTTTGTGCTCTACAGAATTACATTAAATATGTGTCTTTGTCTACCATAATTGGTAAGTCCTGGATACATGATGAGGGCTCTCATTTAAATGCAAAGGTCCTCAAATGAACATCTGCTTTTCTTAAGTCAACTCGATATTTTCCAATTATGCTCCCCTCTGTTTAATTTGGTGAGGCACATTAGAAGAACAATTAGCCTGCAATGAAAGCATAGATCACTTTTCTAAAAGGAAACAAAAAATAGCCTTCAAATGTTAATACAATATAAGATTACAAAACTGAGCTAGAATGTAAAAGATCCTAGAAACAGCATATAATATGAACAAAGATTAGATGGCAGTAGGAAAAATGTTATGTAAACCGTACTAGAGCCAAGTCATAATAGTGAGAAAAAAAAAAAACCTTTATACTGGATCCCGACACATTGTAAGGCGTAAAATGAATTAAAAAATTGCAAACAAATGTAAATAAATTGGACTAGTTGTGAAGGCATTAATATTATTTCTGCAGTGCCCTAGCATGTTAATAATCATAATGAATAGGAAAGCAGAAAGGAGGCAGTCAGCAGCATGAAGTAGATTACATAATGAACATGAAACGTCAGAGGAAGAAAAAGAGGAGTAGAGGGTGGAAGAGTAGAAGGGTGAAATGGAGCAGTTGTTAGGATTTGTTGGCACTACTGAGGTACTAGCCAGTACCAAAGTCCAGTTAGGATTGCTCTTTTAAATTGTTTTTCAATATGCAGACTATCTAAAGCCTAATTATTAACATGGACAGTGGTTATTAAATTATTCATTAAACTATGCTAGCATAATCTTGCTACAGTATTAAAAGTGGTTGGTTCACTAGAGGCATATCACTAGTAATACAATCGCCATCGATGCTGCCCCCTGAAGAGAGTAAAACATAGCTGACTGCTCGTCCTTTTTTATCACCTGAGCCCCTTCGTTCTGGAGATCAATCGGATTCATGGTAGCATCTTCCCCACTGTTCTGATGCTAATATAATCAAGTATTATGCTTCCAAAAATTGTGGTGACCCAACTACTATAAAGAAAACCCTGATTTTGGATTGCTATCTACAGTAATACTTGCATAGTTTATTAATTTCCTGCTGCCTCCCTGTTACCCCACTGTCAGCACTCAAAGCTGCACTGACATACACAGTCTGGACTGCTGTGCTCCTATAATGTAATGGAGAGGACTCATATGTGTATGCATGATAGTCTTGACAATGTAGAGCTTTGAGTGCTGACAGCGGAGGAGGAACTGAGGGCAGTAGAAACATAAAAAGTAAGAATCTGGACTCCTTATCTGCAGTATTACTCATATATTACTGTAGATAATGGTCCAAAATCATGGGGGAGAGTTTCCCTTTAAGAGAATGAAGTACATAAAGATTTATGCAAAAATCCCACCCAACTTTGGAGAATAAAATAATATAATGGGTAGCATCATTTATGTATATACAACATATTTATCTCTTGCACACTGATTCTTTTTATGGATTAGTATTAAAATTAACAATATTCATTCCAGATGTCTTTTTCAGTCAACATATTTAAAAATAATTTTTTCATCACTCCAATATGTATTTTCTAAAAAATATATAATAATCCACAAACAGCTGGTAGACTAACTGCTTAGGCATTGTACAGTTATAGATTATTTTAATTAGCTGAGGACAAAATACACATAATACTTAATCCAACAATTTAAAAACTGCAATTAACATGCATTGTACAAAGATGACAAATCCCAAGTGAGCTGGAAATTTAGTTGAATACTTAAAGATATTTATAACAATTTGAGGAATTTACTCAAGCCCAAAAAAAAAATCACAATAAGGGTCCATTCACACGTCTGTTTTTTCTTTCCTGATCTGTTCCGTTTTTTGCGGAACAGATCTGGACCAGATCTGGACCCATTCATTTTCAATGGGTCCTGGAAAAAATCGGACAGCACAATGTGTGCTGTCCGTTTCCGTTGTTCCGTTCAGCATGTCCGTTTAAATATAAAACATGTCCTATTCTTTTCCGCAAAATTCGGTTCCTGGTACAATACAAAGTCAATGGATCTGCAAAAAACGGAAGACATTCGGATGTCATTACGTATGTCATCCGTTTTATGCGGATTCCGTTCCTGGAAATTACATTTTAATTTTAATTTTAATTTTTTAAAGAGATCCAAACAACTTTATTTGCTTATTGAAATTTATACATGTTTCCGTTTTTTGTGGATCCGCAAAAAACGGATGACATACGGATGACATACGGAAACATTTTCAGGAACAACGGATCCGCAGAAAACGGACCGAAAATCGGGATATAGAAAAATACTGACGTGTGAATGTAGCCTAAGTCTATCATCTATCTATCTATCTATCTATCTATCTATCTATCTATCTATCTATCTATCTATCTATCTATCTATCTATCTATCTATCTACAGTATCTCTGCCTACAATAGAGAGCTCATCTGAATAAAATAATAAAACGTTTGAGATATATCAATAATACCACTTCTCTAAAAGCATCTTCCCTGCCTATCATTTCTACTCACTGAACTGTGTTTATCACTAGAGATGAGCAAAGTTTTGAAAAATTAGATTTGGCAGCTTTGTCAAAGTTCCACAAGAAATTTGATTCATTGTCAATTAATTTGTCACAAATTGCTATAATGCCTCATTCACACATCAGTGATGGTCAGTGATTTTCATCAGTGATTGTGAGACAAAACCAGGATTGTAGGCTACACAGACTTAGGCCTCTTTCACACTACAGTATGTCCATTTCAGTGTTTTGCGTTCCGTTTTTCACGGATCCGTTGTCCCGTTTTTGGGTTCCGTTGTGTCTCCGTTTCCGTTCAGTATGTCCGCAAAAACCTTTCAGTATGGTTTCCGTATGGTTCCCGTATACGGTCCGTTTTTCACGGATCAAAAACGGAAGCCACCTGTATTTGTGCTCAGCCAAAGTTTGGCAACAAGAAACACATGGCCACAGTGGGCTGGGCCTAGCATTTGTTAATGACGGATCCGCAAAAAACGGATGACATACGGATGCCTTCCGTATGCATTCCGTTTTTTTGCGGACCCATTGACTTTAATGGAGCCACGGACCGTGATTTGCGGAGAAACATAGGACATGTTCTATCTTTCCACGGCACGGAAATACTGAAATACTGAAACGGAATGCACACGGAGACACTTCAGTATTTTTTGCTGAACCATTGAAATGAATGGTTCAGTATCTGTTCCGTATACTGAACTCAAAAAACGTCCAGTATACTGAACGCAAAATACTGTAGTGTGAAAGAGGCCTAAAGGTATAAGGGAAAGATCTGCTCCTGTTCTGTGTTTAGAGCCACACCTGGTTTTAGCTCAAAATCACTGATGGAAATCACTGGCCAAAACATTGAGATGTAAGGCCTCTTTCACACTACAGTATGTCCATTTCAGTGTTTTGCGTTCCGTTTTTCACGGATCCGTTGTCCCGTTTTTGGGTTCCGTTGTGTCTCCGTTTCTGTTCCGTTTTTCCGTTCCGTTTTTCCGTATGCCATATACAGTATACAGTAATTACATAGAGAAAATTGGGCGGGGCATAACATTTTCAATAGATGGTTCAGCAAAAAACGGAACGGAAACGGAAGACATACGGATGCATTTCTGTATGTGTTCAGTTTTTTTTGCGGACCCATTGACTTGCATTGAGCCACGGACCGTGATTTGCGGACAAACATAGGACATGTTCTATCTTTTCACGGCACGGAAAAACGGAAATACGGAAACGGAATGCATACGGAACACATTCCGTTTTTTTGCGGACCCATTGAAATGAATGGTTCCGTATACGGACCGTATACGGACCGCAAAAAACGGACCGCAAAACGGAAAAAAAAAACGGTAGTGTGAAAGAGGCCTAAATGAGACATAAATCAGGTATACCCAGGCCATTCTGCCTTAGAGTATAGCCACACAGAGAAGCCATGCTGTGGGTGGATTATGGCCATGATCCGGTGAAGAAGCATATGGCCAATTAGCCTATACCTGCCTTTCATTTATTAATGTAAACCGCACTGTATAGTCCAGGGCTGGCCAACTTGCTGCTCTCCAGCTGTTGTAAAACTACAACTACCACCCTGCCCTGCTGTGGGCTTAGAGTTGTAGGCAGACTGAGCATGCTGGGAGTTGTAGTTTTGCAACAGCTGGAGAGCCGCAGGTTGGTCATCCCTGGTATAGTCAATCTTCATTATGAATGCCTGTGGGGCACCTTTAATCAGGGTCTTTACTCACTTCTCCAACCCCAGCGCTCTCCTGCCCTACAGGTGGGAGCTTCTGTCATCTGCTTTTCCTCTGTTTCCACATCATCTAATATTGATGAGAATATGTCATCAGGAACATCCAGCTCCTGCTCTCTGCATCTTCTAGGACATGGAGACTTTGAAGGATGATTTGGAAGAAGTAAAGCCAGCAAATGATGTGGATAGTCATTAATAAGACCTGGCTCCCCTAAGGGGTGTAGACTGGATGGTATTGGGTGGTACGCTGGCACTGTAATATCTTATTTTATGGCTAATGTAGGAATAAGTAAATGTAGAAATAAATAAATAAAACTGAAGCAGAATCAGTCTCCTTACACTCTTCCTGCACTCTCCCTCTCCAATAATCTCCTATTAGTCTTTTTCAGCAACACTGTCCCTAGCACATGAGCACTTGCCACATCTCTCCCTATGCTCAGCTCACAGGACAATGGTGGAGACTGTGCGGTATGAAGGTTTTATTAGGCTGTGACATAGCAGGGGATGGCTATCTGCGGATTGGCTGGCTGCAAAGCATTATGGGTGATATTGCATTCCCAGGCTTTTCTCCTCTTCACTTAGTTTCATTTTGTAACACATGCGGCCGGCATTTTAGGAAAACCTGATTTGCACCCACTGTAACTAAATACTGAAGCAATAAAAGTTTAGTTATAATACAGGGCATTTGCCAATATTTACTTGTGCCAGACTTCATTAAGAAATACTCAAATGTAGTGTTGAGTACCACAGCATGCTTTGTCACCACTTGATCACACTGGGAGCGCACAATGACATCATCACGCTAAGCGCTGGTCCTTTGGAAGGTCTTTTTCAATCAAGAGAGGAGCAGACTGCCTCTGCATGAGCAAGTGGATGAGGTCAGTGATAAAAAAATAAAAACAACACAAGAGGCCATATTGCACTAGTGTATTACCATTTTTAACGCTCGTTAGATGGGTGCACTTCTGTCTATGAAGCTGCTAAAAAAGGATCCCATTGTTTGATAGGTTAAATGGGGTTTTGACATAGTGATTCATGACAAATGAATTTATAACTAATCAAATTTCTTGTCAAACTTCGGCAAAGCTGCTGAATCAAATTTTTCAAAACTTTGGTCATCGTTTCTCATATGCTCATGTCCTTGAGAAAGCACCATGGATGGAAAACCTCCATGTTTGGCACAACACAATTGCTGTGAATGCCATGCATTACTTGTTGATTGCTCCAATATTTAATTAGTGTGGATGCTTTAGTGCATCATGTTAAAGGAGTTGTCTCATAGTAATGATCCTCAAAGTGCTGAAGATTATTGCTCTGCTTGCTGCTGCATTAAACTACTGTTTATTTACACTACTGATTATGGCCAATGTGGGGCTGCTGGTCATAGAAGTGGGGAAATCACCCTTCTGTTGTTAGTGATTAGGATTAGTGCTGTGCTTGTCTCCCGTTGGATTTTACCTTAATGCTAGTGTGCTTACCTGTATTTTAATAAAGACTAGCTAGGTAAAACTAGCTTTTTATATATATGAAAAATTAATTTTGAATGAATCTGTTTCATTAAAATGAGAACTGATAGAATAGGTTGAGAAATACCCTTAAATTAGTGCAACAACATGGCCACCATTCAGTTGCAACATATATTTCTGTAAAGCTGAACCAACGTCCTAGACAGCTCATTTTATAACTTTTTATTGATCATATTTTTTAAAGTTATGAAACCAAAGCAACTTAGCTAGGAGTAGATTCACCCATGTGTAACTAGAAGAAAAGTGTACCTTTCCTTGCAAGATTAACTCTTTGCCGCAAGGTAAACGCAGTGAAAAATAGACCAATTCAACTTTCTATTTTTTGTTTTTTTAATTAAACAGGGAATTATGCTAATATTTAGAGATCTTTTTCCAAAAAGAGCTATATCATGGAGTATTCTTCAATATGATTAGTTGAAATAATTAAAATGGTCTCATATCCGTATAAAAGTGAAGGTGTAAACTGCTGCAATAGGTTACCACGGAACATGGAGTGAACAGTGTATATGTTCAGACACCTATCCATTTTTTGCCTCGACGTAGGCACCAATGGCTACTTCTAGCATATATGTTGTAAATATCTAAGATTTTGGAAAGTTCTTGACATCATATAGAATGCTTTTTTTTGTCTTTATAAGATCATATTAGTAAAAAAGAGTATCATCCTATTTTTGGTTTCTTCCTGTAATTGTAGATAATAATTAGGGTTGAACAAAGTTAAACGTTCGAAGGGGAATTCAGTCCAAAGTTTAGGAACACTTGGATTCTAAACAAATCTGAATTTCCTTGCGCTTAATGGTAACAAATCAGGTTTTCCTAAAATGACAGCTGCACGTGTTACGAAGCAAAACTAAGTGCAGAGGAGACAAGCCCGGGAACGCAAAATCACCCATAATGCCATGCAGCCAGCCAATCCACAAATAACCATCCCCTGTGATGCTTTATAAAACCCTCATCCTGCATGGTCCCTGTCATTGTCCTATGAGCTGAGCATAGAGAGAAATGTGGCAAACGCTCATGCACTAGGGACAGTGTTGCTGAAAACAACTAATAAAAGAATATTGGAGAGGGAGAGTGCAGGGAGCCTGCAAGGAGAGTGCAGGAAGACTTATGCTGCATCAGTTTTATTTATTTCTACATTTACTGTTTCCTAAATCAGCCATAAACTGAGATATGTAATTCAATACCAATAAGCTGGAAGTCTTTATTATTCCACTGCCAGAGTGCCAACAAACACCATTCAGTCTGGAACCCTTAGGGGGGCCAGGTCTTAATGATGACCATCCTCATCTCTTGCTGGCTTTACTTTTTCCAAATCATCCTTCAAGGGCTCCATGTCCTAGAAAAGGAGGAGCTGGATGTCCCTAATGACATATTCTCATCAATATAAGATGATGTGGAAAAGGAAGAAAAACAGATGGCAGAAGAAGGGCTCCCACCTGTATGGTAGGAGAGCACTGGGGTTGGAGATGTGGGTGCAGTTAAAAGGTGAATTAAAGGTGCCGTACAGCCATTAACAATGAAGACCAACTATACAGTGCTGTTTTCATTATTAAATGAAAGGCAGCTGCGGGCTAATTGGCAGCGCAGTTCTTCAATGCAGCATGGCCGTTCCGTGTGGCTGAGCCCTAAGGCAGAGTGGCCTGAGTATACCTGATTTATAGCAACTCATGACAAATTAATTTGTAAAGAATTGGCAAACTTCGATGAAGTTTGCGACCCAAATTTTTCAAACCTTCACTCATCTCTAATAGTAAATGTTAGACTAGAAGTTTATGCAGTGATTGCTGAATATGACCTTTCATGAAGAATGGAGGTAGATTTATGAAAACAGTTGAGCATAGTAGTGAATCGGAGGTATGCAAATAGCATAGCAAAGCAAACTGCACTGCTTTTGTGACTTTGGAGTTATGGAAACAGTATAGCTTATAGTACTATGTTTGCATAGCTCCTACTGTATCCACTACTATTGGAGTTATGGAAACAACAGAGCTCCAGTCACTCACATGTTTCTGTATTTCCACTATCCCAGGCTGATGCTTATTGTGGTTATTCCCACCTTGGCCACGAAAGGCTGAGATGAAGCAACCACTAGGAGTAGTTTAGGAGTTTACTGCATATTTTTCAAACTTTTAAGGGGTAGTTCTGGATTTACGCCTGGTAGTAAAAGGATTAAGGTGGTTGTCTGGAATTTTGATATTGATGACCTATCCTCTGATCAGCCATTTGCGGATCCGCAAAACACGGACACCGGCAATGTGCATTCCGCAATTTGCGGACTGCAGATCGCCGGCACTATAATAGAAAATGCCTAATCTTGTCTGCAATTGTGGACAAGAATAGGACATGTTCTATTTTTTTGCAGAAACGGAAGCGCGGATGCGGAAGTGCGGATCCGCAAAAGGGGATGCGGATCCACAAATGCAGACAGCACATTCTGGCCCCATTGAAAATGAATGGGTCTGCGGAACGGATGCGGACCCATTTTACAGACGTGTGAATGGAAAAGATATTCCTCAAAATGAAAATAAATTAAATTATTAAAGTTAAGCAAAAAGTATAGATGTGGTAGGCAATAACAAGTGCTTGGCGGCACTAAATCAGGTGCTCAGCGGCACCAAATCAGAAACCATATGTCCTACCACAATCCGGGGGGTTCCAGTGCACATCCATGAATCCCGGAGGGAAAGCAAAAACCATCTATCCCTGGGCTAGATGATGATTTGGTATTGAAGAACAGGGTGGGCAAAGAACTGTCCCTTATATTGCCCTAAAGGGGAGTTCTATTTTGGCCCTGATAGCCTAACCACAGACCACCTGCCATGATAAAAGCGACCCCGTCTGGAACCTTACCCTATATAAAAATGGCCCTAGTAAGCCCCTAGCCCCTAGGCCCCTGACTTCCAGGTGATCACTATATAGATCTATGTGTTTTTGACTCATTATGAAAGTATATCATAAGTATATTGCACCCCTCTTGTATCACACCTATCGATAGCACACCTATACCAGTCCTTAAAAGGACTTTTGTGGCCCTATTAGCTAGCGTTTGGTGTCCCTAAAAGCCTGTCCCTGCTCCACACAGCAACCTCTCCCTACACTGGCAAAACACTGAATGTAAAATGGCGGCCAGATCAGGTTTATTTATAAGGTAGGGGTATCTCCATGTGCTGAAACGTCTCAATTGGCTGTCCTGTACCATCTGATGGATGCGTCATGGGTCAAAGTTCTTCACAATGTAAAAGAATATGGCGGGCGCGAATATCTCCATATGTTTGCATGTTCAGCGAATCGTGAACACGCAAAGTTCGCCGCAAAACGACCGCCGGGCGAACCGCAAGGAAATCTAGTGATATATACAGTAACAGAGACCAAGTATGCTCTTTGATTGGAGAAGGGGGTTGATTAACATGCATGTTATCCTTCATCTGGTACCAGATACAGTCACACAAAGAGAGAGAATATACATAGAAATTCTGTCTCTCTCTCCTCTTTGTAGCCTGTTATCTCCCCCACTGGCATCCCTCTCTTCTTCGACACTATTTAACAAGTCAGCTTGCTGTAGGAGGGAGGGCTGCTGTCTGCTGGTATATATTGGGCTGTGTAACAGGTAGAGATTCAAGTAAATCTCAGCTTTAAAATAAGATCAGAGGCTCTAAATGTGCTATATTGCAAGTAAGAGCACTTACATTTTGAGTCTGGAATGAAAAACTAGACCCATTTCTAAGGGCCCTAACTAGTCATACTGTATATATTGCATCTAGAGTCATGCTCTTGGTCTAATTTTAAAGCTAGCTTGAATCTCTATCTGTTACACAGCCTGAGATCTAGCTATCAGTAGAAAGGACTTACAAGGTACCTCCTTGGTTACTAAATTACCACTCTGACAGGGCATATATCTCTTTGGCAGGGAAAGGGTTAAATATTGCTTGCTTAATCTCCAGATATGTCTGTTTAAATTAATACTTTTATGATCCATTAAATAATAATTCAGGAGCATTTTTTAATATAACTCTATAGTGTGCCATTGCTCGATATTATTTCTAATATAAGTTTTTGAATGAATTGTGATCTGTCTGCAAGAATGGTCCAATTGCATATAACTAATGGGGTGTGCATCTTTGCATAGTTACACTATCCAATCAGTGCTCCTAGTTGCAGACCATGCAGGAACACCACTTTACTTATCTTGAAAGAGTAATAGAGGAATGACACAACATGGAGTCATAAGAAAAGATGCTCCAGAATTATTACATGGGGGATGCAAGTAGTGACTAAAATAGACATGTCTGGAGAGCAGACAGGTCCTCTTTAAACTCAAAAATAAAACAATGTGTCTAATCTAATATTACAGAATATAACACAGACTTAAAGGGTTATCCCATTATTAAAGTAAAAAATAATAATCAGACACCTTATAGTACATGACAATTTCTAACAAAGCTAGAACCAGTCCTATACCTCTCATGAATCCAGAGATGTCCGAAATAATTACTCCAATTGCTCTGCTAGATTTATATCAAGCTGGGAGCAAAATTGGAGTGTCCTTTATGCTGAAGTTCAGGGGACATGTTCTTTCTGGAGCAGCTCTATCCCTATCACAACTCAGGTGGCTGTTGAAGGATAATACAAAATGTGAGCGGCCTTCTTAGTGAGCCAAAGAAATAAAATAAAAACTGTAGGTGGTGCTATACAGATATATTTAGATAATTGGCATACTGAATGAGGCTACTTTCACACCTGCGTTAGGTGCGGATCTGTCTGGTATCTGCACAGACGGATCCGCACCTATAATGCAAACGCTTAGATCCGTTCAGAACGGATCCGTTTGCATTAGCATGAACAAAAAAAAAATTTTAAAAAATTTAATTATTTTTTTTTGTTCATGATAATGCAAACGGATCCGTTTTGACTTTACATTGAAAGTCAATGGGGGACGGATCCGTTTGAAAATTGAGCCATATAGTGTCAACTTCAAACGGATCCGTCCCCATTGACTTACATTGTAAGTCTGGACGGATCCGTTTGCCTCCGCACGGCCAGGCGTTCGCGAACGCAATCACGCATAACGCGATCAAATGTTTGCGAACCGCAAGTTCGCGACGGGCCTCATTTACTTTAATGGCAGGCGAACCTGAAAAACCTTCAGTTCATATTTGCAGCCAACAAATACTTAGTAGAAGTTTACAAATAGTTCCACAACATAGACAGTGACATACTAGATGGGGGTAATGATAAAAATTCCAAAAAAATATAGGCATATTAATCAGGGGACATTTTCATACGTCTTAAAGGGAAATTCTCTGAAATGTGCCCTGTTGGAGCCTAGAAAAATGTTATGTTAAGCCACGGGAGTACAGGCCTTAAAAATTAGGCATTTACCTGACATAAAAGAAATTCTGATTATGTGGCTCGAGGTACATTATGCGGTCAATGGATAAAAATTTTACTGTAGGCCACTGGACTACAGGCCCAAACATTAGGCATTCACCGGACAGAAAAGAACAAGTGATTATGTGGCCGGAGATATATTACACGGTCAATGGATATCAATTTTACTGCAGGCCAGTACAAATACAGGTCAAATAACTATATTTAAAAGAACTAAAAATATAAAATTGGATTAAAGACATGGCTGACGAAATCCTCCCTCTTGATTAAAAATCTAATGATAATAGTTAAAATTCGATAACACGTAGTCGTCACTGGTGTTGAATTCCTCCGAGGACGCAACAATTATTCATTCAGCGTACATAAAAGAACAAGTAAGTATGTGGCTGGAGGTAGTTTACACGGTCATTGAATATCAATTTCCAGCAGTCCAGTGTAGTACAGGTCCCAAAAATTATGCATTCAGCATACAAAAAAGAACAAGTAAGCATGTGGCTTGGAGGTAGAAAACACGGTCAGTGGATATCAATTTTCCAGCAGGCCACTGTACTACAGGCCCCAAAAATTATGCATTCAGTGTACATAAAATAACAAGTAAGTATGTGGCTGGAGGTAGATTACACAGTCATTGGATATCAATTTTCCAGCAGGCCAGTGTACTACATGTCCCAAAAATTATGCATTCAACATACATAAATGAACAAGTAAGTATGTGGCTGGAGGTAGAAAACACGGTCAGTGGATATCAATTTTCCAGCAGGCCAGTGCACTACAGGCCCCAAAAATTATGCATTCAGTGTACATAAAAGAACAAGTAAGTATGTGGCTGGAGGTAGTTTACACGGTCATTGAATATCAATTTTCCAGCAGTCCAGTGTAGTACAGGTCCCAAAAATTATGCATTCAGCATACAAAAAAGAACAAGTAAGTATGTGGCTTGGAGGTAGAAAACATGGTCAGTGGATATCAATTTTCCAGCAGGCCACTGTACTACAGGCCCCAAAAATTATGCATTCAGTGTACATAAAATAACAAGTAAGTATGTGGCTGGAGGTAGATTACACAGTCATTGGATATCAATTTTCCAGCAGGCCAGTGTACTACAGGTCCCAAAAATTATGCATTCAACATACATAAATGAACAAGTAAGTATGTGGCTGGAGGTAGAAAACACGGTCAGTGGATATCAATTTTCCAGCAGGCCAATGCACTACAGGCACCAAAAATTATGCATTCAGTGTACATAAAAGAACAGGTAAGTATTTGGCTGGAGGTAGATTACACGGTCAGTGGATATCAATTTTCCAGCAGGCCAGTGAACTACAGGTCCCAAAAATTATGCATTTAGCGTACATAAAATAACAAGTAAGTATGTGGCTGGAGGTAGATTGCACAGTCATTGGATATCAATTTTTCAGCAGGCTAGTGGACTACAGGCCCCAAAAATTATGTGTTCAGCGGATATAAAAGAACAATTAAGTAAGTGGCTGAAGGTAGATTACACGGTCAGTGAATATCAATTTTCTAGCAGGCCAGTGTACTACAGGCCCCACAAATTATGCATTCAGCATACATAAAAGAACAAGTAAGTATATGGCTGAAGGTCTATTAGACGGTCAATGGATATCAATTTTATTGAAGGCCAGTACAAATATAGGTCAAATACATATGTTTAAAATAACAAAAAATATAAAATTGCATTAAAAACATGGCTAACGAAATCCCCCCTCTTGAAAAAAAGCCTAATGATAATAGTGGTCGTCACAGGTGTTAAATTCCTCCGAGGCCCAAAACATTAGGCATTCAACGGACAGAAAAGGCCTTTTATGCCGCTGTATTTACCTAAGACAGGGACCAATATTTGTTCTGGGTGGTGGCGGATATTTGTGGGCTGGCATGAGGAAATTCATTTAAACGTGGTCGTCACAGGTGTTGAATTCCTCCAAAATCCACGCCTCATTCATTTTTAGAAATGTGAGGTAGTCCACACTGTCGTGAGCTAGGCGAGTGCGCTTATCGGTCACGATCCCCCTGCTACGCTGAACGTACTTTCAGACAGGACACTCGATGAGGAGCAAGCCAACAGTTCTATGGCAAATTGTGCCATCTCTGGTCACAGGTCAAGCCTGCACACCCAGTAGTCCAGGGGTTCCTCGCTTCTCAGAGCGCCCAAATCGTCCGTTAATCTGATCTAGTCGGATACCTGTCGGTCTAGGCATTCCCTGAGGCTGGATCCAGACGGCAGTTGTCGATGGGTTGGCTACAAGAATGATATTATATTCGAAGTGAACAAAACACATCTTCAAACCGCCCTCTTCTTTCATGCTGTTGGATTGGTACCCGCAACTGTTTCTCTGTGAGTGGAAATTCCTCTGCCAGCGCACGCAAAAGCAGAATGCACTATTTCTCGAAGCAAGTCCTGGAAGTGCTGCATTCTCACAGCCCTCTGTGATACTGGTAACATGTCCGCCATTTTGTGTTTGTACCGGGTGTTTAAGTACGTTGCCACACAGTACTGGTCCTTGCCCTTTATGATTTTTAAACAGGGGTACCTCTTCAAACACTGGAGCATGAAGGCCCCTATTTGCACTAAACCGGCAGCGGTGGAGTGGCCTGGCTCCTGTTCATCGTCCAGGATAATGTCGTCCTCGGTCTCATCCCCCCAGCCACAGACAACACCAGGGATGCCAGAAACATTTAAAGCATGCTCTTCTTGCTCCTCCTTCGCCCAGGCACCATCCTCCTCTGACTCCTCTTGGGACTTATGTTGACTTGTCTCAGATGGAGTAGCCCCCCATGGGAATTAATCCAGCATTGTGGTTTCCTCTTCCTGCTCCTGCTCCTCGACGGCTTGATCAATGACACAACGCAATGTGCGCTCCAGAAAGACGGCATAAGGTACAATGTCACTGATGGCGCCATGGCTGCAACGGATTAGTTTGGTAAACTCATCAAATGGCCGCAGAAGTCTGCATGCGCCGTGCATGCGCCGTGCATGAGCAGCCACTGACATGGTGAAAAAAAAAAAACAAGCTCCCCAGAACCTGTCCTGCCGCAGAGTTCATACAGATAGTCGTTAATGGCACGTTTCTGCTGGAGCAGCCTATCAAGCATATACAAGGTGGAGTTCCATTGCATCGGGCAGTCACAAATCAGACGTCTGATGGGCAGGTGGTGTCGACGCTAAAATGGGCAGAGATTTTCCTGCCCTGACGCAAATCGTCCTGGACCCCAGGGTATTTGGCAGCGAATCGCTGCACGACTAAGTTCAGGACATGTGCCATGCACGGCACGTGTGTCATTTTGCCCTGTTTCAGTGCGATCAGTATTTTGGCACTGTTGTCGCACACCACTTTACCAACTGTCAAGTTGAGCGGGGTTAGCCACTGATCGGCCTGTGACCGCAAACTGAATGTAGTGCAGGACCAGTGTGGCTCTTGGCTTCCAGGCACAACAGCCGCAGCACAGCATGGCAACGTCTCACCTGGCACATTGAATAGGTTCTGGGGAGCTTGGGGAGCGCAGTGGACGAGGCGGTAGCAGTAGAAAAGGAGCAGTCAGCCGAGGAGGAGACGGAGGATGGAGCATGCAATCTGTGTCAGTAACACCAAATCCACACGGGTGCCACGGGTTGCATGCTAGACGGCCGTCAGAAGGCTCACCCAGTGGGCAGTAAAAGTTATGTACCTTTCCTGCCCGTGTTTGTTAGACCACGTGTCTGTGGTCAGATGTATCTTGGCACCGAGACTGTGTGCCAGAAATACATTCCCTTGCCGCTGAATGTGGACATATAGCTGCGGGATGCCCTTCTGGGAGAAATATTTCCTTCCGGTGACCTTCCATTGCGCTGTGCCAATGGCCACAAATCTTTTAAAGGCCTCCGAGTCCACCAGTTTATATGGCAGTAGATGGCGGGCTAGCTGTTCCGACAAGCCAGCGGTCAGCCGTTGGGCAAGAGGGTTATCCCGCGTCATCATCTTTTTTTGCTCAAACATTTGGGCCACGAAAGCCTGGCTTTTGCCAGATGAACGCGATGACGATACGGTGGAAGGTGAAGTGGAGTACAAATGGGAGGAGATGGAGAAGAGGCAGGATGTGGAGCACCAGGAGTGTGTCTTTGTGGGTTATGACGGTGTTGCTCCCACTGAGCTCGGTGATGGGAGTCCAGGTGCCTTCTTAAGGCGGTCGTCCCTAGGTGAATGTTGGGCTTACCACGACTTATGCATTTACAGCACAGGCTGCAGATGGCAACACTATTGTTAGCTGCAGACACATTAAAAAAAGCCCATACTGCGGAGCCATGTGCCAGCATCCTGGAAGCACCAGATGTGACCATGCATGGTGGATGGCTCATTCCAGATATATTAGCAGTCTGCTTTTAGCCTCCTGTGCACTGTAAGTTCTGCTTGCTTCTCCTCCTTCTCATCCCTATCTGCTGCTCCATCTCTCCCTCTGAACTTCCCTCCTCTTCCTCTTTTGTGGGCACCCACGTGACATCCATAGACACATCATCCTCGTCCACTTCACCACCACTGACATTAGAGATCTCGGAATAGGCAGCAACAGCGGGGACCACCCACCTTGGGCTGATCTGGGTACTGTTGTCAGACTGCTGTGTGGCGACCGTTGATAACTCCTATTTCTGATCTGATGCCAAGAATGGCTGCGCATCGGTAAGGTCTTGCAATGGATGCCAAAATAATTCATCTGACTCGAGCAGAGGGGATATGGTGGTGGTGGTATCTTTGGGTGTGCACACAGCTGAGAGTAAAGAGGGTGCAGATAGAGATGAGGAGGGTGCGTACTTTGACGTAATTGCACGCACCTTCTGCAACTTCCCAGTTAGGCTCCGGCCTGTTGCACCTGCCTGACTCCTACCATCCCTGCGGAATGGCCTGCCTCTTCCTCTGCCTGTCATTTTCAAAATGACCCTGTGACAAAAGTCCCTATAGAAGAGCAGTATTTGTGGAAGAAGGTATATTACACCTTCGGAGGTAGAAACATCGGACACTGAGAGATCTGTAGACTATAGCTCTCGAGGGAGACCTAGATATAGAGGACCTAAGGGACAGAGAGGCCCCAGGGGTAAGAACCAAAAATGGGGAAACAACACCAGAAACGAACCAAAAACCACATATTCAGAGGGACCATCTTCATCTGGATCTGGTTTACCATCCAATTTTTTAGGGTCAGGGGGGATCCCATACCATCTCAGGGAACGACCCCGACAAGAGAAATAGATATACACCAGAAAGGACAAATCATTAATCTTACCGACAAAACATTTTCAGATACTGAATTGAACATACTTACTAAGGGCACTTCTTTCGTGCCGACCACCAAGTACAGTTCTTTTCCCTGGGTGAAGGATGTCTATTTGTTTTGTCCCCTGGATGAACTCCCTCTGGTTAAAACTATGGCCGACCTTCTCTCAGAAGGGGAAAGAAAAATAGGCGAGGGCCCTTTTACTAACCTCAAACCTAAAAGCATTAAACCTCCTCCCCCAATGGAAAGCAGCTCTATAGATTTATTCTTGACCATAGTCAGTAAAGAACTAGAAAAATTAGATCATAAACAGCCTAAAAATGGTTCTAACCTGGATAAGAGAGAAATAGAGGCCATAATGAAAATTCAATCAAATCATGACATCATTTTAAAACCATCTGATAAAGGTGGAAATTTAGTTGTCATGAACCACCAAGAATATAAACAAATGTGTAATAACATTTTAAACGATAAAAATTGTTATCAAGTTCTTGGGGCTGATCCTACATACAATTTTGCTATGGATTTGGAAACCATCCTTATAGAAGCTTTAGAAAATAAAATAATATCCAGTGATGAGGTTAAATTTATGCTTGTGCCACATCCCCAAATTGCCACATTTTATACCATCCCAAAGATTCATAAAGGACTAAACCCACTAAAGGGACGCCCAATTGTTGCAGGTATTAATTCTCTTACACAGAATGCAGGTATTTATGTCGATAAAATCCTTAGAAACTATGTTACAGCACTTCCTTCATACATCAGGGATACCTCGGATCTACTGAGTAAGATAGATGGTATACAACTTGAAGATGATATTCTCATAGCCTCTATAGATGTAGAGGCTTTGTATAGTAACATCCCACACGACAAGGGACCGTGTGCCATTAATCACTTTTTAAAAAGTCGTGGAACACAATTTAGTGCACATAGTAATTTTGTTCTTCAACTTATGGATTTTATCCTTAGACATAACTTCTTTCTATTTGACTCCAGGTTCTTCCACCAGCTTAGGGGCACAGCAATGGGGAGCGCCTATGCCCCCACTTATGCTAATTTGTTCCTGGGCTGGTGGGAGGATACCCTGGTATTTGCAGATGAGAGTCCGTGGACGTCGAGGATAGTCTTCTGGGGCCGCTATATCGATGATATTCTGATATTTTGGAGCGGCCCCAGACGACTATTCTCTGACTTCTTGGCCGACCTGAACAAAAACGAAATAGGCATGCACTTCACGTCGGAAGTGTATAATCAAGGTCTTGCCTTTTTGGATTTATACATTACCCTAAGGAATGGCGCAATTACCACAAAAACCTATAGAAAACCAACAGCAACAAATAATTTGCTAAGGTGGGAGAGCCATCACCCAGAAAACCTAAAATGCGGCATTCCAAAGGGACAGTATCTGCGAGTACGCAGAAACTGTACTACACAAAAGGATTTCTTTAGTCAGGCTAAAGACCTCAAGACTAGGTTTAACCAAAGAGGTTATCCTGACTATCCTTTACAAAGGGCTTTCAGGTCGGCCTTGAACACAAATAGAATGGATCTATTATCACCTAAGCCAAAAAAGACAGAAACGGACTCCATCTTCCGTATAATTGGAACATATGATACCTGCAACAGAGAGGTTAGAAATATCTTCCAAAAATACTGGGATATGGTTTTATTGGACCCAGATATTCGCGATATACTTCCATCTAAACCTGCCATAACATACAGAAAAGGTAGATCACTAGGTGACAGATTTGTTCACAGTCATTACACAGCAGTCAAAAAAACCGGCACCTGGTTAGATAGAAAACCTCTGGGCACTTTCAAATGCGGTTCCTGCATAGCTTGTCCTTACATATGTCAAACCAAATCTTTCACCAGTAATACCACTAATAAAACATAATATTAGGGACTTTGCAAATTGCAAAACTACTGGGGTGGTATACCTTTGTACATGTTTGTGTCAACTTCAGTACGTCGGTAAGACGAAGCGAGAATTTAGAAGAAGAATTGGAGACCATCTAGGAGACATTAAACATAAGAGAGATACCACCCTCTCTAGACATATTCATGATCTCCATGATGGAAACCCCAAATGTCTAAAATTCGGTGTCGTTGAGGTGATTCGCCCATCCCCAAGTGGAGGCGACCTCAATAAGAAAATTTTACAAAAAGAGTCCGAGTGGACCTACCGATTGAAAACAGTGAGCCCACTTGGGCTGAATGAAATTTTGTCTTTTGGTTGTTTCATTTAAATGTGTCCGACTATATGGTAGTTTGTTTCGTCTGGTTTATCCAGCTATCCAGCGAGAACGACACATTACCTAATAGGGTTTACCCCCTTTATGATTATCTTGTTAATTTACTGGACCTTTTTGGACATATATATATCTTTGGAAAACCTGTTGCATCTAATTCAAATGATCGTGACTATAAAATATTAAATTCGGACCAAGCAAATGATAATATCAGACCGGGATAGGTCTTTATTCCCGTATCTATATTCAAGTGGTACCAGTATCAGTTGGTAGGACAAATCATTAGTTTTAGTATAAACAATAGAATGTCCTCTTTTTGTTTCCACTTGTTGTCCCATACTATTAATCCAACCTTTAAAATCCTCTGTTTATGCCCTATTATAATAGATAGATTAACTATATCTCATCTTTATTAGTAACAATCTTAAGGTATAATGAGATGCCTATGGATGACTTAAGTAATGCCCTCGTATGTACATAGTAATATTATTACTATTATGCGCTCTATTATTCAAATTTCTACCAAGTTTGGCGCATTTCCACTATTGGACCGCTGTGGAACGCACATTTCATGCGTTCCAGTGTTCTTTTACGTCACTTCCGGCGCATCATGCCGACTTCCGGTCTTCAATGCGTTCCATCTTGTATCAAGGGGATTCAGCTTGCGTTCCACCAACAGCCAATGATAGCGGTCGGCGCCCATACCAATGACGCACTTCCGGTTCCGGTACTGGCGGTGGTGGAACGCACGCCGCATACCACCAACTATGAGGTATTTAACTTTAAACCTATTATAATAATTGGAATGGGTATATATAGGGGAGCAGTTCCAGACACCACTCTGGACTGCATTATTCAGTTGGACACCATCCACAGAGAGCTATCGAGCTAACGGCGATTGTGCCATTGATCCATCTATGTATCTCTACTTTGACATCCCCTGATGAATCCGGTGATATATATATTTTTATCGGAGGAAACGCGTTGGGATAACAGATTAACTCTCTTTTGGCTGTGCTGACACTGGGAGAATATTTTTCAGGGCCAGGATAACAGGGATAGCCGTCGATAAGTGGGGTCGCTCCCTTGGGGGTGATTCTCTCGCATATAAGCGGGAGACCTCTCCGCTTTTAGGCAGGGCCTCACTAGTTGGCTAGGGACATTAGTTCTCCCAGCTATCTACCCGTCCTGCATAAGGAGAGCCGGTGACTACATCATTTTTCCATGATACCTGCAGTGAATATCTACCAATTTGTTCCTGTGGACCCTCCTACCACAAACACGTATACTCTGCTGTGGCACGATACATCTCCACAACAGAAAATTCATCAAACTGTGAGTGGGGACTATCCAGTCCAAAATTGTGCTCCTTATGTCTATATACCCTGTGCCTAATTGTGCATAAGCCTATATTATCTTATTTATGCAGCTATCTAAACACTTTATTTGTGGGACTTATTTTAAATGTTAATGATATAAAAGTTAAGTTTTAGTAGGATAATTATTCAGTGATATACAGCCTTATACTCCTACACTATATATTACTTCATACTGTGAATTTTTTAAATATATATATTACACCTCTGCTTCAATAAATTTTTTGGGGGGGGAACTAGTATATCACACCAGTAGAAATTATTTGTTCAAATAGCGTTTGTCACTATCTGTAGCTGCGGTAAAGTAGCAAAACCGCAAACAAATGCTGCACTACCCAAATGCACTATATAGAAAGAATATTATTGGTATATAACACCCCTTCTTCAATCACTTTTTTTGGGGGGGAGGGCAACTGGTATATCACACCACTATAAAGTATTTGTTCCAATGGCGTTTGTCACTCTGTGTAGCTGAGATAACGCAGCAAAACCGCAAACAAATGCTGCACTACCCAAATGCACTACAATATATAGAAAGTAAATTATTGGTATGTAACACCCCTGCTTAAATCACTTTTTTGGGGGGCAACTGGTATATCACACCAGTAGAAATGTTTTCTTCCAATGGTGTTTGTCACTCTGTGTAGCTGAGGTAACGCAGCAAAACCGCAAACAAATGCTGCACTACCCAAATGTACTATATAGTAAGTATATAATTGGTATATAACACCCCTGCCCCAATCATTTTTTTTGGGTGGCAACTGGTATATTACACGAGTAGAAATGATTTGTTCACATAGCATTTGTCACGATCTGTAGCTGCGGTAATGCAGCAAAACCACGAACAAATGCTGTACTACCCAAATGCACTATATAGAAAGTATATTATTAGTATATAACACCCCTGCTTCATTAAAAAATTTTGAGGGGCAACTTGTATATCATACCAGTAGAAATTATCTGTTCCAATGGCGTTTGTCACTATCTGTAGCTGCGGTAACGCAGCAAAACTGTAAACAAATGCTGCACTACCCAAGTGCACTATATAGAAAGTATATTATTGGTGTATCACACCCCTGCTTCAATCATTTTTTGGGGGGGGCAACTGGTTAATCACACCAGTAGAAATTAATTCTTCAAATAGTATTTTTCACTGTGTATAGATGCGGTAACGCAGCAAAACAGCAAACAAATGCTGCACTACACAAATGCACTATATAGAAAGTATATTATTGATATATAACACCCCTGCTTCAATCAGTTTTTTGGGGGGGCAACTGGTATATCACACCAGTAGAAATTATTTGTTCCAATGGCGTTTGTCACTCTGTGTAGCTGAGGTAATGCAGCAAAAACCGCGAACAAATGCTGCACTACCCAAATGCACTATATCGAAAGTATATAATTGGTATATCACACCCCTGCTTCAATAAAAAAATTTGAGAGGCAACTGGTAAATCACACCAGTAGAAATTATTTCTTCAAATAGTGTTTTTCACTTTGTGTAGATTCAATCAGGTTTTTTTGGGGGGCAACTGGTATATCATATCAGTAGAAATTATCTGTTCCAATGGCGTTTGTCACTATCTGTAGCTGCGGTAACGCAGCAAAACCACAAACAAATGCTGCACTACCCAAATGCACTATATAGAAAGCATATAATTGGTTTATCACACCCCTGCTTCAATCAGTTTTTTTGGGGGGCAACTGGTAAATCACACCAGTAAAAATTATTTCTTGAAATAGTGTTTTTCACTCTGTCTAGATGCGGTAACGCAGCCAAACCGCAAACAAATGCTGCACTACACAAATGCACTATATAGAAAGTATTGGTATATAACACCCCTGCTTCAATCAGTTTTTTTGGGGGTGCAACTGGTATATCACACCAGTAGAAATTATCTGTTCCAATGGCGTTTGTCACTATCTGTAGCTGCGGTAATGAAGCAAAACCGCAAACAAATGCTGCACTACCCAAATGCACTATATAGAAAGTTTATTATTGGTATATAAGACCCCTGCTTCAATCAGTTTTTTTGGGGGTCAACTGTTATCACACCAGTAGAAATTATCTGTTCCAATGGCGTTTGTCACTATCTGTAGCTGCGTAACTCAGCAAAACCGCAGACAAATGCTGCACTACCTAAATGCACTATATAGAAAGTATATTATTAGTATATAACACCCCTGCTTCAATCAGTTTTTTTGGGGGGCAACTGGTATATCACACCAGTAGAAATTATTTGTTTCAATTGCGTTTGTCCCTCTGTATAGCTGCGGTATCACAGCAGAACCGCACACAACTGCTGCACAATACAATTGCACTATAATATACTTTCCATTACACCCCTAAGTATACCACACCTATCGATAGCACACCTATACCAGTTCTTAAAAGGACTTTTGTGGCCCTATTAGCTAGCGTTTGGTGTCCCTAACAGCCTGTCCCTGCTCCTCACAGCAACCTTTCCCTACACTGGCAAAAGACTGAAAGTAAAATGGCGGCCAGATCAGGGTTATTTATAAGGTAGGGGGTATGTCCATGTGCTGAAATGTCTCAATTGGCTGTCCTGTACCACCTGATGGATCTGTCATGGGTCAAAGTTCTTTACAATGTAAATGAATATGGCGCCGGCGGACATTGCCATATGTTCGGCGAACCACGAACGAGCAAAGTTTGCTGCAAAACGACCACCGGGCGAACCGCAAGGCCATCTCTCATTGCAGAATTTAAGTTTTTTTTATCTCAACTGCTATGTAGGTGTTTTGATGTTCTTTGTAATAAAAGTGAAGCTTCAGTCTCCGATATATTAAGAAATGAGCTAAAATGGCACGTTTAGCAATTAAAAAAATAACAATTATATACTAATTAAGCAAATGAAGCCAAGCTTTAGTGTTATTTATTTTCTTTATTATTAAAGCATCTGCTTTTAAACTATTCCTTATCATTTTCCCATCCAGCAGCTACCAAAGTGCATTTCAGACATCTGCCTTAATTGTATGTTCAGTGAGATGCAAGGCAATCGGAGGTCAGATTTATGTTATACTATATCCCCATGTTTATGCCCATCTCAGCACGAACCACCTACAGGTACAATTTTAGGTTCTGTCAAAGAAAAGCTTGTATTTGAAAGCCTGTGTATAATCCTTATAATATGTGCATTGCAGCAGTTGGAGGCGGCCTATATTTCTCCCCTGAAAATATTGTATGGCAGGCGCAGGCTGTAATAAAAAAAAAAAAAAAAGAAGAAACTTAAAGGAAGAGAAACATAGGTTAAACAGACTTAGGGTTTATTACAATACAAAAAATAAAGCAGATCACGGCAAAGAATATAATGAGGCCTCATGGTAGGGTCGCATGGAGAGTTTGTGGTTGTTTTATAAGAACACGGAGCTAATCAGATTAAAGGAATGTCTAATCTTACTCCTTGTTCTAAAGAACAAAGATTGCTATCCATAAACAACTACAGACTAGGGAAAACACTGAATGCAGGGGAGTCTGTTAAAATGCAGAGGTTTTATTTAACTTGGACTTCATCTGAAAGGTGTTATTTTCTGCTCTCCAATCATTTTGTGAGATTTATCAAGATTATTTTTTCAATTGTAACATTTCAACTGAAGGAGGAAAGACAAATATTAATACTTTAGAATAAATGGTTATACCTGATTCTCTTTATTTATGGCATGTTAGAAAATAAAATATAATAATGTATATAGAGATGAAAAAACGGACAGCACTCCAAGTAAAAGCTAGTGGTGTTTATTCACCCATGTGGATGGCAACGTTTCAGCTCATACAAGAGCCTTTGAAAAAGGCTCTTGTATGAGCTGAAACGTTGCCATTCACATGGGTGAATAAACACCACTAGCTTTTACTTGGAGTGCTGTCCGTTTTTTCATCTCTAATTGACGGGGTAAGCTGCTACATCCCTGGACATAGCACCCTCCTTGTGTTTTTTCCAGTGCCGCCATTATTTTCTTTTTTAATAATATATATATATATATATATATATACACTGCGTGCAGAATTATTAGGCAAATGAGTATTTTGACCACATCATCCTCTTTATGCATGTTGTCTTACTCCAAGCTGTATAGGCTCGAAAGCCTACTACCAATTAAGCATATTAGGTGATGTGCATCTCTGTAATGAGAAGGGGTGTGGTCTAATGACATCAACACCCTATATTAGGTGTGCATAATTATTAGGCAACTTCCTTTCCTTTGGCAAAATGGGTCAAAAGAAGGACTTGACAGGCTCAGAAAAGTCAAAAATAGTGAGATATCTTGCAGAGGGATGCAGCACTCTTAAAATTGCAAAGCTTCTGAAGCGTGATCATCGAACAATCAATCGTTTCATTCAAAATAGTCAACAGGGTCGCAAGAAGCGTGTGGAAAAACCAAGGCGCAAAATAACTGCCCATGAACTGAGAAAAGTCAAGCGTGCAGCTGCCAAGATGCCACTTGCCACCAGTTTGGCCATATTTCAGAGCTGCAACATCACTGGAGTGCCCAAAAGCACAAGGTGTGCAATACTCAGAGACATGGCCAAGGTAAGAAAGGCTGAAAGACGACCACCTCTGAACAAGACACACAAGCTGAAACGTCAAGACTGGGCCAAGAAATATCTCAAGACTGATTTTTCTAAGGTTTTATGGACTGATGAAATGAGAGTGAGTCTTGATGGGCCAGATGGATGGGCCCGTGGCTGGATTGGTAAAGGGCAGAGAGCTCCAGTCCGACTCAGACGCCAGCAAGGTGGAGGTGGAGTACTGGTTTGGGCTGGTATCAT
Source organism: Bufo bufo (assembly GCF_905171765.1). Classification (NCBI taxonomy): domain Eukaryota; kingdom Metazoa; phylum Chordata; class Amphibia; order Anura; family Bufonidae; genus Bufo; species Bufo bufo. The sequence goes on along the minus strand of NC_053394.1, from coordinate 242,010,352 downwards.
CAAAGATGAGCTTGAGGGGCCTTTTCGGGTTGAGGATGGAGTCAAGCTCAACTCCCAGTCCTACTGCCAGTTTCTGGAAGACACCTTCTTCAAGCAGTGGTACAGGAAGAAGTCTGCATCCTTCAAGAAAAACATGATTTTCATGCAGGACAATGCTCCATCACACGCGTCCAAGTACTCCACAGCGTGGCTGGCAAGAAAGGGTATAAAAGAAGAAAATCGAATGACATGGCCTCCTTGTTCACCTGATCTGAACCCCATTGAGAACCTGTGGTCCATCATCAAATGTGAGATTTACAAGGAGGGAAAACAGTACACCTCTCTGAACAGTGTCTGGGAGGCTGTGGTTGCTGCTGCACGCAATGTTGATGGTGAACAGATCAAAACACTGACAGAATCCATGGATGGCAGGCTTTTGAGTGTCCTTGCAAAGAAAGGTGGCTATATTGGTCACTGATTTGTTTTTGTTTTGTTTTTGAATGTCAGAAATGTATATTTGTGAATGTTGAGATGTTATATTGGTTTCACTGGTAAAAATAAATAATTGAAATGGGTATATATTTGTTTTTTGTTAAGTTGCCTAATAATTATGCACAGTAATAGTCACCTGCACACACAGATATCCCCCTAAAATAGCTAAAACTAAAAACAAACTAAAAACTACTTCCAAAAATATTCAGCTTTGATATTAATGAGTTTTTTGGGTTCATTGAGAACATGGTTGTTGTTCAATAATAAAATTAATCCTCAAAAATACAACTTGCCTAATAATTCTGCACTCCCTGTATATATATATATACAGTAGAGACCAAAAGTTTGGACACACCTTCTCATTCAAAGAGTTTTCTTTCTTTTCATGACTATGAAGGCATCAAAACTATGAATTAACACATGTGGAATTATATACATAACAAACAAGTGTGAAACAACTGAGGAGAGACTACCTCAGGGAACTACCTCTTGAAGCTCATCAAGAGAATGCCACGAGTGTGAAAGCAGTAATCAAAGCAAAAGGTGGCTACTTTGAAGAACCTAGAATATGATATATTTTCAGTTGTTTCACACTTGTCTGTTATGACTATAATTCCACATGTGTTAATTCATAGTTTTGATGCCTTCAGTGTGAATCTACAATTTTCATAGTCATGAAAATAAAGAAAACTCTTTGAATGAGAAGGTGTGTCCAAACTTTTGGTCTGTACTGTATATATAAAATATATAAATCTGAGTGTATGTGTGTGTATGTCACATTTACAATCACAAAATTTGGCACACAGGTACATCAGGTGACCGGGAAGGTTTTAGAACAGGTCTCAGCTCTCTAGAACGTACCGTTCCTGAGATATTCCCAAAAGATGCATTAGCCAATAGAAGCTAGGTCACATGACCCTTATAGAAGCTCGCAGGTCCTTCAGCCTCCACATACAGTTTTACTCCAGGTTTCCGTAACAACCCATTTATTTTCACTGCTGTAGGTCAGCTTTAAAGGAAATCTGTCACCAGGATAATCGCTATTGAAGTAAAGCCTAGGCCTAATAGCACTTAGTACCTTATTTTAAGACATGCCTTTGTTCCAGCAATGGATGTTTTTATCCTCTGAAAATCCAGTTTATTTGGTATGCAAATGAGCCAGTAAGAAGGAGCCCAGACACGCCCCCTGCCACAATGTTTCCACCCTCTAAAGACAAACTTAAAACCCCGCCCCCAGTTCCCGCTAAACTACGCCCCTGATTTGGTTAGGCCACGCCCCCTCTCACTCCTTAGTTGACAGGAAATGAAAAAATTACATTAAAAATCAACTTCTGTAAGCTGCAGAGGTGGGAGGGAGAGTGACTTTCTCCCTGCAGCCCAAACTCAGACAGTACAGTGCTGCTCTCTTAGAGTGAGCTGTTTAAAAGGACACGCCCCTGATCCAGTTATGCCACGCCCCCTCCCACTCCTCAGCCTTCAGGGATTGAAAAAATGAAGTTAAAAATCAACTTCTAGGTCCCGCTAAGCCACACCCTGATCTGGTTATACCACGCCCCTCCCACTCCTCAGCCGACAGGGATTGAGAAAATGAGGTTAAAAATCAACTTTTGTCAGCTGCAGGGGTGGGAGGGAGGGTGACTTTCTTCCTGCAGCTCACACTCAGACAGCACAGTGCTGCTGTCTGAGAGTGAGCTGTTCAAAAGGACATCCTTGTGTCCATCCAGGCCCTACGACAGATGGAGGACAAGGAGTCTGAAAGTCGGACTTTCCGGCCTAAAACTGGACCTATGGCCACCCAAGGGCAGACTGCTGTGGAGGTCACAGTTAAGAGGAAGGTCCGCTATGAAGGTCAGTGTTAAGTGGCAGATTGCTGTAAAGGCCACTGTTAAGAGGCAGGCCCCTCTGTAGGTCACTGTCAAGGGGGTGGTGTGCTGTGAAACTCACTGTTAAAGGGGAAGACTGCTGTAAAGGTCAAAGTTAAGGGGGTGGACTGCTGTGGCGGTCCAATTTTAAGGGACGGGGCACTGGGGATGTCAGTGTTAAGGGGTGGGGGGCTGTGGAGGTCACTGTTAAGGGGACAGTGTGCTGTAGAGGTCACTGTTATAGTGGATAGTGTTGATACCTTTTAACGACGCACACACACATTAAATGAAATAGATTAAATATACCCGAGCAAAGCCAGGTCCTTCAGCTAGTCTAATATATAAAGCTGAGTATGTGTGTGTGTATGTCCGCTAAAGGAATCAACACTGTCGCATTTACAATCACGAAATTTGGCACACAGGTACATCAGGTGTCCGGAAAGGTTTTAGAACAGGTCTCAGCTCTCTAGGACGTACTGTTCCCGAGATATTCCCAAAAAATGCAATAGCTAATAGAAGCTTGGTCACATGACCCTTTTCAGCCAATAGAAGCTCTCAGGTCCTTCAGCCTCCACATACAGTTTTACTTCAGGTTTCCATAACAACCCAGCCATTTATTTTCACTGCTATAGATGAGTTTTAAAGGAAATCTGTCATCAGGATAATTGCTATTGAATTAAAGCCATGGCCTAATAGCACTTAGTACCTTATTTCAAGATGTGCATTTGTTCCAGCAATAGATGTTTTTATCCTCTGAAAATCCAGTTTACTTGATATGCAAATGAGCCAGTAAGGTGCCCAGAGGAGCATCACTCACCCTTCCACAATGTGTCCACCCTCAAAAGACTTAAGACCCCACCCCTAGGTCCTGCTAAGCCACGCCCCTTCTCCAATTAGGTCACCCCCCCACTCCTGAGCCGACAGGATTGAAAAAATTAAGGTAAAAATCAACTTCTGTCAGCTGCAGGGGTGAGAGGGAGGGTGACTTTCTCCCTGTAGCTCACACTCACTTAGGCTCCACTACACTTAGGCTCCATTCAGACAACTGTAATGCATTGAGGATCCATAAAAATTGCGGATCTGCAATGCACCCAGTCGGCACCCCCATAGAAATGTCTATTCTTGTCCGCAATTGCGAACAAGAATAGGACATGCTCTATTGTTTACCGGAGCTGTAGACCGGAAGATCGGGGCCGCGCTCCGGAAATGCGGATGCGGACAGCACACTGTTAAAGGGGTGGGCACTGTGGAGATCACTGTTAAAGGGGCAAGCACTGTAGAGGTCATTCTTAAAGGGGTGTGTATTGTAGAGGTCACTGTTATGGGGGAAACTGTTTATATCTTTTTACAACACACGGAAACATAAAATGAAATAGATGAAATATACCCGTGGGATGCAGGGTCCTTCTGCTAGTAAATAATAATAATAATGCATCCTTACTCGTGTGGAAGACTTATAGCAGGAGTGCACAGACTTTTCTGGTTTAAGGGAGACCTTGTCATGTTGGACTACTCCCATGAGTTGAAATAAGGTTTAAAAGGATATTTCCATCTAGGAAATTTAGAGTATTTGCCATTAGAGTCTGGTAAGTAAGGTTCCACATTGAGACCTTCACTTATCTGGAGAGTGGGCGTTCCCTTCAGCTCAGAAAGCAGGAGAATGTGCATGTGTGCAGCTCTCTCCTGTAAATATTGATGAACAGAGTGCACCTCCCCAATTGTCTAGAACCCAGAGATTGACACAAAGTGCACAGTTAGTTCTTATCTTCTCTGGCGCTGCTCCCCACCCTTCTCTCTAATTTACTAAATAAATATAAGCATGTCTGTATCCAGACATGAATGAATATGTCCTCCAGTTGCAAGTTGCCTACCATTAACCTACAGTATATTCTGTGGAAGGAAAGCAATACACATTATATATACATATACCGGTTCAGAATTCATCCCGAATTTCCCAAAACATTTTTTGTGATTTATTTCAGGTGAATTGCAGAATTTTTTTTTTTACATCAGATAGGCTTAGGCAAATTTGAATATCTTTCCCAGAAACCCAGTTTGACATTGCCTGCCTTGCCTACAATACTCCACACACATGCTACGTATACTGGGCACTGTCTGTAATGAGAAAGAGTTCCCTGAGAAAGCCACAGTAGCATTTGCTCTCTGTCTTGCCGCATGAAGCCAAGAGAGAAGGCAACAATCCCTAATACACAGTAGGGCGGGCAGCTTTCCCAGCATTGAGAATTGTACATGTGCTGAGTAAAATGTATGTATTTTAAATAAGAAAGAATAGGATTGATGTGAAAAATAGTAAACTGGGGGCAAATGCTCTTTAGACAGCTAATATATGATTTTTTGGTAATACTAACTTGGACATCAAGCAAACTACCCTAGTGAAGGAAGGCACCCAAAGAACACATAAAAAAATGCATGAAGATAAATAAGTATAGATGATGTTCGAATATCAAGTAATAACTAAGCCACATGTATGCAAGTGTGGATTAATTTTCAACCTGTATTTTCAAATATTTCTGGGCAAATTCAAAGAAACCTGTGAGAAATTACTCTTTCCTTTTTTTTTTTTGAGTTATATTTATATATTCTTTTCCAGGAATAAAATATGAGAGGACCCTGTTTGGATGGAATAATATTTTATTTCAAGGGATTCAGTCTCTTTGAATATGTTGTTGTGGACTGGTGACACTATGAAAGAAATGCAAATTTGGCACACATCTATACTAGTGTTATTTTCTTCTTTTGATTATTGTAGACTGATATAAATGAGTAGGAATCGTGGACTGAGCCATCATGGTCACAAAAATTTATTGCAAAAAATTGTAGCATAAATATAATTTTAAGGACCTATTAGATTTTCGTATTTTGTAGTTCAAATATCCAAAATGATCTTCACATATAATGGCATGCAGCAATTAAACGAGTGATAGATTGTTCATTTTCAATGGATTGGACAAATCTAGCTGACTGAAAGATTATTGTTAGTCATCACCAGTTGTTAATGTGAACCAATAGTCATCCTTTCTGCAGTAGTTAGGATACAGACCTCTATAATACATATTGCAGCTTCTAGAAGAACCTTGTTTTAGAAAGTGAGAGCTCGACATATCAGTGAATAGTTAGTATTTCTTTGAATAGCTTGCAGCTCTTGCAGGAAGAGAAGAACATACAGTACATTTTGTAGCCCTCTTCAAGTTCTGACTAGAGTCCAGCAAATTTCTTGAAATTCATTTCTGGTAAAAATTGATTTCACCCAAATCATAAGATGTATAATAGAGAGAGCCACACATAATACTCCACTACAGAAGGGAGGTGAAAGTCAGTTCTTTTTCCAAAAGGACAAGAGTACTGAATGTTATTTATTACTGAATGAATATTATGCTTCTCTGAATGAGACTATCAAGTCAGACTTTTCAAATGGACAATACTTTCCCTAGGTGGTAGTTTTGAAATGTCCAATCAATGTTTTTTTTTTTTTTAAATAAGAGTATACCCTGTTGGAAGCCTTAAAGGGTTCAATCAGGGCTTTTTCCTAAATTATGTCTAATTTGCATACTTTTGAGTTTCTAAGAAAGATATTGAAATTATTTTCTCTTCTAAAATGAAAAGAACACTAAACCTGATGCCAGTAGAAGTAAGATATGCTAATTTTCATATATTTCTCACAGAAACACATACCAGCACTTGATGGACTACAGTACTCCTCATGCATACTACATGGTCTCACTAATAAGAAACAGCACTGTCAAGACCCCAACAAAGGCCACTTAGCTAACCAGGACAATTTTCTTTTTCTGGAGACACTCCATTTTTGGCTCCTTTTGGAAGACCTGCATGTCTTGTTCAGAGAATTGAAATACGGGGACATTGCGTACTTAGATACAGTGACTTGTAGATTTTTTTTCTTCCAGAGGAGTATTATGCATGGGTCTCTTGAGTTCATTCACTCATCATTAGTTCTGACCATATAATGTGATAATAATACAAATAATTATTTGCAGGCATGTCGATGGACTATTTTCATATGTATATTATATATATATATATATATATATATATATATATATAATAGAACATACATTTCAGGTTCTTGCAAACTGAGGTGAAGAAAAAAAAAATTCAAGTTCACTAATGGTGCCACGTTATACTAAAAACTAATTAGACACTTTCCATTTATTCTGTCAATAACTTAAAGTTAAATAATTAAAAACTTCTTTAGAAAACATGTCAGCACTATATTTTTATTGCTAATAAAAGCTGGGGGAAGGCAAAAAAGATCAAGGAGGATAAAACCCAGGGAGTGGATATTATTTGCTTTAGCTAATATTCCACATATATATATAGACTGTAATTAGCTGGTATCCCTTCATTAATTTGACTGATATCACAATATGTGACAGTGAAATATAGGAAAACTGCTGTGCCTTGCCTGTAACTGTTTGCTGAAGTAATGATTCAGTTCATACAGAAGTAGAGACAACTTTAGCACCAAATCGCTGAGACAAAGCAGAGCTACCTATTGCCTACCAATTAATTTGTTTTTCCACAAATCATAGGAGGGCTCTGGCCCACAGCGATGTGATTCTGACGATAATAAGAGAGCATCTGCATCACAAAATAACAGGTATAATATATTGCTATTCAAAGGGCAACATGTTCTGTTGTGCTTAATCTAACAGTATGGTTTCACTCCTAAGCACCTAGAAAATATTATGTAATGCCAAAAAATGTAATCCATCATAGAAATGAAAGGTAGAGGTCCTGGGTCATAGGGACCCCTAGAAAATTGACCATTCTGCCCTTTTTAGAACTCAGCCCTAGATATAGTATGTCTGGATCTGGTATAAAATAATTTAACCAATTATTATTTTTTCCTTACTATTAAACATCACTTCAGTAAAAGAACAATGCCAACAAAAATGCATATTGGAAAAAAAGAGCAATCATGTGCCATTTACAACCTAGTAACAAACCGGTAAGAGCATATAATTCAGTAAAATATTATAAAGAAAAGTTGAAATAGAAAAGCTAATTATGCTATGCCTACATATTATGTATTGTGCTATTGCAGATTATGTGCAATGCGGATTGCAAAAATACGGATTAGGCAATAAAATAAATTTGTAAAACGATCTAGGGGCATACACAGATACCATAGGTTTAAATAGCAAAACTTAATATGGGCTCCCCTCAACTCCTAATGAGATTTCTATAAAAATATATGTTTTTTTATAAGCTGCCCAAAAAATTTTTATTAAAAAAATCATACTGGACTTAAGCTGGATTGAGTTCATTATGAGAACCATATTTCTCAATGTATTTACACCAGACAGCTGGTATAAATACACTGATATGTCTAAATCATACACCTGCTTCTTTTCAGTATATGATAAAACAGGTTAACTGCAGACACCACTAAGAGGGATCTCAGTGTATAGCAATTTATAGCAGTACCATCGACTTCAATATCAGCTATAAAAATTCTTTGCACTGAGCTCCTGTTGGTGGCAGCTTCAGGAAAATGCTATGGATCTATGTTGTGGAGCAGAAGGAGACTGGATCCCTCTCTACTATAAACTCCATAGCAGTCACGTTGTCTGCCTCCATAGTAAGTGTGCCACTGACAGCAGAATTCCAGCAAAAGAAGGGTCTTAATATTATAACAGACATGGCGACATTCATCCAATCAAACCATAACACATTGGCAGTAAATGGGCTATCCCATACATATAGGGATTTTGTATAGATTTTTGTGACAGTATATGTGTGAAAGTGATCACTACAGTCAAATTCCTTCTAGCTTGAAAATAGAAAAAATATTATAAAATGTATAAGTATATCAGAGTGTTAATTCATAAAACCTGACCCAACATTATTACTTTATTATGAATATATTCCCAAATATATTTAGAATATATTTATTATAAATATATTCCCAAATAGCTTTTTTTGGTCTAGGGAGCAATTATTAGGAGAAATAAAATGGTCGTTGTTCTATTAGTGCATACAAAACCTGTCCTAATCAAACAGCAGGACAACTTACTTCACAACACTGAGGTAAAGAGCTGCCTCATCCTCCTCTCTACTCTTATTATCAGTAATTATGATCCTGAATTCAGAATAATATGATCTTCAACTGAATTTCTGTAGGAATGGAGCTCATGAGGAAACATAAAGTACAGAGAGAACAGACAGGACAGACTGTGGTAATGGAGTGGGCTGTGGTAATGGAGACTGCATACAAATGCTGCTCATTAGCCCATCCCCACCTCCTCTGTACTTCATGTCTCATCATGAACTTAATTTCTACAGAGATTCAGCTGAAGATCTTATAGCTATATACAAGATCATAATCCCTGACAAACAGAGGAAAGAGGAGGATGAGGCAGCTCTTTTGCTCAGTGCTGTGAAGTAACTTCTCCTGCTGTGTTATTAGCTTCAGATAAGTTCACTTTTTTGGTGCAAGAAACCATAACAACCTGCATAGGAAAAAATATTCTTCTTTTATTTTCTTAGTTGAAAAATATTAAAATGAAATAAAATACAAATAATAATAAGAGACAAAGCATTTCGGGATCAACAGGTCCCCTTCATCAGGTCAGGGTTGGATACAAAGTCATGTGTGGAATGTGGAAATAAATACCCTAATGCAAAAGGCACCAAAAATCAAGCGGTGTGTGTCCATGTAATAATAGAAATGGTCAAAATAATGGATTTTTTTTGTAAAGATAAAGAAGTCATATTAAAATGTGATTCAATAGTAAATTAAAAGCTTAATGAGGAAGGACAAACTGTAATAATGTGATATATATAAGCCCTGCCATACAGAAAGAGGATTTTGTCTGTGTCATCACAAAAACTCAGATCCAAAACTACATTTTAGCCATAAGAGGTTCCCATGGAGATGGGGACGCTTGCCTGAGGGGAGTGTGGTCTGGTATGAATGTATGCGGCTCAGGGAGGCTGGTGCGAGCCCTGGGAGGATCGTAACTGCGAGAGTCCCACCTCTCAGAGCCGACAGTACATTGTTTCCCATAGTGACGGGGAATGCTTACAAAGCGAGAATTGCCTCCTAGAGGCGGAGGCTGACTTAGGGGGCTTGATTCATTTAGAGTACAAGTGAATGAATCTTTGAGTTAATTAAATGTATAGATGCATTAGTTTGTGCCAGGTAGGCATTTAAAAGAAAAGACATTGAATTAGAATAAAAATTTATATATATATATATATATATATATATATATGTATATATATACAGTACAGACCAAAAGTTTGGACACACCTTCTCATTCAAAGAGTTTTCTTTATTTTCATTACTATGAAAATTGTAGATTCACACTGAAGGCATCAAAACTATGAATTAACACATGTGGAATTATATACATAACAAACAAGTGTGAAACAACTGAAAATATGTCATATTCTAGGTTCTTCAAAGTAGCCACCTTTTGCTTTGATTACTGCTTTGCACACTCTTGGCATTCTCTTGATGAGCTTCAAGATGTAGTCTCCTGAAATGGTTTTCACTTCATAGGTGTGCCCTGTCAGGTTTAATAAGTGGGATTTCTTGCCTTATAAATGGGGTTGGGACCATCAGTTGCGTTGAGGAGAAGTCAGGTGGATACACAGCTGATAGTCCTACTGAATAGACTGTTAGAATTTGTATTATGGCAAGAAAAAAGCAGCTAAGTAAAGAAAAACTAGTGGCTATCATTAGTTTAAGAAATGAAGGTCAGTCAGTCAGCCGAAAAATTGGGAAAACTTTGAAAGTAAGGGCTATTTGACCATGAAGGAGAGTGATGGGGTGCTGCGCCAGATGACCTGGCCTCCACAGTCACCGGACCTGAACCCAATCGAGATGGTTTGGCGTGAGCTGGACCGCAGAGTGAAGGCAAATAGGCCAACAAGTGCTAAGCATCTCTGGGAACTCCTTCAAGACTGTTGGAAGACCATTTCAGGGGACTATCTCTTGAAGCTCATCAAGAGAATGCCAAGAGTGTGCAAAGCAGTAATCAAAGCAAAAGGTGGCTACTTTGAAGAACCTAGAATTTGACATATTTTCAGTTGTTTCACACTTGTTTGTTATGTATATAATTCCACATGTGTTAATTCATAGTTTTGATGCCTTCATAGTCATGAAAATAAAGAAAACTCTTTGAATGAGAAGGTGTGTCCAAACTTTTGGTCTGTACTGTATATATAGATAAGGTAGGTTCAAATAGATTTATAATGAATTCATATTCATAATAATGTAAAATTGAAAATGAGAAGATCAAAAATAAAGATTTAAAAAATAAAAAATAATAATAAAAAAAATATATATATAATAATATGATAAGGCATGAAAAAAAAATATAAAAAAATTATAAAAATATGAGGGGGGATTTTCAACGATAAAAGTACATCCATCCATTAACAGAATAAAACAATTTGTGTATAAACCAATCAAAACACGTACAGACATATACACATTGCCATTCTCATAGATTAATCTCAAAGGCTTCGTTTAAGCCATAAGAGTTCAAGGTATTGAGATTAAAGCAGGCAAGTCAACCCCAAGACGTCGTGACACTGTCGTACTTGGGATGTGTAATAGCCCCTGGGGAGCTGGGGGAGTGCAGTTGATGTGGAGCAAGACGCAGCAGCAGAAGAGGACTCAGCCGAGGAGGTTAGCGAAGAGGATGGAGAATGAGGAGTAGAGGAGGTGGCAGCAAGCCTGCCTGCAAGTCGTGGCGGTGTCACCAACTCCTCTGCAGAGCCACGCATTCCATGCTTGGCAGCCGTCAGCAGTTTTACCCAATGTGCAGTGTACGTGATATACCTGCCCTGAATTAGTGAGGAACTTGGATTGATCTATATTTCTCTCCTGGTCAGGTGGCTGGCTGGGATTTCTTAGTGCATCAATATCGGTTGGAGATTAAATTGGACATATTGGATAAATAGAAATGAGTGAATCTACTTCGAGGTCTAAGGGTGTGGAGAGAGCCGTAGAAATGTGGGTTTATTGGATAGTGGGATTTTGGTATGTGAAATGTGTAGGTGGGAGGTTGAGGGGCGCACATCCAGCTACTACCATTGGATCAAACGGGGGTCTGGTCTCAGAACATGCATGATCGGGGGTGGGCAGATCTCTCTCTGTAGGGGATTTGGTGTGAATGGAGTGGAAACTGTTCCCAGGGGTCTGTGGGGAGACCGGCTTGAAGAGGGTTTAGAGATAGATTTTGAGGGAGTGAACTTCTGTATTAGATCTGAATGCATGTGTGGTAGATTGTGTAGTGTGATTCCGTTTCCTGGGGTGCAATATGCATTTAGCAGTGCTAGTGTTTCTATACATTTTTCTATGGTTGGCTTGGGTGGTGTGAGGAGGAAAAGAGTATGAATTGTCGTGATTATGTTGAGTGTCAGCAGGTTGATTTCTCTTGAGTGTAGATTTCTGCCTGGTTATATCTGGATTTTTGAGCCAGAATTTGATGTTATTTGAAGAAAAATCAGATTTGTCCCTAAACAATTTCCCTGCTTTTTAGTGAGAATCTCTTTCTCATATGTCAAAACTCTGGAAGTCATGCGGTCAAATTGCATGAAGGCATGGTGTGATCTATACATAATAAGACATCATTCCAAATAGCATGCATTGATTTTAGTTCCCAACTCTAAATACATAAGTTTCCTTTTGTTGTACAGTTTCTCAATGAGTCCCCTCCCACATACTAGGAGGTAGGAGAACCATTCATTACAGAAGTTAGTATCATCCCTGAAGGAGTTCGCAAAACGAGGTCTGAGGCCTCTGTGGACTAGTTTTTCTTTGAGATAAATCTCAAGGAAAAAAGCGTCTAGATGATGCTGAATTTCATCCATCATATATTTCTCTAACTCGTGAAACTTATTTAAAATAATTCTTTTGTCAATACCTTCAGGGGCTTCTGCCCCCTGTTCCAGAACAATCTGTGTAATTCTTGCTTGTGTGTTTTTCATACACTCTATAATCAGTTTCTCACGTTGTTCGAGACGATTGGGAATGTAGTTCATATTTGTTCATTTTAAGTACAGTCGTACTCTTCTGGATAAGTCAGAGTGATTGATACCAACAAATGGCCAAAGGTCACTGTAATAGCAGAGACAAGGGACAGAACATAGGGTGAGTATGTCCAAGAAATAGAACTGCAAAATAATGGAGGCTCAACTTGTGTGGTTGTGCTGGAACAGGCACCAACACTATTATAGGCTTGTTTGAATACCAATCCCAGTCCTAAGTGCAAACCGGTCCTATGTGCAGCTGTATTTTCCTGGATTGACCAGGGAAAATTATATCCTAAGTAGGCTAAGGGTCACTGTATTAGCAGAGACAAAAGGTGTACCATAGGGTAAGTACATCCCAGGAAAAAATTGTCGGCTTTATAGATGAAAAACCTGGTTGTTAGGTGAGCTGACAAGGTGGGCGGCCTTGAGGCAGAGGTGCCCAAACTCTTAGAAGGACGAATATAGCTTTAGATAGGTTCACCATTTTTTTGGGCGCAAGGAACTATAACAACCGGCATAGGAAAAAATCTTTTATTTTCTTAGTTAAAAAATATATAAATGAAATAAAATACAAACAAAAATAAAAACAAGAGACAACGTGTTTCTGGGATCAACAGGTCTCCTTCATCAGGTCAGGGTTGCATACAAAGTCATGTGTGGATTGTGGAAATAAATACCCTAATGCAAAAGGGGTCAAAAAACAAGGGGGTGGGTGTCCATTTAACATAGTAATATAGTATATAAGGCCGAAAAAAGACATTTGTCCACCCAGTTCAGCCTGTTGTCCTGTAAGTTGATCCAGAGGAAGGAAAAAAAAAAAGTGAGGTAGAAGCCAATTTTCCCCACTTAAAGGGGGAAAAATTCCTTCCCGACTCCAATCCGGCAATCAGAATAACTCCCTGGATAAACGACCCTCTCTAGTAACTATAGCCTGTAATATTATTACTCTCTAGAAATTCATCCAAGCCCCTCTTGAATTCTTTTATTGTACTCACCATCACCACCTCCTCAGGCAGAGAGTTCCATAGTCTCAATGCTCTTACCGTAAAGAATCCTTTTTTATGTTTGTGTACAAACCTTCTTTTCTCCAGACGCAGAGGGTGTCCCCTCGTCACAGTCACAGTCCTGGGGATAAATAGATGATGGGAGAGATCTCTGTACTGACCCCTGATATATTATACACAGTTATTAGATTGCCCATCAGTCGTCTTTTTTCTAAAAGCGAATAACCCTAATGTTGATAATTTTTCAGGGTACTGTAGTTGCCCCATTCCAGTTATTACTTTAGTTGCCCTCCTCTGAACCCTCTCCAGCTCTGCTATGTCTGCCTTGTTCACAGGAGCCCAAAACTGACTAGTGATTTGTAAAGTGGTAGGACTATGTTCTCTTCACGGGCATCTATGCCCCTTTTGATACAACCCATTATCTTATCGGCCTTGGTAGCAGCTGCCTGACACTGGTTTTAACTGCTTAGTCTGCTGTTTATTCAAATTCCTAGTTCATTTTCCAAGTCAGTGTTACCGAGTGTTTTACCATTTAGTATGTACAGGTCATTTGCATTATCATGTGCATAACCTTACATTTGTCAATGTTAAACCTTATCTGCCACTTCTCTGCCCAAGCCTCTAATCTATCCGGATCTATCTGTAGCAGTATATTGTCCTGTAAGAATAGAAATGGTCAAAATGATGTATTTTGTAGTAAAAATAAAGAAGTCATACTAAAATATGATTCAATAGAAAATTAAAAGCTTAATAAGGAAGGGCAAACTGTAATAATGGGAGGCTGGGATGAGCCCTGGGAGGATCATAACTCAGGTGTCGACAGTACATTGTTTCAAAGGAGGGGGGTTCCCAAGGGGACGTGGAACGCTTACAAAGCGAGGATTGCCTCCCAGAGGTGGAGGCTGACTTAGGGGGCTTAATTCAGTTAAAATACAAGTGAATAGATCTTTGCGTTAATTGAATGTATAGATGCATTAGTTTGTGTCAGTTAGTTATTAAAGATAAAATAAATGTAATTAGAATAAAAATGAATATATATATTCAAATTGATATATAATGAATTCATATTCATAATAATGTAAAATTGAAAATGAGACGATAAAAAATAAAGATAAAAAATATTATAATAATAATAATCATTAAAAAAAATATTGTGTGATTAGGACAGGTTTTGTGTGTACTAATAGGATGGCAGCCATTTTATTTCCCCTGATGATTGCTCCCTAGAGATATTAGCTATTATAACTAATGAAAGGTATTTGGGAATATATTTATAATAAAGTGATATTTACTGTATTTTCAGTAATTTTGTTTTCTTAATTCCCAGAGAACCACTTTAAGATTTCTGGCATTTTAGAGCAAGTATCATGTTGGGAAAGCTATAGAGAAGATTGATTAGAAGAATCTCAGCGATACTATATAACCTGATTTTGGCAAACCAATACAGACAAAGAGAAGAGAAGCTGACATATACATATAACTAAGATTATTGCTTCTCTTTTCTATCTAGCATTAACAAATTGTATCTTAACCCCTTAATGACCAGTGGCATACATGCATGTTATTGATATAAAGGGTTGCCACTTTTACAAAAGGGGGCAAAGAACGAAGGCATGACCAACAGCAGAGACACATTTACCTACATTTATGCCAGTTTTCTGGTGTAAATAAAGCCAGAAATCTACAGCAACTGTCATAGATTTCTGATTAGGCACACAGACTGCAGAAGGATATGCCTAATTTTCGATAAGGCCTGAACCTCGTCATAAATGCAGTGCATCCTGTGCGACAGTGTAAGTGATATCAAAACCGGCGCAGAAAGCGCCTGTCTGGATAAATCTCCCACTTAGACTTTTTGCGTATCTGAGGACCTTTGTGATTACAATTTATGAGTCATGACACCCACCATCTGTGTTGGTATTGTCATTATTTGGCCAGCCCTAGAAGCTCAGTTTAAAAGTTGGGCCGGTTTTCGATAGCGGAATTTCCAAAGAGCAGCTTTGACTGACAACACAACAACCCAATCCATAAATTTGTACTTAGCATTACTAGAATCTAAAGCATTTGTGAAATTAGACACATTTTATGTAGAACTTGCCACCTTAGCCTGCAGGTATATAAAGACCTTTATTCTATGTGTGTTAGTGTCAAAATTAATTACTGCAATATTCTCTTTGCATATTCATTGGTATAAAACAATGCACAGATGAATAACCTTCAAATATCACTACACACATTTTAAAATAATCAGTAGAGGTGGTTTTGGAAATAGTTCAATAAACATGGAATTTATGCCAGCTGCTCGGTCAACCAACATATTTTGCCCTGACATAGCAACATGTCGGAGACAAGCTATAAAGAGAATGAATTGCTTTTCACATAACATAATAAACAACAAAATCAAATTGCAATGTAAATATTTATTGCATACAGTCACAATATAGCCCATATCCCAGAAAATACTTCAAATACTAATGTAGTTTGCAGTCATATGCAGCCTTTGGCACAGATTCCATAAATGAGGTTTTCCATAAGTCCTTGAAAGTAATAATATTTCAGAGAATTGCCAAGTCAGCCCATTGGTTTAATGGGAATGCTTCAATTTTTGCAAGGTCTGTAAATGTCATACAATTTCTGATCACTTCAGCTAAGATACATATTTACTCTTTGGATAAATGATGATTAAGGACTATGCAAAGTTTAACCCAACACAAAACTGACTTGCAGGGAGAAGTGTCTGGCAGAAGGTAATGAACAGGAGAGAGCAATTTAAAAACATTACAGTTTTTAATCCTCCAGACTATTTATTGTGGTTCTAGTTTGTCAAAATAGTCATAAATATGTTAAAAAAAGAAGGTAGACCAAAAGCTCAAAATGAAATCTGTAGTTTTTCTCATTACAAAGCATACATGAAAAAGCCAGCAATGCTATAAAGGAAACAGTTTACCAGTTTGGCATTGGTAGAATTATAGCTAATTTAAATAATTGATTACTGTTCCCACAGGAAAATTATATAATTATTTTAAAAATGCTACCAACAATGTATCAATGAGGCTGGGATAAAATAGATGGTCTTGTTTAGTTTGGTAAGATAAAGTATCTAAAAATTCCAGTATCTCTGGCTACAGGCGCATTTATGTATCATTAATCCCCAAAAGACCCAGCAATTTTCAGTTTTTGCATTTTCGTTTTTTTCCCTGCCTTCCCAGAGCCATAACTGCTATTTTTCATTTCATATAGCCATATGAAACCTTGTTTTGCGTGGAACAAGTTGTACTTTCTAATTTCTAAATGGGTTTTGTTTTTACAGCATTCCCTATTAAGTAAAAGTGACCTGTTGCTTTCATTCTCCAGGTCAGTACGATTACAACTAGAGATGAGCAAAGTTTTGAAAATTTGATTCGGAAGCTTCTCGAAAATTCGCCAAGAAATTTGATTTGTTACAAATTTATTTCTTACGAATCATCATAAATCAGGTTCACCCAGGCCACTCTACTTTAGGTTACAGCCACATGGAGCAGCTGTGCTGTGGACGGGTTGCAACCATGTTGCAGTAAAGAAGTGCATGGCCAATTAGCCCGCAGCTGCCTTTCATTTAATAATGGAGACTGCACTATATCGTTAGTTTTCATTGTTAATGGCCACACGGCATCTTTAATGCAACTTTAAACAGGGGTTGTATCCACTTCTCAATCTCCAGGGCTCTCCTGCCCTACAGGAGGGATCCCTTCTTCTGCCATCTGCTTTTCCTCCTTTTCCACATCATATTATATAGATGATAATATGTCATCAGGAACATCCAGTACCTCCTCTCTCTGCATCTTGCTGGCTTTTCTAGGATATGGAGACTTTGAAGGATGAGTAAAGCCAGCAAAAGATGAGGATGGTCATCATTAAGACTTGCCCCTCCCCCCCCCAGGGGTGCAGACTGGATGGTATTGGTTGGCATTCTGGCTGTGGAATAATAAAGGCTTCCATCTTATTGTTATTGAATTACATTTACAGCTGATGTAGGAATAAGTAAATGCAGGAAAAAATAAATAAACTGATACAGAATATATCTCCCTAAAATTCACAAACCAGGTTTCCCTCCCCCATTACGCCCGATTGTGGCAGGCATCGGCTCTTTTTCAGAAAATTTATCGGAATGGGCAGATTCCCTATTACAGCCACTTGTGCCACTGATACTGGGATATTTGAGGGATACTGGTACGGTTTTGGGCAATTTTCTTTCTTTTGACTGGCATAAGGATTATATATGGGTAACAGCAGACATCTCCTCATTATACACGAGCATACCTCACAAATCTGCCATTGTTGTTTTAAAATGGTTCTTAGAATGTTACAGCAACTACACTCCAGAGCTGCAGGAATTTTTATGTTCATGTATAGATTTTTTGATGAAACATAATTTTTTTATGTTCAATAAAAAATATTACCTCCAGCAATCAGGAATCCCTATGGGAGCTAAGTACTCACCTTCAATCGCAAATATATATATGGCGTGGTGGGAGAATAGATTCCTCTTTTCTGACAATAACCCATATAGGGAGGATATAAAATGGTATGGTCGATTTATCGACGACATGCTGTGGGTATGGCAGGGGGACAAAGAGAGAATAGTAGAGTGTATAGAGTACTTGAATAACTGTACTACATCAATAAAATTTACGTTTTCCAGCGATCCGGAAAAAATTGTTTTTCTAGATCTCTGCCTGGAAGTGGATAATGGCACCAATAGGGTGGTTACATACACCCACAGAAAGCCTACAGCTGGTAATACTATTCTCTCTGCCTCCTCCTGCCATCCACCACACGTCCTAAAAAAACATCCCTAAGGGAGAAATGATAAGGGCAAAAAGAAACTGCTCCACCCAGGAACTCTTTGAAAGAGAGGTCAAAAACATTGCAGGCAGACTTAAAATGAGAGGATACACCCAAACCAGTATAAACAGAGGTATAAATTTTGCTAGATCTAAAAATAGAGAAACCCTCATTTTTCCTGAAAAAAATAAAAATAAAAACAAAAACAGGAATCAAAAGGAAAATGTCACTAATAAAGAGGAACCCATTACTTTCACCACAAATTATAGCAGAGATTATTTTAAGATTTGTAAAATTATACGAAAACATCTTCATATTCTGAACTTTAATGAGGATTGAAAAAATATAACATCCACAGGGATAAGATGTGTAGCGAAAAGAGCTCCCACAGTGGGCCAAAAAATTAGTCCGAGCCTATTCAGGGAAAATTTTCCTAGAATAAGCACCTGGCCCAAAACTAACGGAAACTACAAATGTGGCAGCAAATAATGCATCTGCTGTCGACACATGCTCATCTCAAAAGAGGTCACATCCATGGCCAACAATAAACAACATATGTTAAAACAGTACATAAATCGCAATACAAATCATGTGGTATATGTTATAACATGCAAAACATGCAGTTTACAATATGTGGGCTGCACCACAAATAATTTGAAGGTGCGCATAAGAAAGCACTTAAGTGATGTCCCTCATTTTATGTCTCGCAATGTCTCAGCGGCAACAATGCATTTTGCCACTGTTCACAAGGGTGACATCTCTGCGTTTTCTGTACAGGGGGTGGAGATTGTTTCCGCACCTATCAGAGGAGGTGATCGGAAACAAAAGCTTCTAAGTAGAGAAACATATTGGATGTTCATTTTGGAAACTTGTATACCGAAGGGTTTGAACAGAAAACATGATTTAACCTTGCAGTACATGTAATTCATCAGTATGTGATTTTGAATGTATAACACTGATTTACTGCTTCCCCGCCCACATGTTCCTGGGAGGATCTCCTAATCCTGGAACACCTGGGCCTGGGACGCAACCTCCATCCAATTAGAGAAGGAGGAGGAACCCTCCTGTGTTGTATATAAGTACCTGTTTTTAGCACACTATGTATTGTCTTGAAGAAGGGCTCAATACCACAGCCCGAAACGCGTCACAATCACTTTGTGTCTCTCCATGTGATATTTGTTGGATCTTAAACTATGCAAGCCGAATAAAGAACACATTTTTATACGTTAAAAGCTGGAATCAACCTCTTTGTTTTGGAATATATCTCCCTACACTGTTCCTGTACTCTCCCTTCTCCAATATTCTTCTATTATTTGTTTTCAGCAACGCTGTTCCTAGTGCATGAGCACTTGCCATGCCTATGCTCAGCTCACAGGACAATGGCGGAGACCGCACCAGATAAATGTTTTATAGGGCTGTGACAAAACAGGAAATGGCTACTGCAGATTGGCTGGCTGCACAAAATTATGGATGATCTTACGCTTCCGGGCTTGTCTCCTCTACACTTAGTTTTGCTTTGTAACACATGCAGATCTTATTTTGGATAATCTCATTTGTTACAATGAAGCACAAGGAAATTCGGATTCATTGAGAATGAAAGTTTTTCTAAGGTTTGGACCAAATTCTGCTTTGAATGCTTCGCTTCGCTCAGCACTAATTACGGCCATTGTCACATTTGTATAGACTTATTTGTGTTAAGATACTGAAAAAAAAATTCAAACTTTGTTAAAGGGTTTCTGTCACCTGAAAAATAGGTATTAAGCTGGCTGACATTAGCCATGTGCTAATGTCAGCTGAACATAACTATATGAGTGCCATCTCACTGCCTAAAGCCTTTATTGAGAAAAACTTTTATAATATGCTAATTAGCCTCTAGGAGCAGGGGGGCATTGCATCTACTGCTAGAGGCTCCGTTTGCCCACCTCTTTTCACGCCCTTCTCCTCTTGATTGACAGGGCTAGGGCAGTGCTGTTCTCCTCCCGCCAACCGTGTCTGCAGTGTAAATATCGCACCGTTAAGTATTGTGCGCAGGCGCAGTGAGGAAGCCAGCAGCCGCCTGTGGCACACCGAGCATGAGTGCTTGGCCTGTGTTCTGAGGACTCGGAGCTCCCCCTTATTCAAACAAATAACTGTCCCTTCTCTGACTCGGAGATCCCCCTTATTCAAACAAATAACTGTCCCTTCTCTCCCTCTCCATCTTCCCCCACATCCTAAACCAGACCACCGCCATAAACTTCTTAGTCCCTGACCCAGAGGTGACAATGATCAATGGCCTCCATGACACTTTATTTAAACATCCCTGTATAGTGGACAGCTTCAAAGGGGTTTATTACTTTATGATAGGGGCACGCTTCCGGGGGGTGGGGGCAAGCTGCTCTCCATACTTCGCTGTCATTGGGAAAATCCAAAAATCTTACTCCGGTCATAACTCGAAAATACAGCTCAATAGAGATTATTGAGGTATGCCATTTTAACGGTCAGGTGACGGTGCCACACATACCAAAAACCACCCACTTATGTTAAATCCTGGCTCAGAAAATCAGTTCTTTTGATTGGGGTCATGTGGTCACCCCGTGTTTGGTACCCCTGTGACCCCAATACTGAGAGCTGAAAAATGAGCCCACAATTATCGGCCGGGCATTCTCCTGTGTAGAGTTATGGGCAGAAATCCATTTTAGACCAGATTTCAGCGTGACTGACCGGTCAAAAAAGTCACAGCCAACCCATATGTCACGCCCCAAAAGGCGAGTTTACAGACTGCCTGGACCAATTCTTATAAATTGGACAGAGCAGATTGTAATGGGTTCCCCATTTTGAGGCCAATCTGATTGAATGAGGATCTGTGTCTTCCTGTCTTGCCTCAGGACCTGATAGCTGCAAGTCTCTGTGTGAGTAAAGTAGGCGTCAGTTTTCTTTCATCCTTTTTATTTTAAAAACTGTTCTGTGTATATTTGTATGCTTCTGTTTTTTACATCTTTCAATTTTTATTAAAACCAATTATTTAACCTAGCACGGGCAATATTTTTTAAGGCAATTAGAGTTCCTAATTTTCAGCTAATAGTTTGCTTTAAAATGCGAATCTCAAAATGTTATTAGTTGTTAGAAGGAACCGGCAACAATTTGATCTCCCATGCAATCTGGTAGATTGTAGGAAGCAGAGTGATCAAATTCAATAGTATGTGTAGTGTCAGAACTTGTCCCGATTGACCGCTGGTACCTGATCCGGGTCTGATCAGGTACTGCGACCTGGGGAATCGGGCAAGATCCTGACACCACCGAGTGTCCTTCCCTCACTGAGCCTGCTCCGAATACTGAATGGCGCGAAATTTACACTGCAGACACGGCTGGTGGGAGGAGAGCAGCACTGCCCTGGCCCTTTCAATCAAGAGAAGAAGGGCATGAAATGAAGTGGGCAAACGGAGCCTCTAGGAGCAGGTGCAACGCCCCCCCCCTGCTCCTAGAGGCTAATTAGCATATTATAAAAGTTTATTTTTCTCAATAAAGGTTTTAGGCAGTGAGATGGCCCTAATATAGTTATGTTCAGCTGACATTAGCACATCACTAATGTCACTCTGCTTAATACCCATTTTTCAGGTGACCGAAACGATTAAAAATGTATTTTTATTTTTTGTCACACTAGGTGACTATAACTAGCAATCATTAGATTGCCAATTATATTCTATTTATCCATCACAGCACACAGCATTCATTATATTCCAATACAGTGCTGCCACCCACAGGCTTGTATTGGAATATACCACTTATAGGTATCAGAGCCTCAAGCAGCAGGTTTATATGAATTATTCCATTAAAAAAATAAAAACCTTTGAATAAATATAAATTTCCTTTGCATGACCATTATCTTTTCTGACAGCCATAACTTTTTCATATTTCCATCCACAGAACTGTATGAGGGCTTATTATTTGCAGGACACACTGTAGTTTTTATTGGTAAAATTTGGTTTGGTTTGGTTTTTGATCACTTTTATTCATTTTTTATGGATGGACAGAGTGACCAAAAATTGGCAAACTGTGGACTTTTTTTTTCGTTACTGCATTCACCACACAGGAAAAATATGATCTTCTAATATACTATTGCAGTCTGTGGGATTCTGAGACACTACCTGCTGATTCATGTCTTGCACCTGGCTTTATGGGCAGTTAACAATGACAGGTCTGTGAACCTTCAGAATACCCCAGGCACATGATAACTTATTTGAGCCCCACAATTTTGTTGCAGGGGCTCTGATCAGAAGGCAGAGGAAGCCCCTTCTTTCTTTCTAACTCCACACATGTCGCGATTGCTATTCACTGCTGCATCTGACAATTAAATTACCCAGTTCTGTGTCATTGTCTATCCTGATCATGCAGCTGGATGCCTGCTGTATTATACAGTCATGTAATGAGCAAACTCATCATGGTAGCCCACTCCATACAACTTCTTAAGCATAATCAGATCCATGTACATATCTATGCATTAAGCAGTTAAAGCAAGTAAATGGAATGTAACCTTTCACCTATCAATGTTTTAGAACAGAAGTAAAGTCTCGGCGATGGCCAACTCTCTACAGTAATTATATAATTTAAGGAGACACCCCTATCAATTTGTTTTGATAGTATTAACTTGATTTGCATTTTTGTCACTCTATGCATTCTACTTCCTGTCCTGGCTCTTAACTTCCTCTTAGGTTTAAAACAATAACATTCTTGCTTGACATTAACTGTGGCCAGAGAGGATAGAGGGATGAATGATACAGTTCTGTAAGCATCTTTATCTTGGCCTATCAAGAGAACAAAAAAAGTTTCATATTGTTATCCCAATTCTATAATCTACTTTTTTACTAAGATATAATATCTTCCTATCGCAGCAGCAGTAAAGTAACAATGTGTTACTTATCTATATAGTAGCTTTATCTCTCTGTGCTTTATACTGCAGAAGGACAATAATTTAGGGAACATTTATTAAGATCAGTGATTTAGATGCCCCATAACTGGCGCTGGACAAACTGAAGTTATGAAGAGGTGTGAGCCTTTCCATAACTTCAACGCATCCAGCACCAGTTATAAATGTAAGACAGCTTTCTTGTTGTCTAAATTTAGACGATTTTCTACGCCAAAACAGGCCTAGAAAATGATGAGACGGGCCTGCCCTTCCCTGCCCACAACACGTCCACAATTTTAGAACTGGAGTGAGCAGGGTAAAGATACAGATTGCGGCACAACTAGCAGTTTCACCTCCATCTGTGCCTCAAATACGCCTAATTTTGGCCTATTTCAGCTTAGTAAAATACCCCCTTTGTATTTAATTTCAATGGCATAGTTCTGCCAAAATAGAAAATAATAACAGCAAAAAATAAATAAATAAAACATAGTCAACATGCCTGTATATGGTGCAACAATCTAATTATTATTATTGTGAAAAAAGCTTTGAAATTCTTTACTAAACAGTAACTCAAAATGACCAAAGTATTTTGGAAGAGATGATGTTTCATTGGTTAAACACGAATGAAAAATAGATGTAGTAACATATACAGTCAATGATAATTGTTAACAAATTCATGTCACTGTTTCATTCCATAAAACGTTAATATTTGCTGTATATTTTTGACAAGGTCAGAAAGAAAGTCACAATTAATTATACTATCACTGTTCTCATAGATATCCTGTTCTACGAGAGTGTCACAATATTGGTATCACCAAGTACTATAGCTGTCCCAGCTTGCCAGCTGCAAATGCATGTCCCTGCCATCTATTTTCACATTCCTTCATATGATGGTCTCTTCTCTGTTCTGAAAAAAATCTAAGCTGCCTTCATGAATGAACAATAATTGGAATAGAGATTGGCCCTTCGATGTAATAACATAATTCAGATACAGAGTTAGAAAGAGTTATAGACTACAGGCCTAGGACTATGACAATGACTTTTGTTAGCCCGTGGTCCAGCTTTAGCATTACAGAATAATCCATTATAGAGTTTATCAAAGACCATAAACCAACAAATAACCAAGTTGCTGGAGAAAAAATAAATCTTAGGATTCATCTATGCATTATTTGCATAAAAACACTAGTGATGAGCGAAGTTCTAAAAAATTTGATTTGGCTACTTCGCCAAATTTCACAAAGAAATTTGATTTGTGACAAATTACTTTGTCATTCCTTTGCATGTAGCAGGCGCAATGACGGGGAACGGCGATTGCGCCCCCCCATCATTCAACCTCTCAGATGCTGCGTTCATCGCTGATCGTGGCACTTTGTCAGCAGGTAGCATAAGTAACAAGGCCACAATGGAGGAATACAGATATACAGACCTAGTAGGAACAACAAACACCAGCCTGAACACGTTTCACATTGTTTCCTGAGGATTAATAAATATACTAGACATTAAGCCTGTTACAATAACGGGCGCTAGAACAGTAGTGCATGAACATTAGTAGGAACAGTCTATAATAAATGGCAAGGGAACTTGACCACACTGACTGGTGGCTGAGATGTGGTGGCTGTGACTGGTGGCCGAGACTGGCGGCTGTGGCTGAAACTGCTGGCACTGACTGGTGGCTGTGGTTAGTGGCCGAGACTGGTGACTGTGGCTGAGATTGCTGGCTGTAGCTTGTGGCTAAGACTGCTGGCACTTAGTGCTGGCTGTGGCTGTGGCTGAGACTGCTGACAGCAGCTGGTGTCTGAGACTGCTGGCACTGACAGGGCTGTGGCTGAGACTTCTGGCTGCGGCTGAGACTGCTGGCCTTGATCACTTGGTATTACACTTTTTGTGATGTAAAGTGATAAAAAATAGCTTTTTTGGCACATTTTTTATTTTTTATTTTTATGGCGTTAACCAGACGGGTTGGATCACATACTATTTTTATAGATCAGGCTGTTATGGACACAGTGATGACTAATATGTGCATTTTTTTTTTTCAGTTTATACAATAAAAGCATTTTTGAAAAAAAAATCATTTTTTTGTATTTCCATTTTCTTAAAACCATATATATATATTTTTTTGGGCGTTTGTCTTAGATAGGGTCTAATTTTTTTGCGCAATGAGACGACGGTTTGATTGGTACCATTATGGGGCACATATAACTTTTTGATTGCTTGATATTACACTTTTTGTGATGTAAGGTGATAAAAAATAGATTTTTTTGGCACATTTTTTTTTAAGGGTTTTCACCAGATGGGTAGAATCACATGGTATTTTTATGGTGCAGGTCGTTACAGACATGACATGTGTCTCCATTTTCTGTAAGCCATAATTTTGTTATTTTTTGGACGATTGGCTTATGTAGGGGGAAATTTTTTGTGGGATGAAGTCACAGTTTAATTGGTGCTAATTTGGGATACATATGACTTTTTGATCACTTTTTATACAATTTTTTGGGAAGTGCAATTCCATCATAGTTTTTATTTTGTATGGTGTTCACCATGCGGTAAAAGTAACTTGATCCTGGGGGCGGAGCTAACGGCTGAGCTGTGAAGACATGCTCTGCTGAGCTCCGCTTATCTGCCTGCTAAAGGGACCTGATTACGAAAGCCAAAATACTCCAAAATGGTGAAAATCGGAGGGCAGAAGAACACAGACCATGCCGTGATCCCGAAATGCCCTAATCCAGGAGCGGGAATGGCAAAATATCTTAAAAAACAGACTGCTTCGCCTGCAGCTAAAGAATCCAAGATGGCGCCGGCAGACGAGCGTTCTGAAGCAGGAGCTGAAGGAGGCATATCTGAGGGAGAAAGCGACGGAGGTGAGTCACTAAGCTCCCGCTCCCTGCCTGTGTCTCGGCGCTTCATTAAACAAGCCCTCACTGAAGCCCTTTCACCCCTCAGACAAGAAATCTCCGTACTCACACAGGAGATTCAGCATATAGGTCACCGGGTAGAGTCTCTGGAGAATATCAGTCAGGCCACCCTGGAGCACAGCTCCGCAGTTTCCCAATCCCTCTCCTCCTGTCAGCAACATATTAACCAGCTGCATGCAGCTATGGAGGATCAAGAAAACAGGGGGAGGAGGAATAACCTCAGGTTCAGAGGCATACCAGAGTCTGTGCTTAACGACGACCTTATCTCTACCATCAGACAAATAGCTGCGACTCTCCTGGGAGGGGAAGATGTGTCTGATATGATCATAGAAAGAGCTCACAGAGCCCTCAGACAGAAGCCTAAAGACACAGAACCTCCCAGAGACATTATCTGCCGTTTCTTAAATTATGCTGACAAAGAAAAAATCTTTAATGCAGCCAGAGTCACAAAAGACATCTCTTTTGGTGATACTACTATTAAGATATTTCAAGACCTTTCCCCAGTCACCTTGAATAAAAGGAAGATCCTAAAACCCCTCACAGACCATCTGCGCAACAAGAATATCCTATATAGATGGACTTTCCCCTTTGGTCTGTCCTTCAAATATGCAGGAAAGCAGATCAAGATTTCATCCTATATTGATCTCCAGGATGCTTTTTCTTTCATGGACATTCCTCCAATGGACATAACAAGCTGGGACGCAGTGTCAGAGATCTCCATCTTACCTGATCTTCCGAAGCTGACCCCTTGGGAGAAGCCTGCAACTCCTAAAAGACATCGAACGAAGCATCGCAGCGGAAATCTGACCCCAAGGAGGATAACTGAGACTGTGTCATAGCTCTCCTATTTTTATTCTAATGGCACAATATAAGTAATATCACTGTCTCTGCTCTCCAATAAACCCACCTTCCTATCTCTCTCCCTTCCCCCCCCCCTACATCATTCCTTTTTCTATCCACATTTCTCCCCATAACCCCCCCCCCCCTTCCTTCCTCATACCTCCCCCTTTTTTGTATCTGGAGTATACATTCAAATGCCTTATTTGTTCCCTTTAATAGCAGGATCCTAAAATTGGGTTAGCCCCACTTTCCCCCCCTCTCTGAAGAAGCCATCAAGCTTCATATTGTTATTAAGGCGGCAACTTGACATCTCAATGCCGCGTTATTGTTCTTTTACTGTTTATGTTTTTCATTTTAGTTTTTACAAATGTGGAACACCTGGATATCTGTCATTTCCATGTCTGTTGAGTGTGGAAGGTGTGCTCGCTTCTCTAGGGGCCGCTACAATGGTCCATATACATATCCATGAATGACCTCAAATTAGCGTCCTTTAATGTGAAGGGCTTAAGGTCCCCATCTAAACGGTCACAAATTTTTTCCCTCCTTTGGAAGGAAAGATGTTCAGTCTTGTTTTTACAGGAAACCCATTATAAACATGGCAAATATCCTGACCTTTCATTTTCCAAATACCCAAATTGGTATCATTGTGGTGCAGGGGGAGCGGCCTCTAGGGGAGTGAGCATAGGTTTCAAGGGAAATGTTCCTTTCACTTATACTGCACATACGCAAGACCCAGACGGCAGATACATAATACTCAAGGGTACTATTGGTCGTAAAATGTACACTTTTGTCAATATTTACGCCCCTAACATCGACCAGATTGATTGGCTCCTGTCCCTTTTGACCCTGGTAGAGGACTTGCAGGAGGGAACCCTCGTCTTGGCAGGTGACTTCAACGTCGCCTTACAGCCCCTTGTTGACACTTCCTCCAAAAAATCTTCTTTCTCAGCTAAATCTCTCAAAAAGTTGAATTCCAGGCTATATGACCTAGGACTTGTAGATATATGGCGTTGCTTTAACCCTAATCATACTGACTATACTTTTTATTCCGCTCCAGGTCACTCTTATAGCAGGATTGACTATATATTCGTACCTAAGGACCAGATACCTTTCTTCTTGGATGCAAAAATTGGTAACATCACCTTATCAGATCACTCCCCTATATTTTGTACTATTAGACCGTCTTCGGAACCAGGTAAGACTCCTATTTGGAGACTTAATGAGTCTGTGCTGAGCAATGATGGCCTTAAAAAGTATTTCAAATCCCTTTTAGAGGAATACTTTTCCCTTAATAACAATCCAGATATTTCCCCACAGACCCTTTGGGATGCCCACAAAGTTTTTATACGAGGGTACTTCATTAGTAAATGTTCCTATTTGAAGAAGCAAGCAGATAAACATCTCTCCTCTCTTTTGGACCAGATCCACATACTGGAGTCGCTCCACAAGAGATCCCTTGCAATCCATCACTTGGAAGAATTGACCACTCTTAGAACAGAACTTAAAAACTTACTAAACGCCAAAGCCGCTAAATACTATCTATCCTCCCAACACAAATTTTTTGCTCATGGGAACAAGGCCTCCAAGTTTATGATGCAACGGATCAAACGTAGAAAATTAGCTAGACATGTATCTTCCATCAAAACTTCCCAAGGCCAACAGCTCTTCTCCTCAGAGGCTATAGCGGAGCAATTCAAGCTTTTTTACGAAACTCTGTATAACTTACCCCCCCCTGCAGAAGACTCGCTTACTCAGAATAGAGATATTTCAGTTAAGGCCTTTCTAGATACATTAAATCTGCCTATATTATCCCCAGATCAACAAAAAACCCTAGAAAAACCCTTTACCTCATCTGAATTAGCTGCAGCCCTTAAAGCCTCCCCAAAAGATAAATGCCCAGGCCCGGATGGTTTTCCCTCCACTTATTATAC
Source organism: Bufo bufo (assembly GCF_905171765.1). Lineage (NCBI taxonomy): Eukaryota > Metazoa > Chordata > Amphibia > Anura > Bufonidae > Bufo > Bufo bufo. The sequence continues at coordinate 241,981,594 of NC_053394.1, read as the reverse complement.
AACCTTCCAAGACTCTCTGATCCCATATCTCCTCCCGGTCTGTAACCTTGCTCTTTGCAACCAACCTTTATCAGTTGATATGACTAACGCTTTAATCACTATAATACCTAAAGAAGGAAAAGACCCTACCTCCTGCGCTAATTATCGCCCGATATCCTTACTGAATACAGACTTAAAAATTTTGGCAAAAATGTTAGCCACTAGACTTCAATCTTTTCTCCCTAACCTAATCCACCCTGATCAAGTGGGATTTGTGAAAGGTCGGGAGGGAAAGGAAAACACCACTAAAGTTCTTGATGCCCTCTTCTATGCTTCTCATAAAAAAAGACCCTTAGTATTACTCGGTACCGATGCTGAAAAAGCTTTTGACCGAATAGACTGGTCGTTCATAAGACATACCCTACATAAATTTCATATCCCTAACCCCTAAATTAATGCTGTTTTTGCAATGTATACAAATTCCTCTGCCTCAGTCCTGGTCAATAACCTTATTTCCGCCCGCTTCTTAATTAAAAATGGTACACGTCAAGGCTGTCCTCTCTCCCCCCTTATATTTGTCCTAGTGATGGAGACTCTTTTGCAGGCTTTGAGACAAGAAGAGGGCATCATTGGACTAAAATTAGGCCCAAAAGAATTTAAATTGGCGGCTTTTGCAGATGATCTGCTTATCACCACAACAAATCCCACTAAATCTATGCCCCTAATAGTATCCCTTCTGAATAGATTCGGTCTCCTCTCAAATTTCAAAGTTAATCCACATAAATCCCAGATCCTTCATATTGGATTATCCCCGACACAACTTTCCGCCCTTCAATTAAATTCCCCTTTTAACTGGTCTGGTAGACATTTGACATACTTAGGCATTAAATTAACTTCCCATCTCCCAGAACTGTTTCAGCTCAACTACACCCCCCTCCTGAAGGCCATTGTTGCTCAGCTCGATTCCCTGGATCACCCTTACTTGTCTTGGTTTGGTAGAAAAAACCTGGTGATGTCCCTGGTAATTCCAAGACTTACTTACCTCCTGCAGGTCCTCCCAATTGCCATCCCTAGGTCCTTTTTTTAGGTCTTTGAACTCCCAGATCCGGAAATTTATTTGGCAAGATAAAAAACCTAGAATTTCCTTTGCTACATTAACAAAGCCTAAACAGCTAGGAGGGATAGGTTTACCTGACCCAGAGCTTTATATGAAGGCTATACACTTAACTAGAGTGATTGATTGGCTTCGGCCTATAAATCACAAGCAATGGTTACCGTTAGAAAATATTTTCTTTCCTTCTACTATTAGAGCCCTGCTGCTGTCGGACAGCCTTCTCCCTGCCTTCTCCTCTATTCCAAACCCTATAGTTCGCACCTCATTAAAGGTATGGAAGTGGTTTTCCGCCAATTGCTGTGCCCTACCTCTGCCCTCCCCTCTCCTCCAGGTAGGAGATATTATCTCATTAGCTCCAAAAGAGCTGAAAGACTCATGCCCTCTAAGGATCAGTTCATCTACTAAATTAATAACTGATCTTCTGGACGTTAACGGGTGTGTCCTCTCTGGGGAGTCTCTTTCAAACAAATTGGAAGCTACTCCTTTACATACCTTACTCCTTACTTATATCAGTAAAGAAATCAGCCTTAGAACTAAATCCCTAAATATGCAGAAACCCCTAGATTGGTTTGAGAGTCTTTTGAAGTCTACAAATTACCCATCTAAGCTAATTTCCGTTCTTTATAAAAAACTCACCCTATCCTCTCCAAGTGGCAAACTAGCAGTAATAACACAATGGGAAAAGGATCTGGGAAGACAATTCTCTCAATCGGAAATGACTAAACTCTTCATTGCACCACACAAACTCTCAAGATGTGTTAGAATACAGGAGAACGGTTATAAGGTATTATCTAGGTGGTACAGAACCCCAGACAAGATCTCCTCGTTCTATCCAAGTGTCCCAGACAAATGCTGGAGATGTGAGAAAAATAAAGGTTCTTTTTTCCATATCTGGTGGGAATGCCCTCTGCTAAAGCCCTGGTGGGAGAAAATATTCAAATTAACCAATAACATATGCAAGACAAACCTCCCCACTTCCCCTGAGATTGCACTATTGTCCTTTGGCATACAGGGGGTGGACATCCACAAAAAAACCCTCTTTTCCTTTCTGATATCAGCTGCACGTCTACTCATCCCCATAAACTGGCGCAGTTCAGTCATCCCTTCTATAGACCACTGGATAGCCAAAGTCGATCAATTCTACCGCCTTGAAGAACTCTCACATTGGGAGTTAAAATCAAGAAATACATTTCTTAGTATTTGGTCTTTATGGAAATTATATAGAAATTTTACTTAATATCTTTTATTTTATATCCAGGTGTTCCGAAGTTCTTTGTTACACTTTCAGGTTTTCTGACATATGCATATGATATCTATAATGGATATTCATATTTTGTCTTTACACAGTTGTGACGATTGTAACTCAAGCTTTATACTGTATTTGCACTATTGTGTGATATTATACAATATTCATATGTATGGATTATTTAATAAAAAAAAAAAAAAACAAAAAAAAAAAAAAAAAAAAAAAAAAAAAGTAACTTGATCCTTTTATAGATCAGGTCCTTATGGACGCGGCAATACCAAACATGTTTATTGATTTTTACTTTTAACATTTTTAACCAATTATGTGTGGATATAGGAAGGTGTTTTTTTTTGTTTTTTTTTACTTTTATCACTTTTTACTTTTTTTGGACCCAGACCTACTTGGTTCTTAAAGATCCAGTTGGTCTGATTGCAGTACACTATATAGTGTACTGCAGTGTATTGAACTCACACTAAGCCTGATCAGGCTTAGATATACCACAGCAAGCCAGATGCCTGTGAAAGTATCCGGTTGCCATGGTAACCATCGGGTCGCTGTCACAGCACAGCGGCCCGATGGGGGAGGGAGCTCCCTCCCTCAGTTTACCATTCAAGCATCGGCCGCTGCCACGCCGTGCATGCTTAGTGCAAAACTGGTGACATGCACAAGGACACAGCGCACTCACACAGGGATTTTATTATTATAGATATATTTATAGTATATTATAAATATATTCCCAAATACCATTCATTAGTTTTTTTTGTTTTTTTTTGTTTAGGGAACAATCATTAGAAAAAATAAAATGGCTTATTAGTTGTCCTATTAGTACATACAAAACCTATTCTAATCACAAAGGAGGTCGTTACTTTACAACACTGAGGTAAAGCGCTGCCTCATCCGCCTCTCCTACTTGTCTGGAATTATAATCCTGAACAGAGATCGAGTTGCCCCATGTCATTAAACCCCTAAGATTCTGCGTTCATCGGTGATCGTGGCATCTGACACATTGAGGCCTTTAAGGGGTTAATCAGTAGCTAAAAACAAAAAAAATTCATTTGCTCATGGAGAGACCTATGCTACCATCTTGATTGAATAAAATACTTCCTGATGTCATGATACTGGCTGGGTGAAGTGACTTCTGGCTGGGTGAAGTGACTTCATCACTAATGATGTCACAGCGCCCAGCCAGCGCGCTGACGTGGGCAAGATTTGGTTGCATTTCCATGATGGCCTCTTTATGAGCAAATGGATGAGGTAAGTATGTATTTCTTTTTTTTTACCTCCTTTTCAGGAAAAATGAATTCATTACCACGAAGCACAAGGAAATCCTGCTTCATGACAAATCTAATTTTTCCTGAAATTTGGATCAAAGTCCACTTTGTTAACTTTGATTCACTCAACACTAATCCTGAATAAAGCTGATAAGATCTTCAGCTGTATCTCTGTGGGAATGGAGGGTATAGACAGGACAGACTGTGGTGATGTGGGGCTGTGGTAATGGAGACTGAATACAAGTGCTGCTGCTCATTAGTCACATCCCCCCCCTCCTCCCTGTACTTAATGTCTCCTCCCTGTACTTAATGTCTCCTCATGAACTTCAGTCCTACAGAGATTCAGCTGAGGATCTTATCAGCTATATTCAGGATCATAATTCCTGACAAGTTGAAGAGGAGGATGAGGCAGCTCTGTAGCTCAGAGTTGTGAAGTAACTTGTCCTACTCTATGCTAAGGACAGGTTTTGTGTGTACTAATAGGACAATGGCCATTTTATTTCCCCTCATGATTGCTCCTCTGAAAAAATGAGCCATTATAACTAATGAAAGGTATTTGGGAATATATTTATAATAATGTTACAAATAATATTTGCACATTTTCAGTAATTTTATTTTCTTAATTCCTGGAGAACCCCTTTAACAATATACTGTTTGTCCTTTGTGGATTTATTTTCATGGTTAACAGTGGTCATACAGTAAGGAGAGTACAGCAATTTCTGCTACGGCCCACAGCAAGTCCTTTCAGACCCTAAATTGGACCGCAAAGATGTACTAGCCAACATAGGTTTTTGTGATATATTAAAGGCAAATGCATATTTATTTAATGTAATAACAACCATTGTTTATATACGCATTGCTACTATTTATATAACATATACACTCACCTAAAGAATTATTAGGAACACCTGTTTTATTTCTCATTAATGCAATTATCTAGTCAACCAATCACATGGCAGTTGCTTCAATGCATTTAGGGGTGTGGTCCTGGTCAAGACAATCTCCTGAACTCCAAACTGAATGTCAGAATGGGAAAGAAAGGTGATTTAAGCAATTTTGAGTGTGGCATGGTTGTTGGTGCCAGACGGGCTGGTCTAAATATTTCACAATCTGCTCAGTTACAGGGATTTTCACGCACAACCATTTCTAGGGTTTACAAAGAATGGTGTGAAAAGGGAAAAAAATCCAGTATGCGGCAGTCCTGTGGGCAAAAATGCCTTGTGGATGCTAGAGGTCAGAGGAAAATGGGCCGACTGATTCAAGCTGATAGAAGAGCAACATTGACTGAAATAACCACTCGTTACAACCGAGGTATGCAGCATAGCATTTGTGAAGCCACAACACGCACAACCTTGAGGCGGATGGGCTACAACAGCAGAAGACCCCACCGGGTACCACTCATCTCCACTACAAATAGGAAAAAGAGGCTACAATTTGCATGAGCTCACCAAAATTGGACTGTTGAAGATTGGAAAAATGTTGCCTGGTCTGATGAGTCTCGATTTCTGTTGAGACATTCAAATGGTAGAGTCCGAATTTGGCGTAAACAGAATGAGAACATGTATCCATCCTCTGATAGCTACTTCCAGCAGGATAATGCACCATGTCACAAAGCTCAAATCATTTCAAATTGGTTTCTTGAACATGACAATGAGTTCACTGTACTAAAATGGCCCCCACAGTCCCCATATCTCAACCCAATAGAGCATCTTTGGGATGTGGTAGAACGGGAGCTTCGTGCCCTGGATGTGCATCCCTCAAATCTCCATCAACTGCAAGATGCTATCCTATCAATATGGGCCAACATTTCTAAAGAATGCTATCAGCACTTTGTTGAATCAATGCCACGTAGAATTAAGGCAGTTCTGAAGGCAAAAGGGGGTCCAACACCATATTAGTATGGTGTTCCTAATAATTCTTTTGGTGAGTGTATACTTACCAATAATAAAATTTTATCTATAAAATGTCTAGAGAGACAGCTATTTTTTATATATTGCATTACCTAAATTAGTACAGTAAGTGTCATGGTGATTTTACACAATTTGATCTTCATAGAATTTATCTTCATAGATTATTTACTGAGATAAGAATTTTCTATTACAGAGCAGTATATTGTACAGAATTTTGGTTGGTGTTCTATTGACCAAAATAGTTTTTCCAAAATTTTTCTCTAATACTCACCCTACAAGAGTAGAGTTCACAAAGAACAAATCTATTGAAGTACATACAAGATATATAACAATTATAGTGACATTTTAGATAGTATTGTTACACCACCTAGAGCAAGAGAAAATTAGAGATGACACTTTCATTGTATAGTGCACTTGTCAACTTGTCTTATCACCAAAGTAAGATGAATTGAGAAATTGTCAAAAGTTAATATAAAAGCCTAACACTAGCTTGGTTTCATAGGGTTAGAGGAATGAATGACTAAGAATGTTGTTCTTATTATAAAGGTATACTAAAAAAAAGTAAGATGACAGTAGACATTCTATACATGGTATAGTCTCTAGTGATGAGCGGCAGGGGTTATATTTGAATTTGCGATATTTCACGAATATTTGTCATATAGTCTCTTATTCGTGAATTCGAGATAATTTTCTTGATTGCGAAAAATTGGCAATGTAATATTTGCGTAATGCGCGCGAAATACAGGCGTGGGTCACTTTTGCTACATTTTGCAAGCTGCTAGAAGTTTCCTGAAACTGGATAAAATGGTTGGCATGGCAGAACATTAAAAATGGCTTTATATGCAGTTAGAGTGCTCCAATATATTTGCGATTGTGCTAATCGGCACAAATTATTATTATTTTTTTTAAACCACTCAGTGGTCAGTATCTAAAAGCTCTTAATAAACTTTCTTTAAACCATCAAGCTTATCTGACCTCATCATTGTGGCTACATTTCTTTTTTAATTAATTCCTTTTACTTCAAAAGGCATGAAAACACAATTTTATGCCAAAACTTCTTATATACAGAATTTACATAAAATAAGGATAAAAAATAAAAAGAAGAAAAAGGACAAAATTAAAGGACAAAACAAAAAACAAGAACTAACAAAACAAGCAAAAAAGGAAAAATAAGGACGCATCCCATTTGTCCATGCAAGATAAGCTGATCTTCTTAACTGAGGATACTCCCTTGTTATTTCTTTAGGAAAAATTAAAATTTCGCATGCCGGTACTTGATATCTTTTAAGGAAATTCTCCTTGTCACAAGTCAAAAGGCTTTTTAACCGTGTAAAATATTGAAGACAAACGTACTCCAGTTGCCTCAAATTAGACTATTCTGTCATTTATTACCTGAAGATATCTCAACAACTCACTGTTTTCTCTCTTCTCTTCCACCGGTCTTTCTTCAACCTTAGTTTCCTTCACACACCTCTTTATACTAGGTTCACCTTGCCCCTTCTCTTCAAACATTTCTTTTCTTTTCCCATCCATAACAACATTAGTTGAATTTTCTGGCCTACTTTCTTGACTTAAACACAAAATTTCCTGGCTTAAAACTATCAGATCTTTTCCAGAAGACGAACTCTGTTCATGATCTACTCCACCACTCACATCACCACTCTTTTCTTTCGCACATTCACCTGTAGTATGTCCTTCCATCTCACAATTTGCACACCATGTATACAGTCAGGTCCATAAATATTGGGACATCAACACAATTCTAAAAATTTTGGCTCTATACACCACCACAATGGATTTGAAATGAAACAAACAAGATGTGCTTTAACTACAGACTGTCTGCTTTAATTTGAGGGTATTTACATCCAAATCAGGTGAACGGTGCAGGAATTACAACAGTTTGCATATGTGCCTCCCACTTGTTAAGGAACCAAAAGTAATGGGACAGAATAATAATCATAAATCAAACTTTCACTTTTTAATACTTGGTTGCAAATCCTTTGCAGTCAATTACAGCCTGAAGTCTGGAACGCATAGCCATCACCAGATGCTGGGTTTCATCCCTGGTGATGCCCTGCCAGGCCTCTACTGCAACTGTCTTCAGTTCCTGCTTGTTCTTGGGGCATTTTCCCTTGAGTTTTGTCTTCAGCAAGTGAAATGCATGCTCAATCGGATTCAGGTCAGGTGAGTGCCTTGGCCATTGCATAACATTCCACTTCTTTCCCTTAAAAAACTCTTTGGTTGCTTTTGCAGTATGCTTTGGGTCATTGTCTATCTGCACTGTGAAGCGCCGTCCAATGAGTTCTGAAGCATTTGGCTGAATATGAGCAGATAATATTGGCCGAAACACTTAAGAATTCATCCTGCTGCTTTTGTCAGCAGTGACATCATCAATAAATACAAGAGAATCAGTTCCATTGGCAGCCATACATGCCCACGCCATGACACTACCACCACCATGCTTCACTGATGAGGTGGTACGCTTAGGATCATGAGCAGTTCCTTTCTTTCTCCATATTGTTCTCTTACCATCACTCTGGTACAAGTTGATCTTGGTCTCATCTGTCCATAGGATGTTGTTCCAGAACTGTGAAGGCTTTTTTAGATGTCGTTTGGCAAACTCTAATCTGGCCTTCCTGTTTTTGTGGCTCACCAATGGTTTACATCTTGTGTTGAACCCTCTGTATTCTCTCTGGTGAAGTCTTCTCTTGATTGTTGACTTTGACACACATACACCTACCTCCCGGAGAGTGTTCTTGATCTGGCCAACTGTTGTGAAGGGTGTTTTCTTCACCAGGGAAAGAATTCTTCGGTCATCCACCACAGTTGTTTTCCGTGGTCTTCCGGGTCTTTTGGTGTTGCTGAGCTCACTGGTGCGTTCCTTCTTTTTAAGAATGTTCCAAACAGTTGTTTTGGCCATGCCTAATGTTTTTGCTATCTCTCTGATGGGTTTGTTTTGTTTTTTCAGCCTAATGATGGCTTACTTCACTGATAGTGACAGCTCTTTGGATCTCATCTTGAGAGTTGACAGCAACAGATTCCCAATGCAAATAACACACTTGAAATGAACTCTGGACCTTTTATCTGCTCATTGTAAGTGGGATAATGAGGGAATAACACACACCTGGCCATGGAACAGCTGAGGAACCAATTGTCCCATTACTTTTGGTCCCTTAACAAGTGGGAGGCACATATGCAAACTGTTGTAATTCCTACACCGTTCACCTGATTTGGATGTAAATACCCTCAAATTAAAGCTGACAGCCTGCAGTTAAAGCACATCTTGTTTGTTTCATTTCAAATCCATTGTGGAGGTGTATAGAGCCAAAAATGTTACAATTGCGTTGATGTCCCAATATTTATGGACCTGACTGTACGTGCAGGCCTCTTTATCATGACCATATTTCTTACATTTTCGACAAAATTCAGGCATTCCAGAGAAAAAAAGGTCAGCATTAGACCTACCCACACGAAAACGACTAGGTGGATAAACCAAATTTCCTTTTTCATCTTCAAAAAAGGTAACCAAAAATTTCTATTTGGATGTCCATAAGCCATACTGATTCAACACTTTCCCTTTTGGGATCGCTTTTTCACATTGTTTTTCAAGAAAGTTAACAATTTCTGCCTCCGGTACATGAGGGTAATCCTCACTCCCTGAAGAACAGGATCCTGATTAACATGCTCCGCAAGCCTTAAAACATGCCCATATACGTCGCTTGAAATGAAAACGACATGGGGGCGTGGCCAACTGCCGAACAGGGAGGAAGCGTCTACACAGAGCTCCTGCTCTTGAATCTTTATCTAGAGACATCCAGTGGAAATAACAGCTGGAAACGGCACAATATCTATCCTGCTGGATTACAAACTTCAGTTGGATCATTTTAAGCTCTCTCCCGGGCACGTAGGACCGCTAATAGCCAGAATCCATTTGCGGCCTAGCCACAGCGCCGGAGCCTCGGATCCACTCCACAGTGCCCATCTACACGGCTATCAACACAACGGCTAACCCGATAACAGGGCCCCACGCAAGAAGCTCTCCACTCCATCGGAGATCGCCTACTGGTAAGAGGAATTTCCTTAAGCCACACCGTTATAGGCGCTACACTAACTCCGGGCCCTGGGGACATTATCCCGCCATATAGCTGTATTTGTCTGATGTCAGCACACTAAAGCTGATCGGCGCTAATAAACAAGAGCCATACCTGTTGTGAGCAGGATAAGAATTAGGCCTGCAAGTGAGATCCGCCGCGATTCGGCAGTGTCTGGAGTGCCACGCTTCTATCTAGATATCCTGAGCGCGCCACCGCAAAGTAACAGGACTGATTATCTCGCTATTCCTGGTCAATCCCAGGTTTTAACAAGATCAACGATCATTCCTGTTTGCCCCCCCATCCACCCATCCACCTTTTCACCGCTACTCAGTTTTTGGCAATTAAAAGGTGAACATAAGAAAACTTGCTCTCGTTATATTTAAAGGTACAGTGACCCCTTTAGTGGCGAAGCATTATCAACTTCTTAAGGTGATACCACACAGCCATCTGACAATATTAACCAGAATATACCTTTAACAGCAAACAGCACCACCTACAGTCTATATAACATCTCATTATCCACAAGCTCAAATCTTATTAACACCTTCAATTTTGTGACCTTTCAAGCAATCTGTATTAAAGGACTGATGATGTATTAATTGCAAAGCCTTCCAGACACGGGCGCAGGTGTTTGTTTTCATAAAGTGGTTCCATCCATAAGCACATATGGTAAAGGTGGGAAGATTCAGAGGCACCAGCCAAGACTCCCTTATTCCTGCAAAACCTCCACATCTATCCCAACCAGGTCTGAACAAGTTCATAATGAAGAAAACACAAATCTCCTCTGGGGCACAAGTCTCAACTCCTAAAGGAGCCACACAGAAATCCATAATACGCTCCAAAGAAGGAGACAGTGAATATGAAGATGTCACAGAACCTACTACTGAACTGCCTCTATCCAGATCCTTCATATCTAGAGCTCTCTCAGACGCCTTAAATCCGGTGCTTGAAGAATTATCCGAAATAAAAAGAGAAATGAGGCAGATTGGCAATAGAGTCGAAACACTGGAAACCACGCAAACAGCTATTACTAATTACACTAAACAGGCTTCTGAAGCCTTCTCTAAATATCAACAACAAATTAATCATCTCCATGACTACATTGAAGATCAAGACAACAGAGGCAGGAGGAACAATATCCGCTTTAGAGGAATTCCTGAATCAGTTGCAAATGAAGCAATTCCCAAAGCAGTTGAAGAAATATGCAAATCCCTGTTAGCAGAAGACCCTCCCAACCCAGTTGTCATAAAAAGAGCCCATAGGGCCTTACGTCCCAAACCAAAGCCGGGTGACCCCCCCAGAGACGTAATCTGTAAACTCTTGAACTTTGTTCAGAAAGAAGCAATAATGCAAAGAGCCAGAGAAATGGAAAGCATTGAATATGAAGAAGCCACAATTCAATTATTCCAAGACATCGCACCAGTAACTCTGAACAAGAGACGTATGCTGAAACCTCTAACAGATCACTTAAGATACAAGAGAATCGCCTTCAGATGGCTGTTCCCTTTTGGGATGCTGATCACATGGAGGGAAAGAAAATACACCATAAGAACACCGAAAGATCTACCAGATGTCTTAGCTGCATTGGAAATCACGAACATAGATATTCCAGATTGGTCTATTGCAACAGATGTCCTCATACCGCCTGAAGTTCCAACCTCATCTTCGTGGGAAACCGTCCTCTCCAGCAAAGCTCTGAAGAATAAAAGAAGACAAGGGAAGATGACCCCCAGACGTCTTATGGCAGATGAAGATTGAAGCTATAATAGATAGATATCCTGTAATTTCACTTATATAGTGGTTGCTGACTGCGCTCTCCTAACTTTTCCCACTGTTACTTTAAGAGGGAGACTTACTCCCATACTGGTCCTGATGTGCAGCGCGAGGTCTCCTCCCCCCCCCCCCTTTCCTTTCCTTCCCTGTTCCCTCCCTCCATCTTCCCCCTCCCACTTTTGGGGGGGTGATTGCGCTGCACTTTTGGATCATAACCCAGAGTCACTCAGCAAATCCTCTCCACCTCATATTATGCTCTCTTATTACTGTATAACTGTTGATATTTTCTTTAACAGTAGTTAGTACTTACTACATATCGCCACCTGTGCCGTACATGATATGTTTCTTTTGAGAAAGATTATTCTATACATGTTATATTACCTTTTTTTAGGTGTTCTTAAGACCTATAATCTACATGTTCCCGCTCATTCTCCTCCCCGGAATGTCATTTTGGGAAAGTTTTCTAAATGTATGTTTAAATTTAATCTTTTTTTTTATTTTCTATGTTCTTAGAATGGCTTTATCCCCTTCCCCATAACTATCCTCACCCACACCTGTACCCAAAGTACCAAAGAGTGTCCTTGGAAGATATGAACACCCAGTAGAAGCAGAACGGAGCATCACATCAGTGAGTAAATTATATGCACAAAACCTCACACATACCTCTCCTCATGGCGGAACTTAAGGTTGCTACCTACAATGTCAGAGGCTTCAAGTCCCCCATGAAGAGAAGTCAAATCATTAACCAACTAAGCAAGGAAATGGTCAATATAATATTTTTACAGGAAACACACTATAAGCATAATAAAATACCCGATCTATCCAAGACTAAATACAACCTCTGGTTCCACAACACATCACCAACCTCCAACAAATCTGGAACTAGCATAGGAATACACAGAAATACTGATTTCCTCCACAAATCCACCAAGTCAGATGATGAAGGGAGATATCTAATGATCAAAGGAGAAATTAACTCCCAATTATTTACTTTGGTCAATATATATGCCCCTAACACTGCTCAAAGGAAATGGCTAGATAAATTCTGGCCTGAATTTGAAGCTTTCCGAGAAGGGTTAGCCATAGTAGCCGGAGATTTTAATGTGACAATCAACCCTCATATTGATTCCTCAACAGGTAAATCAGCTCTTCCAAACAGATCTCTAAGACTCATAAAAAGATCCTTACACAAAAATTCCCTGATTGACGTTTGGAGAGCTTTCAACCCAAAAGAAAAAGACTTCACCCATTTTTCTGCACTGCACAATTCTTATCAAAGGCTCGATTACATCTTCATTCCAACTAACATCCTGCAATTCTGTACAGAAACCAAAATAGGTTCTATTTTACATTCAGACCACGCACCAGTTTTCCTCACTCTCAAAACACCTAACTCCTTGCCAAAATATTTTAACTGGTGCCTGAATGAAACCTTACTTAGCTCCACAGATATACACGACGCCATAAACAAAAAACTAAAAGACTACTTCAAAGATAATACACAAGGAGGAACACCCCCACAATTTATATGGGAAGCGCATAAAGCAGTAATCAGAGGAGAGTTCATTTCCCTTGCCTCAAACCTAAATATAACTAGGCAGAAAAAGACAAATGAACTGTTCTCTATAATATCCAAACTCGAATGCTACCACAAACGCCTTAAGAAAAATGACATCCTTGATAAACTTAACAAAGCCAGAGTAGAGTTGAAAGCGCATCTTAACGCACAAACGGCAAAACTATATTTAGCCTTAAAACAGAAAATCTTTGCACATGGTAACAGATCCTCTAAATTTATGATCGCTATGCTACGCCAACAAAAACGCAAATCCAGGATTTCAAGTATTAAAACATGTGATCAGACATTACATAAGGATGATCCTGCCATTGCCCAAGCTTTCCATGATTTCTATTCCGAACTATATAATATTAATATAGCAGATCCTGATAAAACTAAACAGAATAAAAGCAACTTACTTCTGACTTACTGGGTAAACTTAATTTACCAAAACTCAGCGAAGAGCACAAGCTAAGTTTATGTGCCCCTATTTCTGAAGGAGAAGTCATGGAAGTTCTGAAAACAATTGCTAAAGGGAAATCACCAGGGCCTGATGGCCTACCAGCCCTATATTATGCAACATTCAAAGATACTTTAGTCCCCCACATGGTCCAGGTATACCATGCAGCTCTAAAAGGTTTACCCTTCACCCCTCAAACATTAAGTGCTCATATTACGCTAATCCCTAAACCTCAAAAAAATCATACACTCTGCTCTAGCTACAGACCCATCTCCCTATTAAACCTAGATCTGAAAATATACTCTAGAATCTTAGCAGCCGGAATAAAACCTTTACTCCAGGATTTGATTAATCCTGATCAAACAGGCTTTGTTTTAGGCAGAGAGGGTAAAGATGGTATGTACAAAATTATTAATACTATTTCCCTAGATAAGAAGAATAAAACTCCTATTGTACTGCTCGGGACAGATGCTGAGAAAGCTTTTGATAGAGTGGCCTGGCCCTTTATCAATAGCACTCTGGAGAAATTTGGATTCCCTATTACATTTATCAAAGCTATTTTCTCTATGTATGCATCCCCCTGTGCTTATATAAAAGTAAATGACACTCTGTCCCGAGCGGTGCATATTAATAATGGAACTAGACAGGGATGCCCTTTATCCCCCCTATTATTTGTTTTGTCAATGGAACCCCTGTTACAAGCCATAAGACAGAACCCCGATATTAAAGGCTTAAGCTGTGGTGCCTTGGAGATAAAACAAGCTGCATATGCAGACGACCTACTGTTGGTTATTTCAAATCCTAAACAAGCTTTCCCTCTTATAATTGATATTCTAGACAGATTTGGAGAAATATCCAACTTCAAAATTAATATCGCCAAGTCACAAGCGATGGGCATACTATATTCACACAACGCTCTCAAATCTCTAGAAGAAGACTCGCCCTTTCAATGGACCAAAAATTCTCTGAAATTCCTAGGTGTTAATATTCCCCTTGACCTTAATAGATTATTCACCTTAAACTTCACCCCACTCATTAACTCCATACCAAATATATTGAGTTCCTGGAAACCTTCATTTCCTGGCTAGGACGGAAAAATATGTTCAACACCTTAGTTCTGCCCAAACTTACATATCTTATACAGGTTCTCCCAATCAAACTCCCAAAGCACTTCTTGACCTCCTTCAAGAAAATTTGCTCAAATTACATATGGGGTAATATAAGACCAAGGATTTCACATGATATTCTAAAATTACCCATGACCAAGGGAGGGATTGGCGTCCCTTCTTTGGACAAGTACATTAATGCTGTTCACCTAAGCAGAATTATAGATTGGATGAAACACCCTAAACATAAAACCTGGATTTCACTAGAAAAAGAACTAACAAAGTACCCTATAAAAGGGCTAGTGCTCACAGATCCACACAAAATCCCCCTTATAAATAAGGACAATATACTGGTTCAAGCCACACTATCAGTCTGAAAAACAAAACATATAAGAGACACATGCTCAAAATTCCCCTCTCACTTAAGTAAGCTCAATGACTTCCTCATCACAACCGGTGAAGGTTATACAACTCTACCAACACAAATACGCAACAGTAATATAGCACCTTCTGACCTCCTAGACTCAGATGGAGCCATATTAAGCCTACAAGCTATGAGAGAGCATTTTGACACTCCTAAACTGAGCTACCTTCAGCACAACATCATATTGAAATCTCTAAAAATAGCTCTATCGCAAGACCATCAGACCAGAGAACCTTCTTGGTTTGAAAAACTAATTTCTCAAAAACAGACTCCAAGAAAACTCATACATATGATAAGCAAGAATTTACTCCTAAGTGACACGCCAAAATCCCTTTACTTTTTGAAAGAATGGGAAAGAGACTTAAATACCTCATTTACGAATGAAGACACCAAAGAAATATTACTCTCGCCCAAACTTTCCTCAAGATGTACTAACATACAAGAAAACACATACAAGGTGATATCCAGATGGTATCTCACACCTGTTAGATTAAGCCAAATGTATAGCACTACTTCTAATGTGTGCTGGAGATGCCTCAAGGAGAGAGGCACCTTTCTGCATATATGGTGGTCTTGCTCATTTGCACAATCATTCTGGAATTGGGTTTTCGCTCATATTAATTGCATCTTGGACAAAAAAGATTCAAAGAGGATCACCAGTTGTCCCAAGATCGCTTTATTAAACATTATGCCAAACTCATTATCCTTATCAGAGAAAAGGCTTTTAAGACCCCTTATTGCGGCAGCCAGACTTATCATAGCAACAAATTGGAAAGCACATGGTCCTCTGCCGGAGACACTCTGGATTCACAAAGTCGCCTCAATCTCCAGACTAGAAGAACTGTCTCAGTGGGAATTGAGGTCACACCACAAATACAAGATAATGTGGTCCCCGTGGCACAATTGGAGATCCTCAATACCTTAATCCTTACTATATTGTTTTGGGCCCACGAGTTCACAAACACTAATATTATATAAGCAGACATCTCTCCTGAACTATACTGACCTAGTTCATTTCCTCCTCTTTCATACCCGACACTCACATATTTTGCTCTCAATCAGGTACTTCCACCTTCCTTTCCCCTCCCTTCCCACTCCCTCCTCCACTTGTTATGTTTTGTTCTCATTATGTCTCCGGTCTTGATATCCTAATTATTAGATCTTGGCCACTATAAAGCATGAAAAAAATGCGGTAACATATCCCAGCTACCCCCACGGACATCCCTCCCTAACAGATTAGTAACAGCTTGAGATGTAGTTGCCTCTGGTAACTATAGGAAATGGATGACAGTGGGGATACCAGGGTGTGGTGAATTATTTTCCAATTTGTTAAATTAGTACTCCTTTACTTTAAAGATATTGTTTCTTTCTTGCTCTTAACTTCCTTGCTACCCAATATAAGTCAACGGACTGAGCACCCTTGTTCACCTACTTTCTGTGGGCGTAAAAGTCCCTTGTATTCTTTTCTTGATAACTAGGGTTGGAAATTATCTTTGACTGTTCACCACTATGTCTCGGTTACTACTTACGTGTAATTTGGAATGTGGCTTTCGCAAGCTTGATTTGCAAGACTGTTTTGTAACCCCCTTTTTATCTTTGAAAATCAATAAAAAGATATTAAAAAGAAAAAAAAAAGAGATGAAAACGACATCGTATATCCCACGACTTGGAAATTCCAAAACCGAAAGTATCCAGTCCTTCTTAACAGCCAACAGACCAAATAATATTTTCTCCACCAAGAAAAAAATACTTTTTCCTTTCTTTGCAGTGTCCAGCAATACAAAATGAATTCCTTCTCTTATCCAGGCGTAGAACGGCACTTCCTCTTCTCCAGACTCCGAATCCATCTGAACTTCCATTTCAGCCATCCTCCAGACTTCCAGAAACCCTCACCCACTAAAGCAGGCAGGCAGATGATCGCCTCTCGTTGCCCCGGGACTAAGCCTCACCTCCATTAGCAGCAAGGGGTCCAGCAGCAGCTATAAACTACTGCCTTTCCCCAAGGTTAATCGGCACTAATAATGCGAGTATTTTGCTGCAATACGTGAAAATTCATATTTTAGCAGGTCTGCATGTATGTATGGACAGCATAACCTATCACACTACTTAACACACTGCAACAGCTACGCTATATCAGGATATAACCTACACTGACTATCTCTCACTAACTATCTATATTTTATATATATATATTAGCTATCTAACTATCTATCTAATGTAGTGTGGAAAGCACAGATCAAAGCAATGACACTGCTGTCTCTCTCAGAACTTTAAAAAAACTGCACAAAATGGCTGCTGGGAAGGTTCTTTTATAGTAAGAAGTAGGCAACTTTTCTATTTGTTGCTAAGGATGTTGCTAAGCTCAGATACAGACATTGCAGGATTCTCATTGTCCCACAAGCAAGAAGGGAGGTTACTGATGAAAAAAAAATAGAATTTCCTTTAGATGAAAGAATTTTGACACCTCTGTCATGACCTTTGTAAAAAGTCTTGGAGCTGAGACCGAAAGGAAGTACCCGGAATTGGAAGTGGCACAGTTCTCCCTTGAACCATATCGCCAGTCTCAGGAATCTCTGATCTTCTTTCCTGATGGCTATATGGTAATAGGCGTCTGCCAGATCTAATGTTACCATAGAGCCATTCCCTGGGAGCAGGCTGATTACTGTCTTTATAGTTTCCATTTTGAACTTTTTGTATATGATGTATTTGTTCAATATCTTCAGGTTTATTATTACCCTGAACGAGCCGTTTGGTTTTCTTACTAAGAAGACCGGGGAATAGAAACCTTTCCTCTGTTCCTGCTTTGGAACTGGGATGATGGCCCCTTTTTCCAGCAGAAGTGTCAGTTGGTGATCCATGGCTTTCTTGCTTACTTCCTCCAGACGAGGGTTCTCCATATATCTGTCTGGTGGGCAGGATTTTAGTTCTAGACTGTACCCGTTTTTAATTACCGATAGAACCCATGGAGAGGCCTGGATATTTACCCAGGCAGGATAGAACTGGGACAGTCTTCCTCTCACCATGCCATTGGCGTCATTGAGAAGAGGTGTGGGCGGATTTATCAGGGTTAAAAAGGAACCCTTTGCCTTTACCCTTATTGGACTGCCAGGATGATCTTGCATCCTTTCTCTTTTGGTCAGGTCTACCACGTTTCTGGGAACGAAAGGAGCGTCTTTGGTGAAAGAATTTAGATTCTGTAGGGAACCCTTTCTTCTTATCTGAAGCTTTCTCCAGAATGTCATCCAAGGCCGTACCGAACACCCTATCCCCCTCACATGGTAACGTGCACAGCTTGTTTTTAGAGGCTGTGTAACCAGCCCAGGTGCGTAACCATACTGCTCTTCTAGCAGAGTTAGAGAGGGCGGCTGATCTGGCTGACAGTTTCACTATATCCGATGACGCATCTGCCATGAAGTTAGCGGCCTCCTTTAGCATTGGTATGGAGGCCAAGATGTCTTCCCGTGGAGTGCCTGACTCTATATGTTCCTCTAATTGTCCCAACCAAAGGCCTAGGGTTCTTGCAGTATAAGTAGCAGAGATCCCAGGTCTTAGAGTAGCCGTAGAAGATTCCCACATCTTTTTAAGAAGGCTCTCACATTTTTTGTCCATCGAATCTCGTTTTTTCTTGTCTCCTAACCCAGCAAACAATAGATCCTGTACTGAAAGGGGTTCTCTTGGCTCTTCCAGATTTATCGTAGCCCTGATTGTTTTCAGTAGAGAATCCGTCTCTTCAACTGAACAGAGAGGTTTACCGTATGCTTGATCTGAGGCATCAGGATCGGAATTAGATGATATTTTACCCTCATCTAATTCAGCGTCTTGTACAGAGGCTATGGCTCCGGAGGTAGACGGTCTGGGCGGTAATGTAGATAATTTAGCTTCTACCGCTGCACCCACTTCTTCTTTAAATATGGTTTTTAGACTCTCTACTAAAGATGGGGTCTCCTTATACCGGAGGGAAGGTGGAACATTAAGCAAAGTTCTGCGGCCCTATCCCCTGCCTCAGCCCTCCGGCCAGAGCCGGGATAACAAACCAAAGGCTGGGCGTCTGACTGGTCCATACGGCAAGTCCAGACCTTCTGAGGGACAGGAAAACAACTGGAGAGGAAGAGGGAAGGGGCCTTATATGGGCTGGTCCACAAGTTGTTTCCTGTCCCTGAGAAGGCGGGATAATCTCCATGTTACTGCCGTTGTGGAGGCGTGGGAAAAATGAAGATTAAATTCTAATGGCTGATAACACTAGTTTGGGACTGAAATTATGGAACTGTGAATTATATCTTTGTCCAATCCATCATACACTGCCAGAGTGGTCTGGGTTGGATAGAGAAGAAAAGGAAAAAGAATATATAGAATCAGAGTCACTAGATTTAACAACATTGTAATCGTCTATATGGTTTGCAGAGCACCAGCATTGAATGGGTATTTACGACTATTTGTATATACAAATGCCTCCTGGGGTCATGTGATTCTTCTTCTTAATCTTTCCTGTCTTCTAAATTGAAAAATGGCTGATGCCATTTTGAGAAATTTGCTCAAATCGAAATGCCAGAAAATCATAATTCTTAAAAATTCATGTGAAGTTAGAATCGATTTAGAATCGATTTGCTCATCTCTAAACTCCACCTGTGATGCTAGATCATCCTATGTTGCATCAGACTCTATAGCCCTTGTACTTTATTAGGTGAGGTGTTGACTATAAATCACCTATCCTTATTCTTTACCTGAGTGAACATTGTAGAGCCACAGCATTCCCTAAAACACAATAAATCTCTTTGCTCTGATGACTAGTAGGGGTTTGAATGAAGGACCCCTGAATGATAAAAAATTGGTCATCAAGGATTTATTTTTTGGCCAATAAGCACAAGAACAAACTTTAAATTAGAATATTTAACATCAACATGTTTTTGAATACCATGAATAGGATCCACCCATAAACCTTTTTATTTATTCTATTGGCAACAACTGCAAAAAATACTAAATAAAGATGAAAAAAGTGCCTATAAAATGCAGAGCAAGTGTTAATGGAAAAGTACAAGCATGAGAAACAGATTTAATACAGTAATTAATGACCTCTATTAAATATTTTTAAATAAATGTGGTAGTAAGTATGTCAAAATGAGAACCTTGTTACATAGATACAGAACATTTTATACAAGATATATTATAAAACCGTTCCCTTAAATAGTACTTTCACAGTGTATAGTAGTATCCATTTATTTCACTAGTGTTTTTCAAGAACATCGAAATCAAATGCTGTCAGGCCTCATAGAACATGCAATGCTATCACCAGTTATTATTAGAACTCGGTTTACACTTGAAATAGCAGCATGTAATGCACTTCATAATCATGAAAAGTCAAATTATAAAACACTGTCTAATCAATAACTTGGCAAGTTTTTCAGAATATGATTATATTTTCCCAGGCAGTACATGCTTTCAAAATTCAGTAATATGTATTTTGTTACAGTGTTTATTACTTGTGTAATATGTATTTGTTATTGCAGTTAAAATTTTTTAAGAATATTGAAACCATCATATGTGGTATGTTATATCATAATAATAATAATAATAATAATAATAATAATGATTAGGGTTGAGCGATTCAAGCTTCTGATCATAGATCTGAGGTCGATTTGTTTTTAAAAAAAACTTTGTTTGTAATGCTGTTTCCTTACAGCATTAAAATTTATGTGCTCCGTGTAGGAAAACTTTTTCTCGGAGGGTGGAGAGTGAAAGTAGAGAAAATTTGTTTATTCTCTCTGTGTATATAATTTACAAATAAATACAGTTTTAAATATTTCAAACAATAAAGTATTTTATGATCATATAATTTTAAACCAAAGTATTAACAAAGGCAACCTGTCTGGGTTTTCTGGAGCCTGTTCGCCGCATGTGCATGTCCTCATGTAACCACATGTTTTTACTTATACATTGCTCCTGAGGAAGGGGGTATCTACGCAGCCCTCGAAACGCGTTGAGCCTTGATTCAATAAAAGGAATATTCCAGAAGTCCTTTGTGTGGAGACTGCAGTTTGTTCCTGCGATTCTACAAGCGATACTGGCCGGGGAAGTTTAGCCTTTGTTATTTATTTAGCTATGGCTGTATTTACCTATCATTATTACCATAACTGAGGTGGTCAAACCCACTTTTTAACCACTGTTCCTTTAATAACGAACAGCCGTTCTTTTATTTACAGACCACACATATTTACTACTCTAGAGAATACTAGATCTTTAGTCTCTCCCCCTACCCTATCTCTTTTCACACAGGAGATTGGCACCTATATTGTGGCTGGGTTCTTTTGTTTTTCTTTTAGTCTACTCATGTAACCACTACATTCAACTCCTCCTAACAGCTTGGTCAGAACATCCTAGCTGGCAGTTAATTGATGAAAATGACCATTCTGCTTCTCTCAGTCAATGATCCCTCTCCTCAAAGTCTGTCAACTGAGCAAAATGTATTTGGATGTGTTGTAGAGGATTGTTTAGCATTTAACAATCTCTCACCAAGAGATGCACTGCTTAAAAGAAGACTGTGAGAGCCTTTTTATAGGATAGTGGGAGGGGGAGCATTGTTTGTGGCAAGAACCAGTGTCTACTCAGACCACACTTATGATCATTTACATAGGCTTGAACTGTGGGCCTCTGAACAAGGTTGGCCCCTAATCTTCCACCCCCTGCACAAGTGGTACATAACACAGTAGACCTACAGATAGGAAGCTTACAGCACCTCAACCAGCCTAAGCTCATAAGAAAAAAACTAGATAGAGTATTTAAGAAACAAGGGTACCCAGTGTATTATTATAGATGCAATCATGTGCCTGAGATGACTTATAAGCAAAGAATTAGGCCAGCCAGTATCCTCCTTTCCCAGGGACCTGCCTTCTCAAAGTCGCTACAGGGACCTCTATAATAAATTATCTTGTAGCATCTTGATGCTGTCTGCTGCTGTGTGGGCAGGTAATATTTGAATGTATCTGTACAGTGGGCATCCTCATTTATTTTAATTTTTTTTGCTAAGCCCTAGGCACCCCAATGCAACACTGTTTTCATATCTGCCTAAGACATAACCAAATGTTGAGATTTTCAGCAATGGGTGCCTTATATTTTTTGTCATTGAGTGTTCATATCAAAGATGCAGGGTTTCAGTAAAAAATACACCAAACTATAACATACCAGCTGAATTTTCACTTGTTGCCTAATACATCAAAAGATCCAACCACTTGCCATGTGCTATTGTTACAAGATATTCAAATGTATTCACTCCACCTTTAATGCTATGGTTGATCTGTGTATTTTGGATGCCGGAAGTACACACCCAAGGCACAAAGGCTCCAGAGTAGGCTCACTGTACAAGAACTCTCTAACCAACTGCTAGTCAACTGCTAAAGCCAAAGCTTGTGGAAAATGTCACAAACTGAGAATGTATCAATATCCTATTACAATAAATCTTTAAAGCATCTGCTTAATATAAAAAAAAGTAATTAAAATGTACAGATCCAGCCAACAGGTAAATGCAACAATGGCAAAAAGGCATTTTTTATTTATTTATTTTTTTAGAAACCTGAACCTTGCCGTTTGAAAGCTTAATGGAATAAGAAATAAGGCTGAGGAGAAACTGGAGATATCTGAGAAAAATGCAAATATGAGAAGATGCAAGGCTCTTTAAATGATGCAGTACTCACTGAGCACTCAATGAGACTGCATGTAAAATTACATAAATGACAAGATGCCTGTAAATAGACATGTTACTTTAGCTGGAAAGACAAAAAGAAAGTCCTCCTGAACATCCAGTCATTTATTCAAGTTCATCATATTTTATTGTGTTAATATTTTACTATTCTTTAATTTAAAAAGGAAGCAGCAATGTGTTATATGCTGTGTATGACCTCTAAGGGTCTCACTACTTGCCTTTGGGTACATCATAAATATTGGTAATTATTGGTTGGTTCACAAGTCAGACAAATGTAATAACAGCCAACATCTCCATACCATAAATTGTCTAGATCCAACCATGGTATGTAGGAGCATCTGGAAAAAGCAACTTATGTGTTCTAGCACAGAGTTCCTCTGTTGTTGATTTCAGCCCCTATATGTCAGTAAGGGTAAACAGTATGCATGCTGTAGAATACGTGAACAAACAAAAGCTCTTTGCAGCACTAGTTCTTAACAGCTTTGCAGACCCAGACTGGTAATCTGCCCTGCCCAGCAGTCAGTGGGCTGCCCACCATGTGTTCAGGCATGCAGAGTTGCCTGTGCCCCCTTATTGAATTATTGACCTTATTATGACAACAGTTGGAGAATAGACTGATCCCCTGACTAGTGTCACTTTAACATTGGTGGCTCAGTAGCAGAAGCATAGAGCAACACCTATCCCTCCTCCCATGCGTGCATGCAGGAGCATGGCTACACAACTATCTATGGGTTCATGTGCAAGCATCAGGGATAAGCGCCACACACTGCTATCACTACCAAAGCACCAATGTTACTGTAGAGTTCAGATGGGCCTTCTACAGATCCAGCTTCTGGGAAGTGCGGCCACTGAGAGTCTTAATTTCAGAAAACAAATGAAGAGGACTGTGAAGGGACTGAGAGTTGTTACTAACACTCAAGAGAATACTGGTGATGACTCTGACATTGAGGAAAACTGAGGATAACACTTGTGAGCAGATGAGTCTATGGCTGAAACCTGAGAGGACACTGGAAATGACACTTTAGATGACCACCTCTAAATATAGTGTGTTATATTTATAAGATGGGTTGTCCCATCTCAACAATTGTCGCATATCACTAAGATATACTACAATTGTCAGATAAGAGAGGTTACCATTTCTGGCATCTCCAGAATAGAGCCCATGAAGTAGAAAGCCTGTTCATGCGCAATTTCCTTTATATTCAACGCTATGAGTTTCCTAAAAATAAGTAAGCCACTGGGCTATTTTCAGAAGTCTCATAGCAATTAAAGGAGAATGTACCGAGCATGGACACCTCTACATTCACTGCACTGGGACTGCCAGGAATAGCCAAGACTGAGCTTGGCTATAATCAGATCTGCATGAAAATAAAAAAAGTAACAAAAGTGGACATACCCTTTATGATCAGTACATGGGGTCTGGATAATAAGAACAATTACACTTTTGAGAAATTAGAGCAATTTATGTTCTGAGTTCTCTTAGCTACATTTATAAATTGTCAGTAATTCCTTTTATAGGGAGTACATTTTAACAACACACAAGGTATCCAGGTAGAGTATGTTATCACATCTATCAGGCAGGCGGCTTGATTTTGCAGTGTTTGGGCTTCAGGCAACATAATTTCAGATAACACTCGTCATGAAATTGAGAGTCATTATCAATCATGCAAGAGAAATAAGACAAACTAGCACAAAACTCAACAGCAAAGGTATTGCATTTCATAGCAAAGTAAAATCCTAATTTCAGCTCTTCACAACACTCTTTTTTTTAAAAGCCATAATTCTCCTTAAACGTTGCAATAAATGGACCTTTTAAAACAGAGTTTAATTCACACCACATTAAGAGCTAAATGAATACATAATGTTTTTGATCAATCCATGTTCTAATTATGTGCAAGTAACAATGTAATGTAGATCAATATCATGGAGCAGATGTTTTAGCTACAGATAGATGTAAATGAGTTCATCCCAAGGTATGGGCAGGAGAAAGTTCTTGATAACCTCATATTTATTACTTGTGCAAGGATGGAAATTATCTATTGCTCCATCTATTCCACACAATGATTACTTGTATCAATTTAAACTTTAAAGATTCTGAATTGCGCAACAATATGAGGTACTAGAGTCTGTGACATCACTTATTATTAAAATGTAATAAGCAGAAGAAGAATCTGAATCTAATGTACATGCTTTATTATACCTCAGAGAGCAGAAAGCTTTAGTACTAAATGAAGAGACACGTTGGCATTTTTTCACATGTCGTGGTTTAATGGCTGTAAATTTTCTGTTATGCTGGTAAAAATAATCACGATTTTTTTTTGTATAAGATGGAGCTGCTTTTTATATATTTTTTTTATATTTATTACAAACATCTGTAAATGTCTTATTTTTATTACATAATATATCCTGTAACAATAGTCTATAAAAGACATCTGGGTGGACATTAAGGTGGAGATTTATCAAAATTTATTTGATTTGATCCCACCATTTAATTTTTCAAAGGGGCTCTGAAAAATGAAAGGTGGAATCTGATTGGTTACTATGGGCACCTAGGCCAGTTTTACTTTATATCAGTTTTGATAAATGTCCCCTTTAGAGTATGTTCACACGACAGATTTTGAATATCCAACTACAAAACATTCCAAAATCAGCTCCAAAAAAGGGCACATTCACACTGCAGATTTTACAGGGAAATTTTGCTGCGGACAGCCACACTAAAATTCCACAGAAAACCTGCCCACTGTCGTGTCCTTTCTGCCCTCCTTACATTTCAATAGGAGGCAGCGCTAAGGATCGCTGAATGGTGGGAGGCAAAAAGGTCCAGCCGTCGGCTGGTCTTCAGCCAAATTTTGGAGCTCTCTCTGCAACAAAATTCCTCTATAAAAGCCATTGTGTGTGTGGCGAAACCAACCTCGCCACTGGGTGCTGGAGAAGCCTGGTTGCCAGCCTCTTGCCCCAGGATTATGGGCCCTCTCATCAGCCCATGCTAAACTTAAACCCCATGGCGATTTGACTGTGTTTGTGGCATCTCAGCGCTGTTCGGATATATTGAGCGCTCACATCCAAACCATCTGGGGATAAGTTGAATGTGGGGGTTCTGTTCAGTTTGATAGGAGTTATGTATTTTTGTGTAGTTTTGCTGTTGTGAATAGAGGTATCTTCTGTACCTAGTTGGCTTACCACACCCAGTTAAGCCAATTATCACACAGCCCAACTCTGTAAAAACTGGTTTTGGGCAGAAAAGCCATGCTTCCTTTGGTCACCCCTGGTCTAATTCGTGCCATTTTTGGATATGTTAAATGTCTATGTTTTATGCAATAGCTGCACAGTTAAATATTCTTATGTCTTTTATTGTCTTTTGCTACCATGTGGCTAATGAAGTTTTGCCTCTGCCCTTGGAGATAAATTGGATTACTTCCCTATTGTCTCCAGGACAGAAGACATTGTGTAAAACTGTGTATTCTCCAGATGGGAGGATTTTGTGTGGGAGTGTCTGAGTGTATTGTACGTGGTTACTGGTTGTTTTACAAAACCCTGTGGGTGGTTCTAATGTGTAAGAATGTGTTTTTAAGATCAATAAACACACAGCTCTGGCTGACCACTGTTTGACCCTCAACACAGAGCTTGGTCTCGTTCTTGGGGGGATTCACTGTATGCTGTTAGAGACTGATTGCTAGGAGTGTAAGTCGCTTGGGTGCGTATCCTATTCGTCTGCTAGCAGCTATTCGTGAGGTTCTGTTCGGGAGTTTGGTGTTCTGTAAGTAGCTGTGCCTGTAGCTCTGGAAGGGGAAGATCGCCTAAACGGTTTTAACCCCTTTTATGCCCGGGGTGTCATTACAGTGTGAACATCCCCTTACTTTTTACTTTACAGCATTTGTTCTAACAGATGTGGATGTAGTCTTACAGAGCAAACCTTGAAATGTTTCAAAAAGTCTCAGCAATTTTGTTTAGTGTCGACCGAATTGAAGTATCCAAAGTGGGCTTTGATCCGAAATTTAGGGAAAATTTTATTTGCCGTGAAGCTGAATTTCCTCATGCTTCGTGGTAACAAATCAAGTTAGGGGGAAAAAAAAGCAAACTCACCTCATCCATTTGATCACGTAGAGGACACCATGGCCATCTTGATTGAAGATCCAGCGAGAAATCATGTGCACGGTGACATATGTCATCACCACACCGAGTGGTGTGATGACATCATCACGTACCGGGCGGGATTTCGCACTGGATAATCAATCATGATGGCCATGGTGGCCTCTATGTAATAAAATAGATGAGGTGAGTATTTTTCTTCTTATCGAATTAACCCCTGAAAGCCACAATGTGAATCTCAGATGCTATGATCAGCGATGAACTCGGCATCTGGGGAGTTCAATGACGGGAGCTCTGCAATCACTGTTCCCTGTCATTCCTCCTAATTACAAAGAATTGCGCTTTGTGACAAAAAGTAATTCATCATAAAGCAATTTTTTTTATTTTATATTCAGCGAATCAGCCAAATCGAATTTTCTGAAACTTCTCTCATCTCTAATTGTGTTACTAATTCAACTTTGGTACAACGAGACAAAAGACAATTTGAATTGCACACGTGTACATACAGAGAACCTCTCCAGCAAAGTCTAGCAAATTCACACCACACACGGATAAACTTTGAATCTTCTTTTTATCTCCACAATCTGATATCCAAAATCCAGACATTTTGTTCAGTAATCCAATAGAAACAAAAGAGATGCATTTTTGCAAGAAAGGGGACACTTGAGAACAGGGGTGTGATTCCCGAAATGTTATTAGTGTGTAGGTAACCTGACTTTCCTCTCTGACCCCCGTGAACAATCTTGATGCAACAGAGCCAATAAGTATATTTGATAATGTACTTTATGTGAAACTGCACTTTATCTATTTCATTAGTTTATTGAACAAGATGTCTATATTTTGGATATCAGATTGTAGAGATTATAAGAAGTTTTAAAGCTTAATCCGTGTGTGTGGTGTGAATATGCTGAGCAAATACTCTATATACAGTACACTCATCTCATGGGAACAGCAAAACTATATATGAGTGGTGTCAGGATTATCCCATTATCTTGTAATCAAGATTTAATGTTTTACCTGAAAATGTATTATAATCAAATATCAGTTTTGCTGCTTTAATAATGTGCTGTGTCTAAATGGATGAGAATAAATAATAATAGCTGAATTTATATTGAAGTAATAATGCAGTGCTGAAGTTTTCTTGAGGACGTTAAGATAAATGACCTAATTAGCATTTTTATTATATGATATTAGAAGATTCAGTGGATATTAAACACCTGCAATGTATATGTTAATGCAGCGCTGCTATTAAATGTGAAAAAAGAATTACATTCTACATTTCCATGCTAATTACAACTATCACAAAGCTTTATTATGTTAACAGTTACAAGTTCATGTCACACTTACACTTTAATTAAGGGAGCTGCTACCATAACTCATTAGCACCTAAACAACCTACATCTATTGACACTTCATTTGATCTGGAGATCAAACAACCACATTAAAAAATAATTACATGTGAACCATGGAGCTGAATAGAATACTTTGCATTGTTCAGGAACAAAGTAAAACTCGTTGTCTTGGGACGTTTGGATTTCAATTCATTAGATGCTCCAGGGCTTTAGAAGGCCATTTAATATAGGATTAGCAGGAACAAATAAGAAAAGAAAGAAAGAAAGAAATAATTTAACACATTCCATTTATTTATTCATTTATGTTTTTGATGTTGAGTTCTATAAGAGCACAGTACTCAGCACTGTGGCTCAGTGGTTAGCAATGGTGCCTTGTAGCTTTGGGATCCTAGGTTCAAATCTGACCAAATATAACATCTGCATAGAGTTTGTATTATCTCTGTGTGTTCGCATGTGGTTTCCTCTCTGGTCTCTTCCAAAGATATAATGATAGGGAAATTAGGGACTGTGAGCTCCACTGGAGACAGTGAGTGATGATAATGTCTGAAAAGTGCTGTGGAATAGTCTTGATCGCAATTTTTTTTCGCAAATATTGGCACTTCGAAAATGTATGTAGATTAAGAATATAGTGCTATATCTTTGTAATAGCGACTATTCTAGATTTTATTTTCATCAGTACCCTCCTGCTTCTTGCTTGTTGGCCAATGAAAAGGCTGCAATATCTTTATATCTTTGTCTGAGCTTAGCAACATTCTTAGCAACCAATAGGAAAGTTGCCTACCCCTTACTATATAAGAACCTCCCCAGCAGTCATGTTCTGCTGTTTTTTTGCAGTTCTAAGAGAGAGAGCATTGTCATTGCTGTGCTCTGTGCTTTGCTGAGTCATTTACATTGCCGAGTCAATTACATATTGTAGTTAGCTCATATATATAATACAGATAGTTAGTAGGAGATAGTCAGTGTAGGTTAGATAGTGATATAGTGTAACTGATAGGTTCCAGTGCAGGGTGTTAGGTAGTGTGATAGGAATTACTGTACTGTGCATTTTCTCCAGTCTCCGGAAACTTCTAGCAGCTTGAAAAATGTAGCAAGACTGTCCCACACCTGTATTGCACGCGCAAAATACGCGCATACTACATTGCCGATTTTTGCAATCAAGAAAATAATGACTGGAGATCACGAATTCTAGAATTTGCGAATTTATTGCGAATATTAGGCCAAAAATTAGCTAAATATTTGTTGTAATTATATAAATAAGTAATAACTACAAATCTATTTAATATGTTGCATTATGTATCTGTTTAACATATGTAAAACTGAATAGTTAATCAGGGGTGTTGCTAGGCTAAAACATTCGGGGACTTGGCTCCTGATGTATTGTCCCACACCCTCAATGTACCTGCCTGCCAGATGGATACAACTGTATTGCCGTCCTCAGAACATCAATACAAATGAATTGAATGCACTGGAAGAGTTGAAAGACCTGTGATGATATCAGTCATGTGATCAGTGCAAAAGGCAGTGGTTGAGAAGGCCCTGCGATGATGTCACCATCATGTGAAAAGTGCAGGAGAGGATGGTGAACAACAGTGAAGAGGAGAAGTCCGGAGGAAGGAGCTCTGGCCAGGTCTGCTACATGAGGAGAGGTAAGTGAAGGGATAGAGTGTGAGAGGCATAGCAATGCTGGGACTGTATGTTAGGGCTAAAGGGAGGAATGTTATTTATATTGGACTGTATGTTGGAGTGCGGTGGAGTGATGTTATTTACATAGGCTTGAATGTTGATGGGGTGATGTTATTTACAGGGGACTGCAGGTTGGAGGTGGCTGGGACAAGATGATGTTATTTTCATGGGACCATGTGTTGCAGGTGACTGGGGAGGGGATGATGTTATTTATATGGGACTGTATGTTAAAAGAGGCTGTAGGAGGGAGTGATGTTATTTACATGGGACTTAATGTTGGAGGGAGCTGAGGGAGGGAGTGATGTTATTTACATGGGACTGTATGTGCTTCTGTATAGCAAGTACAGTAAAATGCGGTGTTAGAGAGGAGGGTCAAAAATTGGGTGCCATTAATTGGGGCTTGTACCCTAGCAACACCCCTGTATGTAGCTAATTATGTCCATGCTGGTCCCTTTTTTACTTCAATATGAGGTTAGTAATAGGAATTGTATAATTGGAAGCAATTCATTCCAGCTGATTGTCATCTGACTTTCAATCAACCCTGACAAACAGCTGATTCTGTTGCTACAGGGAGACAACAATCTCTAATATTAGGAGTTAGATTTTGCCATGTTCCCAATGGGGTATCTTTAATCTCCTGGACCCTGAACCCTATACCAGCACACATCTTTATTAGTAAATTGCAGAAGGACCCGGCTTCACATGGGTATTTTTTATCTATTTCATTTAATGTTTGTGTGTGTCGTTAAAAGATATCGACAGTATCCCCCATAATAGTGACCTCTACAGTCCCCCACCACTTAACACTGATCCCCCACAGTGCCCCACCACTTTAAAATTGGACCTCCACAGCAGCCCATCCCCTTAACTTTGACCTTCACAGCAGCCTGCCCCTTTAACAGTGAGTTTCATAGCACCCCGCTTCATTGACAGTGACCTCCTCAGGGGCCCGCCCCCTTAGTAGTGACCTCCCCAGTACTTTGCTGCCTTAACAGTGACCTCACAGGACTCTCCTGCCTTAACATTGACCTCCACAGCAGTTGCCCCTTTAATAGTGGCCCTTGCCCCATTAACAGTGACCTCCACAGGGCACGCCCCTTTAACAGTGACCTCCACAGTGGCCTGCCCCCTTAACAGTAACATCCACAGTTAACGCCTCTTTATCATTGACTTCCACAGTGCCCGCCTCTTTAACAGTGACCTCCACAGTGCCCTGCCCCTTTAATGCTAGGGCTACACGACGACATGTGTCACGCAACATTTTGTATCAACAATTTTTATAATGCTGGATGGATTTTTCCAGTGCAACACCATAGACTATCATTATAAAAATTGTTGCGCAACATTGGTGCGACATCAATGTCGTGCGACACATGTAGCAGTGTAGTTGTGCCCTATGTGTCGTGTGACTTATTGTTACGTGACACATGTCGTTGTGTAGCCCTAGCCTAAAGCTGACCTACAGCAGTGAAAAATAATGGCTGGGTTGTTATGGAAACCTGCAGAGTAAAACTGTGTGTATGTGGAGACTAAGGGCCTGCGAGCTTCTATTGGCTGATAAGGGACATGTGACTGTGTGTATGGCAGTTGGGATATGAAGAGAAAGACTTGCAGGCTTTTATTGGCTAATGCATGTCATTTTTTGTGAATATCTCAGGAACGGTACGTCATAGAGAGCTGAGACCCCCACAAGATTTCTTTCCAAGTATCAAGGGATGTGTATAGCGAATTTTGTTGAAATCGATGGTTGCGTTTTTGAGTGATCGCAGAACATACATATATATATCCTTCTTTATAAATATAGATAATAATTGATAAAAATAAAGATATTTGTTTAGCTTGGCGTTCTTGCGATCACTGGTATAAACACCTAAATCACAGATAGTCTTTCAGAATTCCACAAGGTATTGATTATAGCACAGATGATTCCACAGTGGGTGGAAATGCAACTGTTTGCCTAATAAGCGTTCACACTCATAATGTTCTAATAAAAATGGTCAAAAAGTAACAACTCGAAAAACGACTTGCTCATTGTCCGATCTAATCAATTGTCCACTCGTATAAAGGGGCCTTTACAGTTGAGATGCAGTAGCTAATATGTGAAGTATGGGTCAGGGACTAGGGAATTCTTCTCCTACAACATCCATAAAGGCTACCCTAATAATCACTGAAGGTATATTGGCAATTGACCCTTGGTAATGTATATAATGTATCACTGAGAGCAAGGACCAAAAACATAACTTTTATTTATAATTACAATAAAATAAAATTACAACTTGGATATAGCATCCAATTTTTGCGTAGAATGCTATCACCGGTAACGAAGGGTGGTAGAAGGCTGAGAAACTGGGATACAGGGAATAACTATCCCTAAACTTTCCCTCCACTGCTGCTCAGCCCAGAGATACACCTTGATGGTAGGTGTACTCTGTCCGCATACCTAGGACTGAACTGTCCTTAAAAGACCCCATTACAAAATGTATCCCAATTTCACAGGTACCAACGCGTTTCCCCCTCCTAATGCAACAGAGGGTTCTTCAGGGGACAATACTTAAATGGGTCAATACAGAAAAAGTGTGCGGCCTCATAATGGACTATCAGCGCATTGATATAGGGGCGAATCGCACAGAAATGGAACCAATGGTGCTCACATGTACTCCTAAGATACAGAGTTTATAGCAAAATAATTTGGCAGAGTTATAACCAACAGATAGATACAACATTACTCACAGTCCCTTAGCATTCATACTATAAAACAGTGCATGGACTGATATTACATGCACCATATATTCATGAAATGCTGAGTTTGAAACAGAGGAGTTATAAGCAAACAAATCAATGAGACAATAATCACAGTTGCTTGACAGTCATAATGTGAAACAATGCATGGACTGATTACCTGCACCATTGCGTCCTGTGTTGTTTCCATTAGATACTAAGTGGGATCATACATACCAAACTGCTTGAGGTGCGAGTAGGATTGATACAAACTCTCAATCTGCCAACTGTGTGACCAGAGATGTGTTCCTGGGGCCAGATGATAGCTCCATTGTAACTGGGAAGTGTCTGATTTAAAAAGGGGTCCAAGGAGGGTGTGGGCTTCACATGTGATCTCCTGATTTGCTGACTACCTGATTACTCAAGCCACCTAGCACCTAAGTAACTAAACTGTTACAAGATAGGTAAGGTGAGCAATGAGAAACACACCCAGTCTCCAACATGCCTCCCCATACAAACAATATGCATTCCAAGCCTCCTTCTCATGTGATATATTAAACAACTCCTACCACACCATTCCCGGCTAACACAACTACATAGAGCTGACAAGTTAATAGAGGAGCAGTTGCGATGTGTCTCACCTTTACTCCCCATTCCCCCTGCCAGTGCGCTCCAGCAGTTCGCTTGTGGACTGCACAGTTAAATCCTGCGGGCAGATTGCACATGGCACATGCCGACCCCGCCCCTTCTGCTTGAGCGCTTGAACAGATGCATTCATGGAACACACTGTCACTTCCTCTAACATGGCCGTGCGTTCCACAGGGATGTAAACACAGCGCACGTGTCAGGTAATATATAAACAAAGCGGCGCTGTGTAACACATACTGATGCAATGTAAAGTCAGATCTCCGCAAGGCTAGATAGAAAAATAATAATAAATAAGCAGAAAGGTGGAGATAAATGAGGAAACAGAAGGGTAATGAGGGGGAGGAGCAACCTATTACTCTTTGGACGTAAGTCGGTGAAAGGGCCTTGTCCTGGTGCCCTTGCACCTTCATCCCAGAGATCCATAAGGAATTTTAGATCTGCAAAATCCCGGTCCTGGATACCCAGTTATTCACACGTCTGTTTGTTACTATTTTTCATGAATTTGTGCCATTTCAATTTTCTGGCAAATAAATCGAGATCCTTAATTCAGGTAAAGGGACTGAACCTTGAGGTGGGAACAAAGGACAGTCCCTTCTTCAAAACATGACTTTCAGTAATACTAAGAGTCCGGGAGGAGAGGTTAATTATCTGTAACTGTCACGGAACCATGAACCAGACGTACAACAAGGGATAAGTGAAAATAAGAAGGCTTTATTGAAAATAAAGCTGTAAAGCAAAAGTCCAAACGGATGGCGAAACCGAAGCAGAGTCTTTGCGAAGCCAGAGGTCAGGAACCAGAAGGGTAGTCAGACGAAGCCAGGATCAGGAACCAGCAGGGTAGTCAGACGAAGCCAGGATCAGGAACCAGCAGGGTAGTCGGACGAAACCAGGATCAGGAACCAGCAGGGTAGTCGCACGAAACCAGGATCAGGAACCAGAAGCAGCAGCAGTCTAGAAGCATGTGAACACAGGAGGACCAAGCAAGGAACTGAAGCCACAGACCTCCTATATATATGAGCTAGGCATCCAGCTCCTCCCAGTGGGAAGGAGGAGCCGCAGGGTGGGAGGCTACAAGAAACCCAGAAACCAAGATGGCCGCCAGCACATGTCAAACGAAGGAGAACAGCAAGAAGGTAAGACCATGACAGTACCTCCCCCTCAAGGGCCCCTCCTCCGCGGAATAAAGAACGGTTTCTGAGGGAAGCGTGCGTGGAAGGCTCGGAGCAAGGCAGGAGCATGGACATCTGCGGAGGGAACCCAGGAACGCTCCTCTGGACCATAACCACGCCAATGGACCAAAAACTGCACCCGACCGCGGACCAGGCGTGAGTCCAGGATATTGCTCACCTCATACTCCTCACGATTACCCACTTGGACCGGACGAGGCCGAGGAACCGAGGAAGTGAAACGATTACACACCAGTGGCTTCAACAGGGAGACATGAAACACGTTGGAGATCCGCATGCCAGGAGGAAACGCAAGGGCATAGGCTACCGGGTTTACCCTGCAAAGCACTCGGAAGGGACCAACAAAGCGAGGCGCCAGCTTGGGAGTGGGCACTCGAAGGTTGAGGTTGCGGGTGGACAACCATACACGGTCTCCGACCTGGTAGGAAGGAGCAGGCGCTCGTCTGCGATCAGCCTGGAGTCTCTGGCGCTGCGCAGAGACCTCAAGGGACTTCTGGATCAGTACCCAAGAAGCACGTAGGACGGAAAGGTGATCCTCCACAGCCGGAATATCCTGGGGAGAGAATACCTCCGGTAACACGGCAGGTTGGAACCCATAATTGGCCATGAAGGGAGACGTCCCAGAGGAAGAGTTCACCGCCGTGTTCCTGGCAAACTCAGCCCAAGGCAGGAGGTCAACCCAATTGTCTTGGTGATCGGAGACATAGCAACGAAGGAATTGCTCCAAGGCCTGATTGGATCGTTCTGCGGCCCCATTGGACTGAGGGTGGTAGGCCGAGGAGAAGGAGAGTTGAATCCCCAACTGGGAGCAAAAGGCGCGCCAGAACCTGGACACAAACCGACTCCCCCGATCCGACACAATCTCCTTGGGCAAACCGTGCAACCGGAAGACCTCCCTGGCAAAAATCGTGGCCAACTCTTGTGCAGAGGGTAACTTCTTGAGAGGAACACAGTGGCACATTTTGGAAAACCGATCCACAATCATGAGAATGACCGCATGGCCTCGGGATGCAGGGAGGTCCACAATGAAATCCATCCCCAGGTGTGACCATGGGCGCTCCCCGGTGGCTATGGGTTGCAGAAGGCCCAACGGAAGGTGCCGAGGGGACTTACTCTGGGCACAAACGGAGCATGCCGCTACATATGCGGCGATGTCGGAACGTAGGGAAGGCCACCAGAACAGACGTGAAACAGCCCAGGACAGCTGATTCTTTCCAGGATGCCCCGCGGTCTTGGAGTTATAGTAGGTTCGCAACAACCGAGTGCGCAACTCCTCAGGCACAAAACATATGCCGTTGGGTCTCCCAGAGGGAGCACCAGATTGAGCCGCCAAAATCTGCTCACCCAGGGGAGAGGTCAGGCTGGTGCGAATGGCGGCCAAGATCTGATTCGGAGGTATGACCTCCCTGGACAGCTCGGAGTACTGCCGTGATAAGGCATCCGCCCTGATGTTCTTGGAACCGGGTAGGTAGGAGACCACGTAATTAAAACGTGACAAGAACAGAGCCCATCTGGCCTGACGTGGTGTCAATCTCTTGGCCTCAGAAAGGTAGGTCAGATTCTTGTGGTCCGTCAGGATGAGGACCGGAACCACCGAACCCTCGAGCAAGTGCCTCCATTCTTTAAGGGCCTGCACGATGGCCAATAACTCCCTGTCACCAATCTGATAGTTGCACTCCGCGGAAGACAGTTTCCGGGAGTAAAACCCACAAGGAAGCAGAGGACCCTCTGGTGTTCTACGCTGAGACAGAAGGGCACCTACTCCCGTCTCAGACGCGTCCACCTCGAGGACAAAGGGCAACCCAGGGTTGGGATGCGACAGAATCGGAGCCGACACAAAGGCAGACTTTAGAGCCTCAAAAGCTCGGATGGCCTCGAGCGGCCAGACCTGGGAATTACTGCCCTTCCTGGTCAGATCCGTGAGAGGCTTGGCTAGCATGGAAAAGTCCCTGATGAACTTCCGATAATAATTGGCGAAGCCCAAAAAGCGCTGCAGGGAACGAAGACCACTGGGCTGGGGCCACTGTAAGACAGCCGAAACCTTCTCAGGATCCATGGAGAACCCCTCAGCGGAAATGATGTAACCTAAGAAGGTTACCTGGGATCGGTGAAATTCGCATTTCTCAAGCTTACCGAACAGCTTGTTCTCTCGTAACCGTTGCAACACTCGTCTGACATCCAGAATGTGGGCCTCCATGGATTCAGAATATACCAAGATGTCATCCAAATAGACCACCACACACTGCTGCAACAGGTCACGGAAAACATCGTTGATGAATTCCTGAAAGACCGCGGGCGCATTGCACAACCCAAAGGGCATAACCAAGGATTCATAATGACCGGTCCTGGTGTTAAACGCGGTCTTCCACTCATCGCCCGCCTTGATCCTTACCAGGTTATATGCCGCCCTCAGGTCGAGTTTGGTAAAGACGGTGGCCCCTTTAAAGCGATCGAACAGCTCGGAAATCAAGGGTATCGGGTAAGCGTTCTTGATCGTGATGCGATTGAGACCCCTGTAATCGATGCAAGGCCTCAACTCACCGCCCTTCTTTTTCACAAAGAAAAATCCAGCCCCTGCCGGGGACGAGGATTTGCGAATGTGTCCGCGTGAAAGCGCCTCCCTCACGTACTCCTCCATGGCCTCATTCTCCGCTACCGACAGTGGATAGACTTTGCCACGAGGAGGAACGGCACCAGATTGTAACTCTATGGCACAATCGTATGGGCGGTGCGGAGGTAGGGCAACCGCGCGCACCTTATCGAATACATCCCGGTACTCCTCGTATTCAGGAGGCAACAGAGAGTCCGAGGAAGTACACAGCAACTTGACAGACCCATGGATGCAACTAGCCCCACACTGCGGTGACCACGAGAGGATCTCGGCCGATCTCCAATCGAAAGTCGGATTATGCTTCCGGAGCCAGGGGTACCCCAAGACCACCGAGTAGTGTGGAGACGAAATAACCTGGAGGCAGACCGACTCTCTGTGAACGGCACCAATGGCTATCCCCACTGGAAGGGTCTCATGAGTCACGTGTGGCGGCAGAAGGGGTCTGCCGTCTATCGCCTCAAGAGCCAGTGGGGAACCTCGAGCCTGCAGAGGAATGGAATTGGCGGCAGCGAACACATTATCAATGAACAAACCACCAGCACCAGAGTCCACCAACGCCTGGGTCGTCACCGAGCCCCCGACCCAGGAGAGGACAACAGTGATCAGTGGTTTGTCAACACGGGAAACCGGGGACGAGGAGACTCCACCCAAGATCTGCCCCCGACAGGATCTCAGGTGCGAGCGTTTCCCGGACGGTTCGGACATGCCAACCGAAAATGCCCACCGAGACCACAGTACATGCATCGGCCCTCGCGTCTCCGGAGTACCCTCTCCCCCTCGGACAGGCGAGCAAACCCCAGCTGCATGGGTTCACCCCCAGACAAGTCATCCCCAGGAGGCGTGGGAGGAGAGGGAGGCACGGGTGGGACAGCAAACGTAGGCGCCAATCTGTTAGAAAACCTCCGCAGGCTCTCCTTAAAGGAAGGTCTCTCCCTGAGTCTGGTGTCAATCAAAATCAGGAAAGAAATAAGAGACTCGAGCTCCACTGGTAGGTCCTTAGCTGCAACCTCATCCTTCAAGGCATCCGAGAGACCATGAGAGAAAGCAGCGACCAGAGCCTCATTATTCCAGCCCACCTCTGCTGCCAGGGTACGAAACTCAATGGCGTATTCAGCTACGGATCGTGAACCCTGTCTGATGGACATAAGGAGCTTCGCAGCAGAGGCAGTACGAGCCGGCACATCGAATACCTTCCGAAGAGAAGCAACAAAACCGGAAAACTCGGCAACCACCGGATTGTTGTTCTCCCATAAAGGGCTGGCCCAGGCCAAGGCCTTGTCCGAGAGCAGCGAGATCAAGAAGCCCACCTTTGATCTCTCAGTGGGAAAGGCATGTGGCAGCAACTCGAAATAAATGCCCACCTGGTTAAGGAAACCTCGGCACTGAGTTGGCTCTCCCCCAAAGCGCTGTGGAAGAGGGGCAGAACCGGTCATACCCCGAAACACCGCAGGTGCAACAACAGGTGTCGGGGTAGACTCTGGCGCAACAACCGGAGCGGCAGTAGGAGCGGGCCCAGGAGCGACAACCGACCCATCGGCAACGGGAGCGAAATGAGCCGTGCGTTCAAGCAGGGTTTGCAACGCCACAGCGAACCGACCCAACAGGTGATCCTGCTGATCAAGTCTGGCAACCAGCGTGGGTAGCGAGGATGGCCCTGTACCGTCAGAATTCATGGCTTGGTCCTAATGTCACGGAACCATGAACCAGACGTACAACAAGGGATAAGTGAAAATAAGAAGGCTTTATTGAAAATAAAGCTGTAAAGCAAAAGTCCAAACGGATGGCGAAACCGAAGCAGAGTCTTTGCGAAGCCAGAGGTCAGGAACCAGAAGGGTAGTCAGACGAAGCCAGGATCAGGAACCAGCAGGGTAGTCAGACGAAGCCAGGATCAGGAACCAGCAGGGTAGTCGGACGAAACCAGGATCAGGAACCAGCAGGGTAGTCGGACGAAACCAGGATCAGGAACCAGAAGCAGCAGCAGTCTAGAAGCATGTGAACACAGGAGGACCAAGCAAGGAACTGAAGCCACAGACCTCCTATATATATGAGCTAGGCATCCAGCTCCTCCCAGTGGGAAGGAGGAGCCGCAGGGTGGGAGGCTACAAGAAACCCAGAAACCAAGATGGCCGCCAGCACATGTCAAACGAAGGAGAACAGCAAGAAGGTAAGACCATGACAGTAACTCATTTTGTTCGATTAGTCCTCCCCGTCACTATTCGGTCCCGGAGTTGGTAGGGAGTAACCTCCGCTAAAAAATCCCCCCGTGCACCAGGAGTAGATGTAGCAAAAGATGAAGAGGATGAGGAGTCGCCCCCTCTTCTCCTCTGGCCACTTGACCTCGTCCATCTCCTATTGCTTGGTCGTCCCCTTCCCCTCTGACCTCTTCTATTATAATTTCTTCCGCTGAATTGGGGAGTCTCAGAGTCAGAGAAATCCTGTTCAGAAGAGGATATCTCGGATTCCGAGGGGAGTGGGGGTTGTTTGGTCTTGGGATTATATGCTCTATTCTCTTTAAATTCTTTCAGATCTCTATTAATTTGTCTATGTTTTCTCTCTTTAATAAGCCCATGAAACCTTTCTACCGCAGTCTGTAAGGAGAATTCTTGTCTATTGAAGTCAGGGTCAGTTTTAAAGGTCAAAGTAGTGTGTATAAGTCCTTTCAAGATGACTGATGATTTCTCAAAAAAGGCTCTCTCCTCCTCTAGGAGGAGGTTCATCAGTCTCAAGGAACTATTTGTTAGTTCTTTTTCCCAGATTTCAAGTAGATTAGATGACCGTATACGTGGTGCCAGGAAGATACGAATACGTAACCCCTTAAGAATAATTCTATGTTCAAGATAACTTTCCAATGATTTAAACTCCCACCAGGACTTAATATTG
The DNA here is from genome assembly GCF_905171765.1 of Bufo bufo. Taxonomy (NCBI): domain Eukaryota; kingdom Metazoa; phylum Chordata; class Amphibia; order Anura; family Bufonidae; genus Bufo; species Bufo bufo. Next base: position 241,941,798 of record NC_053394.1, on the reverse strand, counting down.
TCACCCTGTGTAAAGGTCAGAAAAAGCCAGTTTACATGTAACTGAATTTGATAACCCAGGAATATCCTTATCCGATAAGATATCCTTCGCCTCTCTGATGAGTGCATCCGTATATAATGTACCAAATAGGAATCCAGCCATAGAAGCGACAACGTAATCACTGAAGGTATATTAACAATTAACCCTTGCTAATGTATATAATGTATCACTGAGGGCAAGGACCCAAAACTTAACTTTTATTATTTCTAATTACAATAAAATAAAATAAAATTACAACTTGGATCTAGCATCCTAATTAGTGCATAGAAAGTGTCGGAGGAGTTGTTTAACATATCACATGAGGCTTGGTACGCATATTTTTTGTATAGGGAGGCATTTTGGAGACTGTGGGTGTGTTTCTCATTACTCACCCTACCTATCTTGTAACAGTTTAGTTACTTAGGGTGCTAGGTGGCTTGAGCAATCAGGTAGCCAGCAAATCAGGAGATCGCATGTGAAGCCCACACCCTCCTTGCCCACCTTTTTAAATCAGACACTTCTCAGTTACAATGGAGCTATCATCTGGCCCAGGAACACATCTCTGGTCACACAGTTGGCAGATTGAGAGTTTGTATCAATCCTACTCGCACCTCAAGCGGTTTGGTATGTATGATCCCACTTAGTATCTAATGGAAACAACACAGGACGCAATGGTGCAGGTAATATCAGTCCATGCATTGTTTCACAGTATGACTGTCAAGCAACTGTGATTATTGTCTCATTAATTTGTTTGCTTATAACACCTCTGTTTCAAACTCAGCATTTCATTAATATATGGTGCATGTAATGTCAGTCCATGCACTGTTTCATAGTATGAATGCTAAGGGACTGTTACTAATGTTGTATCTATCTGTTGGTTACAACTCTGCCAAATTATTTTGCTATAAACTCTGTATCTTAGGAGTACATGTGAGTACCATTGGTTCCATTTCTGTGCGCTTTGCCCCTATATCAATGCACTGATAGTCCATTAAGACGCGCACACTTTTTCTGTATTGACCCATTTAAGTATTGTCCCCTGATGAACCCTCTGTTGCATTAGGAGGGGGAAACGCGCTGGAACCTGTGAAATTGGGATACATTTTGTAATAGGGTCTTTTTAAGGACAGTTCAGTCCTAGGTACGCAGATAGAGTACACCTACCATCAAGGTGTATCTCTGGGCTGAGCAGCTGTTGAGAAAAAGTTTAGGGATAGTTATTCCCTGTATCCCAGTTTCTCAGCCTCCTACTGCCCTTCGTTAACCGTTGATAGATTTCTACGCACCAATTAGGATGATATATCCAAGTTGTAATTTTATTTTATTGTAATTATAAATAAAAGTTACGTTTTGGGTCCTTGCCCTCAGTGATACAATAAAGGCTACCCTAAAAGTGAAGTAGCAACCTGGGTGTGACCACACTTAGCAGCAGCTAAATGCCGTGCTGTACCTAAGTTACTCTAGAACATGATCACTTTGCTCTATTAGTTCCAACGCTTTTTTTTATGGTAGCTGGTTCATTGGGGACCAAAGTGCTGAAAATATATTTTCCATAAAAATGTAATATATTTCAGAGATAATAATTTTTAACTGACATAATAAAGGCTAGGTTTTATTATAGGGATTTCTCTTTATATGTGATGCATGATGGAATTAACAAGTAGTTTTACTGTGGCTCTTCTTAAAAACAAAAAACATAAAGGCAGTTGCAAAGCTTTCATTTCATGTGGGCCAAATATTGACAACCAGAAAAAATTGTACAAAAAGTATTATAGATGAAAGCATTGATAACTGTGTGTTCTATAAGACAGTTTAATTTTCAATTACTTCCAATTGAACTTACTGATTACTATATATTCAGAGACTACCTATATGTCTGGCACTAAGGCTTATATTAGACAGGGAGATCTTCAAGGCGATTGTCAGGAAGGAAGCATTCTTACCTGGCAATCGTCTGCTTGCTAGTGAAGGAAACCGCTGCTATTACATGCAGAAATCTCCTCCTCAGTATGAGGAGCAATAGCTAATGCCATCACCCTTCCCTATAGTGACTTTTTTGCCACAGCAGAGCAGGATTACACAGCACGATCTGCCGCCGCCAAATGATAATTTTACAACCTGCTGAAAGATTCCAATTGCCTAATGATCATCAGATAATCGGCGGCAGATCATTACACTGCCAGATCATCGCTAATGAGCATTCATACAAACGCTTGCTAGCGATGGTCTGTACAATTATCTGCATGTCTGATATAAGCTTAACCCTATTTATAGCTGCGCAATTTATCACAGTATTCATAGTTACATAGTTAATACGGTGGAAAAAATACATAAGTCCATCAAGTCAACCAAGGGATAGGTGGGGACGCGAATCCCAGAAGAAAATGAGACTCAGATTTCTACACATTTTCATAAGCATTAATGTTGTTTACTGTTAAGAATTCCTCTAAACCTTTTTTTAAACTGTCCACTTTTCCTGCTGTAACTATGTCCTGAGGAAGTCTATTCCACAGATTCACAGTTCTGTGTGCTAATGTCAGCAGACCCTAACTCTCCTAATCTCATGCTTATGGATGCCCCCGTTACTGCAGAATTTTAACTTTGATGATATGCTAATTAACCTCTAGGAGCAGGGTGGGCGTTGCTCCTACTCGCAGAGGCTCGGTTCGCCAAACTCAAGTAATGCCCTGCCATCCTTGATTGACAGGGCCAGGCAGTGTTCGTCCCCTCCTGCCGGTCTTGGGTGCTGGGACTGCGCAGGCGCAAGACTTATCCAGCACACAGGGCCAGCAGGAGAAGACGAACGCACATCGCTAATGTCAGACAGTTTAATAGGGTTAATTATGGTGACAGAAACCCTTTAAGCTTAAGCTCATATTAGACTGGCTGATAATCCTTAAAATCATATGAACGCTCGTTAGAGATGATCTGACAGTGTAATACTGCTGCCGATTACCTGATGAGCAAGCAAACACTCGTTCATCAGGTAATTTGGAATCTTTTACAGGTTTAAAAATTATCGTTTGCAGAGGGCAGATCCTGCTGTTGCAAACAATGATTCAGTATGGGCACAACCAATGGAATTAGTGGTCGCTCCTCCCCATACTGTGGAGGAGATGGCTGCATCAATAGCAGTGGCCTCCTCCACTGACAAGCGGATGGACAAGCAGACATTCCTTCCCGACAATCCCCTAGATAAAAAAAACAAGGAAGAACAGCACACCTGATTTGGTGAGCAATGGGTGCATGTCTCCGGGGGAGTGGTAAGTTCCCCCACAGGGATCAAATGATCGGCAAAAGTAGAAAAATAGGATGGAGACAGCACGTCCTCAAGTGAAGATTTATTCTAGATGCCGCATTGAAAAAGGCTCTAACAGCTAAAACGTTGCATCTGGAGTAAATCTTCACTTTAAGACATGCTATATCCATCCAATTTTCTACTTTTGCCGATCATTTAATCCCCTAGATCAGTGATGGCTAACCTCCGGCACTCCAGCTGCGGTGAAACTACAACTCCCTGCATGTTCCATTCATTTCTATGGAGTTCTGAGAACAGCCAAGCAAGTGTACATCTTAGGAGTCATAGTTTTACCACAGCTGGAGTGCCGGAGGTTAGCCATCACAGCCCCAGATGATACGTAGGTGTAATATAAGCCTTAGAGACCTTACATGATAAGATTATCTTTGACTCTGAATGCAGTGTAACAGTTATTTAAATGAACTTATTATAATGAATGCATAAAACAATGAATACCATACAACACTCCAATGCTATATCATGTGTTAACAGCTTTTCTGTATACTTGCATTTCCTTGTTTACTCTATTGCATTTATTCAAGCAATTTTACCATGCTTTTTTATTTCTTTGTGGATTGTGATATATGAGAACCCATGCCCTTACTTTGTCACTACGGCACCATCTCTCCAAATTCAATTTTTGATGTCATTTATTATTATAGTTCATAGTCATCCTGGTCTACTGCATGCCTTGCGTTGTTTACTCTCTCTAATCCAGTCATATTCTGCTTCCGTCTAAATAAATCAACTGGACTTATAGCAGCCAATGCTATTTTGGTATCTTCAATATTGCCTTGCTTATTGTGTGATATGTTATAACACAATCAATATTTTAATATAATAATCACAGGTCGGCACTGCTGTATATGGTCACGGTGCACGAGTCTATGGGATGGCGTCCCAATGTAGAATCAATGAAAAAGACCGGCACTCGCTGTTGATAATTCTTTCTTTGTATTTATTCAGTCACATGTACAGGCCTGTACATGTGACTGAATAAATACAAAGAAAGAATTATCAACAGCGAGTGCCGGTCTTTTTCGTTGATGATACAATCAATATTTTCATATGATAAAGTAGTATGATATTTCAAAATTCAGATGAAAACATAATTAAACAATCCGAAGGGTAAGTGAATTAGTTATGTTGAAGAGTGCAGTTGGCCATGTAAGAAACCTATGATGAATCCTCTGGAAATTTTATCAGTTTATTAACTATTATTTAGTATAAGAGCTACAGGATATTTAGTAGTACCAAAAACTGAAATACATGCTAAATTAAAGTTTTTTTTTTCCTTAAAACAGTTCAGACAATGTAAATGAAACAGAAGGATTACTCACCTCACCTCCAAGCTTGGTATGTCATAAAAGCCAATAATGCCTCTCTGAGCCAATTACTGCTTGAAGCAAATAGCCATTAAAGACCATGTTTGGCTGAATAAGCATTTCTTGGCATTTCCAGGTTTCTCAAGCCTGAATAGTAAGTAGAGAGCAGTGGAGACCACAGTAATGTTGGAATTGCAGAGGTGGGTGCAAATAGCCACTAAAGACCATGTTTGGCTGAATAAGCATTTTCTGGCATTTCTGGTTTGTCAACCAGGTTAGGAAGTGGAGAACATTTTGGAACAGAGTATTGTTGGAATGGCACAGGTGAAACATAAGCTGGAAATAAGTAAGAATTATTTTATATTTGTAAGTTTCCATGGCCTGTTTTTTTAACAAAGGATTCTCCTTGGAAGACCCCTTTAAATGTCCTTCTAACATCGCCGCCACCAACATACTGACACTTTAAAAGAACAATGCATCATATGCAGTCGTTTTGATTTTCTTATTTCTTAAAAAAGTTTCTTGGGAGCGCTGGATCAGTTTTTAGCCACCATATTTCAGCTTGTCATGCATTGTTTCTGTTAGCTACCAGCTGTTTTTACCAGTTTTCTGAGTAAAAGCTATTGTTTCCTATACTAAGTTGTCCAAAAAAAGACAAACTGGCATCAGTGACTTGTTATCACCTGAACAAACACAGTTTTACTGCGTACATCACAGTGCACATAAAAGTCTGTCTTACTTTAAAGTAAAATACAGTAATGGTTGTCAACTCGAGCATGCAATGCAACTTGGCAAAATACATAGCAGGTTCATCGCAAATGGCTATGTCAATGGTGAAAAGAATTTATGAAACTGTATAGTGTGAAAAATACAGCCCAAGAGTCAAAGATTTAGGATTATTTCATCCCTAAACCATTATAGTAGATCTATGTAAATTTCTCAAGCAACAATGGGGAATAGAAAATATTAAATATAGGGACATGGCTAAAAGAAATGTTAAGCATCTCAGTAGAAGATTGATTTCTTAATTTAATATTTTTACTGTGCAAATGTATTAAATGAAATGTAAACGTGTTGAGACATCTACTTTATTCGAACACCAGACGCTCAATGAATACACTTACTGTAAAGAGAAAGCCATTTCATTGATTAAAATGGATGCTTGATTTTAAGCCACAGAGAAAGTGGATCTATCAGGTCTCTATCAGGTCTCTTATGCTACACCTATCTAATGTCAGAACAAGATAATGGGAGAGATGTTGAACTTGGAGATACATAGCTTTCTATTATTTCATTTAGTATTTTCATATAAAAATTATTTGAAATGCTGCCAAATGATCCTGTCGATTGTATATTCAGGAGCAACTGTCAGTGTGACAGTTGCTCCTGAATATACAATCAACAGGATCATTTGTTAGTCACTGTGTCTGGGTGGGAAAGCGGGCTCATAGGTGTTCTGCATGAGTCCTGAAAACATTTAACCTGTTTTTGTACAATGACCCCCCCCCAACTTCCGCTGAAAGTCGGGTCTCTAAACATGGTGCCTGCTGATAAGTTAAGAGGGTACAATAGCCATCAAATTTCTCCTACAAAATGTTACTATAAATTAACTACAGCAATATATATCTATGGAATCCAGGTATAGGCAGGACTCCACAGGGACATACTGAATCTTCCATATGCTGCAGTGGTAATTAAGTGTAGTCTATGGCACAAGCGATCTAATGATTGTATGTTCAAGTCTCCTAAGGGGATTTAATAAAAGTTGTTTTTTTTTAAAGATATAAAAAATCTAAAAATTCAAATCACCCCATTTTCCCATAATAAAAATACACTATTAAAAAAATTAAGATTATTTGCACCACCACATCCCCAAACACCCATAGTCTTAACATAGAAACATATTTATCCTGTATGGTTAACACTGTGTCGGTAAAAAATAATTTTTTTCATTGCTTCACCAATTTGAATAGATTGGGACCAAAAAGTCATACACACTTCAAAATGGTAGCCATTAAAACTACAAATTGCCCCAGAAAAAATAAGCCCTTACTCTGTAGAGATAACTATAAAAAAGTGTTGAGGGTCAGAATATGGTAATGCAAAGAATTTTTTTTGAAGTTTTCTATCTATCTATGTATCTATCTATGTATCTATCTATGTATCTATCTATGTATCTATCTATGTATCTATCTATCTATCTATATTAAAACAAGAAAAAACATAAATATGTGGTATTACTAAATCGTACTGACCTGGCGAATTAAGGTAACAGGTCAGTTTTACGGCATAGAAAATATGCATTGTATGCACTGTATGCAATACAGATTTATCAAACTGGTGTAAAGTAGAACTGTCTTAGTTGTCCATAGCAACCAATCAGATTCCACCTTTCATTTTTTACAGCTCCTTTTCAAGATGAAAGGTAGAATCTGATTAGTTGCTATGGGCAACTAACCCAGCTATAATTTACACCAGTTGGATAAATCTCCCCCTATGTTTCCTGAACTCAAATTTAGTTAGCAATTGATAACTGAAGTAAACCTGGTCATATGCTTCACAGCTGACCACTATTCCACTCAACCCTCTGACCACTATTCCACTCAACCCTCCATACATGCAATTCATCTGGAAAGTCTTCATACCCTTTTACTTTTTTTACATTAAATGTTGTGGCCTTATGCTGAATAAAAAAAAAAAATATGTTGTCATCAATTTGCACTCAATATCCCATAGCGAGAAAGTGAAAAATAATTTTAAAGATTTGTGAAATTAATTAAAAAAACAAAGACAAAAATTTTGCATGGACATAAGTATTCAGAGACCCTTTCTTATGAAACTTAAAATGTATCTCTGGGGGTCTCCCACATCTCTTGGTCATCTTTGCAATGTTTCTACACCTTGACTGGAGTCCACCTGTTGTAAATTCATTTGATTGGACACGATTTGGAAAGACACTGTCTTTCTGCTACACTGAAAGTTCCCAAGAATACAGTGGCCTCCATAGTTCTCAAATGGAAGAAGTTTGGGACAAACAGAATTTTTCCACTGCCCCATCAAGCTAAGTAAACGAGGAGAAGGGCTTTGGTAAAGGAAATTAATTAGAACTCAAATAAATGTGAAAGCCCACCCGGGGTTCACAAAAAAGCACCTAAAGAGCTCTCAGAGTGTGAGAAATAAGATTCCATGGTCTGATAAAACCAAGGTTGAAATTTTTGACCTTAGTTCTTAGCTTCATGTCCGGAGGAAACCAGGCACAGTCATTGATCTCTCCAATACCATCCCTACAGTGAAACATCTGGGGCAAGGAAAAAAGGTCTGAGTGGAAAGCTGAATGGAGTAAAGTACAGAGATATTGTTAATGGAAACCTTATCCAGAGTCATCTGGACCTCAACTAGGCTGAATGTTTATGTTCCAAATAGAAAGAGACCCTAAGCACACTGTCAAGACAACACAGGAGTGGCTTAGAGGCAACTCTCTGAATAACCTTGAGTGAAAGAGCCCGACTTTAACCCAAACATATCTGGAGAGATATGAAAATGGCTGTCCATAGAAGGTCCCCATCCAACCTGTCAGAGCTTGAAAGGATCTGCAGAGAAGAATGACAGAATATCTCCAAATTTAGGTGTGTAAACCTTGAGGCATCCAACCTAAGATAAGTGGAATGTGTAATTTCTCACAAAGGTGCTTCAACTAAGTAGACTGATCTCTGTACAGCATTAAAAAAAAAGTTTGGAGCGAAGCGACTTCGAAGCTTGGATCTTGGATCCGAAGCTCGCTTTGCTCATCCCTACTCATCATAAATTAGCAAAGAATTGGAACATTCTGTTTTTAGTTTGTCATTACAGGGTAATGAGTGCAGAATAAAGGGGAAAATGTGAATTTACTTTTATTTCACCACAAGGCTGCAGCATCACAAAATGTGAAAAGTGAAAGGGTGTAAAGACATTCCAAATGCATTGTAAGTATGGAAGGCTGATAGGAATCGCTGTCAGCTATAAGTTGGGTGAAGTATACAGCTAGGTTTGTTTTAGTTATCTTTCCAATGTTCATTAAATGTTGTTGTGTAGGTATTATACCTTAAATATTTTTAACATGGCCATGCAATCTTTTAGGAAAATTCTCAGTTTCTATCTTTTGCATAAATATCTGACAAAATAAATATATTCTATCAGAGTGTGGTAGATGTTCCTTTCTCTAGTTCACCACCTTTTCTCTAGTTTCTTGGTTTCTGTAATTAAATGTTTATTGTTTTATTTGTTTACTATTTTGGATCTGACCCAAACTATTTTCTGATTCTGACTTTGGACCAATGCCTTTGATATATGTAGGCTGTTAAGAGATACGGGAAGTTGTTATTTCCGAGTGAGAGCCACTGATTGTAGACCACTATGCTATAGTGTAGAAATGTCAATGAGTATCACATAGCAATGATAACAAAAGTCTATTGGAAATTAGGGCTGAAGGTGAAAGATCCAGCTATTGAATTTGTCACTTTCCTGCAGTCAGCAGTTCATAGCCTGCTCAGAGACTATTCTACCTTGGATAGGCTGGAAATGAAAAAGAGGATTAACTCTCCTCTGCTTCCCCATATTTCCCCTCCCTACCCTTTTTCCTATCCCCATCCCTTAAATGTTTTACCTTGTTTGTGTTGCTTTATTGTTTGACTTAGTTTGTTTTGCAATTTATAGGACTGTTAATGTAGCATGTGGTGTGATGTATAGTATAGGTTAGCCTGAACTGTATATTGAGATTTCATGCGACTTATATGGTGCATGGTATTATTTTTTGTGTATTGCTTCATGACCTTTGCTGTGTAGCAGTAGTATAATAGTTTGATAATGACAATTGATTGTTGATAAAATATTTTCAATATAAAAATACATGATTTCAAATGTCCTTTTATTTATTCCATATATATTTGTGTTTCTTCCCCTTTTTACTATATTTTAAATGGACATCTCTGCATCTTTAATACAAAGATTGGATGTGGGGGCAGGCAGTGTTTCAAATAAAGGAGTTGAGAACGATAAAAAATGTCACAGAGCTAAAATGAGAAGAATAACATAGCAAAATATCTATATAATAACATCAGTAATAAAGTGGTTGTCTAGGAATAGAGCCAACTCTTAAATAGGACTGAGCTGCAATACCTGACACAGCCTTTAAGGATCTTAGGTTGGAACAACCAACAAAAGAACAAATGAAAACATTTGAAAACTTTCCAATCCCAAAAATTATAGGCATTGTAGTAACATACTAAAAAAATTGTGAAAAAAGTGTGTGTTAAATTTGTTTGTTTGCCATTTATGCAAAATCATTTAATTAAAAGTAGGCACTATATACTGAAATTTTAATAATATTTCATAATTGTCCCTATATTCTCTAACTTTTCTATACAGAACTCTGTCTGCAGATGACCGGTAACAGCAATCTACCAACAGTTACCAGTAGATTGCTGTTAACAGTATATGGGGGCAGCAGATAACATATAGATAATCACCTATAATAACCTATGTCCTCATAGAAAAATATAGTAAAATATAAATAAAACAATTAAATAATAAGAAAAAAGAGAAAAGGTTAAAAACTAAAAGAATAAAAAAGCACCTCATTCACCCAAAAGTTAATGACTCTCTTAAACCACACATTTTAGGCATTCTATGTGACACAAATGGATTTGCATGAGCTCAGGTTCCTGTCAGGGAGAATATATGTTACATCAAACATAACATAATTACCCCTGCCTGTCAATTTTTGGTTCTTCCATCCCAACCTCTATTAACTTTTGTGCCCTTACTAAAAAAAAATCTGTACTTGGATGAGTACTGTCTTTATATAGAGGCTGTATAAAAATTAACATTTCAGTTATTTGGTCAGTTATTTCCATCAGTTATTGTGAGTCAAAACCAGCAGTGAATTATTTACAAATAGTCATTCAGACTAACAACTGCCTTATTTTCACATATATCCTTGTTAGTTATTGTTAAAACATAACTTTTAAAACATAATTTTAATCAGGAATATCGGCACTTCGAGAATTCGCAAATATTTAGAATATAGTGCTATATATTTGTTATATCAAACATTCGTAATTTTTTCCATCTGAACACATGATTCCTCCCTGCTTCTTGCTTGTGGGCCAATGACGTCATTGGCCCACAAGCAAGAAGCAGGTAGGAATCATGTGTTCACTTCAGATGGAAAAAAATTACGAATATTCTAAAAAACAAATATATAACACTATATTCAATATAGTGCTATATATTATTATTTTTTTTAATATTTGTCATTTTTTTCCATCTGAAGTCATGATTCCTCCCTGCTTAAGCTCCTTGTGGGCCAATGACTCATTGGCCCACAAGCAAAAAGCAGGGAGGAATCATGTGTTCAGATGGAAAAAATTACGAATATTTGTAAAAACTAATATATAGCACTATTAGCATATTACGCAATCATTACCTTGCCGATTTTCACGTAAAAAAAAGAATGTAGAATAGAATAAATATAGGAATTTGCGAATATATGACAAATATTCTACAAAATATTCGCCAAATATCACGAATCTGAATATGACCCCTGCCGCTCATCACTAATAACCAATAGACCAATTCAATCTTGTTAAAACTCTCAGTGTGTCGCATTATTTTTTTGTTTATTTATTTAGTGTATAAGCCCTGTTATCCCCACAGTGCTAGCTTAGGACTGGGAGGTGCTGATCCTTACACGCTACTTTCAGCTCACTCATATCTACATATATCTGTGTCCCTCATTGCTGCTAACTTGTTAACTAAATCTTGTACTCCAAGATGCTTCACTTCTGCTCTAAAAACCATCAAAAACTGCCCCCCGACATGTTTTGCCAGACACTCTGGTGTCTTCAGGGGAACAGGCAGTGAGTGTTTGAGAAATGTGGGATTGATCTTTTAAAGCCTCCCATACTGACATCATAGGTCCTTGTCCCTATCATGCCGACCGTAACTATGGCTTTTCAATGTGTACTTTGCTTTACGAGCTGGTTTTGGAGCGCTCTCCCATTTCTCCTCCCTTAGGCAATGACTAACCTATCCCTTCTTGCTGCTCGTAAGCATGACTTGCTGTGCATGTCAGTGGACTTAGACTCCGCTCGTCTTCATCCACTGACTGTGCATGCTCCAGGACTTAGAAGAAAATCAATGTGTCTTCACTTCTGCGCATGTCTCTGGACTTTGCCTTCTCACTCATAGCTTGCTATAACCATACATACTTTGATACTTAGTTTTATTATCCTCCATCAATTGTATAACAATGTCTACAATGTTGCAATACAAAGGGTTATACAGTAAATAGTATTATCAATAGTACATCCATTCTCACTTTGTCAGCTGATTTTAATACTTTGCACATATTTTTATCATTTATTCCATTAAGTAGTGTCGACTTTTTGTTCATTCTATTATGATCTGATATGAATTATATCTATTTTTTGTTTTTTTTTTATATCCTTTTCTAGCAACATTCTATGCCAACCCAAAAGTACACAAAAAAGAAATCTGATTCCAGGTAGACCTATTGTATCAGGCAATCAAAGTTTATGTGAAGGCATAAGTAGTTATCTTGGCCAAGGTATATCCCCATTTGTACCTTGTCTGTCATCTTATTTGAAGGATACAAAAGATGCTTTAGTCAGGCTCTAAGACATACAAGCTAGTGAAACTATGATTATTGCAAGCCTGGATGTGGAGGCTTTGTATACTACCATTCAACCTCATTTGGGACTACAAGCAATTAATTACTACCTTAGCACAAAGGGAATACACTTTTGGAAACACAATAATTTTGTTCTTACATTGTTACAATTTTTGTTAACTCACAATTATTTAATCTTTGATGGAAAATATTATTTACAGACCACTGGCACTGCAATGGGCATGATTTGCAAATCGAGTTTTGCAAATTTATTTTTAGGGTGGTGGGAAGAAAGAATAGAATAAAGATGAGCGGAGTCTAAGTCCACTGACATGCACAGCAAGACATGCTTACGAGCAGCACGAATGAATGGGTGAGTCATTGCCTAAGGGAGGAGAAATGGGAGAGCGCTCCAATAGCAGCGCTTAAAGCAAAATACACATTGAAAAGCCATAGTTACGGTCGGCATGATAGGGACAAGGACCTATGATGTCAGTACGGGAGGCTTTAAAAAATCCATGCCACATTTCTCAAATACTCACTGCTCGTTCCCCTGAAGACGCCAGAGTGTCTGACAAAACATGTCAGGGGGCAGTGTTTGAGGGTTTTTAGAGCAGGAGTGAAGCATCTTGGAGTACAAGATTTAGTCAACAAGTTAGCAGCAATGAGGGACACAGATACATGTAGATAAGAGTGAGCTGAAACTAGAGGGCAAGGATCAGCACCTCACAGTCCCAAGCTAGTAGTAGCACTGTGGGGATAACAGGGCTTATACGCTAAAGAAATAAACAGAAAAAGAATGTGACACACTGAGAGTTTTAACAAGATTTAATTGGTCCATTGGTCTATTTTATATAGTGATATTAAAAGTTATGTTTTAATAATAAGTAACAAGGACAAATGTGAAAATAAGGCAGTTGTTAGTCTGGATGACTATTTGCAAATAATTTGATAAAGTGCCTTTACGTGAGTCCAGGATCTGTTGTCTTAATAAAACCAGCAGTGAAGCCTACTCAGAGATTAGATATAATGGAAAGATCTGCACTTGTTCTGGGCTTTTGACCCGCACCTGGTTTTGGCTCACAGTAACTGATTGAAATAACTGAAAGTGTGAATGTGGCCTAATGGTAAGTAAGGGCAATACATGTAAAGATTAAATAGAGCTTTTGTTTTTGCTGCTATAATGATGTGATTAGTTAAACAAGGTACAAATATTTGATGTTCCTGTGCATGGGAAAATTAGAGGATTCTTTTTTCCAAACCTCAAAACAGTGCATAATAAAATAAAAAGCCCTCAAAATGCATTGTTATCCATGTCAATTTTAAATACTAAAAAAAGTTCAAGTATCCAAAAAATAGAAATTTTTGGTAGGCTCAGAAATATTAAAAATAAATCACCTTTATAATGCAACATTTTAAAAGCTTTAGTCAAATAATTTGGTCAGTAAGGCTCAAGACACCCATGATCATTGAAGGAATAAGCAAAGGATCTTATATCCAACTATCAGATGAAAATAAAATATCTTATGTGGGTTACTTTTTGATTGGCTAAAAATAATCACCAATTACAAACTGAATTTTTCCAAGAAGTGGGTGGATGGTTCTCTGGATACTCATTGTATTGGAATGATTGGAATTGGATAACTCTTTTTGGAACTCACTCCATTTATTCTATTTCCTTACCTGGCTCTAAACTTCAATCTTTGTTTTTTGTTTTAGTACAGCAAACACCTTGCTTAACTTTCTCATTCACTGTGGCCAGCGAGGGAATTGGGATGAAAGACTAAATTAGAGCATCACACATTGCACTGATAAGTGCACTCTTTTGTGGGCATATGTATCTAGGCCTATTAGAACACCAGAGTTCTGTCATACTGTGATCCTAACTCTACTAATCTACTATTTTACTAACAGATAAATTTCCCTCAGTAGTAAAATAAGCAATGAGTTACCTATATACCTATCTATAGTATATATTTTTAACTCTGTGCTGACTGCAACAAAATTATTTTTTCTAAATTTAACTCTCAATGGTATAGTACTGCTAAATAAAGCAGCCAAAATACTTGAGAAAATAGTTTTCTATGAATATTGAATTTAAAAAAATACCTCTGTTTGATGGAGGTGTCCCATTAAAAAGTATATGCAAAAACACAGTTAACGTTATTAAAAATCCCTCAACACTAGCATACAAGTGTAAAAATGTGATAGAGGCAATGTGGCTGCTATGGGGCCCCTAGAAGAAAAGTACAGGCCAGATTGGGCCCTTATTGTAATGTGTGGTGAAAACCTGCACATGAATCTCCTACCGTATCTACAGGTCCTACAACATAATCAAACAAGGATGTGGGAAGCTAACCCAAGGTTCACTGAAAGATGAGACAAACAAGCACATACAGTATCCGGAAAATATTGTTTGCTTTGCGGTCATAATTGTTTTCTGTTAATTCACACTTTTTTTTCTAATTTGTTTCTATTGCAGATATTGAAGATATTTTATTTTATTTCCTTAACAATGATTATCTTGCTTGAGCTGTTGTTGACAGCATTTAGAGATATGTTTTACAGCAGCCACATGGCCCATAAACTAGAGGGGTACATTGACTTTTATGAGAGAGTTTTCTAGCTTTCTTATTATCAACGGTGGACGCTTCATGGTAATCCTACCAGTAATAATAATGAGATGACTACTCAAAGGTCATCTGTACAGACCAAGAAATGCCTATTTTTAGGCTTAGCGACCAATGAGAAAGCTGTAGGATTTTAGGATTTGTTTTATAAATAGTGACAAGGTAAAATAAGCATAGTAGCACAATAATATAAATATATTGAACTTAAAGTCGATGTAAACTATTGGTCATTTTCTGACAATACATTCCCTTTAAACCTCTATGTATGCCCCAGCTAGTTTCAACAAACAAACTATATCAAGTCTCCATAAATGAAGATTTAAAGTCCTATTTTCCTTTTCTCATCACTATGTACTATTCACTGAATTTTAAGTGTTACAGCACAGAAGAGATCAGATCATCTTTATCTCATAAGCACAAAATATAAAATGTTATAATCTTCCAAACTGACCACATCTTACTGGCAAGATCAATTGATTCAATATCATAGCTTCACAGATTTTCTGCATTAAATGGCTTGCTTTCTAGCATTCTAGTTTCTGAACACTTATCATTTTGGACTTTGTATTTTGACTGTTTGTTTTTTGACCTTGAAAATAAATAAATGTCTTCATTGATAAAGCATGTGGTCTTTCTGCCCCACTGCATCAATGCAGTAAGCCACTGTCACTGGATTTTGATAGAAAACACATTAAGATATTGTCACCAGTAACATGACAGACTTCATGTATATTTGAGGTTGTCTTGCACTAAAATTCTCAATTTCTCTCTGTCCAGCAAAGATAAAATTATGTTTTGTTACATTTACTTTTCTCTGCCACAGATTGTACCTATCATTATTATTTCAGGGAACAAATACCCCTACCAAAACGAGAACCATCACAGAATGGCATGATGCTGGCCTGACAAATCATATCTTAAATGCAGTTTTCCATGAACATGGCCTTCAAAAAGTCCAGTTAGCAATATAAATGGGTTACTGACCTCATTAATGAAGTTTTGTGCTCCCCTTGGACTCAGAAGTAAAATTGCTCTGCGTAAGGTATCACGGTACCGATTCAGTTCTTCTGTTTTCATAGAGGTAAAAAGGCTGGCAAAAACTTTACTGATGTTTCTGTCTACTTTTTGTAACGACACATCAAGTCCTAATCTTGATGCTTGGTCCAGAAATCCTTGTAGTCCCCGAATATCTACAATTGAAAATAGATTAATTACAATATATTTTTTGGGAGTGCATAAGAATTTAACACTGCAGCTAAAATTTTTTGTTTTTATTTTTCTATTAGCTTTGCTTAAAAAAAAAAGACTTCAGTCCAGTGCAAAGGGAAAAAAAAACAGAAATGTACATGTCTTGTAAATATGCTAAGCATGGGCTAAGCTTAATGGCACAACATTGTGGCTTCTCTTTGTGAGTGTGAATGCAGCAATAACTGAGGAGGACTACCCTTTGAACTCATAGGCCCAGAGTGAATAAATTAAGTCAATAAATTAAAAATTATAATTAATCTTTCCCTACAAAGCTATACATCAGTCTGATTAGCCAGTGATTTATATAGAAGTAAGGCTACATCAAAAGATCCAAAAGGACAATCAATATTATACTATATTATTCTGCCAAAGACAGAAGTGCCTGATCATTATTGCCCACGACACACCTTTTCCGTGATCCTTAGGGCAATTTGCCTCCTCTTTGATTAATAACTATGTTGAGTCCTACACATAAAACGCACCACCAGGATGACACAGTTGTGCGTGCAGAGCAGCCAATCAACAAGCGTTTAACTTGTGTGCCCTTAGAAGCCATCACAGCCATGCCTACTAATGGCATGGCTGTGATTGGCCAGAGCAGCATGCGACCCAGCCTCTATATAAGCTAGTGTCACGTTGCGCTGCTCGTCACTCAGCTCTGATTAGTGTAGGGGTAGGATGCTGCTGCTGTGAGGGAGAGAATAGGACAGAATCTTTAATCTGAAGTGCTTGTTAACTTGTGGGTGCAGTGCACAATCTTTTTACCCTGCCCTGAGCCCAGTGACCCAGAAAAATTACTTTTATCCGTCTGTTAGTTAGGTGGGCGACGGCGGACATTTTATGCAAGTTCTGTGCACCAGCACAGCATATGTGCATTTGTGACAGTCAAATAGAAGCTTGAAATACTGCAATTATATTCTCGGTTTGAAAAAAAACACCCATTTTTGGCAATACCCTCCATCTGGGGCCTATGTCACATTAGTTAGTGTGCAATTTAAGCTTGAAATACATCAATAATTTTCAGTGTTTTAAAAAACACCCTTTTTGGGCAAAATACTAAATTTTACAGCCCTTGCTGCATCTGTCAGTGTGAAATTCAAGTGTTAGATACTGCTGTCATATTCTGTTATTAAAAAAACACCTATTTAGTGAAAAATAATAAATTTGCAGCCTTGGCTGCAACTGTCATTGTTAAATACAAGCTAGAAATACTGTTATTTAAAATAAACACCTATTTTGGGCCAGATTTTTTTTTTGCAGCCTTTGCTGCATCTGTCAGTGTGACATACACGTGTTAGATAGTGGTGTTCTATTCTGTTATTAAAAAAACATCTATTTTGGGCAAAAATAATAATTTTGCAGCCTTTGCTGCATCTGTCAGTGTGACATACACGCGTTAGATAGTGGTGTTCTATTCTGTTATTAAAAAAAACACCCATTTTGGGCCAAATACTAAATTTGTGGCCTTGGCTGCATCTGTGAGTGTGAGATACAAGCTTGAAATACAGCAATAATATTCTGGGTTTAAAAAAACACCCATTTTGGGCAAAGTACTTAATATTGCAGCGATAGCTGCATCTGACAGTGTGAAATACACGTGTTAGGTACTGTTGTTCTATTCTGATGTTAAAAAAACACCCATTTTCGGCAAGACCCTAAATTTGAGAAATATGAGGAGAGCGTCAAATAAGGGACATTGCCCAGGACGTGGTGCTGCTGGTGGAGCTCCTGTTGCAGGGAGAGGACGTGGTCGATCTGTGCCAGCTACACGCACAAGTGAAACACCGTCCTCAAGTGCGAGTAGGCGACAGAACCTTCAGCGGTATTTGGTCGGGCCTAATGCGGCTCTACGAATGGTGAGGCCAGAACAAGTACAGGCGATAGTAGATTGGGTTGCTGACAGTGCCTCCAATTCCTTTACATTGTCTCCCACCCAGTCTCCTGCTGAAAGATCACCACCTGCAGCCGATGTCCATCAGTCTTTAACCTCACCCCCTTGTAAATCAGCCAAACAGTCTGAGCCCCAAGTCATGCAGCAGTCTCTTCTGCTTTTTGATGACTCTGCTAGCAGGCTTCCCCAGGGCCATCCGCAGAAGTGGAAGAGATTGAGTGCACCGGTGCCCAACCACTTATGTTTCAAGATGAGTACATGGGAGGACCACCGCAGCACATCTCGGATGATGACGAAACAAAGGTGCCAAGTGCTGTGGCTTTGGAATGTGTGCAGACCGACAAGGAGGGCAGGGGTAAAGACTGGGTGGAAGATGATGTGAAGGGCGATGAGGTCCTCGACCCCACATGGAATCAAGGTCATGCGAGTGACCTGTGTAGTTCGTAGGAAGAGGCGGTGGTCGCACAGAGCCACCAGCACAGCAGAAGAGGGAGCAGGGTGCAAAAGCGGATTGGCTGTCCCCTAGACAGTATGCCTGCTACTGCCCACCGCAGCAAGGGACCGAGCATACCAAAGCCAGCTCCAAGGAGTTCCCTGGTGTGGCAGTTCTTCAGACAATGTGCTGACGACAAGACACGAGTGGTTTGCACACTGTGCAATCAGAGCCTGAAGTGAGGCATAAACGTTCTCAACCTGAGCACAACCTGCATGACCAGACATCTAAGTGAAAAGCACCAGCTGCAGTGGAGTAGGCACCTCAAAAACTAAGAAAGGTCTCTGGCTCCTCCTGCTTCCTCTTCTGCTGCAGTCTCGGCCTCTTCATCCACCTCTGGAGTGACAGTGGCACCTGCCACCCCGCAAACAGAGGATATGCCAGCACCACCACCACCTGGATCACCAAGCATCTCCACAATGTCCCACAGAAGCGTTTAGCTCTCCATCTCCGAAACACTGGAGCGGAAGACGAAGTACTCCCCTACACACCCGCTATCAATGGCACTGAGTGCCAGCATTTCAAAATTACTGGCCTTTGAAATGCTGTCATTCCGTCTGGTGCAGACGGAGAGTTTTAAAAGCCTAATGGCGGTGGCTGTCCCACAGTACATCGTGCCCAGCCGCCACTACTTTTCCAGGCGTGCCATCCCTTCCCTGCACAACCAAGTGGGGGACAAAATCAGGGGTGCACTGCACAACGCCATCTGTGGCAAAGTCCACCTAACTACGGATATGTGGACCAGTAAGCACGGTCAGGGATGTTATATCTCCCTAACAGCACACTGGGTAAATGCAGTGGCGGTTGGACCTGATGCGGATAGCAGCATGTCTTTCCACCACCGGGGATTGCAGGACACTTCTCTTAGCCTCCTGTTGCTTCCTCCTCCTACTACGCTTCCTCATCCTCTATCGCCCCCTCAGCCGGTCAGCGTAACACCTTCACCACCAACTTCAGCACAGCCAGGGGTAAACAACAGCAGGCAATTTTAAAACGTATCTGTTTGGGGGACAAACCCCACAACGCCTGGTGGTGTGCGATTATGGGCAAAATCTCGTAGCAGCTCTGGGACTAGCCGGTTTGACGCACATCCCTTGCCTGGTGCATGTGCTGAATTTGGTGGTGCAGAGGATCCTTAAAAATTACCCTGATATATCAGAGCTGTTGCATTAAGTGCAGGCCATCTGTGCGCGCTTTCGGCGTTCTCACCCTGTTGCTGCTCGCCTTTTAGCGCTGAAGCGTAACTTCGGCCTTCCCGCTCACTGCCTCATATGCGACGTGCTTATAAGGTGGAACTCCACCTTGCAAATGCTGGCCAGACTGTGCGAGCAGCAGCAGGCGAAAGTGGCGTTTCAGCTGCAGCACGCACGGGTGAGTCGCTCTGCGGAACAGCACCACTACACCACCAATGACTGGTCCTCCATGCAAGACCTGTGTTCCTTGATGCGCTGTTTCGAGTACTCCACCAACATGGCCAGTGCCGATAACGCCGTTCTCAGCGTTACTATCCCACTTCTTTGCCTCCTTGAAAAAATGCTTCTTGGGATTATGGAAGAGGATGTGGCACAGGAGGAGGAGGAGGAAGAGGGATCATTTCAAAGGGTTTCCGGACAGTCATTTACAAGTGGCTCCGAGGGTGGGTTCCTGCACCCACAAATGCCAGGTACACAATTGTCCTGCCACTGCACAGTTCTGGAGGATGACGAGGTGGAGGATGAGGAGCAGGAGATGGCGGAGGAGGAACCGTGTACACAGCGGGGTGGCACCCAAACCAGCTCATGGCCATCACTGGTGCGTTGCTGGGGGGATACAGAGGACACAGACGATACACCTCACACAGAGGACAGCTTGTTGTTGCCTCTGGTCAGCCTGGCACACATGAGCGATTACATGCTGCAGTGTCTCTGCAACAACCGCCGAGTTGCCCACATTCTAACTTGTGCTGATTACTTGGCACCCACGCTGCTGGATCCCCATTACAAGGACAACGTACTGTCCTTAATTCTGTCACTGGAGCGTGATCGTAAGATGCGCGAGTACAAGTGCACGCTGGTAGACGCGCTGCTGGTTGTATTCCAACCTGACAGCGGGGGCACAGTGGAAGCACAAGGCGAAAGCAGAGGAGGAGCAAGAGGTCGCCAATGCAGCTGGCGCACCCCCAGCCCCTCAGAAGGCAGAGTTAGCATGACCGAAATTTGGAAAAGCTTTGTCAGCACGCCACAACAACCAAAACCACCAGCTGATATGGAACGTCTTAGCAGGAGGCAGCATTTCAGCAACATGGTGGAGCAGTATGTGTGCATACGCCTACACGTACTGAATGACTAGTCTGCCCCCTTCAACTTCTGGGTCTCCAAATTGGGCACATGGCCTGAGTTTGCCCTTTACACCTTGGAGGTGCTGGCCTGCTCTGCAGCCAGTGTATTGTCTGAATGTTTGTTTAGCACTGCAGGGGGCGTTATCACAGACAAGAGCAGCCGCCTGTCTACAGCCAATGTGGACAAGCTCACGTTCATTAAAATTAACCAGGCATGGATCCCACAGGACTTGTCCGTACCTTGTGCAGAATAGACATGTATACCGGCCTTAATCAGCCATTGTTATACTACAGTGCAATTGCTCATTGTATTTTGGATATTTCCCACTCTTTTGGAGTGTACCCTAATAAAAAAAAAAATTAATAAAAACCAGTGTTGGTTACCTCGTCCTCCTCCACCGCCACTTCCACCTACACCGCTACGTCCACTGCCTCCTCAAACTCCTACTCCATATGGACCTCAACCTCATAAATCAAGTTTATTTATTTTTTATTTGTACTTATTTTATTTTATGTCATTTCACTAATTTGTCTGTTACATTTTCGGGTGGAATTCACCAATTTTTGTGTGTGATATACCACTGCTATACCTAGTAGACAGGTAACAAAAAATTCACTAATTTGTCTGTTACATTTTCGGGTAAAATTCACCAATTTTTGTGTGTGATATAACCCTGCTCTACCTAGTAGACAGGTAAAAACATTTCACTAATTTGTCTGTTACATTTTCGGGTGAAATTCACAAATTTTTGGGTGTGATATACCACTGATTTACCTAGTAGACAGGTAAACTCATTTCGCAAATTTGTCTGTTACATATTCGGGTGAAATTCTAAAATTTTGGGCTGTGATATACCCCTGCTATACCTAGTAGACAGGTAACATTTCATTATTTTGTCTGTTACATATTCGGGTGAAATTCAAAATTTTTTGGCTGTGATATACCCCTGCTATACCTAGTAGACAGGTAAACAAATTTCACTAATTTGTCTGTTACATTCTCGGGTGAAATTCACAAATTTTTGGCTGTGATATACCACTGCTATACCTAGTAGACAGGTAAAATCATTTCACTAATTTGTCTGTTACATTCTGGGGTGACATTTGACCATTTTTGCTGTGATTAAACCCCTGCTCTGAATAGGTGATAGGGACATAAATTTCAAAAAATAGTATTTTACATTGTCAGGTGACATTTTACCAATTTTGCCGTATACAAACCCCTGCTCTGCATAGGTGACAGGGAATACAATTTTAAAAATTCTTCTTTAATTGATGCGCACCCCCTCCTTTCATTCAATGCTTAAACTTTAACAACTTGTCCCACATTTGTGCTTCAATAATTTGTCCCACTTTTCAGCTCGATCATATTTAATTTCAAACAATTAACCTCCCTTAGATGTGGTCTCCCTTTTTCACGCTCCCTCTCCGGCGTGGAACCCTGATTTGCCACTATCAATTATTAACATGGTAGGCGTAGAAAAAAAATATCAAAAGTTGATAGAGCAGATATCCAATTGGATCGTGGATATCACGGGAACGTGCGACATGGTGGAGCAGTATGTGTACATACGCCTACACGTACTGACTGATGGGTCTGCCCCCTTTAACTTCTGGGTCTCCAAATTGAGCACATGGCCTAAGCTTGCCCTTTACGCCTTGGAGGTTCTGGCCTGCCCTGCAGCCAGTGTATTGTCTGAACGTTTGTTTAGCACGGCTGGAGGGGGTTATCACAGGTTATATTTCCCAATGTTTTGGGGTGTACCCTAATTAAAAATAAAAATTAAAAATTAAAACCAAATACCAGTGTAGGCTACTTCCTCCTCCTCCACCGCCGCTTACACCTACACCGCCACATCCACCTCCTCCTCAATCTCCTACTCCATATGGACCTCGTCCTCCTAGATCAAGATTGTAATTTTTTTATTTTTACGTATTTTATGTTATTTTAAGTCATTTCCCTATCCACATTTGTTTGCAGAGCACTTGCCATGCTGTTAACCACATTTTGCTGGCATTTGCAGCCCTCTACATGACATTTTTAGAGCCATGTTAGTGCTCAAAAGTTCGGGTCCCCATTGACTTCAATGGGGTTCGGGGTCAAGTTCAGGTCAAGTTCGGGTCCCAAACTCGAACTTTTTTGTAAAGTTCGGCCGAACCCGTCGAACCCGAACATCCAGGTGTCTGCTCAACTCTAGATATGACAACTGTATGCAAAAAACATTGAGGGAGATTTATCAAACTGGTGTAAAGTAGAACTGGTTTAGAAACCAATCATATTACATCTGATTGGATGCTATGGGCAACTAAGCCAGGTCTTCTTTAGACCAGTTTGATAAATCTCCCCCATTGTTTTTGTTTTAATGTGACTTTATGGAAGACATATTTAACTACCCTATATGGACAAAAGTATAAGGATACAGCCGTTAATTATTGAAATCAGTGTTTCATTCAGTCCATTTATCACAGCTGTATATATAAAGCACCTAGCTACAAAAATTTCTGGAAGAATTAGTCATTTTAAAGAGCTCACTGAATCCCAGTGAGGTAATGTAATAGTTTGCCACAACTGCAACAAGTTAGTTTGTGAAATTTCTTTCCTACTGGGTATTTCCAGATCAACTATGAGTAGTATTATTTTAAAGTAGCCACAAAGCAGCAGACTATGTAAAGTTACATAAAATGGTCTCTGAGGCACATACAGTAGTACATAAAAGTCGCTGCCACTCTGCTGGCTTAATAACTGTAGTGTTCCAAATCTTCCCTGGCATTAACATCTACACAAAAACTGTGTGGCTAGAGCTAGTATGCGTTTCCATGGCCAAGCATCAGCATGCAAGCTTTAAACCACCAAGCACGATATCAAATGTCGAATGGAGTAGTATGAGGTGCACCACCATTTCCCTCAGTGAAGGAAATTTTAATACTTCAGTATGCCATGACATATTGGATAACTGAATGTTTCCAATTTTGTGAGAACAGTTTGGGGAAGGGTCCAAAGCACAAAGAAAGGTTCATAAAGGCATGGTTGGGTGACTATGATGTGGAAGGACCTGACTGTCCTGCACTTTAACCATATTAAACACCTTGGAGATTAACTAGAACAGAGATTGCAGGGCAGGCCCTTTCATCTAACATCACTGACGTTATAAATAGTTATGAGCAATAGTGGTGTCATATCCGAAGTCGCTTTGCTCAAATCTTCGGATTAAGTCTGTAATCCATCTCCGTACAGCATTAAAATGTACGGTCTTTGATGAGCCAAAGTCAGTTATTTTTGAAGTCGCATGAGGTACCAGTCAGAAGCGAAGCTAAGTTTGGTTCCAAGGCAGATCTCCGTATAGCATTAATCTGAAGTTTTGAATGAAGCGACTTTGGATGTAGCATCCGAAGCTCGCTTTGCACACTAGTCATAAATGCTCTTGTGGATGCAGGTGCAAAAATTCCTCCAGACACACTTCAAAATACAGAAAGCCTTCACAGGAGAGTGGAAGCTGTTTTAGCTGCAAAGGGAGGGCAACTCCATATTAATGCCTTTGGATTTAGAATGGGATGTCATAAAAAGTCCTGTAGGTATAATTGGTGAATGCCCCAGTATTTTTTTTTTCACATAGTCTAGGCAGTTTCATGCACCTGTTCATACATTTGAACAGAAATCCCAAATATGGTGCATATTTAGTCTAAATTGTAAAAGGTTGTGTTGGAGATACAGCCTGTATTTGAATCAATTGACAACTGTAATGTAGTTTACTTTTAAAAGAAAATTATTTTAATCAAGGGAATAATAGAGACGTGAAGGTAAGATCTTTATTACATTCTTTATACTTACCTGAAAAGTATGGTACAGAACTAATAAAATAACAGGCGAAGACAAATCCCAAGCTAAACCTTAAATGTCAATCTAACCTTGAACAAGTGACACTTCATTAAATACCAACATTTAAAGTAGATGTAAATCTCTGCAAATGACTGAAACACGGACAATAATAGATCAAGTTTAGTACAAAGGAATCATTAACACTTCCTAAGAAAACCATCTGGTTAATGACAGAAAAGAATTACACACAAGCTGATTACAACTGTTAATTGCATAACAAATATGCAGTGTTGTAGGTTGCCTATAATTATACTGTTTGCTGGGATGAAGCATATGACAATGGTATTTGTACCTCAGTTAGGTCTTGTTTAGAAGCAGAATTTCATGTATTAGCCCCCTCCTAGCTTACATAAAGCCAAACACATTGTACACATCTGTGGAGGAGACTGTCAGACTATGGGCTGGAAGCATAAGAACACTGGAACATCTATTTGACTGGCCTGTCCTGTAAATTATTAGGAGGGGAAATGATTATAGTTTTGTTGACTTAAGTTCTTTTACCTATTTGCTAAATGTCTGGAAAATATATAAAAGTATTTTTTTTTGTGTCTCTGAAAAATATGCAAAACTCATACCCTTCAATTCACTTTGATGTGATATACATTGCCAGAATGTATTAGTAACAGTTTTGTGAAACTTCACTGAAGATGATGAGAAAGGATTTAAAATGAATCTGTCCCTAGTTTTACGCTGCTAGGTTCTAAGTCTTGTCAAGTCCTGTCAAGTCCTGATATTCATGAGCTTCTGGCTTTCTCCACCCACCTACCACTGATTTACAGTTTTTTCCAACTGAATTAGTAGGAGAGGGCAGATAAAGCCAGGAACTCATGAATATTCAGGACTCATCGGCATGCACTGGAGCAATTCAATACAAGATTCTAGCAAAATGGTAGGATCAATTACCTATCATTTTGGTAAGGGGATGTTTCACTAATTTATGTTGCCCGTAGAAAGGACATCATAAAACTGGGGAAAGATGCTATTAAAAATAATTCCAGCATGAACTAAGGTCAGGATCTCAGACACATGGTTTTATTTCAAATAGTAAAACAGCACCCAGACATCAATGGGATAATCCATTGCCTTTGATGTTATACTAATACGTTCTCTGGAGGAACCTTTATTGAATCAGAGAGGAGAAAAAACATTATATTCACCTTTGCATGCCACATAACAGAGGTGTTTCCAGCTGGAAGCTTTGTTTTATGTGGTATAGGACTGTAATAAAGGACTCATTTGTGGTATATGGAGTGCCTATGGCACAAGAACTCTGTGTGCTGCCATAGCGGTAGTAAAATAGGCTTAAAGTAGCTCTGTACCTTAAAATTTTTAAAAAAACTTTTTGATATGGCATAGTGACATATTGCCAGAGTTTAGATAGGTGGGGGTCTGAATGCTAAGACCTAGTGTTGATCGATCACCAAAGTGCTCGGGTCGAACACCTTGGGATTCTTGGGTGCTCTACAGAGCACACAAGCACAATAAAAATCAATGGGAGAACCCGAGCATTTGACCAGACACCCCCTGCTATAAAGAGGGGAGGGTGTCTGGTTCATAGAAAAAGGTCAGAAATTGATGGAAACACCACTGAAATGGTTTGAGAACAGCATGGGGAGGATGTCTGAAGACATCTTGGACTCCCAGGTCGCTGCTGGGAACGATGTTGTCCGAGTAGTACGCCACTTTTACAGATTGACAATAATACGCACAGAACCGAAGATAAACACAATTTTAGAGGAAAAATTGTCAGGAAACATTCTTTCCTGTATCTTTACTTGTATAAAAACCCAAGAGCAGAATATAAAATCAGTGATACAGTCCTAACCTCAGTATCTGAGAAAAGGGATTTAGGGGTCATTATTTCAGAAGACTTAAAGGTAGGCAAACACTGTCATAGAGCAGCAGGAAATGCTAGCAGAATGCTTGTGTGTATAGGGAGAGGCATTAACAGTAGAAAGAGGGAGGTGCTCATGCCGCTCTACAGAGCACTAGTGAGACCTCATTTGGAGTATTGTGCGCAGTACTGGAGACCATATCTCCAAAAGGATATCGATACTTTGGAGAAAGTTCAGAGAAGAGCTACTAAACTAGTACATGGATTGCAGGATAAAACTTACCAGGAAAGATTAAAGGACCTTAACATGTATAGCATGGAAGAAAGACAAGACAGAGGGGATATGATAGAAACCTTTAAATACATAAAGGGAATCAACAAGGTAAAAGAGGAGAAAATATTTAAAAGAAGAAAAACTGCTACAAGAGGACATAGTTTTTAATTAGAAAGGAAAAGGTTTAAAAGTAATATCAGGAAGTATTACATTACTGAGAGAGTAGTGGATGCATGGAATAGCCTTCCTGCAGAAGTGGTAACTGCAAATACAGTGAAGGAGTTTAAGCATGCATGGGATAGGCATAAGGCCATCCTTCATATAAGATAGGGCCAGGGGCTATTCATAGTATTCAGTATATTGGGCAGTCTAGATGGGCCTAATGGTTCTTATCTGCCGACACATTCTATGTTTCTATGTTTCTATGTGTGCCATAGATTATTTTGAGATATACATTGACTACGGTCCTCTATGAGCACCTAAGTTTAAAACGGGTGTGGAGATTTCACTTTCTCCAAAGTCATCAGGAAGATGACTCTCAATCTACTCATCCTCTTCCTCCTCTTCTGCCCACCCACGCAGAACAGACGGAATTAAACTTCCATGGGTACTACCCTCTGTAGCGGAGGCAACCGTCTCTTGCTCCTCCTCCTCATCATCATCATCATCCAATTTGCACTGAGAAGACGATCTGAGGGTGGTCTGGCTATCACTCTGTGTAATGTCTTCCCCCATTTCCACCTCTTCCACATGCAAAGTGTGTGCCTTAATTGTGAGCCGTGAGCGTTTGAGTAGACACAGTAGTGGGATGGTGATGCTGATAATAGTGTTATCGCCGCTCACCATCTGTGTTGATTCCTCAAAGTTTTTTAAAACCTCACAGAGGTCAGACATCCATGCCCAATCCTCGCTTGTGAAGAGAGGAGCGCTGACTGGAAAGGCGAAGACCATGTTGTAGCTGGTATTTCACTACTGTCCTCTGCTGCTCACAAAGCCTGGCCAACAAGTGAAACGTTGAGTTCCAGCGTGTGCTCATGTCACACATCAGCTAGTGAGCTGGCAATTTCCAGAGCTGATACAGGGTTGACAGACCGGCTAAAGCTGTCATTGACTTGCGGAAATGGGGACACACTAGGCATACCTTCACCAGTAGCTCAGGCAAGTTATGGCCATTATCAGACACAACCATGCCTGGTTCTAGGTTGAGTGTGGTGTGCACCTGCGCATTGGGAGGTTCTGACTAACCCCCTTTTTTTGCAGATTTACAATACTGGAGATGTGGCACTCCAGCGAGTCATGCACTCCTGATTAGCCTGTCTGCCCCATAGGCTGATTTTAATTAGTTTCAGTATAAGGCCTCATGCACACAGCCGTGTTCCGCGGCCGAGAGCGTTCCGTGGTAACCCGGCCGGGATTCCTTCTGACAGCAGGAGCGCATGGCGTCATTGGTTGCTATGACGCCGTGCGCTTCATGCCGCCGCTGCTGTACTGTGATACACTGGTATGATCTATACCAGTGTATCACTGTACAGCAGCGGCGGCATGAAGCGAACGGCGTCATAGCAACCAATGACGCCGTGCGCTCCTGCTGTCAGAAGGAATCCCGGCCGGGTTACCACGGACTGCTCTGGGCCGCGGAACACGACCGTGTGCATGAGGCCTAAAGCTGTAGCCTGCTCTCACTACATTCATTGGAAGCTGTCTGGCACAAGGAAAGGTATAGAGTTGGCTCGGCATGCATGTTGGTACCTGCATCCCTTGTAATGGAGTCCATTATGGCACCAAAAATGGTAAAAGGCAGAGTGGATCCAGCATGCATGTGGATCCAACACTCCCTGAATCTTATGGCGGCCATTATGGCGCATAACAGGTAGTATTTAGTGTTAGGACCCGTCTAACAGAGATCGCCTTGACGTGCGGCAGACGGGCTCAGATAGTTTTGTACAAAATGAATTGGCCAAGCATCTCAGTTTATAAATAAGCGTAGCATTAGCACTATAATTTTTGGCATTATTGTACTTTATCTGATTTGCAGGGTGCTCCTACATTGTCTTTTTTTCCTTGAGTGGCGAGAGCCACAGCTCAGTCTGGTCTCTTATCCCCTGCCACAGCTCTGCAGCGGTGTGCTGTTTGTCCCTTAAGCATATCAGCTTCAGCACGGCCTGTTGCCGCTTCCCCACTGCAATGCTACACTGCTTCCAGCTACCGACTGATGGCTGACTGGTGCTGCACGTGGATAATTCGGAGGTGGAAGTGGAGGAGGAGGCGGCGGAGGAGAAGTGTGGGTTGGAGCCACTGGCGGAAACCCTGATCGACGTAGGGCCCGCAATCCTTGGTGTCGGTAGCACCTTTGCCATCCAAGCGTACGACTCGCACCCGTCCTCCACAACGTTCACCCAGTGTGCATTCACCCAGGGAAATGTAGCGTCCCTGGCCAAATGCACTTGTCCATGTGTCCGTAGTTAAGTGGACCTTCCCAGTAACTGCATTGGTCAGGGCATATGTGATGTTACGGGACACATGTTGGTTTCAGGCGGGCTTGGCACACCTTGAAAAATAGTGGTGGCTTGGGACTGCGTAACGAGGGACGGTCGCCGACATCAGGCTGCGGATGGCCTCAGTGTCTACAAGTCTAAATAGCAACATTTCCAGGGTCAGTAATTTCAAAAGCTGCACATTTAGTACTTTGGTCTGTGGGTGGGTGGCTGGGTATTTGTGCTTGCGTTCAAAGGCTTGGGGTAACGACATTTGGACACTGCGCTGGGACATGGAAGTGTATGTGGTCGCTGATGGTGCTTGTGAAGGTCCAGGTGCAGGGCAGGAGGCATTCGGGCCTGCGCCATCGACAGGGGATTTGCAAGCATGTAACATAGGGGAAGAGAAGGCCGTGGTGTGACCCACAGACACAGATTGTGGACCTAGGCATTCATACTACTTATTACGGTGCTTGGATACCATGAAGCGGGTCATGCTGGTGGTGGTGAGGTGCTAGTGTTCACTCCCCAGCTCATTTTGGTACGGCACAGGTTGCACTACTATTCTTTTGTCGTCCACGCTTTCCTCAAAAAAGCACCATACTATGGAACACCTACCCCTTGGCAAGGGAGATTTCAACAGGAGGTGCTCCGTGGAACAGTTGCGGGCCTGTTTGGTGTGGCCCTCCTTCTTCCTTTTACCACCCCACTGCCTCTTCGAGATTGTTGCTGTGCAGCACATCCCTCCCCTTCTGTACTGTTGTCCTCGCTCGGCTTTCCACCTTCCCAGGTTGGGTCAGTGACTTAATTGTCCACCAACTCCTATTCCACTTCACCACTCTGCTCAGCCTCCGGACTTAATGACGTAACCACAACCTTAGTGATTGACAACTGTGTCTCATCCTCTTTATCAACCTCTTGA
This sequence comes from Bufo bufo, assembly GCF_905171765.1. NCBI lineage: Eukaryota > Metazoa > Chordata > Amphibia > Anura > Bufonidae > Bufo > Bufo bufo. Next base: position 241,911,528 of record NC_053394.1, on the reverse strand, counting down.
GACAGTAATTACCGTTGAGTTATTGGCAACTGTGTCTCATCATCATCCACCTCATTAAACAGTAATTGCCGTTCCCCACTGTCATCTTCTTGTAAATGTGGATGCTCAAGAGTTTGTGAATCAAGGCACAAGATCTGTCCCTCTTCAAGCGTGCTTGGCGAGAGGGCCAAATCAAGGAATGGTGCTGAAAAGAGCTCCTCGGAATATCCGAGTGTGGGATCACTTGTTTGCCCAGGCTCTCCATGGTGGGAGGAAGGAGGATCAGGGTAGGGATTGGATTGAGCAAACTCTTGGCTACTGAGACTGGACTTGGTCTAAGACAGGGTGGTGCTTAATCGACTGGAAGCATTATTTGCTGCAATCCAACCGACCACTTGGTCGCACTGGTCTGACTTCAAGAGTGGTGTCCTGTGCCGCCCTGCAAACTGGGACATGAAGCTAGGCATCGTGGATGATTGTTTTTCTTGTGCTCTGGCAGCAGGCACAGTTTCACCGTGCCCAGGGCCACGGCCTCTGCGTCCACTATCAGCATTACGGCCACTGCCCGTTCCTTACTGCTTGCCTTCTTCATATTAAATGTTATATACAGTCGTGGCCAAAAGTTTTGAGAATGACACAAATATTAGTTTTCACAAAGTTTGCTGCTAAACTGCTTTTAGATCTTTGTTTCAGTTCTTTCTGTGATGTAGTGAAATATAATTACACGCACTTCATACGTTTCAAAGGCTTTTATCGACAATTACATGACATTTATGCAAAGAGTCAGTATTTGCAGTGTTGGCCCTTCTTTTTCAGGACCTCTGCAATTCGACTGGGCATGCTCTCAATCAACTTCTGGGCCAATTCCTGACTGATAACAACCCATTCTTTCATAATCACATCTTGGAGTTTGTCAGAATTAGTGGGTTTTTGTTTGTCCACCCGCCTCTTGAGGATTGACCACAAGTTCTCAATGGGATTAAGATCTGGGGAGTTTCCAGGCCATGGACCCAAAATGTCAAAGTTTTGGTCCCCGAGCCACTTAGTTATCACTTTTGCCTTATGGCACGGTGCTCCATCGTGCTGGAAAATGCATTGTTCTTCACCAAACTGTTGTTGGATTGTTGGAAGAAGTTGCTGTTGGAGGGTGTTTTGGTACCATTCTTTATTCATGGCTGTGTTTTTGGGCAAAATTGTGAGTGAGCCCACTCCTTTGGATGAGAAGCAACCCCACACATGAATGGTCTCAGGATGCTTTACTGTTGGCATGACACAGGACTGATGGTAGCGCTCACCTTTTCTTCTCCGGACAAGCCTTTTTCCAGATGCCCCAAACAATCGGAAAGAGGCTTCATCGGAGAATATGACTTTGCCCCAGTCCTCAGCAGTCCATTCACCAAACTTTCTGCAGAAGATCAATCTGTCCCTGATATTTTTTTTGGAGAGAAGTGGCTTCTTTGCTGGCCTTCTTGACACCAGGCCATCTTCCAAAAGTCTTTGCCTCACTGTGCGTGCAGATGCGCTCACACCTGCCTGCTGCCATTCCTGAGCAAGCTCTGCACTGGTGGCACTCCGATCCCGCAGCTGAATCCTCTTTAGGAGACGATCCTGGCGCTTGCTGGACTTTCTTGGACGCCCTGAAGCCTTCTTAACAAGAATTGAACCTCTTTCCTTGAAGTTCTTGATGATCCTATAAATTGTTGATTGAGGTGCAATCTTAGTAGCCACAATATCCTTGCATGTGAAGCCATTTTTATGCAACGCAATGATGGCTGCACGCGTTTCTTTGCAGGTCACCATGGTTAACAATGGAAGAACAATGATTTCAAGCATCACCCTCCTTTTAACATGTCAAGTCTGGCATTTTAACCCAATCAGCCTGACATAATGATCTCCAGCCTTGTGCTCGTCAACATTCTCACCTGAGTTAACAAGACGATTACTGAAATGATCTCAGCAGGTCCTTTAATGACAGCAATGAAATGCAGTGGAAAGGTTTTTTTGGGATTAAGTTAATTTTCATGGCAAAGAAGGACTATGCAATTCATCTGATCACTCTTCATAACATTCTGGAGTATATGCAAATTGCTATTATAAAAATTTAAGCAGCAACTTCTCCAATTTCCAATATTTATGTAATTCTCAAAACTTTTGGCCACGACTGTATGATTGAAAGTCTGTCACACGTACAGTAGCGTTGGATTCGGAAGTGCATGAACCAACAATTTTAAAAAGGTATTTGGGATGTGGAAACGTCACACAGGAGATATCCCTCAAATAATGTCAATGCTGTCACCAGCGGCAAATAAAAAAAAAACAGGGAATTCCACAGGTATTTGGGATTAGAGATGTTCCAAACTATTCGCCGGCGAACTGTTCCCGGCGAACATCGCTTGTTCGCGTTCGCCGCGGCGGGCGAACATATGCGATGTTCAGTCCGCCCCCTATACATCATCATTGAGCAAACTTTGACCCTGTACCTCACAGTCAGCAGACACATTCCAGCCAATCAGCATACCCTCCCTCCCAGACCCTCCCACCTCATATCAAAAAGCAAGGACAGCATCCATCTTAGATTCATTCTGAAGCTGCAGTGTTAGTTAGAGCAGGGAGAGTGCTGCTGCTGAATTAATAAGGAAATCGTTAGCTAGGCCAGTGTTCTGTGTTCACTCCAGTCCTCAAAGACTCATCTGCTGTAAGGACAGCATCCTGACAGCACCCCAAAAAGCCCTTTTTAGGGCTGGTACATCAGTCTGCTTTTTTTTTTTTCTAAATATATATTGCAGTTGAAATGTGGGGGATTGGGTCAGCACAACCTGTATGTAGGTGCACATCACTATGGCGAAATACATATACAAACGGAAAATACAAATGTGATAGCACTCTACATCCAGCATTCCTCCATGCTGGATGAGGCATTGGTGTACATTTTGGCCAAAGCGTAATAAGCCACTCACCACGTCAAGGTCGCCTCTAATGAGTGGTCCCTAACACTAGTTCCTACCTGTTCATGGGCCATGACAGCCACACAAAGTCCAGTTGCCTGCCCATGTGTGAGAGGCCACAGGCCCACAGACTGTACTGTGTGCACACCACTCATATCGGGTGGCACAGTACCTTGCAGATAAAAAAGTCATTAAATTTTTTCTCTGTAATATAATTGCAGTTGCCTGCCAGTGTGTGTCAGGCCCACAGACTGTACTGTGCCCACTGCTAGTGCCCACCACTCATATCGGTGGCACAGTACCTTGCAGATAAAAAAGTCATTACATTTTTTCTCTGTAATATAATTGCAGTTGCCTGCCAGTGTGTGTCAGGCCCACTGACTGTACTGTTCCCACTGCCAGTGCCCACCACTCATATTGGGTGGCACAGTATCTTGCAGATAAAAAAGCCATTTCATTTTTTCTCTGTAATATAATTGCAGTTGCCTGCCAATGAGTGTCAGGCCCACAGACTGTACTGTGCCCACTGCCCACCACTCATATCGGGTGGCACAGTACCTTGCAGATAAAAAAGTCATTTAATTTGTACCCTTTAATATAATTGCAGTTGCCTGCCAGAGTGTGTCAGACCCACTGACTGTACTGTGCCCACTGCCAGTGCCCACCACTCATATCGGGTGGCACAGTACCTTGCAGATAAGAAAGTCATTTCATTTTTTCTCTGTAATATAATTGCAGTTGCCTGCCAGTGTGTCAGGCCCACTGACTGTACTGTGCCGACTGCCAGTGCCCACCACTCATATCGAGTGGCACAGTACCTTGCAGATAAAAAAGTAATTTAATTTTTCCTCTGTAGTATAATTGCAGTTGCCTCCCAGTGAGTGTCAGGCCCACAGACTGTAATGTGCCCACTGCCCACCACTCATATCGGGTGGCACAGTACCTTGCAGATAAAAAAGTCATAAAAATTTTTCTTGGTAATATAATTGCAGTTGCCTGCCAGTGTGTGTCAGGCCCACAGACTGTACTGTGCCCAATGCCCACCACTCATATAGGGTGGCACAGTACCTTGCACGCATAGTACCACTAATCTAAAAAAAAAAGACAGGCAGAGGCAGGCCACCCCGCAGGGGCCGTCGTGGTGCTGTGATTTCCTTTGGCTCTAGAATAATGCCCAGTGTTCAGAGGCCACGTACCCTGAACTCGAAAAATTCTGAGGACATAGTTGACTGGCTTACACAGGACACCCAATCTTCTACAGCTTCCGCTCGGAACCTTGACGCACCATCCTCCTCCAGCTCAGCTTCGGGCACCTCTCAAGTTACCACTCGCCCGCCCGCCGCCAGCACCAACACTAGCACCACAGCCGCTTCACTTGATCTGTCAGAGGAGTTATTTTTCACATCAGTTGGAAGAAATGAGTGATGCGCAACCATTATTGCCAGAGGATGTAGATAACAGGGATATGTATCAGTCAGGCAGCATTACACACATGGACGTACGGTGTGATGATGATGTTGTACTCGCTGCTGCTTCCTTTGCTGAGTTGTCAGATACAAGTGAGCGGTTGATGATGACGATGTGTCCGTGGATATACGTGGGTGCCCGCTCGAAGAGAAGAAGAACAGGGGGAAAGTTCAGATGGGGAGACAGAGAAGAGGAGGAGACGAGTTGGAAGCAGGGGGAGGTCGTCGCAAGGAGCTAGTGGCACAGTCAGACAGCATGTATCGGCACCCGGGGTCAGCCAGAAAGCACGCCAATCAACGCATGCTGTTGCCACCACCAGAATGCCGTCATTGCAAAGCTCAGCAGTGTGGCATATTTTTGTGTGTCTGCCTCTGATAACAGCGATGCCATTTACAACCTGTGCCAAAAGAAACGTTGTGGGAAGTCCAATACCCACCTAGGTACAACTGCTTTGCGATGGCACATGATCTCACATCACAAACGCCTATGGGATCAACACATGATGAGTACAAGCAGCACACAAACTCAAAGCCACCATCCTCCTCCTGGTCCAGCATCTTCAGCCATGTCAACCACTGCTGTCCTCCTTGCCCCCTCTCAACGATCCGCCACTCTGCCTCTCACCTTCAGCAGTTCCTGCTCATCTGCCCACAGTCAGGTGTCTGTCAAGGAAATGTTTGAGCGTAAGAAGCCAATGTCACAGAGTCACCCCCTTGCCCGGCTTCTGACAGCTGGCTTGTCGGAACTCTTAGCCCGCCAGCTTTTACCATACAAGCTGGTGGAGTCTGAGGCCTTCAAAAAATTTGGGACACTGCAGTGGAAGGTACCTGGCCGAAATTTCTTTGCACAAAAGGCAATCCCCAACCTGTACTCTATTGTGGAAAAGGAAGTCATGGCATGTCTGGCACACAGTGTTGGGGCAAGGGTCCATTTGACCACTGATACCTGGTCTGCAAAGCACGGTCAGGGCAGGTATATCACGTACACTGCGCATTGAGTTAACCTGCTGACGGCTGCCAAGCATGGAATGCGTGGCTCTGCAGAGGAGTTGGTGACACCGCCACGACTTGCAGGCAGGCCTGCTGCCACCTCCTCTACTCCTCCTACTCCATCCTCTTCGCTAACCTCCTCGGCTGCACCCCCCCAGCTCCCCAGGGGCTATTCCACATCCCGGATACGACAGTGTCACGCCGTCTTGGGGTTGACTTGCCTGAAAGCAGAGAGTCACACCGGACCAGCACTCCTGTCCGCCCTGAACGCACAGGTGGATCAGTGGCTGACTCCGCACCAACTGGAGATCAGCAAAGTGGTGTGTGACAACGGAAGCAATTTTTTGGCGGCATTGAATTTGGGCAAGTTGACACATGTGTCGTGCATGGCACATGTGTTGAATCTGATCGTACAACGTTTTGTGCATAAGTACCCAGGGTTACAGGACGTCCGCAAGCAGGCCAGGAAGGTGTGTGGCCATTTCAGGCGTTCCTACACCGCCATGGCGCACGTCATATACATTCTTAAATGTCCCTGCGGCTTACTCTACGTAGGGGAAACTTCAATGCGGATAAAAGACAGATTAAGCAAGCATAAATCCACCATCCGCACTAAAAATTTATTGCTTCCCTTGCCATACCATTTTCACGAAAAACGAGATGCAATATCGCAGTTGCGATTTCAAGTCATTGAAAGTATAACACTACCCCGCCGCGGTGGAGACAGAAACAAATTACTTCTAAAGAGAGAAGCCTATTGGATCCACCGGTTACAAACGGTGGAACCAAGAGGGCTTAATCGTGATTATAACATTTCTGGATTCATTTAGCTCTTGATTATGTGTATATAACATATAATACTTATATTTCAATTTGTTTTACTTACAGTGGACTTGAATCTCTACCGCTCTACATTGATTTCTATGTTTCATGATATCCACAATTGATTCAATCTGTATCGGCCCCCATGTGGGAGGAGCTTAATATATGATGTCAGTTCTGTTTTTTGTTTATCGGATATATATAAGATGCAATGACAGGATTGTATTATATAGTCTGAAGAAAGCACGAGTATGTGCTGAAACGCGTCACTATGCTTTACAATAAGTGACTGAATAAACTACAATGAAAATTCAACGCGAGTGCCGGTCCTTTTTCTTCATTACGTAAGTTGGGACGCCTGCCTATTGACACGTGCACCGCAATTATACAAAGCAGTGCCAACCTTTCTCCATAACATATTACCTGGATTTTGGGTTCGAGCACGCAAGCTACACTCCTATCAATGAGCACTTTCGCTTATACAGGATGAAGCCCGTGATATTGTCTCACAGGTTACAGCGTCCACTGATTTTCTCCAGATTCCCACTAGTGAGCTGAAGAGCAGGAATCTGATGAAAGAAAGCAAACACCTGATTGCACTTGAATTACATGCCGCCACTCTAGCGGAATATCACCGCACCCAGAGGATACCACGCGGTTTAAGGGTGAAACTGAGACCAACTTTCTTTGGCAACAATTTGGAATATTGCACTCGTTTTTCAAATATTCTAAACAAATGCTCTTTGGACTTAATAGTTCTCACTGTGGAATATCTCAACACTGCAATTGATGAATGCAAAGCGCACATCACTACAGCCAAAGAACAACTGAAGGATTGCCTCAAGTTAGAAGATCTTACGGCATTATACGAAAAAACTGATAAACAATGCAGAGACCTCAAGACCAAAATAGAAGCCACCAAGCGCTCCAAATTTCTTCGAGATGTAGAGGATTATTCATCTCAACGGGTGTACAGATGGCAAGACAAGTCCGGAACAGCTATTCCTTTTTCATATACAAGAGACCGCAGAACAGGTTCTGCATTCTCCAGCTCGGGCAGCGATATCTCGGGAGCAGCGTCAACTCATTTTTTAGCCAAGCGCCGCAGCAAAAGAAGGGCAACACCAGGAGAGCCGGCCGCCATCATAGGAGAAGCAGACGCACCGAGGATGACGCGATCGCAGGTACATCTGAGAACTTAGTAGTTAATCTTTCAAGTAAAACTGTGAGTCCTGCACAATTGGAATTATTGAAGAAGGGATTGTCCTTCAGCCCCACGGGGACGCTGGACACCTTCTCTCTGGACATAGATCTCCAGCATTTTTTTTCGCAATGTACGCCTTAAAGCGCATTTCTGTAAAATTGATAATCCTGATGATATTGATGGTGATTGTGCGGATCTTGAGGAAGACTCTGATCAATTAACATTGAGACAATTTTCACTAAGATTAAAAAGTCATTTTATGCCACCTAAAATATACCATCCAGTGGAAACGTTTGCTAATTTAGTTCAGCGGGATGATAACTCTTTATTACAACATTGTAGACAAGGAAATCTGCATATAAGACATAATCTAACTGCAGAAGAGAAACATGCACTGAATGGTATATTGGAGCCAGCAGACAAGGGGGGGGGGCCTTGTGATTCTCGATAAGGGGTACTACATTACAGAGATTTTAGGTCAATTAAATGACACTGAGACATATAAGACTCTACATTCAGACCCAGTATATTCAATTAAAGACAAATTACAGAGAATAGTTATTGAGGCTAGAGAGGGTGGCATCATTGATAAGAAATTAAGTGAATTTTTAATAAACCAGTATCCAATTACACCAGTTTACACTCTTCCAAAAATTCACAAATCTATGACAAGACCACCAGGACGCCCTATTGTGGCTTCCTCTGATTCCATCCTCTCTCCCCCAGCTATTTTTCTGGAAAAAGTAATTACACCTCTGACTATGCTATCACCTTCCTATATACGAGACACAGGGCATTTTTTGAGTGAAGTTCGCCCACTCAAAATGGATGGAGACTGCATACTCGTCACGTTCGATTTATGCAGCCTCTATACCTCCATTACTCATGAAAAAGGTCTGGAAGCAGCATCTAGACTGTTGAATATGAGTCAATACACGATACTTCAAAAGGATTTTTTCCTGACGCTTTTAAAACTTGTGTTAGAAGAAAATTACTTTTTATTTCAAGATACGTTTTTTCAACAATGCCGTGGGACCGCGATGGGATCGAACGTCGCACCGCCATACGCAAACAGTTACATGTCATCATTTGAAAGTGAATTTGTCTATTCTAATCCACTATATTTGAAACATTGTATATTTTGGCGTCAATTTATTGATAACTTGTTTTGCGTGTGGCGGGGCGACGTTCGATCCCTCACGGAATTTAACAGTTATCTTAATTCCATTTGGAGTGAACTACAGTTCACCATGCACTTTGATTTTCATAAAATATCCTTTCTTGACACATGGGTGATACGTAATGATGATGGTATGCTTTGCACTGATTTATTAAAGAAACTGATCGCAATAGTTTACTCACTTTTACAAGTAGTCATCCCCCAGCAATCAAGAAAGCCATCCCTTTCTCACAATACCAAAGGGTGAAAAGGATTGTCACAGATCCTGACACCTGTCAGATTAGGATGAATGAAATTACAAGTAAATTTCTCAACAGAGGCTATCCTAAATATTTACTAGAATCTCAAAAGAAAAAACTCGATAAGCCGCAGGAACCAAAAATCAATAAACCGTACCGCATTCCCTTAGTGGTAAAATACCACCCATGGACACAAAAATTAGGGGTATCATCAATAAACACTGGCACATAGTCTCTAGGTCATATCCTCAGATAGAGGCTTTTCAAAATTTACCTATGATGTGCTTTAAAAGAGCGGACAATATCCGTGATAAAATCATTAGAGCTGATATAGGCACTAACAAACTAAGTTTGAGGCAAACTACACTGACTACGCCGCGCCAGGGCACATTTCCATGTTTAAATTGTTCCAGTGTGATCAGAGGTACCACCTTCACATCCCCATTTTGGTGAACAAATCCCAATTAAGGGCATGTTCACATGCGACAGTAAAAACGTCATATACATTCTTAAATGTCCCTGCGGCTTACTCTACGTAGGGGAAACTTCAATGCGGATAAAAGACAGATTAAGCAAGCATAAATCCACCATCCGCACTGAAAATGTATTGCTTCCCTTGCCATACCATTTTCACGAAAAACGACATGCAATATCGCAGTTGCGACTTCAAGTCATTGAAAGTATAATACTACCCCGCCGCGGTGGAGACAGAAACAAATTACTTCTAAAGAGAGAAGCCTATTGGATCCACCGGTTACAAACGGTGGAACCAAGAGGGCTTAATCGTGATTATAACATTTCTGGATTCATTTAGCTCTTGATTATGTGTATATAACATACAATACTTATATTTAAATTTATGTTTTACTTACAGCGGACTTGAATCTCTACCGCTCTACATTGATTTCTATGTTTCATGATATCCACAATTGATTCAATCTGTATCGGCCCCCATGTGGGAGGAGCTTAATATATGATGTCAGTTCCGTTTTTTGTTTATCGGATATATATAAGATGCAATGACAGGATTGTATTATATAGTCTGAAGAAAGCACGAGTATGTGCTGAAACGCGTCACTATGCTTTACAATAAGTGACTGAATAAACTACATTGAAAATTCAACGTGAGTGCCGGTCCTTTTTCTTCATCACTGAATATTCAGTCTCTCTCATAAAGAGAAACACTTTCTCATTATTCCCTTCACATTGCATTTACTGTCAGCAACACTGTTATCAATTCCAGATGGTAAAAGTCTGGTCCATGTGAACCTCCCTGTAATCTACTATGAAAAAAATCTTCAACGCGAGTGCCGGTCCTTTTTCTTCATTACGTAAGTTGGGATCGCCACGTGCACCGCAATTATACAAAGCAGTGCCGACCTTTCTCCATAACATTGAATATTCAGTGAGTCTACTATGGGTTCTGATTTTGTGCCTTGGAAACAGTGGTTATATTGTATGGAGAATTTTAGGAGATATACTTGGTTGATTCCATTTACGTCAGCAAATTATGCCTCTGATCCACTTTTTATGAGAGGAAAAGGGCTGGACTGTTCATCTGGCAATTCTGGCAAATGCCAGAAGGGACAGTGTTAGAGTAGGCCACCCAAGGCCAAATCATCCAGGGCTTGGGCGCCATATGTTTTGCCAAAGGCTCTAAAGTGGTGCCTACCTCAGATTCAACTGTATTACAGTCCTTAAAACAGTGATACATTTAAATAATGCAACAAGACACCGGAAGAAATTATTCCTGTCCCTGCCATCTCATAGTCCACAGGTCTAAAGCCTATGAGGCAGTGCAAGTGTTCTCAAAGCAATGACGCTATTGCAACTACCTGCACCAAGTCTCAGGCAGTTGCGCCAGGAGACAGGCAGCTTGAATGCTTCATTGAAACTGCCTTCAAAAGGATGCAGGCAATTTAGGTTGCAAGCTAGAAGAGGCATGTGGCCTGCTTTGCAGACTGTATCATGGGACTCTGGGTATTTTTTTCCCCAGTCACTTTTCAGGCAATACAGGATAGTAGTATAACCAATAGGATACACTACAGGGAACACTATAACTAATGGGATCACTACAGTGGGACATAAGAACTGGGTAAATACAGGGACACTATAACTAGTGGGCTTAGTACATGGGTACATTATAACTACTAGATACACTAAAGGGGCACATTATAAGTAGTTTGATGCTACAGAAGGCATTATAACTCCCAGGGGCACTTTAAGAGGTACCTTCTTACTATGGGAGGGGTGGGGTGAGGCACTACAGGGGGCCTTATAAAGGGGTCTTATTAGTAGTGGGGGCACTTTAAGGGGCGTTATTATTACTGGCAGCACTTCAGGGGGTCTTGCTACTACTGAGGGCACATTATGGGGCCTTATTACTACTATGGGCACTTTAGTGGGACATTACTGCTGGAGGCACTTTAGGGGGGCTTTATTTCAACCGGGCCACTATTAGGCATTATTACCTCTGAAAAATGTTATCACTGGGGTATGCTCCTGATGGAAAAGATGAGTAAAGAGAACATCTACATCAGAGAAGGCATCTCTGGATGTAATACGTATGTATGTAGTGCTATATTCTCCTGTATGTGTGATAGTGCTGAATGTAATGTTCATACAAATATGCCTTTATCAAAGGGGGTGCACAATCATATTTCATATTAACTACACATCAAATGGGCCTATCTGTTTTAAAATGCCAGGCCTGAATTTCAATCCCACTGCAGCCCTGGGGAAGGCATTTATTTAGAACATACACTGGCTGGATTGAAGCAGTGTAGCTGGTCTTATTGTAAAATGGGTTGTTAAGTCTGGTAACAATTGTTTAAAATAGATGTCAGGTTGGTTAAGGCATAACTAATAATGCCCCACTTCTCCTGTTCCTATCCATTGCTTCATGTGTCCGATGCTGGTCTGTAATTCCTGGTCGTTCTTCACATAGGATATGTGATGTTTACAAGTTGAGGAGGATGAGGGAGAAGAGAACAGTGGGGGAAAGATATGGAACGGGAGTCGGGGCAGGGTGTTGGAGTGAGTGTGACTTGTTGACTACTTTTATTTCTTTCAAGCCATTCTAACCCTTTAAAAAAATTACAGATCAAACAACCTCATTAAGAAAGTATTTTAACTGCTTCCTCATTTCTAAGAATTCCCACTGTGTTCAGACCTGTTTCACATGATGGAAATTAATTCCACTCAAATAAGATCTTTCTGAGACCAGGGATCTCATTTCTTTTTTTGGAGCTGGATACTGCTACTTGCACCACAACACTTTTTAATACTGGTTTAGGAGGTTTCATTCAGTGTTTATTTCCAAGCACTAGTGGGGAAAGTGTCCAAATGAATCAAGTTAGGGTTAGTTTTAGATATGAACTAGTACTTTAATTTGTGGCAGGTATTATATACAGTGCAATAAAATACAGAAAATAAAGATCTGTAAGACCCAGTTGTGCTTATATGTTGTTGTTTTTTTCACCTGCTAAGGCTACTGTACATCCACACCTGCAGCAGGCATTCCAGTATTCTGATCCAGAAGAGGAACAGAATACCGGAATTGTTATATCCGGCATAGCCAGACACCGCCAGGCCCACTGGATCCTACTCACTATGTCTGCTAGAATTCTGCAGGACAAACAACTGCTGCATGCTGCACCCTACTAACCAGTGGATCATACATTTTTATCAGACAGAGATGGCAGTAAAGGTAGGTATTCCTCACTGGTATAGGTTTGGTATATCAGGAGGTGGGGCTTTATGTCACCCACCCTTCATATTAGGCAGGGTTATTACGCAGTCTGGTGCACTATTGGGCTGGAATCATTTTTTGTGAGGTCCCCAAACTATGAGGACACTTGTGGCCCCTTTAGGTGTTGCTCTAAAGGCTTCCCCCAGCAGCTACATTAAGGGTAAGCAAGTAATGTAGTGTTAGAATACGTCCAAACTCTCCAAAAATCATTCAAGAGAATCTGGAATAGATTTTTGTGCAGGTTCAGGGCATAGGAATAATTAATTGGTTTATTTTTTTTAGTAATGACACTGACATGTGTGAAATCATACCACTAGGGAATAAAGGTTGTTTGTAGCCAGATACATACAGTAGAGAGTCTTAAAAGTTATTTAAAGTTTCCTACATGTAGTAGAAACATGAAAATGCTATAATTAAAAGTTCAGTTAAAATCAGACATCATATAACACATGACAATCTGTTTCTAACAAACCTAGAACCATCCCTGTACCTCATTGCTCCAGCAGCTCTGCTAGATTTATTGCGGGCTGGCAGTTCAGGGAGTTTGTTCTGATCCCTTTATAAAGGTGTATTTACATGCTCGAAGGAGAAGCCAATTCTCGGGCAAAGAAGCGCTCCTTCCCGACAGTCAGCTACTCATTATATGGAGGTCATCACTGCATCTAAATCATTACTGCTATCACTTGCCCACCATACAAAATCATTGCTCCTAGATAGCAGGGTGCTTCTTAAGGCTGCCCAGGAATGATAATTGAGGTGTCCACACCTCCAACCATTTCACCGGATAAACAAGCGTTTCACTAGTTCATCGAGTGATCTGTGGCAAGAACATTTGTTCCCGATAATCAGCCCAATATTTGGGACGTGTAAATCCAGCTTAACTGTCACATCTTTTAACAGAAGATATGGCTGGTAGCAATTGAAGGATGGAACTGAGAGTGTGCGACCACCTCAGTAAGATGAACATAGAAATGAGGAGAAGAACAAACTGCGGGTGGCGATATGCAGATACATTTTATTAAATAACATTATTACATACAGTTACAAAAGTATTTAGATCAAGGTGCTGGTTTGCAAAATGTTGAATATTTTTTGTGGGACAACCACTTTAATGAAACTAAAGCTATACATAAATTGTACAGTACATAAAGAATTTAAATCCTCAAAATTTCCTTCATGGCACATCTGAAAAAACTATATTTGCTGGTCTTGCTGTTTAAGGATATAAGTGACACATTGAAATAATGTAACGCAATTAAATTATCTACAAATAATACTGGTCATGCAGGACTGAGATAAACTTCTATAAAATGCAACATTAATGGTGTAATTAACCTTTTTGTATAACGTGTTTCTTGACATTTACAGCTACTTCTTCAGTTACATAGTAATTGGTACAAGTTATTTCCAACCATACACTTGGTATTAAAGTATATCTAGTCACTTAAGTAAATTTAGTAAAATAGGATTAAAGACCCAGTACAAAAATAAATGCATAAATGGCAACATCAATTAAAGTAGGCACTACTTTGCATGAAATTACAAATAGAAACAGTTATATGTTATTGGTTACTACTGTAATTATACAGGTCATCAAAATGGCATTTATGCTCCATTTAAAGTGATTATTGGGCATTGGCACTTTCATTTCAACCTCTGTAGCAACTACAAGTAAGGCAGTAGATGAGAAAATCAATCAATGGGAACTTCATATTTTGTAGGTCTGTAACTGCTACCCTCCTGTGGCCACAGACCGCATGCCACTTATTAGGTCATTCAGGGTCCTGTTGATGACGTCCTATCCATGTTGCTGCCACCATTTTCCAGTCTGATGCTCCCTTAGATGCATAGACACTCACCCCTGGCCTCTTAAAGGATCAGTGTGTGCACTCCCAAATCCTTCCCCAGTCAATGGCTGAGGGTGCCTGGATATTTATGGCACCCTCTCAAGTAGGAGGCTGCTTGAGCTTTAGGTTCCCTGGTGACAAAATGTGTTTTATAGTCTAGTGCTATTAACCTACATTTATCTTACGTTATCTCCTGCCTGCATTCCTGCCATGTTTCCAGTATGTGCTTTCCTGCCTGTGTGCCTCTGCCCTTTCAAGTCCAAGTCATGTTTTAGTTAACCCAGTCTGTCTACCCTGTCTGTGATCCAATCTAATCCAAAGCCTGTCTTCCTACCTCATGTCTGCAATAGTTGTGCATTGCCTGGATCTCAAAAAAAACAGCACTCTAGTCTTGGTGACTGCTCAGACTATACCTACAGTTTTCCTGCATTTTTTATGTACCCTGAACTTTTGGTGCTTGTACCAGAGTCCCTGACCCCAGTGGGTCAGCTGCCAACTACACTGGGACTATCCCAGGAGGTAGTGGTCCAGTTGCTTCCCTGCTGCAAAGTTCAGATCCCTGTATAGGGGATAAAGAGCAAATACCAGGGGAGCACCAGAACAACACCCTTAGGGTTTAGTCCAAAGCCTAACTGGTTATTTTGCACAGTGGGGTCACACTCACTGATCTATAACAAATGTTTTTCTTCCTAGAGTATCAATAATATTTTCCCTAAACCCACTAAATCTTTAGGCTTCTCATCTATAGTTTATTTTTCTTATCTAAATGTCTTCTTCTTGGTTGCCATCACATAGTATATAAAAACAAATGAACCTGTTCATTGATGAGTAGATAATTGATTATTTTAGAACAAGTGATAATTAACAAAGGTCAATGAAATACTTTCTATATTGAATATACTTGTACTTATGAAACATTTTATCATGAGTATGATATACTTATGGTGAACCCACTTGTAATTTCAAAGAAATAGATCATCTTTTTACATTTTTATTGTTTTGCATGCATACTGAGTTGGTTTCCTTACTAGTCATCCATTAAAATCTTTGCATTACGCCATAACCAAAGTGTTCTAAAATTATTCATTAAATCAAATGCTAGATGAGTGACTTGAAGAAACTACTGGGATGAAAAGAAGAATTGGAAGGTCGTTAAAGATAATAAAACAAATTATGCAGATGATAGCTATTATTCAGGATTGGATAGTTCTTAAGATTATGGTGACACGAGTAATGCCTCCAGATCGTTACGTGTTCTGTGATTTTTACTAATGCAATAATGACAAAAAAGTACTTCATTAACGGCTCATTAGTTTTGGGTTGACAGGCAAACATAATTGTGAGCTGCACAAAAAGTAGAAATATTATGCAGCACAATGCAAGGTGATTGATCTTCATGAAGACTCATTCTTTTACAGTAATTGCACGAACCACCTAATACAATTTTGTTGACAAAGTAGCTGCTTGAGAGATTCTTCCGGGGCATGTCATAAATAATTAAAAGTACAGTAAATGGAAAAATATTTTCTATTACAATGTCCCCTATATTAAAATGATATTTGTTACAGTTTGAGGTGGCACTTAAGTTTGTTAAGTTTGTTAAGTAATTCGCATTTTAGACAATCCAATCTTCTATTAACTCATTAGGGCATATATTCCGTAAAATGTATGAACTATTTCTCCCCAAACCTCAGCTATTTGTGATAGACCCCTCCATATTCCTTGTTAACTGAAAGAAAGATGTTATTGTCTGCCATATTACAAATTTAGTGGAGGTGTAACCCAGTCACGGTCACTCTTTCTATAAGGTTACAATATTAAATGACAATAGCAAATTCCCTCTCCTCTGTTAGTATTGTAAAGTTTTACAAATTACTTGAATAAATGTCAATGCTTCACGACTGTGTTAACTAGAAAGTTACCTCAATAGAAGCATAGCTTGTCATTTTCTATTTGGATAATACATTCAAGTTGTTTTAGATATCTCTCTTGCTGTCACGGCTGAGGATGGGGGAAACCCTCAGCCGTGTGCCGATGGAAGATGGTCGCTGCTTGACCAGGACGACAGAGTTAGGGAGCGGGTCACCTCCTACAGCGTCCCTAACCTGACCCTAACTCCTACCTGCATGGGCCGACCTTTAAGGTAGGGGGACCCATGCGCAGGAACCTCGGAGCCCTGACTTACCCTCCGACCGGTCCCTGGGCTAGGAGTCAGGGTAAGACATCCTGTTCCTTCTGGATATGGAGGAACAGGAGTCTCACTGGCCAAGCTGCAAGCAAGGGGGAACAAATGCAACCTATGGCAATGGCAGGTACTTGCCACAAGCATAACAGAGACCTACCATAGACAACAAAGCCTGGAACCCATGTGGATGTACTGCCCACAGACAGCAGGACTCAGCACACAAACACACAACACACGGGAACCCAGGACCACAGGTGCAATAAAGAAACATAAAACCAAACACATCTTCAAGACACCAAAGGACATATATATATATTTGCTATGACCAGAAGGATGGCCCCCACTGGCAGTTGGTAAGTAACCAGGAGGATGTCTACAGCCAGCATGGCTGAAACACCCTCTCTGGCTACTGCCTACAACTGAGGCTTTATAGGGCCAAGAGGCCACACCCAACAATCAGACACACCCCGTGAATCACACACACTGAAAGGGAGTTAACCCTTCCAAAACCACAGAAGGGAAAACATAACTTAAAGGGTAAGTGTCCAAACAACAAACACACTGTGGCTGTTGCCGCAGGCAACGACATGGGTGGCAAGCGTGTCCTGGGAGTCAGCCCGAAGGCCGGGACACTGCCACCACATGTACATAATACAACCAAACGTTGCCACGGACAGCCACAGTGATGGGAAAATGTCAGTGCCCACCAAACATAAACAAAGTGCACACAGACATACAAAAGTGCTACAAACGCTCACACAACTCCAAGGGAACCGCACACATAGCTGTTGTCCGCGGCAACTGCACTTGAGGCCAACAACATTATGCCTCAACCTGCGGTTGACACTACAACCCAAAACCGCGGGCAACTGTATGAGGCTCCCAAGGAGTCACGGCCATAACCGTGGCCGTGACACTTGCTATCTATTTCCACCTACACTTGAGAGAGAAAGAAGAAAATGACTGAACAACTTTAAGTCTCTTCCGTTCTGCCCCATGCTAAAATGGATTAAATAAGTAAGTAGCCTACAAGTGATTAATATAACATAGAGCACTAATTTTGAAATTTCAGATTTGAAAACCTGAATTTGCACAATGAAGTACATCTTCTAAGAGGTTTTTAGGTATTTTACTGGAGATTTACACTTTAAAGCGGCATTCCCATTTTATAACATTAAGGCATATGCCATCAATTTGTGATCTGTAGGAATCTGACAAGTTGTAGCCCCCACCATTCCTGAGAGAGAAGTTCTCTCTGAATGGGGCAGTGCTCCTGTTCCTTCCACAGTAGGTGGCCAGGGTGCTCATGTGCAGAGGAAAAACAGTGAAGGGTAAACAACACTAAACAAGCACTGCATCCCTTAATTATCAGGATCAGTGTGGACTTCAGAGGGCAGATGCTTACTGATAATAAAACAAAGGCATATAATTGCAATATTATTTTATAAAGTGGAAAGATTCCTTTAAGGTTTGGGAGGGACTCATTTTACTTTTGAGGGCCAAGAGGTATGTATAATGTATCTCTCTTCTCTAGAGGTCCTTGAGAACCCAGTGGCCTCGATAGAGACAATGAGACAAACAATGGCATGTACAGTATATATTATATTGCTGTATAATGAAATGAAAAACAATGTACATAGTAGAACTGGAGCAGGTTCAACAGCAAGCAATGTAATAAATAGAATTAGTGAACATATGTAACTTTTAAAAAGACTATCAAAATTTGGATTATTACTAGTGTTGAGCGAGCATGCTCGACCGAATAACAGTTCGGCTCAAGCATCGCTATGCTCGGCACATGGCGGTACTCGGCCGAGTACCGCGTGTGCTCGAGCGCAATGCTCGAGTCTCCTCCCTGCATGTTTTGTGGCTGCTAAGCAGCCAATAAACATGCAGGTAAGCACTGCCCTCACTGTAATGCAAGTAGCCATGTTGGGTACTGGCATTACAGTGATTGGCTGGCCGAAACGCGTCATCGGGTGCTATATAGCACCCGATGACGCGTGTTTGGCTTATTCGAAGTCAGGGAGAACTGAGCATAGGAAGGGACAGACAGTGTAGGGAGTGTAATTGAATATTATTTCTATACAAAAATGTTTCAGAGACCCAAAAGTCCTTGTAAGGACTATTGTGTATGACAGCAGCAATATATATTTTTAGCGCATCCTGCACAAAATACCATGTAATAGGCCACTGCGGACAGTTAAATTACTCGCACCACATCTCCTATGTAAATTGTGCGCATCCCTAAAATATCAGAGACATCCAGTGCACTTTTTCCTTAGATGGTGTCCGCTGCGGACAGTTAAATTATCCACGCCACATCTCCTGTTTAAAGTGTGTGCATCCCTAACATTTCAGTGACATCCAGTGCACTTTTTCTGTAGACAGTGTCCGCTGCAGACAGTTAAACTATCCAAGCCACATCTCCTGTTTAAAGTGTGCCCATCCCTAAAATATCAGTGACATCCAGTGCACTTTATCCGTAGCCGGTGTCCCTTGCGGACAGTTAAACTATCCGTGCCACATCTCCTATTTAAAGTGTGCGCATTCCTAAAATTTCAGTGACATCCAGTGCACTTTTTCTATAGACGGTGTCCACTGCGGACAGTTAAATCATACGTGCCACATCTCCTGTTTAAAGCGTGGGCATCCCTAAAATATCAGTGACATCCATTGCACTTTTTCCGTAGATGGTGTCTCCTGCGGACAGTTAAATTATCCACACCACATCTCCTGTTTAAAGTGTGCATATCCCTTAAATATCAGTGACATGCAGTGCACTTTTTCTGTAGATGGTGTCTGCTGCGGACAGTTAAATTATCCGCACCACATCGGTTTAAAACGTGCGCATCCCAAAAATATCAGTGACATCCAGTGCACTTTATCTGTATACCGTGTCCACTTCTGACAGTGACTTTACCAGGGCCACATCTGCTGTGTAACGTATGAGCTTCTAAAATTTTTCTGTGACATTAAATTTGTGCATCAAATGGGGTATATTGCCTGCCTCAGGATAAATATTGTAGACGAGTAGGTTAAACTAGATATATTTTTTCAATCTTATTACAATGTTTCTATATCACCATATTTTAGACAAATCACTATCATATAGGATATACATAGGAGGGAGCCAATAATTGTGATATGTATACTGAAAATAGGTAAAGCTATCCATAAGAATGCACTCACATAGAGTGAGCTAATATTAAATAGCTATAACTCAATGTGTAAATTATTCCTCAAGGTAAATTCATAATTTATGACATCAGTAGCCACACAGTAAACTTGACAAGCTATATAAAGTATAACCATTTACTGATAGTGGAAACGTGACCATCCCAGAAGAGCAATTAACTCTGTGAATTTATATTTATAGTCATTAAGTATAACACTATTATTAGTATATAACATATCTTTTTATTTTGATTAGTTAATCATGCTTTACATGCAAAATAGTGACACATGGGAGTATTAGGTTGGTTTCTAAGTATATGTATGGTTATGTAAAAACTTTTTTTTTTATAAATAGTCATCTTCAATAAACTAATGTAACTCATAAGAATCATTTACAAAGTCGTTATTGGACCACTGAGAGGTTGCTCATAAAATTACTATTTGAACATAACAAAACAGTATAATGCAGTTTTCACAGTTGGCTAAATATTCAGTAGGACTTCTCAGTTAATAATCACCAAACAGTTTTTCCTTAATGTGAATGATGAGTAAATACAACATGTCAGTTGTAACACTGTGTATGGTAAAGTACTAGAGGGGTGTATACCTAGCCCAGAATGCTCAGATGGGTCTGGTAAAAAGATTCCAGGAAACAGGGTTATTTTAGAAAAGTGCAGTTTGCTGAGGCACTTTTCTATAAAATGTTTTATGGACCTGGATTTTTGTTGAATGGTGGATAGGTTAGTAGAGGGACCTGCCATTCCCTCCCATTCCGGTACATTATTTCCCCTAGCCTGAAGAAATCACCTTGTAAATACTTAGCTCATAACTGTGGGGAGAAATGTGGGGCTGACTAATTTAGAGTCAGAGCTTAGAGACTGTATAACCTGTCATAGCTGGGGCCCCCTTTTTAATCCAAAGCACCTAGGTGAAGTAACCTTCTGTTTAGTTAGTGCCCATTTGGGCAGATATTTGGTTTATATATTATTTTTGTTCAGTGGAGTCACCCAAGTGAGTATCAGACTTGGATGCCCTGTAGTATTTATGAAAAAAATAAACCTTATTTGGAATTTTAACCATTGATATCCATGTTTTGTGTCATTATTACCACCACACCCACAAGGACAGATCTCGACACTGTATTGCCCTAAAGTATCTTAACAGTAATCAATTTCTTAAGGTAACAAATATTTATATAGTAATAATAAGGTAATGCAATATCTTGGAAAACCTCATAAAATACAAAGAGTGTCTGTCTGAAGATTTTAGCCAACCAAACCTCTAAAAAAACAAGTAGAAATCTACTTTAATCTTCTGTGATGCTGAGATGAAAAGTGTCTTGTAGACATTGCCAAGTCAGGAAAGTGTCCTAGTTTTCATTAACCCTTTCAAGACCAAGCTATTTTACACCTTCGTGACCACGTCTAATTTAGCAAATCTGACATATGAGACTTTATGTGCTATTAATTTTGGAATGCTTTTACTTATCCAAACCATTCTGAGACTGTTTTCTCGTAACTCATTTTACTTCATGATAGTCATAAATTTGAGTCAATATATTTTACCTTTATTTATAAATAAATTCAAAATTTAACCAAAATTTTTAAATTCGCAATTTTCTAGATTTACATTTTTCTGCTTTTAAAACAGAAAGTGATACCTCAAAAAATATTTATTACTTAATATTCCCCCTATGTCTACTTTACATTGGCATCATTTTGCAAATGTCATAAAAAAAAATTAGGACGTTAGAAGGCTTAGAATTTTAGAAGCGATTCTTAACATTTTTAAGAAAACTTCCCCAAAACCCACTTTTTAAAGACCAGTTCAGACCTGAAGTCACTTTGTGGGGCTTACATAGTGGAAACCCCCCATAAATGACCCAATTGCAGAAACTACACCCCTCAAGATACTTAAAATTGATTTTACAAACTTTGTTAACCCTTTAGGTGTTCCACAAGAATTAAAGGGAAATGGAGATGAAATTTCTAAATTTCACTTTTTTGGCAGATTTTCTATTTAAATCCATTTTTAATTTAAAACATTGAGGGTTAACAGCCAAACAAAACTATTTATTACCATGATTCTGCAGTTTCCAGAAACACCCCACATATGGTGGTAAACTGCTGTAAAGACACACAGCAGGGAGCAGAAGAAAAGGAGCGCCATATGGTTTTTAAAAGGCAGATTTTGCTGGACTGGTTTTTAGATGTCATGTCCCATTAGAAGCCCCCTTATGCACCCTTACAGTAGAAACTCCCAAAAAGTTACCCCATTTTGGAAACTAGGGGATAAGGTGCCAGTTTTATTGGCACTATTTTGGGGTACATATGATTTTTAATTGCTCTATATTATGTTTTTTGTGAGGCAAGGTAACCACAAAATGGCTGTTTTGGCACAATTTTTATTTTTTACAACATTCATCTGACAGGGTAGATCATGTACTATTTTTATAGAGCAGGTTGTTAAGGACACAATTATATCAAATATGTCTACTGTTTGTTTGTTTCAGTTTTACATAATAAAGCATTTTTGAAAAAAAATTATGTTTTTGTGTCTCCATTTTCTGAACGCCTTATTTGTTTTATTTTTATGCCGATCGTCTTGTGCAGGGGCTCGTTTTTTGCAGAAAGAGTTGACATTTTTACTGGTACCATTTTTGGGTACATATGATTTTTGATCATTCATTATTACACTTTATGGGGCAAGATGACCAAAAAATTGGTTGTTTTGGAACAGATTTTATTTATTTATTTTTACAGCATTCACCTGAGCAAATGGTTATGGACGTGGCAATACCTAATATGTATACTTTTTCTTATTAATTTAAGTTTTACACAATAATAGCATTTTTGAAACAAAAAAAAATTATATGTTTTAGTATCTCTATAGTCTGAAAGCCATAGCTTTTTTATTTTTTGACTGATTGTCTTAGGAAGAGTTTTATTTTTTGTGGGATGAGGTGACAGTTTAATTGGTACTATTTTGGGGGGCATACGCCTTTTTGATCGCTTGGTGTTGCCTTTTTTGTGATGTAAGGTGACAAAAAATTGCTTTTTTGGCACTGTTTTTTTTTTTTTTTTTACGGTGTTCATCTGAGGGGTTAGGTCATGTGATATTTTTATAGAGCTGATTGCTACGGATGCGGCAATACCTAATATGTATACTTTTTTAATTTATTTTACCTTAACACATTAATAGCATATTGCAAACAAAAAAAAATATGTTTATGTGTCTCCATGTTCTGAGAGCTATAGTTTTTTAATTTTTGCTAGATTTTCCTATGTAGAGGCTCATTTTTTGTGGGGTAAGGTGACGGTTTTATTGGTACCATTTTATGGGACATACTCCTTTTTGATGGCTTGGTGTTGCACTTGTGATGTAAGGTGACAAAAATGGCTTTTTTGACACAGTTTTTATTTTTATTTTTTAATGGTGTTTATAAGATGGGGTGGATCATATTTATAGAGACGGTCGTTACGGATGCAGTAATACTTAATATGTGTAGTTTATTTCTTTTTTTCTTTTTTAATCTCGCATACATAAGTGGATATAGGAAAAGGCAATTTTTTATTTTTTTTTTACTTTTTAATTTTTACTTTTTTTATGAAGTCCTATGGAGTAGTTTTCTGAGATTTTTGAGTTGTGTTAGCTAATCTTAAAAAACACCTTCAATTGCTTTTCAATGGCTTTTGTCTCAAGATAACGCGATGAGTTAAGAAATTTTTAGTTAAGAGCTGGAGTGCTATCCCTGCTACATCTGTACTTGAATCTTTAAAGGGCTTCTGTCAACCCACTAAACCTTTTTTTTTTTTTTTGCTTACTTATAATCCCCACACTGCGATTTATGCCTACATAATCAAATTAATCATTTTGGTCCTGTAGATTTTGTTTAAAACATGCTTTTAAAATATGCAAATTACCTTGCTACCAGCAAGTAGGGTGGCTACTTGCTGGTAGCAGCCGCATCCTCCGATCCTAAAGACGCCCCCTCCGCATTGTGATTGACAGGGCCAGGGAACGGAATCGTTCTCTGCTGGCCCTGCCTGTTAGCATTCAAAATCTGGCGCCGTACCTGTCTTCAATCGGCCAGGCGCACTGAGAGGCGGCCGCTCGCTCGGCGCTCCATCCTCAATGCGCCTGCGCCGATGACGTCACATCTACACCCGGCGCAGGCGCATTGAGGATGGAGCGCCGAGCGAGCGGCCGCCTCTCAGTGCGCCTGCGCCGATCGAAGACAGGTACGGCCGCGGCGCAGGCGCCAGATTTTGAATGCTAACAGGCAGGGCCAGCAGAGAACGATTCCGTTCCCTGGCCCTGTCAATCACAATGCGGAGGGGGCGTCTTTAGGATCGGAGGATGCGGCTGCTACCAGCAAGTAGCCGCCCTACTTGCTGGTAGCAAGGTAATTTGCATATTTTAAAAGCATGTTTTAAACAAAATCTACAGGACGAATATGATTAATTTGATTATGTAGGCATAAATCGCAGTGTGGGGATTATAAGTAAGCAAAAAAAAAAAAAAAACTTTAGTGGGGTGACAGAAGCCCTTTAAGATCCAGGGGGGCTGATGGCTGTACTATACTTTGCAATGCTCTTGCATTGCAAAGTAATATACTATTAGTTTTACACTGATAGATGGCAACAGTTGCCATGGCAACCATTGGTCGGCTGCCATCGGGGGACTGCATCAGGGGCAGGGGGCACAGATGGCAGGGGACATGGATCGGGGCAGAGGCCATGGATGGGGGCAGGCGGGCACAGTTGCCGGCACATACACAGTGCATGGCTGGCAAAGCTGGAGGCAGGGTGCACAGAAGAGGGCACAGATTGGGGCAGGGGGCTCACATATTGGGGGCACATATTGGGGGCATGGAGCATATGGTACCTGATTTCAGGCTCTGATCTGCAGAGCGCAGATCAGAGCCTGAAACCGGCATTTTAACACTGCCACGCTCCGATTGATTAGTCTGCACCGACTAACCAATCAGAGCAATCATTGGCAAAGGACCACTCTGATTGGTCCCTTGCCGGCATAACTGGGTTTTGCACTGTCCGTGACAGCAGTAAAGCAGGGGCAGAAGCTTTAATCCAAGCGCTTTGCAGCACTTGGATTAAAGAGCTGCCATAATGTTTATATACGTCCTATCTGCACGCGGTATGATCAGATAGCACGTATATCGCTGTATGGTAGTAGTGAAAGGGGATAATAATCCCTCCACTACCCTACCCGTTTAATCTTCAGTGATATGTATAACATTCCCTTTTGTCATTGTTTCTTGCACTGAAATCATGCACCTTTACTTAGTATTTTAAAGGGAGGTGCATGCATAGTAACTTTCCCCAGTTGGTTGGGCTAAAATGTGTCTGACTAAATATATACAGGGGATAACTAAGGGTAGAAAAGTCAGCAACATTATTTTAAACAATAAAAGAAAACAGCGACTCACCATCTACAGATACAGTGCCTTGCAAAAGTATTCACCCCCTTGACTTTTTCATATTTTGTTACATAACCTTAAGTTCAATGTTTTATTAATCTGAATTTAATGGGATGGATCAGAATACAATAGTCTAAGATGGTGAAGTGAAATTAGAAAAATATATAAATAAAACCAAAAATTGGCATGTGCGTATGTATTCACCCCGTTTGTTAGGGAGCCCATAAAAAGCTCTGGAGCAACCAATTACCTTCAGAAGTCACATAATTAGTGAAATGATGTCCACCTGTGTGCAATCTAAGTGCCACATGATCTGTCATTACATATACACACCTTTTTTGAAAGGCCCCAGAGGCTGCAACACTTAAGCAAGAGGCATCACTAATAGTGATGAGCGAGCATGTTCGTCCGAATACCTGTTCGGCTCGAGCATCGCTATGTTCGGCACATGGCGGTACTCGGCCGAGTACCACATGTGCTCGAGCACCATGTTCGAGTCTCCTACCCGCATGTTTCGCGGCTGCTAAGCAGCCAATAAATGTGAAGGTAAGTACTGCCATCACTGTAATGCCAGTAGCCATGTTGGCTGCTGCGCTGGCATTACAGTGATTGGCTGGCCAGAACGCGTCATCGGGTGCTATATAGCACCCGATGACGCGGGTTCGGCTCATTGCGAGTCAGGGAGAGCTGCGCTTTGGAAGGGACAGATAATGTAGGGAGATTGTGATCGCAATATATTCCAGTGAATAACGTTTCAAAGACCCAAAAGTCTTCTTAAGGACTGTTGTGTGTGGTGGCAGCAATTTAATTGTGCAAAGTTGTACTAAAAAATATTTTTTTTATACTTTGCGAAATAGCGATTCTTTTACTATATATACAGTGGGGGAAATAATTATTTGACCCCTCACTGATTTTGTAAGTTTGTCCAATGACAAAGAAATGAAAAGTCTCAGAACAGTATCATTTCAATGGTAGGTTTATTGTAACAGTGGCAGATAGCACATCAAAAGGAAAATCGAAAAAATAACTTTAAATAAAAGATAGCAACTGATTTGCATTTCATTGAGTGAAATAAGTATTTGAACCCTCTAACAAAAAAAGACTTAATACTTGGTGGAAAAACCCTTGTTTGCAAGCACAGAGGTCAAACGTTTCTTGTAATTGATGACCAAGTTTGCGCACATTTTAGGAGGAATGTTGGTCCACTCCTCTTTGCAGATCATCTCTAAATCCCTAAGGTTTCGAGGCTGTCTCTGTGCAACTCTGAGCTTGAGCTCCCTCCATAGGTTTTCGATTGGATTAAGGTCCGGAGACTGACTAGGCCACTCCATGACCTTAATGTGCTTCTTCTTGAGCCACTCCTTTGTTGCCTTTGCTGTATGTTTTGGGTCATTGTCGTGCTGGAACACCCATCCACGACCCATTTTCAGTTTCCTGGCAGAGGGAAGGAGGTTGTCGCTCAGGATTTCACGATACATGGCTCCGTCCATTTTCCCGTTTATGCGAATAAGTTGTCCTGTGCCCTTAGCAGAAAAACACCCCCAAAGCAAAATGTTTCCACCCCCACGCTTGACGGTGGGGACGGTGTTTTGGGGGTCATAGGCAGCATTTTTCTTCCTCCAAACACAGCGAGTTGAGTTAATGCCAAAGAGCTCTATTTTGGTCTCATCAGACCACAGCACCTTCTCCCAGTCACTCTCTGAATCATTCAGGTGTTCATTGGCAAACTTCAGACGGGCCTGCACATGTGCCTTCCTGAGCAGGGGGACCTTGCGAGCCCTGCAGGATTTTAATCCATTGCGGTGTAATGTGTTTCCAATGGTTTTCTTGGTGACTGTGGTCCCTGCTAATTTGAGGTCATTAACTAACTCCTCCCGTGTAGTTCTAGGATGCTTTTTCACCTTTCTCAGAACCATTGCCACCCCACGAGGTGAGATCTTGCGTGGAGCCCCAGAGCGAGGTCGATTGATGTTCATTTTGTGCTCCTTCCATTTTCGAACAATCGCACCAACAGTTGTCACCTTCTCTCCCAGCTTCTTGCTAATGGTTTTGTAGCCCATTCCAGCCTTGTGCAGGTCTACAATTTTGTCTCTGACATCCTTGGACAGCTCTTTGGTCTTTCCCATGTTGGAGAGTTTGGAGTCTGCTTGATTGATTGATTCTGTGGACAGGTGTCTTTTATACAGGTGACTAGTTAAGACAGGTGTCCTTAATGAGGGTGACTAATTGAGTAGAAGTGTCTAACCACTCTGTGGGAGCCAGAACTCTTAATGGTTGGTAGGGGTTCAAATACTTATTTCACTCAATGAAATGCAAATCAGTTGCTATCTTTTATTTAAAGTTATTTTTTCGATTTTCCTTTTGATGTGCTATCTGCCACTGTTACAATAAACCTACCATTGAAATGATACTGTTCTGAGACTTTTCATTTCTTTGTCATTGGACAAACTTACAAAATCAGTGAGGGGTCAAATAATTATTTCCCCCACTGTATATATATGTCAGGCCTTGATATAGGGAAAAAATTATAATAAAGAAAACACAATTTTTTTCCCATAATCTATCCACATTTTTGCTGTCAATGGTGTAATCCGTGAATTGTGTGATCTGCGCTTCAATACATTGTGTGGTTGTCAGGCCTAGATATAGGGGAAAAAATTAAAATACAGAAAAAAATAATTCTCCCATAATCTATCCACATTTTTGCTGTCAACGGTGTAATCCATGAATTGTGTGATATGCAATTCAATACATTATGTGGTTGTCAGGCCCAGATATAGTGAAAAATATAAATATAAACTACATAAGAAAACAGTGTCTGTACCGCAGATTCCAATAATCTGGGCGTAAAACAGTGTCCATATTCTGTGGTGTTCTGTGACATATACAGTACGCCATCCGAAAACTGTTTCTTTAGGGAAAATTTAACTAATCTGGGCCTAATATAGTGTCCATATTCTGTGTGTTTCTGTGACATACACTGTCCTACATCCGAAAACTGTTTCTTCATGGAAAAATTCCAATAATCTGGGCCTAATAGAGTGTGCATATTCTGTGTGTTTCTGTGACATATACTGTCCTGCATCAGAAAACTGTCTTTAGAAGACTGTAAAACAATCTGCGCCACATCTAGTGACAAAACCAATAATATGAAGAAGGCGAGCACTAAGGAACGGGGAAGTGGGTGTGAAGCTCGTGGTGCACGCAGAGGCTGTGGCCCTGGGTGCAATGAAACTGTGCCTGCTGCCAGTGCACCAGAAAAAAACATCCACTGTACCCAGCTTCATGTCCAAAAGTCCAACTTAGCTGGGCGGCGCAGGACAACACTGTCCAAGTCGGACCAGTTTGAACAGTTTGTCGGTTGGATTGCTGAAGATAATGCTTCCAGTCGGTTAAGCACCACCCACTCTTCCACCAAGTCTAGTCTCTGTAGCCAAGAGTCTGGTCAACCGAATCCTCTCTTTGATCATCCTTCCTCCCACCATGGAGAGACTTGCCAAAAGGGTGATCCCACACTCATATATTCCGAGGAGCTATTTCCAGTGTCACTATTAACAATGACAGGGTTCTCTCTATATAGAAAAGACAGAGAAGGCAAGAAAGGGGGAGGGGTGGCCCTGTATGTGAAAGATAGCATAAAATCTAATTAAATACAAGTTAGCGAGACCAATTTAGAGTCAGTTTGCGTTAAGTTGCAGCTTGATAATCATAGGGTAAATCGTGTAGGTGTGATATATAGACCACCTAGCCAAGTCAAAGAATTAGATGATCTACTAGTTGAGGAAATAGCTAAAATGACATTGAAAGGGGAAGTTGTCATTATGGGGGACTTTAATCTTCCTGATGAAAACTGGAAAACCAAAATCGCTAGTTCTGCCAGGAGTACAGATATTCTAAATTCCCTACTGGGATTATCTCTACAACAAGTACTTGAGGAGCAATCCGGAAGGAGGCCATTTTAGATTTAGTATTCACAAATGGGAATTTGGTATGTGATATTACTGTAGCGGAAAGCTTGGGATCTAGTGATCACCAGTCAGTGTGGTTTACTATAAGTACAGTGACTGAGTCACACCACACAAAAACTAACGTTTTAGATTTTAGAAAAACTGACTTTTCTAAAATTAGATTAGTGGTATACGAGTCCCTATCAGATTGGAACAGTTTCAATGGAGTCCAGGAGAAATGGGACTACTTAAAAGTGGCACTATTGAAGGCAACAGATAATTGCATTAGGCTTGTCAGTAAAAGCAAAAAGTGGTCAAAATCATTAAAAACAAAAAGATAGCATTTAGTAATTATAAAAAATTAAAAAAAAACGAGGATGACAGGTAAATTTATAAGATTAGGCAGAGAAAGGCCAAACAAGTTATAAGAGCTTCTAAAGCACAGGCAGAAGAGAAATTAGCTTAGTCAGGGAAAAAAGTCGATAAGACATTGTTCAGATACATAAATGAAAAAAGGAAACTAAAACAAGGAATTAACAAATTAAAAACAAAAGAAAGAAGGTATATGGAAGAAGATAAAGAACTAGCTGACTGCCTCAATGAATACTTTTGTTCAGTTTTTAAAAGGAAAATGAAGGAAAATGACCTCATTTAGGGAGGAAGACTAATGAATCTTTTGATGCATGTGTATTTACAGAGGAAGAGGTTCTAAGTCAGCTGTCTAAAATTAATACAAATAAGTCACAGGGGCCTGATGGGATACACCCAAAGCTATTAAAAAAGCTTAGCGGTGAACTAGCAAAACCATTAACAGATTTATTTAACCAATCACTGGTAACAGGAGTCCTCCCAGAAGATTGGAAATTAGCAAATGTTGTGCCCATTCACAAGAAAGGTAGTAGGGAGGAATCAGGCAACTATCTGGTCAGTAAGAATGACATCAATAGTGGGGAAATTAATGGAAACCATACTTAACCTCTTAAGGACATAGGGCGTACAGGTACGCCCTTGTGCCCTGATACTTAAGGACACAGGGCGTACATGTACGCCCTGTGTATTTTCTATCACTGCCGTGCGGCTGGCAGTGATCGGAACCCGGTGCCTGCTCAAATCATTGAGCAGGCACCTAGGCTAAATGCGCGGGGGGGTCCCGTGACCCCCCCATGTCGGCGATCGTGGCAAACCGCAGGTCAATTCAGACCTGCGGTTTGCTGCGATTTCTGCAGTTTCTGGTCCCCGCGGTCCCTGACCGTGGGGATCAGAAACTTTATATGCCTAAAAAAAGTTTTATTCACCCCCCCCTGCACCCCCGAATGATTTTTATGGTGGCGGGAGGTGCAGGGGGAGGGTTGCGGGCGGTGTGGGCGGTGCGGGAGGCGGGCGGTGCGGCAGGCGGGATCGCGATCCCCCGCCCGCCTCCCCTTGAAAATTCATTGGTGTTCAGTGGGTATACCAGGGTGCCAGCACATTGCTGGCACCCTGGTATAAACGGCTGACATCTGCGATGCGATGTCAGCCGTTTAACCCTTTCCATACAGCGGTCCGTACGGACCGCTGTATGGAAAAGGTTAACAGCGCAGGGAGCTCCCTCCCTCTCCCATCGGGGGGCTGCTGTGCCTTTGCAGCCCCCTGATGGAGAGGGAGAGAGCCCCCAGACAGCCCCCCGAGAGATCCCCTCCTTACCCTTCCCCGTCTGCGAAGTTCTGAGCAGACGGGGAAGGTTCCCATGGCAACAGGACGCCTCTCAGGCGTCCTGCTGTCCATGGTGCTGAACAGATCTGTGCTGAAAGGCATAGATCTGTTCAGTGTAAGTAAAATACAGTGCAGTACAATATATATTGTTCTGTACTGTATTATACAGACATCAGACCCACTGGATCTTCAAGAACCAAGTGGGTCTGGGTCAAAAAAAAAGTGAATAAAAGTGAAAAAAAAGTAAAAATCAAAAAACACATTTATCACTGATAAAAAATGAAAAAAATAAAATTCCCTACACATGTTTGGTATCGCCGCGTCCGTAACGACCTGATCTATAAAACGGTCATGTTACTTTACCCGAACGGTGAACACCATAAAAATAAAAAATAAAAAACTATGATGAAATTGAAATTTTGCCCACCTTACTTCCCAAAAAAGGTAATAAAAGTGATCAAAAAAGTCGCATGTACGCCAAAATTGTAACAATCAAACCGTCATCTCATCCCGCAAAAATCATACCCTACCCAAGATAATCGCCCAAAAACTGAAAAAAACTATGGCTCTTAGACTATGGAGACACTAAAACATGATTTTTTTTGTTTCAAAAATGAAATCATTGTGTAAAACTTACATAAATAAAAAAAAAGTATACATATTAGGTATCGCCGTGTCCGTATCGCCCGGCTCTATAAAAATATCACATGATCTAACCCCTCAGATGACCACCGTAAAAAAATAAAAATAAAAACGGTGTAAAAAAAGCCATTTTTTGTCATCTTACGTCACAAAAAGTGTAATAGCAAGCAATCAAAAAGTCATATGCACCCCAAAATAGATGCCAATCAAACCGTCATCTCATCCCGCAAAAAATGAGACCCTACTTAAGATAATCGCCCAAAAACTGAAAAAACTATGGCTCTTAGACTATGGAGACACTAAAACATTTTTTTGGTTTTAAAAATGAAATCATTGTGTAAAACTTACATAAATAAAAAAAATTGTATACATATTAGGTATCACCGCGTCCGTGACAACCTGCTCTATAAAATTACCACATGATCTAACCTGTCAGATGAATGTTGTAAATAACAAAAAAAAAACGGTGCCAAAAAAGCTATTTCTTGTTACCTTGCCGCACAAAAAGTGTAATATAGAGCAACCAAAAATCATATGTACCCTAAACTAGTACCAACAAAACTGCCACCCTATCCCGTAGTTTCTAAAATGGGGTCACTTTTTTGGAGTTTCTACTCTAGGGGTGCATCAGGGGGGCTTCAAATGGGACATGGTGTAAAAAAAAACAGTCCAGCAAAACCTGCCTTCCAAAAACCATATGGTGTTCCTTTCCTTCTGCGCCCTGCCGTGTGCCCGTACAGCTGTTTACGACCACATATGGGGTGTTTCTGTAAACTACAGAATTAGGGCCATAAATAATGAGTTTTGTTTGGCTGTTAACCCTTGCTTTGTAACTGGAAAAAAAATATTAAAATGGAAAATCTGCCAAAAAAGTGAAATTTTGAAATTGTATCTCTATTTTCCATTAAATCTTGTGCAACACCTAAAGGGTTAACAAAGTTTGTAAAATCAGTTTTGAATACCTTGAGGGGTGTAGTTTCTTAGATGGGGTCACTTTTATGGAGTTTATAATCTAGGGGTGCATCAGGGGAGCTTCAAATGGGTCATGGTGCCAAAAAAACAGTCCAGCAAAATCAGCCCTCCAAAAACCAAACGGCGCACCTTTCACTCTACGCCCCGCTGTGTGGCCGTACAGTAGTTTACGGCCACATATGGGGTGTTTCTGTAAACAGCAGAGTCAGGGCAATAAAGATACAGTCTTGTTTGGCTGTTAACCCTTGCTTTGTTAGTGGAAAAAATGGGTTAAAATGGAAAATTAGGCAAAAAAAATGAAATTCTCAAATTTCATCGCCATTTGCCAATAACTCTTGTGCAACACCTAAAGGGTTAACGACGTATGTAAAATCAGTTTTGAATACCTTGAGGGGTGTAGTTTCTTAGATGGGGTCACTTTTAGGGAGTTTCTCCTCTAGGGGTGCATCAGGGGGCTTCAAATGGGACATGGTGTAAATAAACCAGTCCATAAAAATCAGCCTTCCAAAAACCATACGGCGCACCTTTCCCTCTACGCCCCGCTGTGTGGCAGTACAGTAGTTTACGGCCACATATTGGGTGTTTCTGTAAACGGCAGAGTCAGGGCAATAAAGATACAGTCTTGTTTGGCTGTTAACCCTTGGTTTGTTAGTGGAAAAAATGGGTTAAAATGAAAAATTAGACAAAAAAATGAAATTCTCAAATTTCCTCCCCTTTTGCCAATAACTCTTGTGCAACACCTAAAGGGTTAACAACGTATGCAAAATCAGTTTTGAATACCTTGAGGGGTGTAGTTTCTTAGATGGGGTCATTTTTGGGTGGTTTCTATTATGTAAGCCTCGCAAAGTGACTTGAGACCTGAACTGGTCCCTAAAAATTGAGTTTTTGTAAATTTCTGAAAAATTTCAAGATTTGCTTCTAAACTTCTAAGCCTTATAACATCCCCAAAAAATAAAATATCATTCCCAAAACAATTCAAACATGAAGTAGACATATTGGGAATGTAAAGTCATCACAATTTTTGGGGGTATTACTATGTATTACAGGAGTAGAGAAACTGAAACTTTGAAATTTGCAAATTTTTCCAAATTTTTGTTAAATTAGGTATTTTTTGGTGCAAAAAAAATTATTTTTTTGACTCCATTTTACCAGTGTCATGAAGTACAATATGTGACGAAAAAACAATCTCAGAACGGCCTGGATAAGTCAAAGCGTTTTAAAGTTATCAGCACTTAAAGGGACTCTGGTCAGATTTTCAAAAAATGGCCTGGTCCTAAGGTGTAAAAAGGCTGTGTCCTTAAGGGGTTAAGGAGAGGATTGTGGAACATCTAAAATCCCATGGATTGAAAGATGAAAAACATCATGGGTTTACTTCAGGGAGATCATGTCAAACTAATCTTATAGATTTTTTTAATTGGGTGATTAAAATAATAGATGGCGGAGGTGCAGTAGGCATCGCTTATCTAGACTTTAGTAAGGCTTTTGATACTGTCCCACATAAAAGGCTTATCAATAAATTGCAGTCTTTGGGCTAAGACTCCCATATTGTTGAATGAATTAGGCAGTGGCTGAGGGACAGACAACCGAGGGTTGTAGTCAATGGGGTATATTCAGACCATAGTCTTGTTACCAGTGGGGTACCTCAGGGATCTGTTCTGGGACCCATATTGTTTAAGGCCTCGAAATTGCAGAAGGCCTCGATGGTAAGGTGTGTCTTTTTGCTGATGACACAAAGATTTGTAACAGGGTTGATGTTCCTGGAGGGATACACCAAATGGAAAAGAATTTAGGAAAACTAGTGGAATAGTCAAAAATATGGCAACTAAAATTTAATGTTGATAAGTGCAAGATAATGCACCTGGGGCGTAAAAACCCAGGAGCAGAATATAAAATCAGTGAAACAGTCCTAACCTCAGTATCTGAGGAAAGGGATTTAGGGGTCATTATTTCAGAAGACTTAAAGGTAGGCAAACACTGTCATAGAGCAGCAGGAAATGCTAGCAGAATGCTTGGGTGTATGGGGAGAGGGATTGCCAGTAGAAAGAGGGAGGTGCTCATGCCGCTCTACAGAGCACTAGTAAGACCTCATTTGGAGTATTGTGCCCAGTACTGGAGACCATATCTCCAGAAGGATATTGATACTTTGGAGAGAGTTCAGAGAAGAGCTACTAAACTAGTACATGGATTGGTAGGATAGAAATGGCCTTGCGGTTCGCATGGCGGTCGTTTCGCGACAAACTTTGCGTGTTCGCGATTCGCCGAACATGCGAACATATGGAGAAGTTTGCGACCGCCATATTCTTTTACATTGTGAAGAACCTTGACCCATGACACATCCATCAGGTGGTACAGGACAGCCAATTGAGACATTTCAGCACATGGACATACCCCCTACCTTATAAATAAACCTGATCTGGCCGCCATTTTACATTCAGTGTTTTGCCAGTGTAGGGAGAGGTTGCTGTGTGGAGCAGGGACAGGCTGTTATGGACACCAAACG
Source organism: Bufo bufo (assembly GCF_905171765.1). Taxonomy (NCBI): domain Eukaryota; kingdom Metazoa; phylum Chordata; class Amphibia; order Anura; family Bufonidae; genus Bufo; species Bufo bufo. Next base: position 241,876,550 of record NC_053394.1, on the reverse strand, counting down.
CTAGCTAATAGGGCCACAAAAGTCATTTTAAGCACTAGTATAGGTGTGCTATCGATATGTGTGATACACAGAGGGGTGCAATATACTTATAATATACTTTTATAATGAGTCAAAAATACATAGATCTATATAGTGATCACCTGGAAGCCAGGGGCCTAGGGGCTAGTGGCTAACTAGGGCCATTTTTATATAGGGTAAGGTTACAGACGGGGTCGCTCTTATCAGGGCGGGTGGTCTGTGGTTAGGTTATCAGGGCCAGAATAGCACACCCTGTAGGGCAATATCAGGGACAGTTCTTTGCCCACCCTGTCCTTCAATACCACATCATCATCTAGCCCAGGGATGGATTTTTTTTGCTTTCGCTCCTGGATTCATCAATGTGCACTGGAACCCCCCGGATTGTGGTAGGACATATGGTTTCTGATTTGGTGCCACCGAACACCTGATTTAGTGCCGCCAAGCACTTGTTATTGCCTACCACATCTATGCTTTTTGCTTAACTTTAATAATTTAATTTATTTTCATTTTGAAGGATATCTTTTCCATTCACTCGTCCGCAATTTTGCGGAACAGGTGCCGACCCATTCATTTTCAATGGGGCCGGAATGTGCTGTCCGCATCTGCATTTGCTGATCCGCACTTCCGCATCTGTGCTTCCATTTCCACAAACAAATAGAACATGTCCTATTACTGTCCGCAATTGCAGACAAGATTAGGCATTTTCTACTATAGTGCCGGCGATGTGCGGTCCACAAATTGCGGAATGCACATTGCCGGTGTCCGTGTTTTGCAGATCCGCAAAACACTCACGGACGTGTGAATGGACCCTCATAGTAAAATTATTAAAGGTTACGTTTTATCTTCATGTATTCTAATGGATTGCCTTCCTTGTACAATGTTATAATATACTTTCTATGTTAGAAAGTATATTATAGTGCATTTGTATTGTGCGGCAGTTGTGTGCGGTTCTGCTGTGATACTGCAGGTATATAGAGGGACAAGCGTTATTGGAACAAATAATTTCTACTGGTGTGATATACCAGTCTTCCACTAAAAAAACTGATTGAAGCGGGGTGTTATATACAAATATACTTTCTTTATAGTGCATTTTGATCCTGTATGGTGCATTTGCGCATGCGAGTACGCGAAAATTATATTGCCGATATTTTGCATTGAAAAAATATATAATGGAGATCGCAAATTTGAATAATACATATGGTATGTCACTGTCCATGTTGTGGGACTATTTGTGCACTTCTAGTAATTATTTCTTGGCTGCAAATATGAGCTGAAGGTTTTTCAGGTTCGCCTGCCATTAAAATGAATGGGACCTACCGCGAACTTGCGGTTCGCGAACATTTGATCGCGTTCGCGCGATCGCGTTCGCAAACCGTCCCGGCAGATGTTTGTCAAACACTATTGCAGGATAAAACTTACCAGGATAGATTAAAAGACCTTAACATGTATAGCTTGGAAGAAAGATGAGACAGAGGGGATATGATAGAAACTTTTAAATACATAAAGGGAATCAACAAGGTAATAGAGAAGAGAATATTTAAAAGAAGAAAAACTGCTACAAGAGGACATAGTTTTAAATTAGAGGGGCAAAAGTAATATCAGGAAGTATTACTTTACTGAGAGAGTAGTGGATGCATGGAATAGCCTTCCTGCAGAAGTTGTAGCTGCAAATACAGTAAAGGAGTTTAAGCATGCATGGGATAGGCATAAGGCCATCCTTCATATAAGATAGGGCCAAGGGCTATTCATAGTATTCAGTATATTGGGCAGACTAGATGGGCCAAATGGTTATTATCTGCCGACACATTCTATGTTTCTATTACATTTGGCCCTTGCGCCCAGCATGCTTGAAGAGGACCTGAGATATTGTGCCCTGATTCCCAACCTCTTGAGCCTTCACAGTCTCAAGAAGATGACGGTGGTGAACGGCAATCGTTCGTTTACGAGGTGGATAATGATGAGACACAGTTACCAATCACTGAGGTTGTGTTTAGGTCAAGTCACGAGGATGAGCAGAGTGAGGAAGTGGAAGTGGTTGACAATGAGGTCAATGACCCAACAAGGGAAGGTGAAAAGCCGAGCGAGGACAGCAGTACAGAAGAGGAGGGATCCGCAGCACCGCAACAGGCTGGAAGAGGCAGTGGGGTGGCAAAAGGGAGAAGTTGTCCCACACCAAACAGGCTGGTAACCGTTACACCGGGCACCCATATGCGTAAATCTACCTTGCCAAGGGGTAGGTGTTCCGCAGTATGGCGCTTTTTTAAGGAAAGTGCAGACGACAAAAGAGTGGTAGTTTGCAACCTGTGCAGTACCAAAATGATCCGGGGCGTGAACACTAGCAACCTCACCACCACCAGCATGATCCGCCACATGGCATCCAAGCACTCTAATAAGTGGGACGAACGCGTGGGTCCACAAACTGGGTCTGCAAGTCATACTACTGCCTTCTCTTCCCCTGTGTTACGTACTGCTGGCCAATCCCCTGTCAAAGGCGCATGCCCGTATGCCCCTCGCCCTGCACCTGGACCTTCGCATGAACCATCAGCAACAACATCCACTTCCCTGTCCCAGCGCAACATCCAAATGTCCATAACACAGCAATTTGAATGCAAACGCTAATAACCAACCAACCATCCAAAGTGCCACTAAATGCGCAACTTTCTAAATTAGTGGCCCTTGAAATGTTGCCATTTAGGCTTGTGGACACTGAGGCCTTCCGCAGCCTGATGTCGGCGGCCGTCCCTCAGTACGCAGTCTCCAGCCGCCACTATTTTTGCCCGTCTTACACCAGCATGTGTCCCAGAACATAACCTGTGCCCTGAACAACGCAGTTACTGGGAAGTTCCACTTAACCACGGACACATGGACAAGTGCTGGTGTCCAGGGACGGTACATTTCCCTGACGGCACACTGGGTGAATGTTGTGGAGGCCGGGAGTGAGTCGTACCCTGGGATGGCACAGGTGCTACCCACACCCAGGATTGCGGGCCCTACGTCCATCAGGGTCTCCACCAGCAGCTATGTTACTGGCTCCAACCCCCACTTCTCCTCCTCCGCCGCCTCCTCCTCCACTTCCACCTCCAGCAGCAGTCAGCCATCAGTCGCTAGCTGGAAGCAGTGTAGCACTGCTGTGGATATGCATCAACAGGCCGTGCTTAAGTTGATCTGTTTAGGGGACAAACAGCACACCGCCGCAGAGCTGTGGCAGGGTATAAGCGACCAGACCGAGCTGTGGCTCTCGCCACTCAACCTACAGCCAGGCATGGTTGTGTCTGACAATGGCTATAGCTTGGTGGCGGCTTTGGAGCTCGGCAACCTGACACACATCCCATGCCTAGCCCACGTCTTAAACTTATTGGTTCAGCGGTTTATCAAAACCTACCCCAATTTGCCAGAGCTACTAGTGAAGGCGCGCCGCGTGTGTGCCCATTTCCGCAAGTCGTCCACAGCTTCAGCTGGTCTGTCAACGCTGCAGCAGCGCTTGCGGCTTCCAGCTCACCGACTGTTGTGCGACGTGAGCACACGCTGGAACTCTACGTTCCACATGTTGGCCAGGGTTTGTGAGCAGCAGAGGGCAGTTGTGGTATACAAGCTGCAACATGACCTTTCGAGTCAACTGCCACTATTCACAAGCAAGAAGTGGGCATTGATGGCAGACCTCTGTGAGGTTTTAAAAAACTTTGATGAATCCAAACAGATGGTTAGTGGCGTAACCATCCCACTGCTGTGTCTTCTCAAACGATCGCTGCTCACAATTAAGGATGACACTCTGAATGTGGCAGACGAGGAAATGGGGGAGGACATTACACAGGGTGATAGCAAGCCCACCCTCATTTCGTCTTCTCAGCACGAATTGGACCATGAAGAGGAGGAGGAGGAGCTGGAGACAGTTGCCTCTGCTACAGAGGGTAGTACCCATGGAACTTTAATTCCATCTGTTCAGCGTGGATGGGCAGAAGAGCAGGAGAAGGATGAGGAGATGGAGAGTCATCCTAATGTCAACATGGCTGACTTCATGTTAGGCTGCCTTTCCCGTGACCCTCGCGTTATACGCATTTTAGATAACACGGATTACTGGTGTTTACCCTTCTCGACCCCCGCTATAAAGAGAACTTCTCATCTCTCATTCCTGTGGTGGAGAGGACGAGTAAAACGGTGCAATACCAGAAGGTACTTGTTGAGAGATTGCTCCAAAATTTTCCATCTGGCAACGCTGGTGGCAGAGTCCGTACTTCCTTTTGGCAACTGAGGAAGGGAGACAAGGGGAACACACAGCAGTTCCAACAAAGGCAGGGCAACACTCTCCAAGGCATTGGACGCTTTCATGACACCCCACCATCAACCTCACCCTGAAGCGCAGCCTGATGGTACAAGGAGGGAAACGTTTTAGAAAATGGTGAAGGAATACATAGCAGACCGTGTAAGCGTCCAAAATGATCCCTCAGTGCCTTACAACTACTGGGTGTCCAAACTGGACACGTGGAACGAACTTGCGCTCTACTCCTTGGAGGTGCTGGCCTACCCTGCCACCAGCGTTTTGTCTGAGTGTGTATTTAGTGCTTCTGGTGGTATTATAACAGATCTAGGTCCACTGGCAATGCTGGCAGTTTGACTCAAATAAAAATGAATATGACCTGGATTGCCCTTGACTTCTCAGCTGAGCTGATGATGAACATAATAGCAATTTCAATCTATCATTTATAGTGTACTCAATCTACTGTAGTGTATTCCCATGCACCTTTTCCGCCACAAAAAAAAGAGTATATGATTAAATCTTGTTTTCTCCTCCTCCTCCTCCTCCTCCTCCTCCTCCTCTTCCTCCTCATCCAGATTGTATATATTCCCTCCACTTTTTTAATAGGGTCAGCTCAACTGCAGGCCCTCAACTCAAATTTTTTTATAGGATCAGCTGAACAGCATGTACTCGCATAAAATGTTTTAGAGCATCTGCTCACCAGCAGGTCCTTGCCCCTAATATCTTAGAGGGTCAGCTTAGAAGCAGGCCCTCGCATATAATGTTTTAGAGCATCAAATCAGCAGCAGGCACTCACATATAATGTTTTAGAGCGTCAGCTGAACAGCATGGACTTGCATATAATGTTTTAGAGCGTCAGCTCACCAGCAGGCACTCGTATATAATGTTTCAGAGCATCAGCTCACCAGCAGGCAATCACATATAATGTTTTACAGGGTCAGCTCAACTGCAGGCCCTCGCCCCTAATGTTTTAGAGGGTCATCTCACCAGGAGGCCATTCGCCCCTAATGTTTTAGAGGGTCAACTCAGCAGCAGGCCCTCGCATATAATGTTTTACAGGGTCAGCTCACCAACAGGCCCTCCCCCCTAATGTTTTAGAGGGTCAGCTCAGCAGCAGGCCCTTGCATGTAATGTTTTAGAGTGTCAGATCACAAGCAGGCACTCGCATATAATGTTTGAAAGCGTCAGCTCACGAGTAAGCACACGCATATAATGTTTTAGAGCGTCAGCTCACCAGCAGGCCCTCACATATAATGTTTTACAGGGTCAGCTCAAACGCAGGCCCTCGCATATAATGTTTTACAGGATCAGCTCAACTGCAGGCCCTTGCATATAATGTTTTAGAGGGTCGGCTTACCTGCATGCCCTCGCATATAATGTTTTAGAGCGTCAGCTCACCAGCAGGCACTCGCATATAATGTTTTAGAGCGTCAGCTCACCAGCAGGCCCTCGCCTCTAATGTTTTAGAGGGTCAGCTCAGCAGCAGGCCCTCGCCCTTGATGTTTTAGAGGGTCAGCTCAGCAGCAGGCCCTCGCATATAATGTTTTACAGAGTCAGCTCACCAGCAGGCCCCCGCACCTGATTTTTTAGAGTGTTAGCTCAGCAGCAGGCGGCCCTCGCATATAATGTTTTAGAGTGTCAGCTCACCAGCAGGCACTTGCATATAATGTTTTAGAGCATCAGCTCACCAGCAGGCCCTTGCTCCTAATGTTTTAGAGGGTCAGCTGAGCAGCAGGCCCACGCATATAATGTTTTACAGGGTCAGGTCACCTGCAGGCCCTCACCTAAAATCTTTTACAGGGTCAGCTCACCTTATGATGATGACACCGAAGTCTTGCCTGTTGGTACTCTGGCACACATGGCTGACTTCATGTTAGGCTGCCTTTCCCACGACCCGTGCGTTATATGCATTTTAGACAACACGGATTACTGGTTGTTCACCCTTCGCTACAAAGAGAACTTCTTATCTCTCATTCCTCTGGTGGAGAGGGCAAAATGGTGCTATACCAGAAGGTCCTTGTTGAAAAATTGCTCCAAAGTTTATAAGGCAGACATCCAAATGGATCGTCGCCATCACAGGGATGTGCAATCGCCTAGAAGTTATCTAGAGTCAACAAAGCGGCAGCAGGCCCTCACCTACAAGTCCAGTCTCAGTAGCCAAGAGTCTGGTCAACACAATTCTCACCATGACGGCACACTGGGTGAACATTGTAAAGGCCAGAAGCAAGTTGGCTGCTGGCACCAGACTTGCCCTCTAATAGATCCTCATTAACGGAAAATGTACTCATTCCAATACCTCCCCGAGTCGGGAGTGCGTAATTGCCGCGCACCTGCTGCCTTCCTTGGATGCTTGAGCTTTAATAACTTGTCCCAACCTCTCTGGGTGGTTCACAATTAGGAAAAAAAAGGGGCAAGGCAACAACAGCCAATCAGATTTTAGCCATTGACCTCCCTTGGATGTGGTATCCCTTTCTCAAGCTCTGTCTCCGGCATTGAACCCTGATTCCCCATTACCCATAATCACCATGGTAGGCGCAGAAAAGAACATCAAAAGTTGATAGGGTAGACATCCAAATGGATCGTCGCCGTCACGGGGACATGCAATCGCCCAGAGGTTATCTAGAGTCACCAATGCGGCAGCAGGCCCTCGCCCCTAAGGTTTTAGATGGTCAGATCAGCAGGCCTTGCTCCAAATGTTTTTGAGGGTCACCAGCATGCCATCAATCATGATTTTTAAAGGGTGTGTATGATGCCCTCCTTTATGTGTAACAAAGGGTGTTTTGGAGTGCCGGTTCCTTGTAATTTTTGGCAGCCCTTTCACTTAGTGCATAGGCTTTATGAGTGTAGCAGTCCCACTACCTGAACAATTGTACCACAATGTGAATGTGGCCCTCCTTTATGTGATATACAGGCTTTTTCGGAGTGCCTCTTGCTTATAATTTTTTGCAGCACTTGCACTTTATATACAATTGAATATACAGGAAAGAATGTTTCCTAACATCTTTTTCTGTAAAATAGATTTTTTTGGGGGGTTTTGTGCGTATTTTTGTCAGTCTGTAAAATTGGCGTACAACTCAGACAACATGGTTCCCAGCAGGGCCCTGGTAGTCCAAGATGCATCCAGACATTGTCCCCATGCTGTTCCCGATCCATTTCAGTGGTGTTTCTGTCACTTTCCGACCTTTTCCAATAGACCAGGCACCCTCCCCTCTTCAGATCAGGGGGTGCCTGGTTGTCTCCCATTGACTTCCATTATACTCGGGTGCTCGGCCAAGCACACAAATATAGCAATGTTTTTGGGCCGAACACCCGAACACCCGAATTCTTTGGTGCTCGATCATCACTAATCACTAACCAAACACTGCCATGAAGACCAAGGAACTCTACAAACAAGTAAGGGACAATGTTGTTGAGAAGTCAGGGTTAGGTTATAAGAAAATATCCAAATCTTTGATGATCCTCAGGAGCACCATCAAATCTATCATAACCAAATGGAAAGAACATGGCACAACAGCAAACCTGCCAAGAGACGGCCGCCCACCAAAACTCACGGACCGGGCAAGGAGGGCATTAATCAGAGAGGCAGCACAGAGACCAAAGGTAACCCTGGAGGAGTGGCAAAGTTCCACAGCAGAGACTGGAGTATCTGTACATAGGACGACAATAAGCCGCACGCTCCATAGAGTTGGGCTTTATGGCAGAATGGCCAGAAGAAACCCAGTACTTTCAGCTAAAAACAAAAAGGCATGTTGTGAGTTTGCAAAAAGGCATGTGGGAGATTCCCAAAATGTATGGAGGAAGGTGCTCGGGTCTGATGAGACTAAAATTAAAGTCAATGTGGACAGAGCGGCAGTCCGGCAGCACGGCAAAATAGCGGCAGGACGGATCCGACAGGGTGAACAGCCTGTCGGATCCGTCCTGCCGCTAGTGTGAAAGTCGCCTTAAGGGGAAACATGTAAATGTGTTGGAATGGCCTAGTCAAAGCCCAGATCTCAATCCAATAGAAAATCTGTGGTCAGACTTAAAGATTGCTGTTCACAAGCGCATACCATCCAACTTGAAGGAACTGAAGCAGTTTTGCAAAGAGGAATGGGCAAAAATCCCAGTGGTAAGATGTGGCAAGCTCATAGAGACTTATCCAAAGCGACTTGGAGATATGATTGCCGCAAAACGTGGCTCTACAAAGTATTGCCTTTAGGGAGGTGAATAGTTATGCACATTGACTTTTTCTGTTATTTTGTCCTATTTGTTATTTGCTTCACAATTAAACAAAAAAAAAAAAAACATCTTCAAAGTTGTGGGCATGTTTTATAATTTAAATTATGCAAATCCTCAAACAATCCATGTTCTGAGGCACCAAAATATGAAAAAAGTCAAGGAGGGGGTGAATACGTTTGCAAGACACTGTAGTGGATGCTTAAACTTGCTAATTGCCCAGTATCAGACAGATAAATATTAAACAGCTGGCATGTAAACAGTTGGCACACTCACCCTCTGCACAGTTTGTACAAATAGCCATGTATATCTATTGATATATAACTTATTTATTCAGATTGACATTCATTTCATGAAACTATGTAAATTATGACAAATATATAAAAAAAAATCAACATAAACTTATGATACCAAATGAAAATATGCAAGTTAAATAAAAAAATTAAAAAAGCCATATAATTAATGCTCATTTAGGCCTCCTCTATATAGTGTGTGTGTACACATAAATAAATAAATATATATATATATATATATATAATTAGTGTTGATTGAGCACCAAAGTGCTCGGGTGTTTGGGTGCTCGGGTCAAACCTTGGGATGCTCGGGTGCTCTACTGAGCACCCGAGCACAATGGAAGTCAATAGTAGAACCCGAGCATTAAACCAGGCACCCCCTGCTGAGGGGAGGGTGTCTGGTTCATAGGAAAAGGTCAGAAATTGATGGAAACACCACTGAAATGGTTCAGGAACATCATGGGGAGGATGTCTGCATGCATCTTGGACTCCTAGGTCGCTGCTGGGAATGATGTTGTCCGAGTAGTACGCCACTTTTACAGACTGACAATAATACGCACAAAACCGAAGATAAAATCGATTTTAGAGGAAAACTTGTTAGGAAACATTCTTTCCTGTATATTTACTTCTATATAAAGTTAAAAGTGCTGTATCTAACATAATGGAGGGCCTCATTCACATTGTGGTACAATTGTTCAGGTAGTGGGACTCCTACACTCATAAAGCCTATGCAATAAGGGAAAGGGCTGCCAAAAATTACAAGGAACTGGCACTCCAATACACCATTTAGTACACATAAAAGAGGGCATCATACACCCTTGAAAAATTATATTTTATGGCCTGCTGGTGACCCATAACCTCTTAATGACACAGGGCGTACAGGTATGCCCTGATGTACTGGTACTTAAGGACAGCGAGCGGTAATCGGAACAAGGTGCCTGCTCAAATCATTGAGCAGGCACCTTGGGTCAATGCCAAGGGGGGTTCTGTGACCCTCCGTATTGGCAATCGCAGCGGATTAACTGCTTCTAAGCTGCTACCACAGCATAGATGAGGTTCGTGTTTGAGGGAGCGCATCGAGTCCCCGCACTGCTGTGGCGGGGACTCTATGTCTCAGAAGGCAGCCCGATGCCGCGCAGAGGCTGCCCAATACCTTGCACGGCATCTGGACCTGCCTTCTATGGGAGCCGAGGAGATCCAGCCTCAGGCTGGGTCTCCTAGGCAACCTGTTTGTGTACTACTCACTGTAGTACACGAACAGGTAATGCATTACAATACGGATGTATTGTAATGCATTGCAGAGGGGATCAGACCCCCAAAAGTGAACATCAGAAATAAAGTAAAGAAAAAAAAAAGTTTAAAAAAAATGTTTTTAATAAAATTAATAAAGTAATAAAATTAATAAAGTAAAAAAAGAAAAAAAAATGCCCCTTTCCCCTTATTTTATAATAAAAAACTGAAAAAACAAAACAAAACACATATTAGGCATCGCCACATCCATAATAACCGGCTCTATAAATATATCCACCCTGATCCACCCTGTCCGATAAATACCATAAAAAAATAAAAAATAAAAACGGTGTAAAAAAAGCCATTTTTGTCCCCTTACAGTACAAAAAGTGCAACACCAAGTGATCAAAAAGGTATATGCCCCCCAAAAAAGTACCATTCTAATCGTCACCTCATCCCGCAAAAAATGAGCCCCTACCTAAGCCAATCACCCAAAAAATAAAAAAAACTATGGCTCAGAATATGAAGACACTAAAACATAATTTTTTTTGTTTCAAAAATGCTGGTATTGTGTAAAACTTAAGTAAATAAAAAAAGTATACATATTAGGTATCGCTGCATCCATAAGAACCTGCTCTATAAAAATATCACATGACCTAACCCCTCAGGTGAACACCGTAAAAAAAATTTAAATAATAAACGGTGTAAAAAAAGCCATTTTTTTTTCACATTACATCTCAAAAAGTGTAATAGCTAGCGATCAAAAAGTCATACACACCCCAAAATAGTGCCAATCAAACCGTCATCTCATCATCAAACCGTCATCTCATCCCACAAAAATCATGAAAAAACTATGGCTCTCAGACTATGGAGACACTAAAACATGATTTTTTTTGTTTCAAAAATGAAATCATTGTGTAAAACTTACATAAATAAAAAAGTAGACATATTTGGTATCGCCGCGTCCGTAAGAACCTGCTCTATAAAAATATCACATGACCTTACCCCTCAGATGAACACCGTAAAAAGAAAATAAACTGTGTAAAAAAAGCAATTTTTTTGTCACCCTACATCACAAAAAGTGTAATAGCAAGCAATCAAAAAGTCATATCCACCCCAAAATAGTGCCAATCAAACCGTAATCTCATCCCGAAAAAAATGAGCCCTTACACAAGACAGTCACCCAAAAAACAAATAAAATTATGGCTTTCAGAATGTGGAGACACTAAAGAATAATTATTTTTTTATGCTTTGTTATGTAATACTGAAACAACCAAAAAAAACTTGTCATATTTGGTATTGTCGCATCCGTGAAAACCTGCTCTATAAAAATACCACACGATATAATCTGTTAGATGAATGTTCTAAATAACAAAAAATAAAAACCGTGCCAAAACAGCTATTTCTTGTTACTTTGCCTCACAAAAAGTGTAATATAGTGCAACCAAAAATCATATGTACCCTAAAATAGTACCAACAAAACTGCCACCCTATCCCGTGGTTTCAAAAATGGGATTGATTTTTGGGAGTTTCTACTCTAGGGGTGCATCAGGGGGGCTTCAAATGGGACATGGTGTCAAAAAAACCAGTCCAGCAAAATCTGCCTTCCGAAAACCGTATGGCATTCCTTTCCTTCTGCGCCTTGCCGTGTGACCGTAAAGCAGTTTACGACCACATATGGGGTGTTTCTGTAAACTACAGAATCAGGGCCATTAAATATTGAGTTTTTGTTTGGCTTTGTAACTGGAAAAAAAATGGATTCAAATGAAAAATCTGCTAAAAAAGTTACATTTTGAAATTTTATCTCTATTTTCCATTAATTCTTGTGGAACACCTAAAGGGTTGACAAAGTTTATAAAATCAGTTTTGAATACCTTGAGGGGTGTAGTTTGTAAAATTGGGTCATTTTTGGGTGGTTTCTATTATGTAAACCTCACAAAGTGACTTCAGACCTGAACTGGTCCTGAAAAAGTGGGTTTTAGAAATTTTCTGAAAAATTTCAAGATTTGCTTCTAAACTTCTAAGCCTTATAACATCCCCAAAAAATAAAATGGCATTCCCAAAATGATCCCAACATGTAATAGACATATGGGGAATGTAAAATAATAACTATTTTTGGAGGTATTACTATCTATAATAAAAGTAGAGAAATTGAACGGCCCCCTGCTCCTAAAGGCTAATTAGCATATTATAAAAGTTTGTTTTTCTCAATAAAGGCTTTAGGCAGTGACATGGCACTAATATAGCTATGTTCAGCTGACATTAGCACATCGCTAATGTCAGCCAGCTTAATACCCATTTTTCAGGTGACAAAAACCCTTTAATAAAATATGTTAGGTGTATAAAGAGCCCAATTAACCCCTACAGACATTTTCACATGCATGTACATGTGGTAATGCGATCTCTTGCCATATCTTCACATACATGTACTTGATCTGATCGGGTATCAGCAGAACAGGTTTGGCTATTATTATGCTGACCGCAACATGTGCGGGGTTTACAGAGTGAGGGGGCTCCCTCTGACTCCATTGCCCCCTGGGCTGCAGTGCCAAGGGGCCAATGGTTACTATGGCAGCCACGATGGCAAGACTTAATTTGACAAAGAACCACAACTATAGCAAAATGATTTGTTCAATATAATATAGGACAACATTGATTTTCATAAGGACAAAGCATATTCTTCATTGGGAACAGTATAATAATTTATTACCTGGTGGCACTGTAAGAACTAAACACTTATATAAAGGGTTCCCACAGAAATTAGGGGTGATCGTTGAGCTTAAAGGAAATGTGTCACCAATTTTTTTATTTGTTTTTTGCCAGTTAAAACCAGATAGTAACACATATATATATATTTTTTCTATTCTGTATTTATTTTCTGATTGCAGATTTTTTTATTCTATTTTCTGAACATGATTATGGGGGCGGCCATCTTGCCTGGGCTTTTCTTAACAGCATTTTGAAAGAATTAAGAAAATTGCTCTACGGCAGCCCCATGGGCTATAGACACAATGGTTTGGAGCTGACCTCATTAACTTCTATGGGATAGTTTTCAAGTCATGTTCTGCGACCTGTGCAGAGGTCATTGTACAAGGAAAGAATAGATCAGCATTGACAATCAACTATTGTGAATGGTGGATCCTGTGTTATCTGCCATCATAATCCTGCCTATAATGATATCTCCTCTGTGTATAGATAAGCAGTAACTGCAGTAAAGTGATTTGTATAAACCAAGAAGTGGCGCCTATTATTATTCTTAGTGGTCAGTGCGAAAACTACAGGATTTTATATTTTTGTTTAAATATAGATACTGACATGAAAAATTTAAAATAACATCACCAAAAAGTATTTAAAATTATGTTAAACATAAAAATGTGATTTAGACAATAGGCCATTTCTGATTACATATTTATTTTAACAGCAGCAGATAATGCTGCAATTAGCTTATTGTTGAGGGACCTTTCTAACACAAAACACCTGTAAAGGGAATGTAACACCTAAAATTACCTATTGTTTAAATTAAAGTTATATTTAAAAATGATTATTATTATTTTTTTTACATTTTCCATGTCATTATCTACTGTATATGTAAAGCAAATTCTAAAATCTTGAGGATTTCACATTCACAACTAGACCTTACATACTGTATGTCAACTCTGACAGCAGCAAGACCATAAACACAATGGACAAGAATTGACTCATTGTAAAAAATCATAAAGCTGACAGCACTCCGAGTGTACCAGACATAACGGTTTTAGCTTGTTATGACAACCGACACGTCACAACTGGAATAAAGGAGAACAACTTTTTGCTTGACATTTGGAGTGCTGCCTGTATCACTTCCTTGCTTCAGCAGCTGACTCACTAACTTTTATTGAAGAGTTTGTAGGCATGCACTGTGACTTGTGCAGAGGTCAACAAGGAGTAGTTAAGTTGTGACCATCTATTGAGAATGGTGGATCTTGTGTCTAGTGTTATCTATATAGAGGTTTTATCTTTCATTGGAATTCTTCCTCTATAGGAAATGTGGACATATTATCAGTCCTAGTAGTCAGTGCAAAAACTGCAGGAATGAGATGCAGCAATAAAATATACATACATAGTATGTATATATATATATATATATATATATATATATAGACTTTGTAGAATCAGGGCAGCACACCTGAAGTTAAACAGATAGGTGCCAGCGGTGGAAGCACCTTACCAAGGTGTATGACATAGAAGAAGGAAAGACACCGCAGCACATCCGTAGGTGAAAAATAGTGGATCTTTATTCACCCTTGCAAGGGTGAATAAAGATCCACTATTTTTCACCTACGGATGTGCTGCGGTGTCTTTCCTTCTTCTATATATATATATATATATATATATATATACTATCAGTATAATAAGGCTACTTTCACACTTGCGTTCGGGGTTCCGCTTGTGAGTTCCGTTTGAAGGCTCTCACAAGCGGCCCCGATCGGATCCGTACAGCCCCAATGCATTCTGAGTGGATAAGGATCCGCTCAGAATGCATCAGTTTGGCTCCGTTCCACCTCCATTCCGCTCAGGAGGCGGACACCCGAACGCAGCTTGCAGCGTTCGGGTGTCCGCCTGGCCATGCGGAGCCAAACGGATCCGTCCAGACTTACAATGTAAGTCAATGGGGACGGATCCGTTTGACGTTGACACAATATGGTGCAATTTCAAACGGATCCGTCCCCCATTGACTTTCAATGCAAAGTCAGGAGGGATCCGTCTGACTAACAATTAGACTTAGATTTTTTTTCTGAAATATAATGCAGACGGATCCGTTCTGAACGGATACCATAGTTTGCATTATAGGTGCAGATCCGTCTGTGCAGATACCAGACGGATCTGCCCCGAACGCAAGTGTGAAAGTAGCCTAACCCACCTTTGCACGGGTCTATTTCATTTGTTGTTGTGTGTGGTTAAAATATATCTGTAGTGCCTCTTATAACAGTGATACCGACAGCATCCCCCCATAACAATGATATCCACGGCACATGCCCCCTTAACAGTAACCTTTACAGCACCCCGTGCTCTTAACAGTGACCTTCACAGCACCCCACCCTCCAGAGTGCTCCACCCCCCTTTACAGTGAACTCCAAAACACCTCACTCTCTTAACAGAGACATCCACAGTGCCTTGCCCCATAACAGTGACCTCCATAGTGTCACCATGATCTCCATAGTCTACACTCTTAACAGTGATTTTCATAATAGCCCTCCCCCTTAACAGTGACCTCTACAGCACCTCATCCCCTTAACCCTGACCTCCACAGCAACCTGCCCGTTAACAGTGACCTTCAACGTGCCTCACCTCCTTTACAGTGACCTCCACAGTGCCTTATCCCCTTAATGGTAACTTCCACAGTGCCCCACCCCTTAACAGTGACCACTACAGCATCCCCTTAACTGTGACATCCACAGTGCCCCCCCAACTATGACCTAAACCTAGTGGCCTACTCGCTTAATAGTGACCACCCACAGTTGTTATGGAAATCTGGTATAAAACTGTGTGTATGTCAGTGAAGTGAAGACTCAAAGACTTGCAAACTTCTATTGGCTAATAAATGTCATATGATGGTGCCGCATTAGCATTTTTGGGGAATATCTCAAGAACAATAAGTCCTAGAGAGCTGAGACCTGGTCTAAAACCTTTCTAAGCTACTAATTTACATACATGACAAATTTGGTGCAGATCTGTGTAGTTGTTTGGCCATGCATAAAGAACAGAAATATAACAGACAGAAAGAAAAAAAACTAAAAACCCAGCAGAGCTTTTATACTGTACAAGCAAAGGGATTTGGCTTTGCACGGGTACATTTCATCTATTTAATTTAATGTTTGTGTGTGTGTCATTAAAAGATATTTACAATATCCCCCATGACAGTAACATCAACAGCGCCCTCCCCTTTAACAGTACATGAAAACTTAGTCTGGCACATTCTTATTCATAGTCATAGGTGCATATCCATAAAGCAAACATGGTTGATAAAAAAATAATGGCTGCACACACATATAAGCATAACCATGTTTGCTTTATGGATATGCACCTATGACTATGAATAAGAATTTGCCAGTCTAAATTTTCATGTAGTGTTTATTAAGGCTCAGTTCAGACCTGAGCGTTTTACAGCGCGTTCCTACGCGCTGTAAAACGCTCAACAAGGAGAAACCAATGCTTCCCTATCGGCATGGTTCTCACCTGGGCGTTTTACAGCGCGTACGATCGCGCTGTAAAACGCCCGACGCTCAAACAAGTACAGGAGCGTTTTTTTGGGCGCTTGTCGCGCGTTCCCGTACATAGACTTTCGGGAACGTGCGACACTGTGTGTACACTTGTCTCTGTATGCGCGATTGTAAACGCCCGTACAATCGCGCATACAGAGCGCTCCTTTCAGAACGCTCAGGTCTGAACTGAGCCTTAGGGTAGCGCCTCTTTTAGACTGAGCAAACGCCCATCTCCCTGGGGCTTCTGAGCAAAGTACAAATGTAGCTGGTTCCTACACTGCCCTGAAAATGTGGACTTGGATAAGTCCAAGAGAGGCTGTATATTAGGCTCAATTCACACCTGAGCGTTTTACAGCGCGTTCCTACGCGCTGTAAAACGCTCAACAAGGAGAAACCAATGCTTCCCTATGGGAATGGTTCTCACCTGGGCGTTTTACAGCGCGTACGATCGCGCTGTAAAACGCCCGACGCTCACACAAGTTCGGTAGCGTTTTTTTGGGCGCTTGTCGCGCGTTCCCGTACATAGACTTTCGGGAACGCGCGACACTGTGTGCACACTTGTCTCTGTATGCGCGCTTGTAAACGCCCGTACAATCGCGCATACAGAGCGCTCGTTTCAGAACGCTCAGGTGTGAACTGAGCCTTAGTGATAGGGACCCGTCTGCGGAAGTCACCTTGATGCTTGGTAGATGGGCCCGACACAAGTTTGATCAAAATATGCGCTAAGAGCTTCCATTGATCCATTTATAGTAGGTAAAGTACCACTTGAATTTAGAATGATCCCCATTTCTCAGCTTTACTGCTTATATGTGTGTGCAGCCATTATTTTTTTTATCTCCCCTTTAACAGTGACCTCCACAGTGGCCACTAGTGATGGACGAGCATCTGCCGGGACGGTTCGTGAACGTGATCGCGCAAACGCGATCAAATGTTCGCAAACCGCATGTTCGCAGCGGGTCCCATTCATTTTAATGGCAGGCGAACCTGAAAAACCTTCAGCTCATATTTGCAGCCAAGAAATAATTACTAGAAGTGCACAAATAGTCCCACAACATGGACAGTGACATACCAGATGTATTATTCGAATTTGCGATCTCCATTCATAATTTTTTTTAAATGCAAAATATCGGCAATATTATTTTCACGTACGCGCATGCGTACACCAGTTATAATTATTTTTTCCAATAGTGTTTGTCACTGTGTGTAGCAGAGGGAACGCAGCAGAACAGCAAATAAATGCTGCTGTACCAAAATGCACTATATAAAAAGTATATTATTGGTATATAACACCCTGCTTCTATCAGTTTTTTGGGGGGGCGACTGGTATATCACACCAGTTATAATTATTTTTTCCAATACCGTTTTTCACTGTGTGTAGCAGAGGGAACGCAGCAAAACAGTAAACAAATGCTGCCGGAGCTACTCATTACTGAGTTCATGTTTGGAAGTTGGATTTCTGTTTTGGGGGGGTTTAGTTTTTTTTTTTGAGGTGTGGTCCTAAAATTTTGATCAGCTGAAAAACAGCCTGTTTCAGTTTATTCGTTGTTTTCATTAAATTGAATGCTCACATTTTTTTTTGTCTCACTCCCATTTCTTTTTGTTGCATGTTGAAGCTCTACTTGGAACCTTGTTAAGATCCAGCCATGCTAAATATGATTTTTTGCCATTTTTCAAGTGGTCTTAATCTTTTGATCAGGACTGTATATCACACGTTATAATTATTTTTTCCAATACCGTTTGTCACTGTGTGTAGCAGAGGGAACGCAGCAAAACAGCAAACAAATGCTGCAGTACCCAAATGCACTATATAGAAAGTATATTATTGGTATACACCCTGCTTCTAACAGTTTTTTGGGGGGCGACTGGTATATCACACCAGTTATAATTATTTTTTCCAATACCGTTTGTCACTGTGTGTAGCAGAGGGAACGCAGCAAAACCGCTAACAAATGCTGCTGTACCCAAATGCACTATATGGAAAGTATATTATTGGTATATAACACCCCGCTTCTATCAGTTTTTTGGGGGGTGACTGGTATATCACACCAGTTATAATTATTTTTTCTAATTGCTTTTGTCACTCTGTATAGCTGCAGTATCGCCGCAGAACCGCTCACCAATACAAATCCACTATAATATGCTTTCTATGTTAGAAAGTATATTATAAGTGTATTACACCCCTCTGTACTGCACACCTATCAATAGTACACCTATACTAGTCCTTAAAAGGACTTTTGTGGACCTATTTGATAGCATTTTTGTCCCTAACAGTCTGTCCCTGCTCCACACAGCAACCTTTCCCTACACTGACAAAAAACTGAATGTAAAATGGCGGCCAGATCGGGTCTATTTATAAGGTAGGGGGTGTGTCCATGTGCTGAAATGTCTCAATTGGCTGTCCTGTACCACCTGATGGATGTGTCACGGGGCAAAGTTCTTCACAATGTAAAAGAATATGGCGGGCGCGAATATCACCATATGTTCGGCGAATCGTGAACGAGCAAAGTTCGCCGCGAACAGCAAGGCCATCACTAGTGGCCATCCCTTTATTAGTGACCTCCACAGTACCCCGTCTCCTTAACAGTGATTTCCACAATAACCCTCCCCCTTAACAGTGACCTCCACAGAGCTCCGCTCCCTTAAAATGGGCCCTCCACAATACCCTGCCTCCTTAACAGTGACCTATACAGCACCCCGCCTCTTAACATTGACCTTCATAGTGGAACCTCCCCTTAACTGTGACCTCCACCGTTCTCTTCCTCCTTAACAGAGACCTCCACAGCATCTGCCCCTTTAACAGTGACTGCCACAGTACCCCACTCCCTTAACAGTGACTTCCATAGTACCCTGCTTCCTTAAAAGTGACCCCCACATGGATGCCCCTTTAATAGTGACTTTCACAGTCCACTGCCTCCTTAACAGTAACCTCCACAGTGCCCGCCCCTTTAACAATAATCTCCACAACACCCCACCCCCTTAACAGTGGCCTCTACAGCAATCTTCCCCTTTAAAGCTCAGCTATAGCAGCAAATTAAAATGGCTGGGTTGTTATGGAAACCTGGTGTAAAACTGTGTGTATGTCGAGACTAAGGGACTGCAAGCTTCTACTGGCTGATAAGGGTCATATGACCGTGTGTATGGCAGTTGGAATTTAAGTGAAAGACCTGCAGGCTTTTATTGGCTAATGCAGGTCATGTGATGTGCCATATTTGCATTTTTGGGGAATATCCCAGGAACGGTACGTCCAAGAGAGCTGAGACACAGTCTAAAACTTTACTTGATGTACCTATGTGCCAAATTTGGTGCAGATCGGTCCAGTCGTTTGGTCACGCATAAAATACAGACAGACAGAAACTCATTTTTATATATATAAGAGATATGTTCAATATCTTCACACGACTATCATTCCGTTGTTACAGTCATAGGTACCTGTGTTCGTTATCATTATCAAGCTAACTTTCATAAATTTAGATAAAAAAGATATATCACAAAACAGATGCTACCAGCAGTGACTTATTACAAACTTTATGAAATGTTAAAAGTCAACTGAGCTCTACTCAGTGATCTGAAAAATCAAAAACAAATTATGATCGCAGTTCATTTTTAATAAGTTGCGGATATCACAGCAGCCAAACAGTAGCAAGAAAAACATACAATCAACTATAATTCAGAGAAAAAAGGGAGAAAATCAAAGAAGCAGAAAATGAAACAGACAAAAAGAATAATTGTGCAATATCTCTTGTCATGGTTTGGAAAAATACTAAAGGAAACAAGAATTCTTGGAGATTTGCTCCATGTTCTGCAACTCAGGGCAAAGTAAGCTTCTAAAGCAAATGCTGATAGTTTGCAGGACATTGTTAATTTATTTTTAACTCCTTGCTGACAAATGACTGAAGTGACTTCCCACAATTGATGTACTAGTATGTCATGATGATTGGGGTGTGCACCAGATCTGTGTGAGCCCAATCAATTCAGGGGCCTGGCTGTGAGTGACAAAAGTGTAATATTGAACGATCAAAAAATCTTATGTACCCAAATTGGTACCAATAAAAACATCAACTCTTCTTTAAAAAATAGTGCCCCTACTGAACAGTTGGCAGTAAAATAAAAAAAAATATATGGCTTTCAGAAAATGGAGACACAAAAACAATTTTTTAAAATTATTTTTATTGTGTAAAACGGAAATAAATAAAATGAAAAATAGACATATTAGGTATCTCTGCATTCATAATGACCAGATCTATAAAAATATCACATGATATACCCCCCCAGATGGACTCCTTAAAAAAAATAAAAAAATTAATTAAAAAAATCCAAAACAGCCATTTTTTAGTCACCTTGCCCCCAAAAAGTGTAATATTGAACGATCAAAAATGATACCAATAAAAATGTAAACTCTTCCCACAAAAAACAAGCCCCCTAAATAAGGAGAAAAATAAAAAAATATGCCTGTCAGAAAGTGGAGACACAAAAACATACTGTATTTTTCACACTTAAGACGCACTTGCCCATAAGATGTACCTATGTTTTAGAGGAGGAAAATAAGAAAAAAATATTTTAAACCAAAGATGTGTTGACACATTATGGGGGGGTATCTGCTGCTGATACAATATTATGGGGGATCTGCCGATGACACCCTGTTATGGGGGATCTTCTGCTGAAAATATTATGGAGGGATCTGCTGTGAAACACTTATGAGGGATCTTCTCTGACGTACTGTTATGGGGGGGAATCTGCTGTGACGCACTGTTATGAGAAGATCTGCTGTGGCGCACTGTTATGACGGGATCTGCTGTGATGCACTGTTATGGGGGGATCTGCTGTGATGTACTGCTATAGGGGAATCTGCTGTGACACACTGATATGAGTGGATATGCTGTGGCGCACTGTTATGGGAGGAATCTGCTGTGATGTACTGTTATGGGGGGGAATCTGCTGTGACATACTGTTATGGGGAGAATCTGCTGTGACGTACTGTTATGAGAGGATCTGCTATGGCGCACTGTTATGACAGGATCTGCTATGAGGCACTGTTATGGGGGGCGGCTCTGTTTGCTGACACACTTGTGGGATGGGGATGTCCAGTGATAGTCTTTTGGGGGACACTTTATTAGGGGGACATTGTAGGTACCTTTTGTCAGTAGTTTAGCTGCACTCCAGAGAATTTTTCACAGCAGCACAGTCACCAAGGAACACAGGTACACAGGAGCAAGGCATGTATGAAGACGTAAGGACAGAGAAGCCATGTGTGACAGGAAAGGCTGCTTCCGCCCATCGTCTGCCTGCTCCAGGGCACCAGCCCCTGGTCTCCCTGCTACTGTGCATCTGCTGGCTCAGACACATGCTCTAATACCTCCATCCGCAGCACATTCCTTCAGCCTCCCCCTGCCGGGCTCTCCAGCAGCACATTCCTCCAGCTCCCGCCGCACTCACTCTGCAGAGTAAGACAGTAAAGATATGGATGTCGGGTACATCGCAGGCTGCTATCCCTATGCTGCACAGCCTGCGCTGGCCATTTTTTCCCCCTCTGCACTGTATTCGCCCCATAAGACGCGTTAACATTTTTCCCCCACTTTGGGGGGGGGGAGTGCATCTTATGGGGCAAAAAATACGGTAATTTTGTTAAAAAATGCTTTATAATATAAAACTGAAACAAAAAATAAAAATATACATATTTGGTATCAACTGTACCAACCTGCTCTTAAAAAATTACAAATGATCTATCCTGTCACTTAAAATACTAAAAATAAAAACAGCCATTTTGTATTTACCTTGCCTCACCAAAAGCGTAATATCGAGAAATAAAAAATCAGATGTACCCCAAAATAGTACCAATAAAACTGTCACCTTATCCAATAGTTTCCAAAATTAGGTCACTTTTTTTGAGTTTCTACAGTAAGGGGCGCATCAGGGAGTCTTTAAATGCAACATGCCAACTTAAAATTATCCCAGTGAAATCTGTCCTCCAAAATCCACATGATGCTCCATCTCTTCTGCCTCCTGTTTGCCCATACATCAGTTTACGACCACATATGAGGTGTTTCTGTAAACTGAAGAATCAGGGTAATAAATATAGAATTTTGTTTTGCTGTTAACCCTTGCTGTATTACAGGGGAAAAATAGATTAAAATGGAAAATCTGCAAAAATAAGTGACATTTTGAAAATTCTCCTCTATTTTCTTTTAACTTGTGTGGAACACCTAAAGGTTTAACAAAGTTTGTAAAATCATATTTCAATAACTTGAGGGGTGCAGTTTCCATTATGTAAGCCCCACAAAGTAGCTTCATTACAAAATTGGTCCTGTAAAAAGTGAGTTTTGGGAATTTTGGAAATGAGTGTGCAGGTGGCGGCAGCAGCAATATCAGGAGGAGGCCACAGGGTAGCACAATGACAGAGTGGAGATGGCAGCAGCATCAGCAGGCCACAGAATGGCCTAATGACAGAGTGTGGAGGTGACGGCAGCAGCAGCATCAGGAGGAGGCCAAAGGGTGTCACAATGACAGTGTGGAGGTGGCATCAGCATCAGGAGGCCACAGAGTGGCACAATGACAGAGTGTGGAGATGGCGGCAGCAGCAGAATCAGGAAGAGGCCACAGGGTGGCACAATAACAGTGTGGAGGTGGCAGCAGCATGGGTAGACCACAAAGTGGCCCAATGACAGAGTGTGGAGGTAGCAGCAGCATCATCAGGAGACTACAGAGTGGCACAATGACAGAGTGTGGAGGTGGCGGCAGCATCAGGAGGAGGTCACAGGGTGGCACAATAACAGTGTGTAGGTGGCAGCAGAAGCATCAGGAGACCACAGAGGGGCACAATGACATAGTGTGGAGGTGAAAACAGCATCAGTAGACCACAGAGTGGAAGGTGACATAGTGTAGAAGTGGCAGCAGCATCAGGAGACCACAGAGTGGCAAGTGACATCGAGTGGAGGTGACAGCAGCATCAGGAGACCACAGAGTGGCAAGGTGACATAGTGTGGAGGTGGCAACAGCATCAGGAGACCACAGAGTGGCAAGGTAACATAGTGTGGAGGTGGCAGCAGCATCAGAAGACCACAGAGTGGCCCAGTGACATAGTATGAAGGTGGCAGCAGCATCAGGAGACCACAGAGTGGCAAGATGACATAGTGTGGTGGTGGCAGCTGCATCAGGAGACCACAGAGTGAATATGGTGGGTGAAAGAAGGAGCACTTGGAATCAGATGTGTGGCATCAGGAGGGTGGCAGCATCAGAATACTAGCTGAGGCAGGTAGCCAGAAGAAACCGGTCTCTTTTGTCAAAGTGTTGGTGTGGCACCATGGATGATCTAGTATGATGCATCAGGCATTGGTGGGTGTAAATCCTGGCTGATCCACGGTTGATTAATCTTGAAAAAGGTCAGGCTCTCCACATTTTGGGTGGACAGGCGAGTTCTTCTTGGGGTAACTATGGCCCCCACCACACTAAACATTCGCTCTGATGCCACACTACTAGTTGGGCAGGACAGCTGTTTCAGGGCAAACTCTGCCAGTTGCGGCCACAAATTCAGTTTGGCTGCCCAGTAGTCCAGTGGATCTTCAATGTGGGGTGGCAGATTGCTGTCCAAGCATGCCCCCACCTGCTGGTTTGGGTCCTGCTCCAGGTCTAGCTTCACTAGGTGGGGGTGAAGAAAGCTGCTAATCAGCGACTCCAGGAACAAGTTGCTGCTGATGGAGCTGGAACTGCTCCTACCCCCCACCCTGCCACAGCAGCTATGAGAGAGGAACCTGTGCGCAGAGGGCCCACCGGTCAGACCTGCGAGAGGATAGACAATGGTGCAGATAGGCAGCGGACAACTGACTACATAGGATGTCTCTATAGTAGTTCAGTTTGTCCTCCCTCTCAGAAGGTGTAAAAAAGGCTCCCATTTTGGACCAGTAGCGAGGGTCCAACAAAGTGGAAAGCCAGAAGTCATTCCTGTGCCGAATGGTGACACTACGCAAGCAAGTGAGCATGCATTGGGCCCTTTCCTGTGGCTGCTTCTGCTCATCCTCTCCTGTCATCTGTGTAGAAAAAACATCAATTTCACTACATGTTGCTTGTGCTACAATGTCCTCCTCCTCCAGTTTAGTCCCCACAGGGCTCATGTGGCCATGAGATCTAAGCGCCACATCTCCAGTCCCCTGAACAGCCAGATTTACCAGCATCTTTTCCAGGACATGAATCAGTGGAATGACGTTGTTCATCCCGTAGTCCTGGCAACTGACAAATAATGTGGCCTTCTCAAAGGGCCTGAGCAAACGGCTGGTGTCACGCATGAGCTGCCACTGGCTGACATCAATGTTACACAGGGGAGTACTCATGTCCGCTTGGTTCATCAAGAAATCGTTTATGGCCTTTCTCTGTTCATATAGTCGGTCCAACATATGGAGGGTGGAATTCCAACGGGTGGAAACATCGCATATCAGCCTATGTTGGGGGATGCCATTCTGCTACTGCAACTTAAAGAGGGTGTGCTTTGCAGTGTACCAGTGGCTGAAGTGCATTCAAAGTTTCCTGGCCATTTTTAGGATGTCTTGCAGAAGGGTGGAAGACTTCAGGAAACACTTGACAACCAGATTAAACACGTTTGCCATGCAGGGCACATGGCTCAGCCCTCCTTGACGAAGCACCGACACTATGTTCTTCCCGTTGTCGGTCACCATGGTTCCGATTTTGAGTTGTCGTGGAGGAAGCCAGGATTCGATTTCTTGATGAAGGACACAGAACAGTTCCTCCCCTGTGTGATTCCATTCGCCCAGGTAAGTGAGGTGTAGAACTGCACTGCACATGTGGTGTGCTGGAGGGGCAGTGTGAATTGTCCCTGCAGTGGGACAAGCCATCAGTTCGATGAAAGGTGCAGAGTCCAACACTTGAAAAGGGAGGGACTGCAACACCAGCAACTAGGCCAGGAGCATATTCAGCTTTTGCGCCGTTGGATAAGTGCAAGGGCGTAGATATAGGGGGTGCAGTGGTAGCATTCGGAATGGGGCCCAGGAGCCTGAGGGAGCCCAAAGACCCTTGTGCCACTTAAGAAGACATCAATATGATAGAAAATGCCGTTTTAATTTTTGTCTCGGGAAGCACAAAGGCAATGTGCTTCCCTGACCCTGGCCACAAAGCACTGAGGGAAGGGAGGCCCAAAATGAACTCTTGCACCAGGGCCCATAAGCCTTTAGCTACGCCCCTGGATAAGTGCACACATATTGTTGTTTCTTGGCAATCGATTCGGTGATTGATTGCTGACTGAATGACTGGTGAGGAGTAGGAGGATAAGGCGCAGGAGAATCAGGACCAGCCGATGATGGGAAGGACAGACAGCTCCCTTCGGCTGAGGTGGTGGAGCCTTGATTGCCTGAAATCAGGTGTGTGCCACTGTGCGATGCAGCGGTTGCTGCGGCAGGCTGGACCACCACATCGGAGCCACGGTTCTCCCAGGCAAATTTATGGTGATGCTGCATATTTTGACGCAGGGCTATGGTGCCAACATTGGCACCCTGGCCATGCTACACCTTCTGCCCACATATTCGACATATGGCCATGTTCACCTCCCCCGGGCCTTAACAAAAAACTGCCACACCGCCGAGTAGGTGATTTTACCCCCAATACTACGCACTGACTGACTGCTACCGCTGCTGCTTCTGTGAACCCTTGCACCACTACTTTACGGGCAGGTAAGCTCCTGTGTAGAGGGTGGTTTACCCCGGGTACTTTTGGCTATTGACCTCCCACTGCTGCCACCCTGCTGACTCCCAGCCACGCTAGCGACTTGCTGGCTCCACCGCTGCCTCAGGGGCAAGCTGCCACCCTCTTCTCCCGATGATGATGAAGCCCTTAATTCACCCGGCTCCCAAGTGCGATAAGCTACATCATCATTATTGAGTACTGTTTGCATATCACTGATCTCCTCCTCAGCGGTTTCTGGGTCTGGCGCATCACTGCTCGCAACACCAGCTCCCACTCCACTCTCCTCATCAATACTTTCCCGCATAGCGGAGGAAGCGGAAGATGTCTCCTCCATATCTTGGCTGGCCAGTAGCTGCTGACTGTCCTCTAGTAGCTCATTCTTGCTGTATAGTGGTGGTGAGCTCACAGCATATAATACTTCTCTGGCTAAGGGAAAGGAAAAGGACAGAGGCAGGTTGAGGACATGTGAGGGCACAAGGCCTGCTCCCGGGCCATGAGAACTAAGGGATGTGTCTCACGAACCAACCGCCTTTTGGCTAGTGGTGTCTGATATCACTTGGGACTAAGTGGATGACCGAGTCAACGATCTAAGAACCGCTGGGTTTCTGGTCAAGACACGACTGCTAGATGCCACCGGGAGCTTAGGTTTCTCACTGTGACTCCTGCTGCCATGCCCCCTTACTCTGCTGCAACCTGTGCATACACCTGTCACGGCTGTGTCACAGTATTGTTGTTGTTCGCCATGACACGTCCGCCGTGCATGCTTGTTGCCAGGGTCAACGTGTTGTTGTTACAGCATGTTTTTAGCTTAGTCCTTTCTCCTGGTTCTTCCCCTGTCTGGTACTGGTAGGGTTAACTACTTGGCTGGGTGTGGCCACTAGGCATTTATATTGCCTGTGGCTTTCAGGATGGGGTCAGTTGTACTCCAGCCTTTGTGCTGGCGCTTTGCTCCTTTCCTGGGTGTTCCATTTGCCCAGTCCTTGAGGGCCACCTAGTGGGACATACTGTCATGGTGTGGAGTGGGGGAAACTCCCCACCAAACACCGTTGGAGATCGGGAATAGCAACTAGGTCAGGACACAGGGAAAAGGGAGCAGGTCACTTCCTAAAGCAACCCTTATCCTGTCCCTGACTCCTCTTACCATATGAGAAAACCCAGAAGGTAGGCCGACTCATACCCAGGAACCTCAGACCCTGGAATCCCTGAACAGCCCTACAGATAATGAAAGGGCGTGATGCAACCTGTTCCTCCAAGATACGGAAGAACAGGAGTCTTACCCGGCCTAGATGCAGGGAAAAGAGGTGACCGTGAACAGCTATTGGATTGGCAGGTAAGAACCAGAACAACACACTTCTCTGCCGCAGCCACACGACTGGAACCCGGGCATATATACTGGAGCCCACACCCCAAACAGGAGACAGTACAAACACCAAACATAGGAACCAGTACACCAGTAACTGCCTGGACCCCCATGCGGATAGGATGCATAAAGGCACCAGGCAGAGCTGCTCACTGATTTGTAGTTCTCCCTCCGGGGAACCCAGGAGCCCTCTCACCAAAGGCACAGATACACAGAAGACATCACAACACCCACCCATACATAAACAACATCATAACACAAAACAGATCAGGGAAGGAGACAACGGGAAGACATCGGAGAGACATCGGTGTCCCACTAGGTGGACCTCAAGGACTGGGCAGATGGAACACCCAGGAAAGGAGCAAAGCTATAGCACAAACAAAGGCTGGAGTATACATGACCCCATAATGAAAGCCACAGGAAATATAAACCCCTAGTGGCCACACCCAGCTAGGTAGTTAACCCCACCAGTACCCCACCAGACTAGCAAAGAACCAGGAGAAAGGAGGAAGCTAAAAACATGCTGCAAAAAAAAACACGTTGCCCCTGGCAACTAGGATGCACGGCGCACACGGCGAAAAACAACATTACCATGACACAGATGTGACAGCGTCAGAAACATTTAGGCCTTTGCCACTCCGTTGTGCAGGGCCTGGCACTTCTATGTCTGATATACTGTTAGATCAAATAAATAAATAAAAAGGAAATTAAAACACCCAAAAAAGTCTGTAATTATCTCATTTCACCATTCAACTGCAAATACTTTTTTTGTGCCACTGACACACGCAAAAAAGGTCTTTAGAACATATAACTGCACCGCTGATTGGCAAATATATTTTTCTTTTTTCCACTTATACACTTCACAAAATGACATTAGAACATATAACTGCACCACTGAAAGGCAACTATAGTTTTCTTTTTTCCCCTTATACACTCCACAAAAAGGATTTAGAACATATAACTGCACTGCTGAACGGCAAATAGGCCCATACTTGTTTCCACTTATACACTCCACAAAAGGCTTTAGAACATATAACTGCACCGCTGAACAGCAAATATATATTTCTTTTTTTCCTTATTTACACAACACAAAAGGGCTTTAGAACATATACCTGCACCGCTGAACGGCAAATAGGCCCTTATTTTTCCACTTATACATGACACAAAAGGCTTTAGAACATATAAATGCACCGCTGAACGGCAAATAGGCCCTTATTTTTTTGCACTTATACACTCCACAAAAGGCTTTAGAACACATAACAACCGCTAAACGGAAAATATATTTTTCTTTTTTCCACTTATACACTCTACAAAAGGGCTTTAGAACATATAACTGCACCGCTGAACGGCAAATAGGCCCTTATTTTTCCACTTATACATGACACAAAAGGCTTTAGAACATATAAATAAACCGCTGAACGGCAAATTGGCCCTTATTTTTTTGCACTTATACACTCCACAAAAGGCTTTAGAACACATAACTGAACCGCTAAACGGAAAATATATTTTTCTTTTTTCCACTTATACACTCTACAAAAGGGCTTTAGAACATATAACTGCACTGCTGAACGGCAAATAGGCCCTAATTTTTTTTCACGTATACACAACACAAATGGCTTTAGAACATATAACTGCACCACTGAACGGAAAATATATTTTTCTTTTTTCCAGTGATATGCTCCACAAAAGGCTTTAGAACATATAAATTCACTGCTGAACGGCAAATATATTTTTCTTTTTTTCACCTATACACTCCACAAAAGGGGCTTTAGAAAATATAACTGCACCGCTAAACGGCAAATAGGCCCTTATTTTTTTTCACTTATACACGACACAAAAGGCTTTAGAACATATAACTGCACCACTGCATGGCAAATATATTTTTTCTTTTTCAAATTATACACTCCATAAAAGGGCTTTAGAAAATATAACTGCACAACTGAACGGCAAATATATATAAATTTTTTCCACTTCTACACTCCAGAAAAGGGCTTTAGAACATATAACTGCACTGCTGAACAGCAAATATATTTTTCTTTTGCACTATTACCGAACAAAAAGGGCTTCAGAACATATAACTGCACCGCTGAACGGCAAATAGTCCCTTGTTTTTTTCCACTTATAAACGACACTAAAGGCTTTAGAATTTATAACTGCATCACTGAAATGCAAATATATTTTAATTTTTTCCACTTATACACTCCACAAAAGGCTTTAGAACATATAACTGCACTGCTGAACAGCAAATATATTTTTCTTTTTTCCTTTTATACACTCCACAAAAGTGATTTAGAACATATAACTGCACTGCTGAACGGCAAATAGGCCCTTATTTTTTCCACTTGTACACAACACAAAAGGCTTTAGAACATATAACTGCACTGCTGAACAGCAAATAGGCCCTTATTTTTTTCCACTTGTACACGACACAAAAGGCTTTAAAATATATAACTGCAACGCTGAGCAGCAAATATATTTTTATTTTTCCACTTATACACTCCACAAACGGCTTTAGAACATATAACTGCACCGCTAAACGGCAAATAGGCCATCATTTTGTTCCACTTATACGCGACACAAAAGGCTTTAGAACATATAACCGTACCGCTGAACGGCAAATATATTTTTCTTTTTTCCACTTATACATGACACAAAAGGCTTTTGAATATATAACTGCATCGTGAACGGCAAATATATTTATCTTTTTTTCCAGTGATACGCTCCACAAAAGGCTTTAGAACATATAACTTCACCGCTGAAAGGCAAATATATATTTTTTTTTCACCTATACACTCCCCAAGAGAGATTTAGAACATATAACTGCACTGCTGAACGGCAAATAGGCCCTTATTTTTTCCACTTATACATGACACAAAAGGCTTTAGAACATATAACTGCACCGCTGAACAGCAAATAGGCCCTTATTTTTTTCCACTTGTACACGACACAAAAGGCTTTAAAATATATAACTGCAACGCTGAACAGAAAAATATATTTTTATTTTTCCACTTATACACTCCACAAACGGCTTTAGAACATATAACTGCACCGCTAAACGGCAAATAGGCCATCATTTTGTTCCACTTATACACGACACAAAAGGCTTTTGAACATATAACCGTACCGCTGAACAGCAAATATATATTTCTTTTTTCCACTTATACATGACACAAAAGGCTTTTGAATATATAACTGCATCGTGAACGGCAAATATATTTATCTTTTTTTCCATATATTTATCTCCACAAAAGGCTTTAGAACATATAACTTCACAGCTGAAATGCAAATATATATATTTTTTCCACTTATCCACTCCACAAAAGGCTTTAGAATATATAACTGCACTGTTGAACAGCAAATATATGTTCTAAAGCCTTTTGTGGAGTGTATAAGTGGAAAAAAGAAAAACATAACTGCACCGCTGAACGGTAAATAGGCCCTTGTTTTTTACCACAAATAAACGACACTAAATGCTTTAGAATATATAACTACATCACTGAAAGGCAAATATATATTTCTTTTTTCCACTTATCCACTCCACAAAAGGCTTTAGAACATATAACTGCACCGCTAAACAGCAAATATATTTTTCTTTTTTCCTCTGATGCACTGCACAAAAAGGCTTTAGAACATATAACTGCATCGCTGAACGGCAAATAGGCCCTTATTTTTTCCACTTGTACACGACACAAAAGGCTTTAGAACATATAACTGCAACGCTGAACAGCAAATATATTTATCCTTTTTCCTCTTATACACTCCACAAAAGGGATTTAGAACATAAAACTGCACTGCTGAACGGCAAATAGGCCTTTCTTTTTTTCTACTTATACATGACACAAAAGGCTTTAAAACATATAACTTCATTGCTACATGGCAAATATATTTTTCTTTTTTTCACTTATACACTCCACAAAAGGGTTTTAGAACATATAAGTACACCACTGAACGGCAAATAGGCCCTTATTTTTTTCCACTTATACACTCTAGAAAAGGCCTTTTGAACATATAACTGCACCGCTGAACGGCAAATAGGCCTTTCTTTTTTTCCAGTGATACGCTCTACAAAAGGCTTTAGAACATATAACTTCACCGCTGAAATGCAAATATATATATTTTTTCCACTTATCCACTCCACAAAAGGCTTTAGAATATATAACTGCACTGTTGAACAGCAAATATATGTTCTAAAGCCTTTTGTGGAGTGTATAAGTGGAAAAAAGAAAAACATAACTGCACCGCTGAACGGTAAATAGGCCCTTGTTTTTTACCACAAATAAACGACACTAAATGCTTTAGAATATATAACTACATCACTGAAAGGCAAATATATATTTCTTTTCACTTATACACTCTAGAAAAGGCCTTTTGAACATATAACTGCACAGCTGAACGGCAAATAGGCCTTTCTTTTTTTCTACTTATACATGACACAAAAGGCTTTAAAACATATAACTGTATTGCAACATGGCAAATATATTTTTCTTTTTTCCACTTATACACTCCACAAAAGGGTTTTAGAACATATAACTACACCACTGAACGGCAAATAGGCCCTCATTTTTTTCCACTTATACACGACACAAAAGGCTTTAGAACATATAACTGCACCGCTAATCGGCATATATATTTATCTTTTTTCCACTTATACACTCCACAAAAGGCTTTAGTACATATAACTGCACCGCTGAACGGCAAATAGGCCTTTATTTTTTTCCACTTATACACGACACAAATGGCTTTAGAACATATAACTGCACCACTGAACAGCAAATATATTTTTAGTTTTTCCACTTATACACTCCACAAAAGGGCTTTAGAACATATAACTGCACCGCTGAATGGCAAATATATATTTATTTTTTCCACTTATGCACTCCACAAAAGGCTTTAGAATATATAACTGCTCCTCTGACCAGCAAATATATTTTTCTTTTTTCTACTTATACACTCTAGAACATATAACTGCACCACTAAACGGCAAATTGGACCTCATTTTATTTTCCCACTTATACACGATAATAAAGGCTTTAGAATATATAACTGTATCACTGAAAGGCAAATATATTTTATGTTTTCCACTTATACACTCCACAAAAGGCTTTAGAATAAATAACTGCTCCTCTGACCAGCAAATATATTTTTCTTTTTTCTACTTATACACTCCACAGAAGACTTTAGAATTTATAACTGCACCGCTGAACGGAAAATATGTTTTTCTTTTGCTACTAATACATGACAAAAAGGGCTTTAAAATATATAACTGCACTGCTGAACAGCAAATATATTTTTTGTTTGCCACTAATATACGACACAAAGGACGTTAGAACATATAACTCCACTGCTGAATGGCAATTTTTTTTTCCGTGCCACTAATTTACGCCAAAATGGGCCGTTATTTTCGCACTTCACCACACAATGGCTAATAAACCCTTTTTTTCCCCACTAATACAAGCCAAAAAATGCTTTAGAACATATAACTGCACAGCACAAGGGCAAATAAGACAGAAATATTTCATTATAATAAACCCTGTTAATGACTGTATCAAACAGCACTCACACCCCAATAACAAGAACGGTTTTCTGGAATTTCAGAGCTGTATAATGGCAATTTGGATCCCCAGTCAGTGCAGCAAGGTGTAATAGGATTGTTCCAATTACCCAGGCTGTAACCTCCCCTACTGAACCCTGTTCTACATAAATTCTGAGGAATTATTCCTCTCTATCCTTTCCCTACACCTTGAATAATCTATTCCTGAACTTGTAAATCATTTTTTTAGCACAATGAAATCTTTCCTAGCATTGTTCCTATTGCCTGCTGACATCTGTCCCTGCAGTAAGTACACTGGGAAATGGCAGTATAAAAGATGCCTGAGGCTATTTATAGGGCTGTGACATCACAGGGTTGGCTGGCTGCTAATTGGTTGCATGAATGGCATTATGGGTGCAACTGATCTCCTGGCACCCCGACTGTGTACCTCTATTGATGGATGTTCCTAGTTCTTCCAGAGGGCACCAAGCACTCCACTTGACACTGTAAGCACTGCCGACCCCATGAACTGCCACAGCTTGGTTGGGATCTTGACATCTTCTACCCACCCTGGACCTACGACAAGGCTTCCAGGTTCCAGTGGATGAACCTCTCTTCCTTCAGAGAGTGATGCAGGAACAAGCTCTTAAAAGAGCTCAGGGATTATAGCCAGGGGAGTATACATCGACAGCATTCCCCAGTGTAGATGTAGCCTTTTCCCCAAACATGAGTTGAGGTTCTATGTTGAGGATAAAACAGGAACTCTTTAATGGTGCTACATGTCAGCCTTTTAAGCAGGTCTTCCAGCAAAGGACACTCCTCTGGGGACCTTGTGGAAGACTGAGGCAGTTTTTATATTAGCCAATCACATGCATTTACAGTATGGAAACACTCCCAGCACTTGTACACAACACCCCCCTCTGCCTGTGCTACAATTACCAAACAAAATGGGCTCTGCCTGTGATATAATTTACAAACACAATGGGCTCTGCCTGTGATAAAATTTCCAAACACAATGGGCTCTGCCTGTGATACAATTACCAAACACAATGGGCTCTGCCTATGATACAATTAACAAACACAAAGGGCTAACTTAATCACTCACAGTCAGAAAACACACATCTTTCCCCAAAACACAGAAAACACCACAAAGCCCCACATATACCCATAAATTATACATCCCTGGATAGCTCTGATCTGGGCGAACAACATATCCAGAAATCACCCAGATCCGAGCAGGGGTTCCCGAATTCCATGGAAGTCACATTTGACCGACCGCAAGCATGGCTTTCCTGCTCTACCTTCTCCTTCAAAGTTTTAGTATATGGGACATTATCCTGAGGCAAAAGGCTGGCAAACAGGCCCCTCCAGTGGGGGTTGCATGGGAGTAAGGGGTGCAAAGAAGTAGCTGGGTGGGGGGGGGGGCATGCAAAAATTAGCTGTGAGGCCCAGTAATTTTTAGCTATGCCACTGCATGAGATGCAGGCTCCCCCACCTTCTGCTACTGATTCATAGATTTCTCCCCATGCATAGCATATTATGAATATATTAATTTCCTGCATGTTATGGCAATGGTTGTGGAACCACTGTGCCAACCAACTGACTTTGGCCAGACCTAAGGGCATTATCCTGGCAGTCCCCTGGTGCACACACTTTAACCCCAACATAGGGATGTGGAGCAACAGGGGAGCCACCAAAAGCTTTTCCAGGTGATGATGGGTATACACTACTGATTCACCACAAATACCACCTGATGCAGGATGCTTCCTACCAAACCAGAGTCTATGGATGTCTGAATGGTAAACTCAGTACCACAGTACGACAAAGATACAGGTAAAGTCAACTTTGGAGAGAGCTGGTGTTTACCTAGTGCCATCTCTCTTATAGTACCTAGGCTTAGGGAAAAGGTGGACCTAATG
This sequence comes from Bufo bufo, assembly GCF_905171765.1. Lineage (NCBI taxonomy): Eukaryota > Metazoa > Chordata > Amphibia > Anura > Bufonidae > Bufo > Bufo bufo. The sequence continues at coordinate 241,841,804 of NC_053394.1, read as the reverse complement.
CCCTTTGGCTCCACAATAGAGACATAATTTATTGGAGTGCCTACCAAATGTTATTCTTCAGAAGCATTGAGACTATCCACTTGCATTGGTTCAGGTGCAGGCACAGAAGAAGGAGGAGGAAACAGCAATCTCTGGAGGGAAGGCACCACCTGAGATGGTCTATTCTCATAAACTGCTTCCTTGGCATGTTTCTGGAACCAGAGATCAATGCAGGTAGCAAGAGAGATCAGACCCTCCAAAGTAGCTGGAATATTATGACAATGTTAATTCTTAATACAAACTGAAAGTCCCTCCTAGAATGCTGCCACAAGAACATCATTATTCCAGGCCTACTCAGAGGACAAGGTACAGAATTCTATGGCCTTCTGCCAAACAGACAGTTGTAAAAGGGGAGAGGTGGCAGAAAATGTACATCCAGGTTCTTCAATGACTATGTTCCCGTTAAATGCATGTCAACCTTATTGCACTGAATACAATAGAGTATGTGCTGTGTTTTACTCTCATTAGTGTAGAGCCAAGGATTTGGAGCATAATAAAGAAAAGGCACTGTAATGACCGGCGTCACGCAAAGGGAGGGAAATGGGAAGGCCCTGTCCAAGGGAGAGGGAAAGGTGGTCACCCCTGACTCACCTTGCGGCTGGCACCTGACTGCCCTGACGTCCCTAGACGGGTTCCTCACCTGGCACCTGGCTTTCCCTAAGATGAGCCCTGTGTAGTGAACAGGGCGGTGGGATCACTAGTCCGCACCACTGACACTAAGAGGAAAACACCAAGGAGAGGAAAGACAATACAGACAAACATATAATCCCAGGTGGGCGACAACAGCAGACCACCAAGGCCCAACAGGGATCCGGAGGGTAACACTCTGGAACAACAACCAGGGATCTCAGCTACTCAGCTCCAGTGGGTCAGTATAGAAGTCCAGGCAGGAAGCTCTATATCTGGCAACCAGAGAAGTGGGAGATGGGAATATAAGGAGGTTGGGATTGCTGGACAAGAAACAGCTGAGGAGGAGAAGCTACGGATCCCTGAGTGAGCCAAAAAGGATTGCAAGGCAAACCCAGAAAGCTACCATTACGAAACAGCACTGTCTTTGTACATCGAACACGCAGCCACCCGCTGCGACTTCCTGACCCCGGGTATAACGGAGTCAGACGTGGCTCTTGACACCCCCGTGACAGGCACATGCTGAAAAGTTTGATTGCAAATACAATAAAGCAGAAATAAGATTTCTATTTCACAGGAAGCTCTTAAAAACTGAACATTTTGTAGATAATGTTTGCATTTAATGTACTAATTAGCTATCTACATGTTCCATTTTGTATCTACAGAGTATGGGGGGAATTTATGAAGAGGGGAATATTTGAAGTTAGTTTTGCTTGCATGCACTCGACATCTCTATTCCTGCATCTCTATTCCCGTGAATGTCTTAATGTGTGCTCACACCCAGTAGCCTTTGCATTAAGACTCTGAAAGCTACTTAACATCGGCGTACAGCAATGCGCAGGCGCAGGAATAGAGATGCATAAAACTTTGGCCGGCTTTGCTGAACAGCCGGAAATATCAGCTGTCAATCAGAGGCGAAGGGGCAGGGAAAGGGGACGTGGTTATCCTGACTTGAAGCAAGGAGGCCCCTGCCCCTTCAAACTCTGTTGTAACAGTGCGTGCAGGGGATTAAAGTTTGTTTTTCAAGATTTTGGCGCATCTGACCAGAGGAAGAAAAGGATCTTTTAAAACATACTGCTGGCTACTTTAACCACCTAACTGTTCTGCCCGAGCTCAGCCCTGGATGTAGGAAAAGTACTTAACTGTTCTGCCTCGGGAATAAAGTGGAGCGAGGGAGGGCTGCTTTAGCTGCTGACATCTCCTGAATGGTAGCAGCTAAAAGCAGCTAGAATCATCTAGAAGCATGCAACTGGTCTTGTCTGAAAGCTGGCATTCCAATTACAGCATTAGTTCATGCTAAACAGGAGATATCACTATTAGGCCTCTTTCACACAAGCAAGTTTTCTGCGCGGGTGCAATACGAATAGCACCTGCACTGAATCCTGACCCATTCATTTCAATGGGTCTGTGTACATGAGCCTTTTTTTTCATGCATCAGTTCTGCATTGCGTGAAAAACGCAGCATGTTCTATATTCTGCCTTTTTCACGCAGCCCTGGCCCCATAGAAGTGAATGGGGCTTCAGTGAAAAACGCATTGCATCCACTAGCAAGTGCGGATGCAATGCGTTTTTCACTGATGGTTGCTAAGAGATGTTGTTTGTAAACCTTAATTTTTTCATCACGCGCATGAAAAACGCATAATAACACTTTGCATCCTGAACAGCTGAACGCAATCGTAGACAAAACTGACTGAACTTGCTTCCAAAATGGTGCGAGTTTCACTGAACGCACCCTGAACACATCCGGAGCCAATCTGTCACGCTCATGTGAAAGAGGCCTTAGAAATAGATTTAGAAAGCATTGTGGGTAAAACCTGCTTTTACTTAAACTTTCAGCTGTATTCATTATATCCCGATTTCTAGCAGTGATATCTTCCTATTTGCTGAAGATATTACTGTCATTCTGGTATTGTTTGAGAGCTTGGAATGTCAGCTTTCAAACAATATAAGCCCATATCTCTAGCTGGTACTATACCAGAGATATGAACAGCTAAAACAGATGCCCCGCTTTCCTTCAGTCTGGAGAAAAATGAGGGAGCAGTTGCAGAGCAAGACTGCAGGAGGAAAGGAAAAAATAGTAAACATTTATAGAAATGTAATATTATCATTTATGAACAGACCCATATAATAAAATTATGCTATTTTTACCACACAGTGTACATCATAGATAAATTCCACAAAATAACATAAAAATTGCTGTTTTTTTTATCTTTTCCCCAAAAATAAAATAATAAAAGTTATTTAATACACTATATATACCCCAAAATTATTCCAACTAATCCCACAAAATAAAAAAATATTAAAATTTGAAGAAAAATTTTCTGGTAAATCAATGAGTTACCCCCGGGCTGTGTCCAGGTACTTACCCAGGGCCTCGGATACAGTCTTGTGGAGCAGTTTGATCCCATCAATTTTGAGATTGATATGTTCAAGGTGATACGTAAATTATTCCTTTTTAAAATATTTAAGGACATACCTGAGAAACCTTGTATTATTGAACAGGGCGAGATATTTGTTACACCTAGCCCATTCTCCTTTAACATATCTACCAATTTTAGTGATATGGAAATATCCTGTCTAGAATTTCTCACTAACAGTGACCTTACTGAAATGCTCAGAGATGATTAGACTGAGGTCAGATTCGATGGCGGTATTAAATCCACATTTTGTCCTCCTATGCCTACTGGTAGCTCTGTCAAAAAAAATTTCCACCACGTCATGAGAGACATTAAGGCTCTCATTTACCCTGTAGTTCCTGAAAACATTACTAGGGAGGAGAAGTCAGCTTTAAGTTGGCTCAGGTCTCGTAGTAACGTGGTAGTGAAACCTGCCGACAAAGGGGGCAATATAGTGTTAATGACCAATGAATACTATTAGGGTTGAGCGAACCCGAACTGTAAAGTTCGGGTTCGTACCGAACTTTAGGATTTTTGGACCCCGGACCTGAACCCGAACATTTCAGTAAAAGTTTGGGTTCGGGGTTCGGCGCTTTTTGAAATGCCAATCAACAAGCGGTTAACTGTCTGACCTTAGAAGCCTACTAATGGCATGGCTGTGATTGGCCAGTGTAGCATGTGACCCAGCCTCTATATAAACTGGAGTCACGTAGCGCTGCACGTCACTCTGCTGTGCTTAGTGTAGGGAGATAATGCTGCTGGTGATTTCAGGGAGAGGATAGGACTGAATCTTTGCTCAAAATCTGAATCTAACTCAGCGATCTACATACATTGTGTTTTGTGGGTGCAGGGCACAATTTTTTTTATCTTGCCCTGAGCCCAGTGACCGAAAAAAAATAACTTTAATAAGTCAGTTAGGTGGGCAGCGGCGGCCATTTTATGCAAGCTCAGTGCACTAGCACTGCATCTGACCTTTTGGGACCTTGAAAATCCCAATTTTTTGGCAATTTACAACATCTGGTGCATTTGCAGCTTAGTCACTGTGCAATTTAAGCTAGAAATACAGCCATCATTTTCTGGGTTTTTAAAAACACACTTTTTGTGCCCAAAACCACTATTTTCCTGATCTGCAAGTGTTAAATTCAAGTTTAATATATACAGCTTTCATATTCTGTTACCAAAAAAACTTTTTTTTTGGCAATATACAACATCTGGATTAGTCAGTGTGCAATTTAGGCTAGAAATACAGCCATCATTTTCTGGGTTTTTAAAAACACACTTTTTTTTGCCAAAAACCACTATTTTTCTGATCTGCAAGTGTTAAATTCAAGTTTAATATATACAGCTTTCATATTCTGTTACCAAAAAAACACTTTTTTGGCAATATACAACATCTGGATTAGTCAGTGTGCAATTTAAGCTAGAAATACAGCTATTACTTTCTGGGGTTGTAAAAACACACTTTTTCTTGCCAAAAAACACTATTTTCCTGATCTGCAAGTGTTAAATTCAAGTTTAATATATACAGCTTTCATATTCTGTTACCAAAAAAACACTTTTTTTGTTAGCAGAGTTTCCCAGGGCCATCCACCTAGCCCTGCCCCAGAAGTGGAAGAGATTAAGAGCACCAATGCCCAACCACATATCTTTCAAGATGAATACATGGCCGCACTGGACAACAAAGAGTTAACTACAGGGGGGAGGGGGGGCCGGTCGCACTGGCCACCAATGAGTTAAATACATTATTAGAGACAGGTTAGTGAGGAGTCGTTTTACCCCGGATAAAAACCGCAGTTGGTTGAATGAAAGAAGACCTAAAGGTAATTACAAATGCTTTAACTGCTCCTTCTGTAGATACAATTCCCAGAATAATATCCTTAGTTTTGGAGGTATACAGCATAGGGGAACAGATTTTATTACTTGCAGAAGCACTTTTGTAGTGTATGTGATGTCATGCCGCTGCGGTACGTTTTGCATAGGTAAAACCATCAGATGCCTCTTTGAGAGGATAAGAGAACACATAAATTCGATACAGTCAGGTAAGGCCTGCCCTAGACTTATAAAACATGTGAGGGAGACACACAATGGCGATTGTAAGATACTCAAGTTTGCTGGCATCGAATTAGTACCCAAATCCCTGCTGGAAGAGATAGGCATAGCTTATTACTACAGAAAGATGCCAGGTAGATTCTGCGTGTGAATGCCTAGGTGAACTAGGACTGAATGATCGCAATGACCTGTGATGTTTCCACTGTTTGCATTATATTGCTACTAATTACAGACGTTTTGTCTTTTTAATGTGATTTCACCGGAAAGGGGGTAGGGTGTCATGTGTTGTCAGGGCAACCTCCCCCCGGTTGGTTTAAAAAGCAACGTGGTTATACGCTCTGACGTCAGCGGCCTGAAGAGGCGCATTTGAGCGTGAAATGCCCGTCGCCGCTGTGTATGTATGATTTGCTGTCCGCCCCTGCACGCCCTGACAGGCAAGTGTTACCTGTATCTCAGATGAAATAAAGTATCTTTGGATTTACTACTGCTGGGTGAGTGCCGCCTTCTTACCTTCTCCTATCCTGTGGAATCTTTTGGCTGTAAGCTCTTGGCGTTGCACCACCTGATCGCAGCTTTGTTAAGTTGCGCTTGAGCCTCCGCATCTGTTTTACCTGTGCTACAGGGAGTGACCAGGGCGTTTAAGCTGTGCCGCCCAGCTTCTTCGTTATTTACTAATAACACATTCCCTGTGTTTAGCTGGTCAGAACAAGTAGAGCTATAAATGTGTCAATTACAAGTTTTACAGAATTGTTTCCCACTAAACTATATATCAAACATCTCAGCTCCTCCTGCTCTATAACATGCGGTCTTCTTTGACAAACTCTGGCTTCTGGAACCACTGTGTCAACCAGCTGGTTTGACTTTGTGCTAAGCCTAAGGGCATTATCCTGGTATTTACCATTTAATCCCTTTTCACCCAGAACCAAAGGAAAGGTTAATGATTGCAATACTGCATAATGAGGTGAGGTTCAATGAAGAATATCAGAATGTATTTTTCTCAAAAGATGCATAGGACACCAGTGGCTATTCCAGCTGCCAGAGAGCTGGATCTACAACAGACACATGGTGAATGGAGTTGAGCCTGTGCCCACCCGAAGTAGCCTTTTTCTTCACCATCGGACCAACATCTCCATCAGACACTTCTCCCGCCACTCAATTCATACTGCACTGATCACTCACTTCACTTTCACTGCTAAACGTCAAGCCAGCGCGTAATGGGAAATTTATTTTCGTATTCACAGTGGTGTCTCCGCTTATGTATGCTGCTGGCTAGAGATGATTGAGGTTTTAAAAAATTTGATTCAGCCGCTTCACTGAACTTGGTCAAGAAATTATTCAATTCATTACCAATAACTTCATCCCGAATCGCTTTTCATCATATGGAGCTAACGCAATTTTGGAGAAAGGCAATAGTGCCGCCCCCTTGTCATTTAATCCATCAGATGCTGCGTTTAACGCTGTTTGCTGCATCCGAGACTCACATTCAGGTGCTCAGGAGCCTAATCCAGGGTTAAAAAAAATATAATTACTCACCTGATCCACTTGATTTCGGAGAGGCCGTCCACATCTTGATTGAAGAAAACCCGCCAAAGGATCTGCGATGAGCTTGATGACATCACCATGTGATTTCGCTGGCCATGCCCGGCCTCTCCGCAATCAAGTGGATGAGGTGAGTATCAGTTTTTTATTTTCAGCCATCACTTTAGGAAAAATGTATTAGTTTCCACGAAGTGCAAAGACTTTTTTTTTGGTTTTGCAGCTAATCAGGTTGGTAAGGATAACATGAAAAGGACACCTTCCTTTACCAAATGCTAAAAAAAATCCACAAAAAACAGAACTATATGTTATGTAGGAATCCAGTCTACAAATCAGGCAAACCTCATTAAAAATTATTTTTTAGTACTTAAAAAAACAAGGTCTTCCAGTCTCCACTAGCTGTAAGCTTGTTTTGTAGCATGAATAAACTATATTGTAGAGCAAGTGCCTCTTACAACAGAACAGAGAAACGGAGATCACCAATATGACCATTGCTTGCTCTAGAAGCAATAACTATTTGCACTCCAGTGAATAAAAATATTTCAAATATTAGAAAGCTAATAAAAGAGGCATATTTTCAGAATGATTCTTCAAGCTACACAATGATATGCAGTCACAGTTGAGCATACTGACCATATATGACTGATAGGATTGATAGAAAATCTTGAACACAAAAATAGTCAATGAAAACAGCTTACAATCATAGCACATTGGTAGTTTAAAGGATACTTGAATCAGAAAGGGGTATTTTTTTACTGAAAATTCGTATAATTAAAGGGGTTGTCTGGGTTCAAAGCTGAACACGGACATACAGTGGCGGAAATAATTATTTGACCCCTCACTGATTTTGTAAGTTTGTCCAATGACAAAGAAATGAAAAGTCTCAGAACAGTATCATTTCAATGGTAGGTTTATTGTAACAGTGGCAGATAGCACATCAAAAGGAAAATCGAAAAAATAACTTTAAATAAAAGATAGCAACTGATTTGCATTTCATTGAGTGAAATAAGTATTTGAACCCCTACCAACCATTAAGAGTTCTGGCTCCCACAGAGTGGTTAGACACTTCTACTCAATTAGTCACCCTCATTAAGGACACCTGTCTTAACTAGTCACCTGTATAAAAGACACCTGTCCACAGAATCAATCAATCAAGCAGACTCCAAACTCTCCAACATGGGAAAGACCAAAGAGCTGTCCAAGGATGTCAGAGACAAAATTGTAGACCTGCACAAGGCTGGAATGGGCTACAAAACCATTAGCAAGAAGCTGGGAGAGAAGGTGACAACTGTTGGTGCGATTGTTCGAAAATGGAAGGAGCACAAAATGACCATCAATCGACCTCGCTCTGGGGCTCCACGCAAGATCTCACCTCGTGGGGTGTCAATGGTTCTGAGAAAGGTGAAAAAGCATCCTAGAACTACACGGGAGGAGTTAGTTAATGACCTCAAATTAGCAGGGACCACAGTCACCAAGAAAACCATTGGAAACACATTACACCGCAATGGATTAAAATCCTGCAGGGCTCGCAAGGTCCCCCTGCTCAGGAAGGCACATGTGCAGGCCCGTCTGAAGTTTGCCAATGAACACCTGAATGATTCAGAGAGTGACTGGGAGAAGGTGCTGTGGTCTGATGAGACCAAAATAGAGCTCTTTGGCATTAACTCAACTCGCTGTGTTTGGAGGAAGAAAAATGCTGCCTATGACCCCCAAAACACCGTCCCCACCGTCAAGCATGGGGGTGGAAACATTTTGCTTTGGGGGTGTTTTTCTGCTAAGGGCACAGGACAACTTATTCGCATAAACGGGAAAATGGACGGAGCCATGTATCGTGAAATCCTGAGCGACAACCTCCTTCCCTCTGCCAGGAAACTGAAAATGGGTCGTGGATGGGTGTTCCAGCACGACAATGACCCAAAACATACAGCAAAGGCAACAAAGGAGTGGCTCAAGAAGAAGCACATTAAGGTCATGGAGTGGCCTAGTCAGTCTCCGGACCTTAATCCAATCGAAAACCTATGGAGGGAGCTCAAGCTCAGAGTTGCACAGAGACAGCCTCGAAACCTTAGGGATTTAGAGATGATCTGCAAAGAGGAGTGGACCAACATTCCTCCTAAAATGTGCGCAAACTTGGTCATCAATTACAAGAAACGTTTGACCTCTGTGCTTGCAAACAAGGGTTTTTCCACCAAGTATTAAGTCTTTTTTTGTTAGAGGGTTCAAATACTTATTTCACTCAATGAAATGCAAATCAGTTGCTATCTTTTATTTAAAGTTATTTTTTCGATTTTCCTTTTGATGTGCTATCTGCCACTGTTACAATAAACCTACCATTGAAATGATACTGTTCTGAGACTTTTCATTTCTTTGTCATTGGACAAACTTACAAAATCAGTGAGGGGTCAAATAATTATTTCCGCCACTGTATCTCCATTTTCACCTAGGTAGCCCCTCTGAATCACGCAGGCAAGGGCTTTTTTGTTTATACACAGGCTTCAGCCTACTAGTGTTGCCGGTGACATTACCAACTCTGATGGGCAGGCTTTTGTGCTGCCCGCCCATTAGTGCATGTGACATCACCCAGCTCACTGCTAGGCAGAAGCCTCAGCCTAGATTTCCCCTTGGAGAGCCCGGTATGTCACTGGATCTCCAAAAAAAGCTTTGGCCCTGCACAATTCAGGACAGGGCAAAGGAGAGCATCGAAGCATGAAATGATCTGATGTTCATATCAGGGGGTCTGTCTGTGTGAAAATGGGGATATACCCGGGTTCAGCTCTGAACCCGATCAACCTCTTTAATCAATTTCTTTTTAGAATTTTTGGCATTTATTTATATATTTATTTATTGTTTATCATTTTATCAGTATTGTATCACTGAAAATGAAATACAAACTTCCTATATAGATAGATAATCTATTGTCAGTGTACTCAGGCTCTGAGGGGAATATTTATTTGGATGTTAATCCTCGTGATAATAGTAGGTTTAAATGTGAGCTAACAGCTTTTTTGCACTCTTGATAGGCCTAGATAAAGATGCCTAATGAAGGGCGTTGCATTAATTAGTTTTATGTGCAATGCTACACTTGAGTTACTGCAGGGGGGCTCTCACTGATTGGAGTCATGGTCTGACTAAAAGTTAAGCATCAAAAGGAAAAGCTTTCCTGCATTTCTTCAGAGAATAGTAGTGCACAAGTAGGGTCCTAATCCATTATATATTGTAACAAAAAACTTGACAAACAGACATTGATTATGCATGCATTTATTGTAGGCAATCCAAAGAAGAATATAATAGAATTTTATAAACCTTTTTGGTTCACAGAATGGACCTCTATGGACTATAATCTTCAGATATCGATTGCAGACACAGAAGAGCAGAAATTTGGGGCCAATCAGTGAGGAAAGGTGGATCACCACTAACAAAGGGCTGCTGAAAAAGTTAAGCGAGGCTGTTTGTCATGCTGTGAGTCCAAGCTGAGGGAGTGACTTAGTAAAAAAATGCATAGAGGGACTTAAAAAAACAATATCTAGAAAATCATGTTTTTTTGTAAAAATTAAATAAAATACATTGAATAGGTTGTTAAATGTTGATGGAATTGTTCCTTTAATAAAACTGAAATACTGAAAGCATAGCACTGCTATATAAAGAATGAGATGATGGTGGACATCTAAGAGGGAAATTATTTTATGGACATTAGTGAAGTACAGTAGAGTAGTAAATGAGCATTACAATGTTCATTTTTAGAGGCTATGGATCCAATACTGCCAATACAATTATTTCATATTTTTCCAAACATTAAATTAGAAGCTCCAGGGGACCAATCAGTTTATCAGCAGGACAGTAACAGTATGTAATATTACATTGTTGACCTGCATTCGTCAGATTCTGCATGTATTAAAGAAACATTGATACTTCATATGTCTCACTACGACTTTGCAAAATTATATTACAAGTATGAATCCACTGACATTTAGCTAAAGATCACAGTTACAGAAAGATGGGAATTGTAATATGCCAACTGCACAGGAGATTTTATTCACTTGGCTCTGAGTTGTAAATTATGTTGCATATTTATTGTTTTGCAATGAAGCATTGTACTTGAAAGGCAAAACACATATTTTGTAACTCAGAAAAGTATAATGATTCATGCACATGATTATATAACCGCCTATATTGTGCAATAGGTACCCAGAGAGGTGTATTGGTATATGGTGTACAAATCAGATGGAAAGAAAATTAAATTGCAGCATACTCTATTGGATGCTGTATATATGGAGGTTTTCTTCATGAAATAATTGCTTCTAGGGAAGACTAACTTTGTACACACAGTATAGCACCCAACGGACACTTATAGGAGCACAGAGAGGTCATGTAGCTTAAGTACAGTCTCATTTGAGCTCTGTGCGCAAACCTCTGGGCTATCGGTGGTGAGTGTCCAATCAGCATGGATAGCTCATTGATACTTACATACAGAAGTCTAAGGCCCCTTTCACATGGGCGAGTATTCCGCGTGGGTGCAATGCGTGAGGTGAACGCATTGCACCCGCACTGAATCCTGACCCATTCATTTCTATGAGGCTGTGCACATGAGCAGTGATTTTCACGCATCACTTATGCTTTGCGTGAAAATCGCAGCATGCTCTATATTGTGCGTTTATCACGCAACGCAGGCCCCATAGAAGTGAATGGGGCTGCATGAAAATCGCAAGCATCCGCAAGCAAGTGCGGATGCGGTGCGATTTTCACGCACGGTTGCTAGGAGACGATCGGGATGGAGACGACCCGATCATTATTATTTTGCCTTATAACATGGTTATAAGGGAAAATAATAGCATTCTTAATACAGAATGCATAGTACAATAGCGCTGGAGGGGTTAAAAAATAAATAAAAAATAATTAAACTCACCGTAATCCACTTGTTCGCGCAGCCCGGCTTCTCTTCTGTCTTCTTTTTTGCTGTGTGCAGGAAAAGGACCTGTGGTGACGTCACTCCGGTCATCACATGGTCCGTCACATGATCTTTTACCATGGTGATGGATCATGTGATGGACCATGTGATGACCGGAGTGACGTCACCACAGGTCCTTTTCCTGCACACAGCAAAAAAGAAGACAGAAGAGAAGCCGGGCTGCACGAGCAAGTGGATTAAGGTGAGTTTAATAATTTTTTAACCCCTCCAGTGCCATTGTACTATGCATTCTGTATTAAGAATGCTATTATTTTCCCTTATAACCATGTTATAAGGGGAAATAATACAATCTCCCCAGCACCTAACCCAAACCCGAACTTTGGTTTGGGTACCAAACATGCCGATTTTTCTCACCCGAGTGCAAAACGCATTACAATGTTTTGCACTCGCGTGGAAACTCGTGTATGTTCCCGCACCTTTTCCTGCAACGCCCGTGTGAAAGAGGCCTTAGAGTTGATGTGCTTGCTCATTCTTCCTCTAAACTGAGAATGATTTCCCATTCCCATACTTTTTGTTGTTGAATGAAGTAGGACTTCATTCTTGCACAATGGCCCCAGTGTCACTCTTTCTTGATGTTAAGTAATATATGATTGACTCGCTTGTGTGCAAGAGATAAGTTATGCGTTAACTATAAAGACAATCTGGAAGTTTGTGGGCAAAATCTACTTATATGGCAGGGTGCCACCTTAGGCAGCTGGGTACATAGTTAAAGGGGTATTCCCATCTTGTTAATTATATTTAATTACATTATTTATCCCCCAATGAAATATTTTCTAAATATATGTGATTAAAAATATCGCACTGTTCTTTTTCAATGATAAAAATCAATATTGATTGTTTATTTTGGCTGCCCATGGATACGGCCACCGCTCGCCGGCCGCACCCATGGGCCCCGCTTGTGCATTGTTATTTTGTGATGCTCAGACCGGCCTCCTCACTGACACTGTGAACGCGCGTGCCCGGCCGCGCATGCGATGATCCATATTCTTTTGAGCCGTGGCTAATATAGTTCTGCGCATGCGCGGCCGTCCAAACAGTTAGTGCAAGGAAGAGACAGTGCGGACAGCGTCGGAGGAAATAAGCGGTGGGTAAGTATTATTTCTATGTGCTCCACCAACGAATGGGGGCAGATGGAGGAGGCACTTATGGGGGCAGATGGAGGAGGCACTTATGGGGGCAGATGGAGGAGGCACTTATGAGGGCAGGCCAGAGGAGGCACTTATGGGGGCAGGCCGGAGGAGGCACTTATGGGGGCAGGCCGGAGGAGGCACTTATGGGGGAAGATGGAGGAGGCACTTATGGGGGCAGGCCGGAGCAGGCACTTATGGGGGCAGATGGAGGAGGCACTTATGGGGGCAGATGGAGGAGGCACTTATGGGGGCAGATGGAGGAGGCTCTTATGGGGCAGATGGAGGAGGCACTTATGGGGGCAGATGGTGGAGGCACTTGGGGGCAGATGGAGGAGGCACTTATGGGGGCAGATGGAGGAGGCACTTATGGGGGCAGATGGAGGAGGCTCTTATGGGGGCAGATGGAGGAGGCACTTATGGGGGCAGATGGTGGAGGCACTTGGGGGCAGATGGTGGAGGCACTTTGGGGGCTGATGGATGTAGCAGGCTGAATATGCTGCTGTTCAGCCATAGTTCTAGTGGGGAAGGGAATAGACAGATGTAGCAGGGCTGAATATGCGGCTGTTCTGACACAGTGCTGGTTGAAGAGAAAAACAGATGTAGCAGAGCTGTATATGTGGAAGGTCAGCATCAATGCTGGTGGAAGAGAGAAACAGATGTAGCAGAGCTGAATATGCGGCTGTTCTGACACAGTGCTGGTTGAATAGATAAACAAACAGATGTAGCAGAGCTGTATATGTGGCAGGTCAGCATCAATGCTGGTGGAAGAGAGAAACAGATGTAGTAGAGCTAAATATGCGGCTGTTCTGATACAGTGCTGTTTGAAGAGAGAAACAGATGTAGTAGAGCTGAATATGCGGGTGTTCTGACACAGTGCTGTTTGAAGAGAGAAACAGATGTAGTAGAGCTGAATATGCGGCTGTTGTGATACAGTGCTAGTTGAAGAGAGGAACAGATGTAGTAGAGCTGAATATGCTGCTGTTCTGACAGTGCTGGTTGAAGAGATAAACAGACAGATGTAGCAGAGCTGTATATGAAGCTTTTCAGACACAGTGCTAGTGGGGGAGTAGAATAAAGATGTAGCAGGGCTGTATAGGAAGCCATTCAGCCAAAGTGATGTTAGGGGACTGGAGAAGACACATGTAGCTGGGCTGTATATGCATCTATAAAGATACATAGTGTAAGGTCTATACACAACTGGAGTACAGCTGTAATGGAAACAAATCTGCATCAGTTCTGGTGGGTGGGTGTTGGTCAAGCTTTTGATCAAATGTATAATATGGAATTATAGTTTTTGATGCACAGAATGGGTTTATAAAAGATCAGACAGAGATTTTGTGTGTAAAACTGCAGAAGAGCCAGGTGTTACTGTACACTGAGCTCACTTCCCATGGCTCTCTGACAATTCCCCAGCAGGGGGAGAGGCCTCACACACACTGCAGGCTGCCAGACTGATGAGTCATACTCTTCACATGAACTAGCACGCAGGACTCAGCTCTCAGTGTGATGTCATAAGGAGGTGTGGCCGGACTTCACTCAAACTGCCTAAGCCCGTCCAGCCTTAGCAGCAGAAAACCAGGAAGTGAATTCTGCTGTAACTGCAGCTCTGGCTGATTTAGCAAGATGGGAATACCCCTTTAATGCTTGTGTACTCTTTGTAGCTATGCCATCATTGACAAGTTATTGTTTAGATAGTCTCTGATAGAAGGAGGTGACCACACTTGGGAGTTTGTGACACCTCCAGTGAAGACTTAATGTATATTAGTACAAGAAGTGCTTGCGCTTAATAGAAATGTACTTTTGTTCTTTACTAAAGTGATTCTTGGCCAAATTTTATTTAATTTTATTCATGAACTTATGTCTAAATAAATAGAAAATGTGACAAGCTAAGTTGGCCCTTGTAGCCACCATTTTATTTTATTTTTTTAGGTTTTTCTCATATTGGTAAGTACATGATTTTGCTTGGGGTAATAGGATTAGTTGTAAAGTTATTGGTGATATAAGTCAGTGCACAGTTTAATTTTATATTCCCTGGTGGCCTACGGAAGTGATGGGTAAGTGGTAAAGGTTGTTTTGTTGTTTCTCAAGATCACATATTCTCCTACTAGAAAATTGTGGTCCTAGCCAATCTCCTGATTTGCCACAATGAAGAATGGTATTCTTGAAGATTTATTTCTTATTCTCTTAGTAATTAAAGATGACCTTTCCTGTTTTTTTTATTCTAGATAAATACCTTTACTAGTAAATACCTTTACTTACTTGGTGATCGTGCCACCCTACCTGTTTTTCTTTTTAAATATTGCTCCTACGCCCCGCTGTGCCCCCCTGTAGTTTTCCCGCTCAGTATGTTAATCCTGAGCATCGGTACAGGGAGGAGGAGACACCAGGGTTTCTCAGTGGGCGTCTCCTTCTCCCTGGCTGTGCCGCGATTCTATCACAGTGGAGAGCATCACAGCCAAGGAGAAAAAAAAGCTCCCCTTCTCCCTGGCTGTGACGCTCTCTGCTGTGATTGGATCGTGGCACAGCCAGGGAGAAGTAGAAACCCATTGAGAAACCCTGGCATCTCCTCCTCCCTGTACCGATACTCAGTATTAACATACTGAGTGGGAAAACTACAGGGGGGCACAGCGGGGCATAGGAGCGATATTTAAAAAAAACACAGGTTGAGTGGCAGCATCAGCAAGTACCCCGCAAGTAAATGTATTTAGAGTTAAAAAAAAAAACATGAAAGGTCCTCTTTAACTTGGAACAGTGTCTGAAGATTTGCGTCTATCAATGTATTGGATCATTAATTCTACTTAACGATAGCGCTAAAAAAAGAAAACTTTATTATAGGTCTGTAAAGTGGCTCTCTGACTCTCTCTGTCATATCTCGCCAGGAATGAGGGGTAAGGAGACTCCAAAATAAAGATTATATTCCCTTAGTCCTCATCTATACAACAAAGTACTATTCAGCAGTATCTGGCCAATAGTTCTTTAGGGATGGGGATGAACGGCGCACTCGGACCCTAGTATACGTGTAGCTAAGCTGCCAATACTTGTCCTGCTATGATATCATAAGTATATATATATATATATATATATATATATATATATACACTGCGTGCAGAATTATTAGGCAAATGAGTATTTTGACCACATCATCCTCTTTATGCATGTTGTCTTACTCCAAGCTGTATAGGCTCGAAAGCCTACTACCAATTAAGCATATTAGGTGATGTGCATCTCTGTAATGAGAAGGGGTGTGGTCTAATGACATCAACACCCTATATTAGGTGTGCATAATTATTAGGCAACTTCCTTTCCTTTGGCAAAATGGGTCAAAAGAAGGACTTGACAGGCTCAGAAAAGTCAAAAATAGTGAGATATCTTGCAGAGGGATGCAGCACTCTTAAAATTGCAAAGCTTCTGAAGCGTGATCATCGAACAATCAAGCGTTTCATTCAAAATAGTCAACAGGGTCGCAAGAAGCGTGTGGAAAAACCAAGGCGCAAAATAACTGCCCATGAACTGAGAAAAGTCAAGCGTGCAGCTGCCAAGATGCCACTTGCCACCAGTTTGGCCATATTTCAGAGCTGCAACATCACTGGAGTGCCCAAAAGCACAAGGTGTGCAATATTCAGAGACATGGACAAGGTAAGAAAGGCTGAAAGACGACCACCACTGAACAAGACACACAAGCTAAAACGTCAAGACTGGGCCAAGAAATATCTCAAGACTGATTTTTCTAAGGTTTTATGGACTGATGAAATGAGAGTGAGTCTTGATGGGCCAGATGGATGGGCCCGTGGCTGGATTGGTAAAGGGCAGAGAGCTCCAGTCCGACTCAGACGCCAGCAAGGTGGAGGTGGAGTACTGGTTTGGGCTGGTATCATCAAAGATGAGCTTGTGGGGCCTTTTCAGGTTGAGGATGTAGTCAAGCTCAACTCCCAGTCCTACTGCCAGTTTCTGGAAGACACCTTCTTCAAGCAGTGGTACAGGAAGAAGTCTGCATCCTTCAAGAAAAACATGATTTTCATGCAGGACAATGCTCCATCACACGCGTCCAAGTACTCCACAGCGTGGCTGGCAAGAAAGGGTATAAAAGAAGAAAATCTAATGACATGGCCTCCTTGTTCACCTGATCTGAACCCCATTGAGAACCTGTGGTCCATCATCAAATGTGAGATTTACAAGGAGGGAAAACAGTACACCTCTCTGAACAGTGTCTGGGAGGCTGTGGTTGCTGCTGCACGCAATGTTGATGGTGAACAGATCAAAACACTGACAGAATCCATGGATGGCAGGCTTTTGAGTGTCCTTGCAAAGAAAGGTGGCTATATTGGTCACTGATTTGTTTTTGTTTTGTTTTTGAATGTCAGAAATGTATATTTGTGAATGTTGAGATGTTATATTGGTTTCACTGGTAAAAATAAATAATTGAAATGGGTATATATTTGTTTTTTGTTAAGTTGCCTAATAATTATGCACAGTAATAGTCACCTGCACACACAGATATCCCCCTAAAATAGCTAAAACTAAAAACAAACTAAAAAGTACTTCCAAAAATATTCAGCTTTGATATTAATGAGTTTTTTGGGTTCATTGAGAACATGGTTGTTGTTCAATAATAAAATTAATCCTCAAAAATACAACTTGCCTAATAATTCTGCACTCCCTGTATATATATATATATATATACAGTACAGACCAAAAGTTTGGACACACCTTCTCATTCAAAGAGTTTTCTTTATTTTCATGACTATGAAGGCATCAAAACTATGAATTAACACATATGGAATTATATACATAACAAACAAGTGTGAAACAACTGAAAATATGTCATATTCTAGGTTCTTCAAAGTAGCCACCTTTTGCTTTGATTACTGCATTGCACACTCTTGGCATTCTCTTGATGAACTTCAAGAGTTAGTCCCCTGAAATGGTTTTCTCTTCACAGGTGTTCCATGTCAGGTTTAATAAGTGGGATTTCTTGCCTTATAAATGGGGTTGGGACCATCAGTTGCGTTGAGGAGAAGTCAGGTGGATACACAGCGGATAGTTCTACTGAATAGACTGTTAGAATTTGTATTATGGCAAGAAAAAAACAGCTAAGTAAAGAAAAACGAGTGGCCATCATTACTTTAAGAAATGATGGTCAGTCAGTCAGCTGAAAAATTGGGAAAACTTTGAAAGTAAGGGCTATTTGACCATGAAGGAGAGTGATGGGGTGCTGCGACAGATGACCTGGCCTCCACAGTCACCGGACCTGAACCCAATTGAGATGGTTTGGGGTGAGCTGGACCGCAGAGTGAAGGCAAAAGGGCCAACAAGTGCTAAGCATCTCTGGGAACTCCTTCAAGACTGTTGGAAGACCATTTCAGGGGACTACCTCTTGAAGCTCATCAAGAGAATGCCAAGAGTGTGCAAAGCAGTAATCAAAGCAAAAGGTGGCTACTTTGAAGAACCTAGAATATAACATATTTTCAGTTGTTTCACACTTGTTTGTTATGTATATAATTCCATATGTGTTAATTCATAGTTTTGATGCCTTCATAGTCATGAAAATAAAGAAAACTCTTTGAATGAGAAGGTGTGTCCAAACTTTTGGTCTGTACTGTATATATATATATATATATATATATATATATAAATATAAATATTGGTTTGCTAAAACTTTGAAGCTTTAGTTACATAGCGCTTCCCTATTGCGGGTCCCTTTTGTGCTCCCTCAAATCACCCTGCAGGCTACACTCAAAACTCCTATCTAGCACTCTGCTGCTTCATTCATCGCACAAGTCCCAGCAGGTAACAATAGATACATAGTTATCAAGTGATCTCCAGGCGGCCTTTGTGTGTCAGCGGAAGAGACATAATGCATTACATAGTTGGGTCCCCTTATTAATAAGTTGTTTTCTCATTACCTGGCAGCACTGGGGCCGCCAATCTGTGAATAGTAAATGTTGCATCTTATGGTGACATAACAAGGTATCTTGACCATTATGCGCACATATGTAAAACTCTCCCCAAGGATCATTACATATATCAGATCATGGACAGAGTTGGGCATAACAGAAATATAGGACAGTAACCCCAGATGTGTAATCAGTCATATAGGAAGGCACAAACCATACAGAAAGGATAAAAATGTCTGCCCCCCCCCCCCACATAATTACATAGCATCAGATCTTATGCTATATAAAACAAGTATATGATATAAAATAGTTTAGTCCATTTTGTTTGGCGGTCTGTAACCTGAACGTTCACTGTGCTTCTTTATGTAGTAGGAGGTTATCAATATCACCTCCTCTTAGGGACAGCTTCACACACTCTCTCCCCTGAAAGTTGATACAAGAAGTTACTCCTCTATGATGCTTCAGTATGTGCTATGCCAGTGATGGCTAACCTTGGCACTCCAGCTGTGGTGAAACTACGACTCCCAGCATGCTCCATTTATTTCTACAGAGTTCTGAGAGCAGCCAAGCAATGGGGGGCATCTTGGGAGTTGTAGTTTTACCACAGCTGGAGTGCCAAGGTTAGCCATCACTGTGCTATGCTATCGGGGTGTCATCCTGCTTGCTAATATTAGATAGGTGTTCCCCTATTCGTCTTCTGAACTCCCTCTTTGTCCTTACCTACATACTGCTTTTCACAAATGCACGTGGCTACATATACCACGCCTACGGTTTTGAAGTTGAGATACGAACTTATATTATAACTGCATCCAGTCACAGAACTGGTTACTTTATTGCCTTTTTTGATGACTTTGCATGGAATACAGTTACCACATTTAAATGTACCACACGGTTTTTGGGGGAGCCAATTTTAACTGGTAGGGGTCTTAAAAACACTGTGGACCAATCTATCTCTCAGAATAACACCTTTCCGGTAGCTGATTGATGGATAATCACCCACCAGATGCCCAACATTGGGGTCCGATTTCAGGATTTCTGAATGATCTTCAAGAATCTCATGCACCTCCCTGTGTGCCAGGTCATATGTCCCTATGAATGATCCATAATTTCTCATCCTCTGTATCCTGTTTCTTAGGCTGTGGCAAAATATCCCTGTTGCAGCTTGCCGCATGCTGGTTTGCCCTTTTGAGGGAAGACAAAGGATAACCTCTTTGTATAAACCTACTTTGGAGGTCATTTGCTGCCACCTTAAAGTCTGCCCATTCTTAGCAGTTTCGTCAAGCCCTTTTTCTAGTGCCACTAATACACGACAAAAAGGGCTTTAGACCATATAAATCCAACAGCATTTGGTCACTAATCCATCAGTATTGCTAAAGCCCAAAAAAAACAGGAGTGGATCCAAGACATGGATGACATATGAATGGAATATTTGCATGTCTTCTGTGTTTTGTACCCACTCCTGTTTTTGGCTACCAAATAATAAGCCAATTCTGATGCAAAATAGGGACCATGTCATGCAGGCCTTACAGCTGTTACATAGACAGGATCCATTGTGTGTCTCATTTTTCCTTCCTTCTGACAGATCAGAACAAGGGTCAAATAAATGATGTCAGCCAGGCCAAAAGGCAAAATAGTGGCCCAGTCATGAAGTGGGGAAGGTGGGAGCAGCATGAGTAGTATCAGGAGGCCACAGGGTGGCAAAATGACAGTGTGGAGATGGCAGCAGCAGCAGCATATGAATGGAATATTTGCATGTCTTCTGTGTTTTGTACCCACTCCTGTTTTTGGCTACCAAATAATAAGCCAATTCTGATGCAAAATAGGGACCATGTAATGCAGGCCTTACAGCTGTTACATAGACAGGATCCGTTGTGTGTCTCATTTTTCCTTCCTTCTGACAGATCAGAAGAAGGGTCAAATAAATGATGTCAGCCAGGTGGGAGCAGCATGAGTAGTATCAGGAGGCCACAGAGTGGCACAATGACGGTGTGGAGATGGCAGCAGCAGCATAAGGAGACCACAGAGTGGCACACAAACAGAGTGTGGAGGTGGCAGCAGCAGCATCAGGAGGAAGCCACAGGGTGGCACAATGACAGAGTGTTGAGGTGGCAGCAGCAGCATCAGGAGGCAACGGAGTGGCAAGGTGACATAGTTTTGAGGTAGCAGCAGCATCAGAAGACCACAGAGTGGCAAGGTGACATAGTGTGGAGGTGGCAGCAGCATCAGGAGACCACAGAGTGGCAAGGTGACATAGTGTGAAAGTGGCAGCAGCATCAGTAGACCACATAGTAGACCACATAGACCACACCTTTTCTGAATGGTGACAATTCGGCTGTCACTACGCAAGCAAGTGAGCATGCATCAGGCCATTTCTGCAAGCGACTCGGAGGGACTCCCTGCCTTCATCTCCACTGCATACTGTCACGTTGTGTATGGGTTCTCTGCCTCGTCTTCCTCATTGCCATCCACCCACTTCGCCACACACTGCTTGTGCTTCAATGTCCTCCTCCTCCTCCAGTTTAGCCCCCACAGGGCTCATGTGGCCATGAGATCTAGGCGCCATGTCTCCAGTCCCTTGACCAGACAGATTTACCAGCATCTGTTCCAGGATATGAAGCAGTGGAATAATGTTGTTCATCCCGTAGTCCTGGCGACTGACAAATAATGAGCGAACGGCCGGTGTCACGCATGAGCTGCCACTGGCTGACATCGAAGTTACACAGGGGAGTACTCATGTCCACTTGGATCATCAAGAAATCGTTTATGGCTTTTCTCTTTTTGTATAGTCGGTCCAACATATGGAGGGTGGAATTCCAACGGGTGGAAACGTTGCATATCAGCATATGTTGGGGGATGCCGTTCTGCCGCTTCAGCTCAAGGAGGGTGTGCTTTGCAGTGTGCAAGTGGCTAAAGTGCATGCAAAGTTTCCTGGCCATTTTTAGGATGTCTTGCAGATTGGTGGAAGACTTCAAGAAATGCTTGACAACCAGATTAAACACGTGTGCCATGCAGGACGCATGGCTCAGCCCTCCTTCACGCAGCACCGACACAATGTTCTTCCAGTTGTTGGTCACCATGGTTCTGATTTTGAGTTGTCGCAGAGAAAGCCAAGATTCGATTTCTTGATGGACTGTTCCTCCCCTGTGTGACTCAGTTCGCCCAGGCAAACGAGGTGCAGAACAGTGTGAAACTGCCGTGCCCTGCACATGTGGTATGCTGGACAGGCACTGTGAATTGTCCCTGCAGTGGAGGCTGAGGAGGCAGAGGCGGACATTGTCGCAGGTCCAACGGCGTGAGAACGTGGGGGCGTAAGTGGAATCACCTGGCCAAGTTGCTGGAGTGGCTGTGAAGGAACCACATTCACCCAGTAAGCTGTAAAGGACATGTATTGTCCCTGAACATAGTTATAGGTCCACACGTCGGCGCTATTGTGAACTTTGGCAGACACTGACAGGCTCAAGGACTGGCTCACCTTCTGTTCTACATATGTGTGCAGGGCTGGTACTGCCTTTTTGGCAAAGAAATAACAGCTTGGGACTCTCCACCTCGGCTCGGCACAAGCCATCAGTTCTCTGAAAGGTGCAGAGTCCACCACTTGGAAAGGAAGGGACTGCAGCACCAGCGACTTGGCCAGGAGCTCATTCAACTTTTGCGTAGTTGGATGAGTGCATGCATACTGTTGTCTCTTGGAAAACGCTTTGGTGATCAATTGCTGACAGAATGACTGTCAAGGAGTAGGAGAAGAGCAGGAGCATCAGGACCTTAAGATGATGGGAAGGACAGACAGCTCTCTTCGGCTGAGGTGGTGGAGCCTTGACTGCCTGAAATCAGGTGTGTGCCATTATGTGATGCAGCGGTTGCTGCGCCAGGCAGGACCGCCACATCGGAGCCACGGTTCTCCCAGGCCACTTTATGGTGACGCTGCATATGTTGACGCAGGGCCGTGGTGCCAACATTGGCACCCTGGCAATGCTTCACCTTCTGCCCACAGATTCTGCAAATGGCCATGTTTACCTCCTCCGGCGGCTTAACAAAATACTGCCACACCACTGAGTAGGTGATTTTACCCCCAACACTCCACTCTGACTGACTGCTACCGCTGCTACTTCCATGAAACCCTGCACCACTACCTTCCAGGCAGGTAGGCTTCTGCGAAGCGGGTGGTCTACCCCGGACACGTTTGGCTCCCGACCTCCCACTGCTGCCACCCTGCTGACTTCCAGCCACGCTAGAGACTTGCTGGCTCTGCCGATGCCTCAGGGGCAAGCTGCCATCCCTTTCTCCCGATGATGATGAAGCCCCTAATTCACCCGGCTCCCAACTGCGATCAGCTACATCATCATCATTGAGTACTGTCTGCATATCACTGATGTCCTCCTGAATGGTCTCTGGTTCAGGAGTAAGACCGCTCGCAACACCAGCTCCCACGCCACTCTGCTTATCACTACTTGCCTGCCTACCGGAGGAAGCTGCGGATGTCTCCTCCGCATCTTGGCTGGCCAGTAGTTGCTGACTGTCCTCTAGTAGCTCGTCCTCACTGTATAGTAGGACTGAGCCCACAGTATATAATACTTCTATGGCTGAGGTAACAGAAAAGGAAAAAGGCAGATTGAGGACAGGTGAGGGCACAGGGCCTCCTTACGGGCCATGCCAACTAAGGGTTGTGTCTGGCGAACCCACTAACTCTTGGCTGGGGTTGTCTGATGTCACTTGGGATGAAGATGATGACCGAGTCAGCCATTCAAGAACCGCTGGGTTGCTGGGGAAGACACATTCGCTAGATGACACCGGGAGCTCAGGCTTCTTGCTGCGACTCCTGCTGCCACGCCCCTTTACTCTGCTGCAACCTGTGCCAATAACATTTAGACTTCTGCGCCTCCCCTGTGCAGGGCCTGTTACATTTCTGTCTGACATACTGTTAGATCAAATAAATAAATAATAAGGAAATTAAAACACCCCAAAAAAAATTCACTTCACCACACAATGGCTAATAAGCCCTTTTTTCCACTAATACATGCCAAAATGGCTATAATACATACAGTTTTGTTCAAAATTATTCAACCCCCACTGAAATTGAGTGTTTTGGCCAGTTTGACATTGATTTTGATCATTTCCGTCATATTGTTTACAATTAAATCAAAGAGGCACTTGTAAGTCAGACAAATATAACATAACATTTATAATGAAATAACCACAAATGTCTTTTCTGTGCTCACATCATTATCAATTTTATTTAACCCCAAGTGCCATTCAATCTTAGTACTTAGTACAACATCCTTTTCCAGTTATAACAGCTTTTAAATGTGAAGCATAGCTTGACACAAGTGTCTTGCAGCGATCTACGGGTATCTTCGCCCATTCTTCATGGGCAAAGCCTCCAGTTCAGTCACATTCTTAGGCTTGCGTGCTGCAACTGTTTTCTTTAAGTCCCACCAGAGGTTCTCAATCAGATTTAAGTCTGGTGACTGCGATGGCCACTTCAAAATGTTCCAGCCTTTAATCTGCAATCATGCTCTAGTGGACTTGGAGGTATGCTTGGGATCATTGTCCTGTTGAAAGGTCCAACGTCTCCCAAGCCTCAGGTTTGTGACGGACTGCATCACATTTTCATCCAATATCTCCTGGTACTGAAGAGAATTCATGGTACCTTGCACACGCTGAAGCTTCACTGTACCTGTAGAAGCAAAACAGCCCCAAAGCATGATTGACCCCCCACCATGCTTCACAGTAGGCAAGGTGTTCTTTTCTTCATAGGCCTTGTTCTTCCTCCTCCAAACATAGCGTTGATCTATGGGCCCAAACAGTTCTAATTTTGTTTCATCAGTCCACAGAACACTATCCCAAAACTTTTGTGGTTTGTCCACATGACTTTTGGCATACTGCAGTCAACTCTTCTTATTCTTTGGAGACAGCAAGGGGGTGCGCCTGGGAGTTCTGGCATGGAGGCCTTCATTACGCAGTGTGCGCCTTATTGTCTGAGCTGAAACTTCAGTACCCACATCTGACAAATCTTTTTTCAGTTCCTCAGCAGTCAAGGGGACTTTTCTCCACTTTGCGCTTCAGGTAGCGCACAGCAGTCAAAGTCAGCATCTTCTTTCTGCCACGACCAGGTAGCGTTTCAACAGTGCCCTTTGCCTTGAATTTGCGAATGATGCTTCCTATGGTGTCTCTTGGTATGTTTAACATCTTTGCAATCTTCTTATAGCCATTGCCCTTCCTGTGTAGAGAAATCACCTCTTCTCTTGTCTTCCTGGACCATTCTCTTGACTTCACCATGTTTGTAAACACACCAGTAAATGTCTAGAAGGAGCTGAGTATCACAGTCCTTTTAAATCTGCCTAATTGGTGCTTATTATGCTTGATTGCTGCTCCTTGACATCCACAGGTGTTTTCAATACCTGATCGAAAACACTTGAATAAACCTCTGTTCTTAAGAGTGGTAGTCTTTAAGGGGTTGAATAATTGTGTCAATGAAGAAATCACAAAAAAAAAACATTTAATACTGTATTACAAAAACAATTGATGTCATTTTAGTTGCATTTGGTTCTTTAAAAAGTCCTTGTAAGATTTCATTCTGAACACAATTACAAATGTACACTAAATTCCCTAAAACCCTTTACAGCATTGTGGGTTGAATAATTTTGAACACAACTGTATAACAGCATAGCTAAACGGCAAATAAAATATATATTTTTTCCACTAATGCGCGCCAAAAAGGGCTTTAGAACATATAACTTCACCGCTGAACGGCAACTAATATATATTTTCCACTAATACACACCAAAAAGGGCTTTATAACATATAACTGCACAGCTGAACGGCAACTAATATGTATTTTTGTGCCACTAATACATTCCAAAAGGGCTGTAATTTTCTCACTTCACCACACAACGGCCAATAACTAATAAGCCCTTTTTTTTTACCACTAATACAAGCCAGAAAATGCTTTAGAACATATTAACTGCACCACACAAGGGCAAATAAGACATATAAATATTTCCTTGTAATAAACCCTGTTAATGGCTGTATCAAACAACACTTGCACTCCAATAACAAGAATGGTTTGCTGGAATTACAGAGCTGTATATTGGCAATTCGGATCTGTAGTCAGTGCAGCAAGGTGTAATAGGATTGTTCCTATTACCCAAGCTGTAAACTCTCCTACTAAACCCTGTTTTGCTTCAAAACTGTGGAATGTTTTCTCCTTATCCTTTCCCTGAACTTCTATACAGCAAAATAAAAGTTTTAAAGTCTTTCCTAGCACTGTCTCTAGCGCCTGCGGACTTCTCTCTCTACATTAAGTACACTGGAAAATGGCTGTATCCAAGATGGCTGAGGCTATTTATAGGGTTGTAACATCACAGGGCTGGCTGCTGATTGGCTGCATGCATGGCATTGTGGGTGATCCCTCGTTCCCAGAGTTCCTTGCTCTATGTCCTAACACGTGCACAGCTATTTTAGGAAAAGAAGCAATTCGTTACCACAAAGCGTGAGGAAATTCAGATTCGGTGCAAGTCAAATTTTTCCTGAAATTCGGATTGAATTCCACTTCGTCAACTTTGATTCTCTCATCTCTAGTAGTAAGGTATTGGTAGCTGTAGATTTGCGGAACATCTTGGTTGTTATTTTTCTTGTCTGATTGATGCTGATGGAGAGGTCCAGGAATTTGAGGTGGGTATAACTGATCTCGTACGTGAAATATAACCCTATTGCATTCATATTCAGGGAGAAGACAAATTCCTCAAATTCAATGCTTCTGCCTCTCCAAAGGAGGAATACATCATCAATAAACCTCGTTCAATACTTTATGGACGGGGTCCACCGATCCATCCCTTTCCCAAATACAATCTCCTTTTCCCACCAGCCTATGTAAAGGTTGGCATAAGTTGGGGCACATGGGCTCCCCATCGTCACCCCCCTGAGCAGGTGGTAGATGTCCCGATCAAAAGAAAATATATTATGTCTCAGGATGAATTGTAGTAGTTCAGCCACAAATTTATTATGCAATGAGATATGTGTTCCTATTTCCGTCAGGAGCGCTCTAACAGCCTTACATCCTTTCTCATGTGGGATTGAGCTATAGAAAGCCTCAACATCCAGGCTTGCTAAGAGTGTATCTTCCTCACAATATACGTCATTCAGATGCCTTAGCATATCCATTTAGTCTAAAAAGTACAGTATTTCAATTGTAAGAACAGAAATTTGTGCTCATGTTTTTGCACTTTGGGGGCACCAATGAGCCGGGTCTTCGGAGTATCCAGTAAATTAGCTGCATTTAAGCACAAGCAATCTCTGTTTTCTCCCTTCTTTGCATCTCTTTGTACGTACATGTATGTGCCCTACAACATTTGTGTCTAGGTGGAAATAACTATATGATAGTGCACATTTAAGCTGGGAACTAGCGGTTTCAATGGATAGCACAATGAGAAAAGAAAGTAAGTATTAATAAAATAGCTGGTAATGTACTAAAAAACATCTCAGGACTACACATTTCCTAACAATTATATTTCACCACAGTGTGTCCACCAATGTCACAGATTTCAGTGGTTGATCATCATCATCAGCAAACTAAAGCCTCTTTCACACATCAGTGAATCATGGACCTGTCTATGGGACCACAGACAGCTCACGTATCCATTGACTTTAATGTGTGTATACACACAACAATGGTTTTCCATGGACCTTAGGTCAATGCCCTATTTTTGTCTATAACTACAGATCCCTCACCCACGTTATTGTCTATGGGTCTGTGAAATCCAAGGACACAATACTGAAGCCTTCCGTGCTTGCTTTTCACCGCTCATTGCTAAGATAGACTCTGGAAATTTATTTTCAGCTGAGCATTGTGGATGGATGGATGACACATGGCTGGCCAAAAGTTGACAGATGGACTGAACCCAGATTCTTGACGGACATCAGATTCTGGGGAACCTCAGAGTACCACAGTAGAAGAGCAAGGACTTCAGTGCTCAAACATTTGAAGATGATCCAAACTTTGTTTGTTATAAAACCACCCTTATTCATATGGTGAATATACATATAACCTGAGGTTCCCCAGACTCTTCTACACATTCTTCTCCACGACTAGTTAATACCATGGTGTTATCCTGGACACCTGCTGCTAACCATCATCTAGGTTTCTTACCCTTTTCTATATACCATAACAGTGGTTGTGACTTATCACAACCCTACAAGTTGAGCCCAATACCATTTAAGCTAGGTGAGCCCAATACCATTTGGTGCATCCCAACTATATTGTGTTATGCAGCTCCCAGCGCTGCTTTCTTTTCTTTTCCTTTTATAAGTAATATAAATATTTGCACTTTAAATTTGCGATTTAAATATTCACACTCAACACTATTTGTCAAATGACATGACTAACTAAAGTATTAAGAGAACAATCATATAAGGTAGAGAAGGAAGACTTTTACAAGTCTTTATTACAATGGGTAGTGCTACAGTACCTTGATTCAGGTCCTTGATGCAGGTCCTTGATGCTGTCCAGGAGATCCTGAGTAGTAGCTATGAGCAAAAGCTCTCTGTGTTGCACCTTAATGGGGGAGGGGAATGATAAGCTCTAGTAACCTTTCCTCAAATACCCTGCCCTGACAAGGGCCACCCCATCTTGATCCTTGACCTAAATACAATTGCCCAACTGACCCCCCCCCCCCCCCAAGTATTACCAGACATGCCATATTTCAGCCCTCTATGCAGAACTCATCTGAGGACTTGCGAGACAAGGATTACAAAGTGTAAACAATCTGGGGCAGAAAGATTGACAAAATGTAATGCCAAGTCTTAGAAGCAAGTATAAATATGTAGTGGTTGGTGGACCTGTGCATAATGTGGGCAGTGGTCTGTTCAGTATCTGAAGAATGCCATTCCACTGTCCTAGCATGTCTTTAACAAGGCACCTCCCACTCTCTGTCCTGTTCTGGCACCCACTTTGGCATCTGATGTCATCCTGCTGTACAGCTAGAACCAATGTGTTGCTAGGAGACAAAAAATGACTCTCAAGCATGAAGAGTGGCTAGATCTTAACCACCATAGGTTTTGAATATCATTAAGGGCTTTTTGGCAAAAAGTACAGTAGCAATGATTTCCTATCAGTGAGACAATATTACTATGTTTATACCGCCAATGTGCTATCCACACAAATTAGTAAAGCAAACAGTAACATGCTCCTGATAATATAAAGAAATATCAATTATAATGCTGATGAACAAGAGTGTCTGAATGAACATTGACAGTTTGTTTGCTTCATTTGAAAAAAGAAATATGTTTAGCATCGAACAGATGTGGTGCTAATAAAATCCAAGCACTTGTTTTGGTGGTTGTAAGAAGGGTAAAGCATTACAGTATCTAAGTATTAAGTACAATACTAAGACATACGGTGCATATGTAATCCCAGCCTTTGTATATTTGCCCTAGTATGCACTACTTTTACCTGTTATCTATTATGGATGGAAAATCGCAATTGAAGTTTATAGAGAAGGGGTTGTCCAGCAGATTTTTTTCCAAAAAGGCTCAGAACAATCTAAAATAATGAAATAAAAATGCTCAACAGAATAAATTTATGTTATCCTGAGTATGATGTATTTTATTATTTCACTAAGAGTACAGTGGACTCATACTTATGTATTCCAGAGGAGAGCACTGCCTTAACCCCTTAGGGATACAATCGACAGGCTTCTTTATGTACATAAATACACAGCAGCCTCTCAGCCACTGCAGGGCTTCTAACAAGCTCTGGTTCTAGCGGACCCAGTCCATCCATGAATTACATGGATGGCTATTCTTTTCAAATGGTGATATTATGATATTTATACATATGCAAGTTATGTATGCACTATGTAACCCATAGTTTGTTAGTGTACATATGCACACTGCACGTTGAATGTAGGGACAAGCAATTACCAGAGGTCTGTAATACAGTATGCATGCCAATATACATTGTAATTAGGATCCCCACCCCATTCGTGTGCGACATTATTTTATATACATTGTAATTAGTGTTGAGCAAATCAAAGTATCCAAAGTGGACTTCGATCCAAATTTCTGAAAAATTAGATTCGCTGCAAAGCCAAATTTCCTCGCACTGGTAACAAATCAATTGTCCCTGAAATGGCAGTAAAAAAACACAAAAAAAACCATGCTCACCTAATCCATTTGCGTGCGAAGAGCCCACCGCTGCCATCTTGTTTGGAGATACCATGTGAAATCTTGCACATGGTGATGTTCGACGTCACTGCACCGTCTTCAATCAAGATGTCCATGGGACTTTTCAAGATCAAAAAATGGATAAGGTATTTTTTTTTTCAACTGATTAACCTAGAATGACTGTATTTATAATCTCAGATGTCGCAATTTAACGTGGCATTTTAGGGGTTCATTGGTGATGGGTCGGGGGGGAAGATGGGGGGTTTGCAGTGCAATTGCCATTCCACTTTGTCACAAAAGAAAATGCCCTTTATGACAAAGTAATTGATCACAAATTGAATTTTCAACAACTTCGCTTATCTCTGATTGTAGTGTCTCTGTAAGTCTTTAAATTCTCCCTTTGAGCAATACAATGGACTATGCCATGAGTTTTCTTCCTGCACAGATTCAAACACCTATAACAAATAAACTGTAACATCTGTTTTCTGTATAAAATCAGACAGAGGCACAGTATGGATCAAGACTATGGGTTTTGTATTACCTAGCTGTGATATACAAATTAACAATATAGCCATATACTGTACATGGACCATTTGAGTGCTACTCAGAAAAGAGCTTTTAATAACACACATTTTAAGCATGCTTAAAGTTAATGTCATTAAGCATGTGATTATCTCTAAATAATGTTTTTTTGTGCATAATAGGAAAAAAAAGAGACGCTAGATAAAAAAAAAAAAGTAACAAATATGTAAATTAAAAATAATTTGAAAGGAATCTACACTAATAGTCCTGGCAAACACAGCAATTATTGTTTTAATCAAGTAAATTATAGCAACTACCAATTTTCATTATGTTGAAATTTACATTTCAGACATTAGTATGTAAATGGCCTTTATAGAATAATGGATTGCACGTGTGGTGTGTGCTGGAACAGCTAAAGATTAAAAGTATTTGTTAATCTGGTTGCGTTGCCGGAGATGTTTCCTCTCATAGATTTCAAGCTTGTTTTTCTTCCTTTTCATCCCATTTCCCATAGCAATAAACAGTTTCTTTCATTATTATTCCCTTTAGGACTCACAGATGGATTGTATGCAGATTTGTAATATCCAGGATTTACAGCTTGCTCAGCCTACAGTCAAAGGTCTGCTTTTAAATTAGCATTTTTCGTACATTTTATGTTATTCATATTCTGAGGGCTGCTTTGCAGGGGGTTTATAAAACGTAACCAATTCAAGTATGAAAAAAGAGCAAATTTAAATAACGCATCGATATGCACTAGAGAGCAAATTGATTCTGAATGGAATGAATTCACATAAATTCTGCTGCCAAACAAATCTGAATTTATGGCAATTTGTTTTGGGTAAGTCATGCACCATTTTAATGTAGATGAGCCAGTTCACTCCACGCATTTTGGAACCACACCAAAAAACACCTCTAAAAAGTCTCCTATTCATTTAAAAAAAATATCTACGTTGAAAAAACTGTGTGGAAAAAAGTAACAGCATGCTCTATCCTGGAGAGAAATCCACACTGATTTTCCAATTGAAATGAATGAGAAGCTGAAAAAAAATGGAAGATAAAAAAGGGCCAAAAACCGCAACCAAAAAATGCACCATATTAACATAGTAACATACTTTAAAAAAATTAATACCGGATCCGTTATTCCGGACGACACCGGAGAGACAGATCCGGTATTTCAATGCATTTGTCAGACGGATCCATCTGACAAATGCCATCAGTTTGCATCCGGATTGACGGAACTGCCTGACGGAATCCTCTGCCACAAGTGTGAAAGTACCCTAAGAGGTTTATGTATATTTTTTACTCTACACCTTTCCTTATGAACTGTTCTAGTCCCTCCTTCCAATCCTCCTCCAGTTCCACCAAAATCTGTTGCGTGAACATCCTCTTAAATTGGTGGGGCAAGCAGGAGGGAGGATGAAGATGAAGAATCACATGATACTGGGAGGGAGGGGGTGAGAAGTTTGTCATGTATTGGCTCAGAGGCTGACAGACAGCATGTGTGTTAGCTGTGTTTGCCAAAAAACAATAACAGACACAAGCTAGCAATCAAGGTGTAATAGGGAGAGTATAAGGAGAATACAGATATATATATATATATATATATATACATATACAGTAACAGGGTAGATTTAGGTTTTATCAGATAAAGCATACAGAACGAAGGACTGGTCGGTCAGAATTGTGTGTTTCATGCAACTGCTGGCAAGTGCTGCATTACAAAATCCTGCAAAAACTTAATTTTGCTGCAAACACTGAGAAATTGCTCTCTTCCTTTTTTTTTCCCTTAAAAAAAGTTAAAATTTATGCATTTTACTATAATAACTCAATTAGTATACCTGTGTTGGTAAACATATTTTACTGCAATAACTGCATTAGTATACTGCTATTAGTTAACTTAAAGATACCGTGCAGTTTTAGCAAAAGCACTTTTTTTATATAAACAAAGGACCACAGACACACAGTTAAATAAACAAGAAGAGCGCCAATGGAGGGGAGGAAACCACTCAGAGGAACACTAGGACCTCCCCCTATAGATCTGCCTCTCTATATGAAACCCAGTGTTAGATAGTATAACAACATATTATAGTAAGATCCAGTGGTTATTGCTATAGCAGCATGTATTAAAAGATGTGTGATAGTGTTCTTAAAAATGTGGGCCTGAAATTATATTGTGAAATCACACAACTGTGATCACAACTGTAAAGTTACAGCCACATGACCGGGTACAAGACTGCGTTATGATTCAGTGACCAAGCCACATAACCGCATCGGCAATATTCGAATTCACAATATTTTGCAAATTTTTGGCCGAATATTCGCCATAAATTCACAAATTCGAGAATTCGTGATCTCCAGTCATTATATTCTTGATTGCGAAAATCGGCGATGTAATATATTTGCAATAAAAATTAGCGATTAGAATATTTGCGATCAACACAAATAGGCAACTTTCCTATTGGTTGCTAGTAGTGTTGAGTGTGAATATTCGGAAAGCTAATTTTTATTGCGAATATCGGCACTTCGAGAATTCGCAAATATTTTGAATATAGTGTTATATATTCGTAATGATGAATATTTGTTTTATGTTTTTTAACACAGTACACATCAGGTGATCATCCCTCCCTTCTTCTAGCTTGTGGGCCAATGAGAAGGCCTTGTCACAGCTTAGCAACATCTCTAGCAACCAATAGAAAAGTTGCCTGCCCCTTACTATACAAATTGCACATATTGCAAAAAAATATGCGCATCATTAGTTGTCGAAAAATCGCAAGCGCAAATATATTGGAGCACTCTATCTGCATATAAAGCTATTCTAATGTTCTGCTGTGTCAACCATTTTCTCCAGTCTCAGGAAATTGATACCAGCTTGAAAAATTTAGCATAAGTGACCCGTTCCGGTATTTCGCACGCATTACGCGAAAAATACATTTCCGATTTTCGCAATCAAGAATATAATCTATAATTCTCGAATTCGCGAATATATGACAAATATTTCACAAAATCTCGCAATTTTGAATATTGCCCCTGCCGCTCATCACTAGTTGCTAGGAATGTTGCTAAGTGCCAATATTCGCAATAAATTCGCGAATACGAATATATAGCACTATATTCTAAATATTCTCGAAGTGGTAATATTCGCAATTCGAATATTCACGCTCAACACTAGAAAAGAGAGCACTGTGAGCGGTACCTGATATGTAAATAGCTAAAACACGGTAACAGAATGGGATCATGTGGCCAATTGTCAGGGAGAGAGTGTCTCAATACTACCTCTCTTTTTATGTCTCAAGGGAGCAGAACCTTATTAAAAGAATAAATATATATGCACATAGTGACCTCTCATGGGTTAATATACAGTATTATTCCAAAATATATATTAAATATATTATAAAAACTATGGGAAAGGCATGAATTCAACCCCTTATAGGACATAAAATTTATGTTGGTGGATGATTTCCCTAAAGTAAGCATGATGTGGTGAAGATGCATGGTCTAATTCTTATATAAAAATATATAAATATAAAAGATATGCAAATAAACCCCAATTTATCCTAAATCACTTGCAAAAGCATCATTCAGACTGTGTGGGGTCAGATTATTACGCTCGTAGTTCTAAAACATCTACTTTTTAGTGACTGCATTCTATTACAGAGATGCTTAGGTATTTCCTCAGTTGGTTTCTTCCCTTTTCTAATGTTTTTATAATATTTAATATATTTTTGAATAATATTGTATATTAGCCCATGAGAGATCTTTATGTATATATATATATATATATATATATATATATATATATATATATATATATATATATAATTTTAATAAGGTTCTGCTCCCTTGAGACTTACATTGAATGCTCACACTGTACCTTATTTATCTATTTATTTAGTTATTTACTAATTCATATATTTTCCCTTTTATGTAGTATGTTGCTAAATACTTTTATTAAGCTTATATCTTAGCCATTTCTGAAGGCCTTTCGTAAGTTTTTTTTTGCATTTTTGTTTTTTACTCCCTGCTTTTCCGGGGCCATAACTTTTTTATATTTCCATTTACTGGACTTGTTTTTTTGTGGGACATTTTGTACTTTCTAATGGCACCATTTAATATTGCATACGATGTAGAGAGGAGCACAGTTTTACGCCTTTTTTTTTATAGTGTTCCCTATGTGGTAAAGCTCACCTATTACTTTCATTCACTGCGTCAGTAAGATTACAGTGATACCACATTTGTGTAGTTTTTCTTACATTTTAATATTAAAAAAAAAATAAAAACCTTCATTTTTTTTTCTTTTTATTGTCATATTCTGACCCCTATACCTTTTTTTTTTTGTAGTTACGTATATGGAGCTGACAATCTGTACTTCATTGATACCATTTTGGGGTGTGTATGACTTCTTGATTACTTTTTATAAAAAATTTTAGTGAGCGGTGAAGCGACCAAAAAACTGAGAATTGGCTATTTCGATTTTGTTTTGTGACGTATGTGCTAAATATTTTTACATTTTTATAGTACAGACGTTTTTACATGCGGTTATGCCCATGATGTTTATTTTTTTAATCTATTATGGTGAAAGGGATTCTGATGTGCTGCATGCTGAGTTTTAGCAGGCAGCTAACCATAGCAGGCCTGGGAACCTCCAACAAGCCCAAGGCTGTCATGGTAAATGATCAGAGCCCCGCAATTTCACTGTGGGGGCTCAGATCGGAAAGCAGAGGGAGCACATCCCTCTGCCTAACCTCAAAGATGCCGTAATTACTGCTGAATGGGGCATCTGATGGGTTATGTGACTGTTTTCTGTGTCATCGGCGATCTCTGTCATTGCGGCTGGGTGTTTGCTGTATTTTACAGCCGACATCCGATACGTATAGAGTGTGCTCGGCGCAGCAGCCCGTTCTATATGGTTTCCTATGCATAATGCCACATATGTACGGCATTATGCATTAGGGTTAAAGAAACGTTTACATACAAAAGTGGTTAATACACACAAATATAACTCCAAAACATTTGCAAATGTACAAAGAGCATGAAGGGGGCATTAACTAAAAGATGTAGGGCAGTAAACCTACAACTTAAGGTCAATTCAACATAGCTTCACTGCATCCAATGGTTTTACACATTTTAATATGCAAAGAAGAACTTAATAGGGACCCTAATTTAGAAAAAGATAAAACGGAGGGAGGAAGATTACATAAGAGAAGAGAAAAGAGAAGAGAGTTAAGAAAAAAAACTGTGCATCTGCCAGAAAGAAGTAATGGAGAAAGAAAGAAGAAAAATATTCCAAAGAAGGCCTAAGAGGACAAGGACCCAAAATTAGTGGCAAGCTAGTTAACCAGCGGCCCCAAACATATCAAACTGTCAGGAAGCAGGGGGTGTTACCCCTACTCGGGGACCGCAGGCACGGCGCAGGGCACGGGTTCCCCTTCAGCTCGGTAGAACACCTGGTGCCCGAGGTGCAGGTGCGTGGCGTGTGCGCATGCGTAGTACGCAGGCTGCGCGCGCATTCCCGGGTGCATAGCATTCCTGCATTATCCGGCTGTCAGGTGTGATCCTTGCTGGGGGAGGTTCCCAGTACACACCTTCCACCTTCCTCGCCTGCCATTGGTTCCCGGGGAGGGAGGCCTCCTGGTTGCCTTGGGGACCAGGGGATGGTTCCTACCTTCCCTGGCTATAAAGACCTGGCCTGAGCTCTGGCTCATTGCTGAGTTATTCCACCTTATGGTGAACACCTAGCCTCCCTGCGTATCCTCCTATTTGCCTGTTGTTTCTTTGTATCCTTCCCGGTTACTGACCCTTGGACTGTCTTCCGCCTTGAACCTTCGCTGCCTGCCTCAACCCGGATTGGACATTGACTACACCTCTTGGATTATCCCTAAACTTGTACCACGTTTCTGGGCTGTCAGCTGCTTACTGCCAGTGGGTTCCTCACCCCACTACTGGCTCCCTGGGACGTCTGACACAAACTTGTCAGGGCATAGGTAAGTTTGCACAGTAGGGGTACCTCAATAACTGCCCTAATCCAAGCAGTTTGGGTGTTTTTTTTTTAAAGATGGTTCAATTAAACAAAATAGTCTTCTTTTAGTAATATACTGGTAGCCAGAGGCATTGCTAGGTTAAAACATTCATGGCCTGGTCCCCTGATGTTTTGTCCCAGCCCAGTATGTCCTGCCTGCCAGCTCGATACAACTGTTTTGCTGTCCTCAGGACTGCTCTACAATTGAATCTAATGCACTGGAAGAGCTTAAGGACCTGTGATGACATCACAGGTCATGTGACCAGTAAAACAGGCAGTGGTTGAGAAGGACCTGTAATGATGTCACCATCATGTGACCAGTGCAGGAGAGGAAGGAAGTGAAGAGGAGAAGTCCTGGTGGAGGAAGCTGTGGTGATGTCTGCTACATGAGGAGAGGTAAGTGAAGGGAGAGGCAGAGCAATGCTCAGAGTTCTGGTTATTTAACTGGGACTGTATGCTAGGGATGAAGGGATGTTATTTACATGGAACACTGTGTTGGAGGTGGCTGAGGAGGGGGTTGTGTTATTTACATGGGACTGTATGTTGATGGCGACTGTGAGAGGGAGTGATGTTATTTACATGGGACTGAATGTTGGAGGGGGCTGGGGCAGGGTGATGTTGAAGGCGGCTGTGGGAGGGGATTATGTTATTTCCATGGGACTGCATGTTTAAGGTGGCTGTGGGAGGGAGTAATGTTATTTACATGGGACTGTATGTCGGAGGGGCATGAGGGAGGCAGTGATCTTATTTACATTGGACTGTATGTTGATGGCTGTGGGAGGGAGTGATGTTATTTATATGGGACTGAGTGTTGAGGAGGCCATGCTATTTACATGGGACTGTATGTTGAAGGTGGCTGGTGGGGGGATCATGTTATTTACATGGGACTGAATGTTGAGGGGGTGATGTTTACATGGGATTGCATGTTGGAAGCGGCTGGGGAGGGGGTGATAATATTTATTTGGGACTGTATTTTGAAGGTGGCTGGGGAGGAGGTGATGTTATTTATATGGGGCTGTATTTTGGAGGGGGCTGTAGATAGAGAGGGATGTTATTTACATGGGACTGCATATTGGAGGGGGCTGGAGAGATGGTGTAATGTTATTTACATGGGACTCTATGGAAGAGGTAGGGAAATAGTGTTATTTACATGGGACTATATATTGTAGGGGCTGAAGGGAGGGGAGTGATGTTATTTACATAGCACTGTATTTTAGAGGGGGCAGGAGAGATGGTGTGATGGTATTTACATGGAACTGTATGGTGGAGGGAGGAATATAACTACATGGAGGACTGCAGGGGGCATTATAAATACTGGGGGCACTTCAGGGTGAGCATTATAACAGTAGGGGACAGTATAAATACTGGGGGCACTGTAGGGGTATTATAAATGCAGGGGACATTATAGGCATTCTTATAACTAGTGGGGGCCCTATAGTAGGGACTTATAGATCCGCCTTATTTCTACTGAGGGGTCTGTAGATAGCTTTATTACCACTGGGGGAACAATAGGGGGCCTTATTTCTACTGGGGGCTCTGTGAGGGTATTATTAATACTGGCTATTCTAATAATTGAGGCACTCTTGGGGAGCGTTATCACTGTTGGGGCACTGTAGGGGGCAGTATTACTAATGGGGGCATTCTTAAGGAGCATTATCATGGTTGGGGGCAGCATTACTAATGAGGGCATTCTAGAAGGGAATTACTATTGGTGGGACTTTGAGGAGCACTGTCACTATGGGGGTCACACAGTTTTGTTCAGGATTGTATTTGGGGGTATTGGGAAGCACAGCGAGCAGCAGGATAACACTGTGGGGACTCCAGTTTTGGGGATAATGATAGAAATGTGAAGAAGCTAAGGTGTATGTGTGTCACAGGAAAATCAAGGGGCAGTAACAATTAAAACAAGGTGTTTATTGGTATGACTAAAACGTATATATATATAGTCCCCTTACAAACAAACAAGAGACAAACAAACACAGTCGGGACCTGTGTACTAGAGAGCCGCAAAAATGCGGGTCGCGGTACACGGAGTCCCTAGGGCAGACCCTTAATAGGGCTGTGTGGACCCCAAGGGTCAAGAGGAGCCACAAGAAATACTGAGAGACACCCCAGCGTGGGCGTCCTGACACCCAGGTGGGAACAGGTAATGCCCAGTCAGGATAAATAAGGATAGATCTTACCGGTGTGAGGTCAGACCATACATGTGTCCAGCGGACACAGATGACACCCGGACAAAGGATCTTTTCTCAGTACGTTGATAAGGTGTTCAAACTGTGGGGGAGGGAATCTTCATAGATATGGTCAATCCTGGTCAGGGTCCGCAGGGAGAGTGAACTGTCCCTGTTGTACCCTGCTTGACCTACTATGACCCTAATGCCCTAACACGGGATCCATGCCCCGCAAGGGGTGGTCCCGTCCGGAACCTGACCCTGGTATAAGGTCCCTGAGAGACCCTGCCAGGGTAGTGTGTGGAACACCTAATCTAGTGAGACTAGAATGAAAGATGGAACCGTGGATAAGGGGGGGTATGTTCTTATGGCCCTACGCGTTTCTTCAAATAGAACATACACGGACAATATCTAGCACTACAGGCAACCCCTAGAATCATCAGGGGACGGGGGTGAGTGCTAATAGCTGCCTCCTAGACCACTCAGTGTCAGTGATGTACTACTGAACCTAGGTGAGCAAGGGCAGTCTGGAAAAACTTAGTCTATTTACACTAAGAGAGACCTCATAGCCACATCAGAAACTGTGCTTATGCTAGGCAAGTGAGAGGGAGGTGCTGGCTACCTCTAACCACTACTTGATAAGTAGCGTGGTTACTGTAACTAGAGTGCGTATGGCAGAGTCCAGGTACATAGTGGGCCTAGGTGCGTGTGGCATCCGTCTGGCCGGACCGGCGTCAATTGGTTTATATGAAGCCGGGTGTATGGCGTCTGGCTCCCTCTCACTTGCCTAGCATAAGCACAGTTTCTTATGTGGCTATGAGGTCTCTCTTAGTGTAAATAGACTAAGTTTTTCCAGACTGCCCTTGCTCACCTAGGTTCAGTAGTACATCACTGACACTGAGTGGTCTAGGAGGCAGCTATTAGCACTCACCCCCGTCCCCTGCTGATTCTAGGGGTTGCCTGTAGTGCTAGATATTGTCCGTGTATGTTCTATTTGAAGAAACGCGTAGGGACATAAGAACATACCCCCCCTTATCCACGGTTCCATCTTTCATTCTAGTCTCACTAGATTAGGTGTTCCACACACTACCCTGGCAGGGTCTCTCAGGGACCTTATACCAGGGTCAGGTTCCGGACGGGACCACCCCTTGCGGGGCACGGATCCCGTGTTAGGGCATTAGGGTCATAGTAGGTCAAGCAGGGTACAACAGGGACAGTTCACTCTCCCTGCGGACCCTGACCAGGATTGACCATATCTATGAAGATTCCCTCCCCCGCAGTTTGAACACCTTATCAACGTACTGAGAAAAGATCCTTTGTCCGGGTGTCATCTGTGTCCGCTGGACACATGTATGGTCTGACCTCACACCGGTAAGCTCTATCCTTATTTACCCTGACTGGGCATTACCTGTTCCCACCTGGGTGTCAGGACGCCCACGCTGGGGTGTCTCTCAGTATTTCTTGTGGCTCCTCTTGACCCTTGGGGTCCACACAGCCCTATTAAGGGTCTGCCCTAGGGACTCCGTGTACCGCGACCCGCATTTTTGAGGCTCTCTAGTACACAGGTCCCGACTGTGTTTGTTTGTCTCTTGTTTGTTTGTAAGGGGACTATATATATATACGTTTTAGTCATACCAATAAACACCTTGTTTTAATTGTTACTGCCCCTTGATTTTCCTATTACGCTTACTAGCAGTACCTTGGGGAAAGGTGCGACCTCCACCGTCTCACCCACAAAAGGACAACCCCCTCCCTCTTTTGCACGTATGTGTGTCACACTCTGCAGATGCGAGGCATTGCTGAGAGAAGTTGTATGGACCAAATGGAGAAGATAGTGGCAGAGAAGATCTACATCAGAGGAGATGTCACCTGGTAGGCACTGGATGTGACAGGTATGTGCTGCTGTATAGAAAGTACAGAAAAATGCAGTGTGTGGGGGAGGGGGGGGGGGCGATTTAGAGAACTGGGTCATATTCATTGGGGCTTGGGCCCTGGATCTTTTGAAACCCTAGCAACATGCCTGATGGTAGCTTAAATATGGCATGGAGGGCTACATTCAGTGAAATGTCATTCACTAAGCCAAATAAACATATATGAGGTATAGTGTTCTAGGGGCAGCTAGATGACTCTCCATAAACTCTAGTACCTCTTGCCAGTGTTTAAAATAGAGACGGGGAGGTAAATTACATTTTAGCAGGGGAAGATAGTGCAGATAGAGAACTGGATCAAGGTAATGGAACTGGGGGAGGAGTGGAAGGAGGGACTTGAACAGTCCAAAAGGAAAGGTGTAGGGTAAAATAAATATGCATAAACCTCTCAACTGTATGTATACTAATGCCAGAAGCCTGACTAGTAAAACTGGTGAACTGAAATTAGTGATGTGTGAGGAGGACTATGACTAACTGAGACATGGCTGAATGATAGGTATAGCTGGGCGATTAACATACAGGGTTACAGTCTGTTTAGAAAGGATCGCCAAAATCGGAGAGGGGGAGGGACCTGCCTTTATATAAAGTCCTGTCTAAAGCCCACACTCAGGGAAGATATAAGTGAGGGACATGAACATGTGGAGTTACTGTGGGTAGAAATACATGGAGGCAAAAACAATAATAAAATAATAATAGGAGTTTATTAAAAGCCACTTAATATACCAAAGTCCACAGAAAATCTACTTCTAAACTAAATAGACAAGGCGGCAAATCATAATGAGGTCTTTATTATGTGGGACTTTAACTACCCAGATATAGACTGGGAAACTGAAACATGTATATCTCATAAAGGAAACAGGTTATTGGCAATAACCAAAGACAATTACCTTTCCCAACTGGTTTAGGACCCGACTAGAGGGATGGCCATACTGGACTTAGAATTAACCAATAGACCTGACAGAACAACAGATGTGCAGGTTGGGGGACACCTGGGAAATAGTGACTATAAAGTAATAACCTTCCAATTGTCATTTAAATGAGTGTTTCTTCAGGGAGGAACAAAAATACCAAACTTCAAAAAAGCTACATTTTGCCAACTAAGAAAGGCCATAGGCCTAACTAACTGGGACAAAGTCCTCAAAAATAAAAATACAGCCACAAAATGGGATATTTTTAAAATTATCCTAAAATCTAATTGTGAGAGGAATATACCTTATGGAAATAAAAGGGTAAGGATCAAGAGAAAATTTATGTGGATAAATAGAAATGTAAAGAAAGCAATAAATTACAAAAAGAATGCACTTAAATTACTAAAACAGTATGGTAGCGAGAAAGCATTGAAAAACTATAGGGAAAAAATAGAGTATGTAAAAGACAAATAAAAGCAGCCAAACTAGAGACCGAGAGAATGATCAGCCCTTTACAGAGTAATTGGTAGGGGGGGGGGGGAGAGTTGCAGAGAGCGATGAGGAGAAAGCAAAGCTATTAAATATTTTTTTCTCCACTGTATTTACTGAGGAAAATAAACTGTCAGATGAAATGCAGAATTTAATAGTAAATTCCCTATTAAAAGTCCCCTGTCTGACCCAGGAAGAAGTACAGCTGCTATTTAAAAAGATTAAATAGACAAATCACCGGAACTAGATGGCATTCATTTCGGTATCCTAAGAGAATTAAGTAATGTCATAGCCAGACCCTCATTTCTGATATTTAAGGGCGCTATACTGACAGGGAGTGTTCCACAGGATTGGCGCATAGCAAATGTGGTGCCAATATTCAAAAAGGGTCTAAAAACACAGCCCGGAAACTATAGGCTAGTAAGTTTAACATCTGTTGTGGGTAAACTGTTTGAAGGTTTTCTAAGAGATGCTGTAACAGCGGCTGCTGTGCGCTGCTGTTCCCCTGCTTACCACCGCGGGCCTGGGCGCCGTGTTCAGCGGTGA
Source organism: Bufo bufo (assembly GCF_905171765.1). Lineage (NCBI taxonomy): Eukaryota > Metazoa > Chordata > Amphibia > Anura > Bufonidae > Bufo > Bufo bufo. The sequence goes on along the minus strand of NC_053394.1, from coordinate 241,799,427 downwards.
TCTGTGGCCGGTGCTTCCCATTCACCGCTGCAGTCCTGGGCTCTGTCTGTGTAGCTACTATTGATCTGGGATCCTCTCCACAGCTTCCTCTCAGCCCTGGCCACAGCATGCTTGCTGTTTATTTCTTGCAGCACTTCCCTACGCGTGACTTCCTGGGCTTTGTGGCTTAGGTCATATGACCTCGCTGACCTATCCTAGCCCTCCTGTGCATATATAAGTGGCTCGGCCCCCTTCCCAGATGCCTCAGAGTCAAGGTCCTTGTGTCCTGTTAAGTTCCTGATAACCACTTGTGTTCCTGTGTTCCTGACTCGTATTGTGTTCCTGGATTCTGCTACCCGTCTGATCCCTGCCTGCTTGTCTTGACTCTCCTGTTGTCGACCTGGATTGCCTGACCTGTACCTGTGCTGCTTGCCCTGACCTTTTGTCTGTCTGACTATGCCTCTGCCTCATCCTTTGGTCCTGCACTGTTACTCCTGGTAATGGCCCCGCCTGCTGACATCGCTTGTACTTCTGGTTTCTTTCTCAGGTATCTCCTGGTCCACCTGGTCCAGCTGCCTCGTGTGCCTATCCTCCTCAAGATGTAGCTGCCTGGTGTTCCCCTCAGGAAAGTCTATCCCCACCATCATGGGTACTGTGAAGAATCGAGTGGTTCACTTAGACAACGTCCTTAGAGGAGGTAGGATACGTGGCACAGCGCTGGTTCGGGCCAGATGCTATCTTGGAGTACCTCAATGAAATTAAGCAAATAACGCATTATCAACATGGCTTCATGAGGGACCGGTCATGTCAAACTAATTTAATCAGTTTCTGTGAGGAGTTAAGTTCTAGACTTGACCATGGCGAATCAATGGATGTCGTATATCTGGACTTCTCCAAAGCATTTGACACTGTACCACATAAAAGGTTAGCATATAAAATGAGAATGCTTCTAAATTAGGGTCCCTATTAAGTTCTTCTTTGTATATTAAAATGTGTAAAATGTATTTATGTGGGTAAGTAACTGGCTCAGTGATAGAAAACAGAGAGTGGTAATTAACGGTACACACTCAGATTGGATCACTGTCACTAGTGGGGTACCTCAGGGGTCAGTATTGGGCCCGTTTCTCTTCAATATATTAATGACCTTGTAGAAGGCTTGCACAGTAAAATATAAATTTTTGCAGATGACACTATACTATGTAAAGCAATTAGCACTGAAGAGGACAGTATACTGCTACAGATAGATCAGGATAGATTGGAGGTTTGGGCTGATAAGTGGCAGAAGAGGTTTAACACTGACAAATGTAAGGTTATGCACATAGGAAGGAATAATGCAAGTCACCAGTACATACTAAATTGTAAAACACTGGGTAACACTGACATGGAAAAGGAACTAAGAATTTTAGTGAACAGCAAACTAAGCTATAGAAACCAGTGTCAGGCAGCTGCTGTCAAGGCCAATAAGATAATGGGTTGCATCAAAAGGGGCATAGGTGCCCGCGATGAGAACATAGTCCTGCCAGTTTACAAATCACTAGTCAGACCACACATGGAGTACTGTGTACAGTTCTGGGCTCCTGTGAACAAGGCAGACATAGCAGAGCTGGAGAGGGTTCAGAGGAGGGCAACTAAAGTAATAACTGAAATGGGTGGACTACAGTACCCAGAAAGATTATCAAAATTAGGTTTATTCACTTTAAAAAAAAAATCGACTGGGGGGAGATCTAATAACTATGTATAAATATATCAGGGGTCAGTAAAGAGATCTTTCCCATCATCTATTTATTCCCAGGACTGTGACTGTGACGAGGGGACATCCTCTGTGTCTGGAGGAAAGAAGGTTTGTACACAAACATAGAAGAGGATTCTTTATGGTAAGAGCAGTGAGACTATGGAATTCTGAGGAGGTGGTGATGGTGAGTTCACTAAAAGAGATGAGGGGCCTGGATGTATTTCTGGAGTGTATTAATATTACAGGTTATAGTTACTAATGAATGGTTGTTGATCCAGGAAGTTATTCTGATTGCATGATTGGAGTCGGGAAGGAATTTTTTCCCCTAAAGTGTAGAAAATAGGCTTCTACCTCACAGGGTTTTTCTTTTTGTTTTCCTCTGGGTCAACTTGCAGGATAACGGGGTGAACTGGATGGGCAGATGTCTTTTTTCGGTCTTATAAACTATGTTACTATGTTACTAATGTTGCAAGACATGACACTCCCCAAACCTGTTCCGCACTGTGTCAGCAGCCATGCAGGACATTCTGCTGATGGTAAGGCACCCATCACATGAAGTTTACTTGGTGTATAATATATCCTATAAATAACCTTTACCTGAAGCAGTCTATTTCTTGCACTAATCAAAGGGGAAACCTGAACTACCGTACCTAAAAGAACCTTGCAATCATTATTATCCAAATTTGGGATATTCCCCAGCCAGCGCATAATCGTACTACCCCTTAGAGAGTCTACGAGTTGATTGGTCTTAATAAGCAGAAGAAAGTGGCTTTACCAACTTTGAATTTTGTGCCCTTAACAAGTGAGATGTCTAAAGAAGGATCCAAACCCCCAAACTGTGCTCTGAAGGCATGCTTTAAGTTTGTTATAATTTTAGTGCAATGCTTTTATACACCTTATCCATAAATTCCATAAATAATTAAAAACAAGCATGTGTTCTAAAATATTATCACTATCGTAAGACATATATTTGTATTTCTTCCTGAATAAGCAGTCTGCCTGGATTTTTCTGCAGTATGTGACGAGTGAGATAGCTAATGCAATTCATCATACTTTGAAATCAATCATATTAATTTCCAGTCGATCAGGAAGAAGAACGCCTGCTGATTTTTTGTTTGTTTTTTTTGTTTTTTACAACAGACATAAAGACAGCATTTTAATTAATGTAGTTGTAGGTGAAATAATAAGAAAAAACATATTTTTGGTTTAGCTGTAGTTTTTGTAAAAGTTGTTGGCACTTGTACACTGTTCATTTCCAGCACATACACTACTCGCAAAAGTTAGTGATATTTGGCTTTCAGGTGAAATTTATGGAAAATGTAAAAAATTCACGCTACAGTAATTTTATATCATGAAAGTAGGGCATTTAAGTAGAAGCATGCAATGGTGATTTCCTCATCTCAAGCAATTTATTGAAACAAACGCTAACAACAGTGGTGGTTATACCCCCACAAAAAATGTCAATGTCTCAAAAACTGGTCATGTGGCCTTAAGCATCAATTACAGTTTGACAATGATGCCTCATGCTGTTCAGAAGTCAAATTATTGTCTGTTGAGGCAAGGCATCCCACTCTTCTTGAAGGCTGGCCCTCAGATCATTGAGGTTTATGGGTACAGAGTTATGAGCCTCTATAGGGCGACTCAGCTGATCCCATAAGTTTTCAATGGAATTATGGTCTGGAGAAGATGCAGGACACTCCATTTGAGGTACTCCAGTCTCCAGCAGCCATTCTCTAATGATGCAACCTCGATGAGCTGGCACACTTTAGTCTATGAAGATGAAATTAGGCCTGTGCTGTTCATGCAGAGGCACAATGACTGGATTAATGATGTCATTCAAGTAGTATGGGCTTGTCACTGTAACATTCACAAAGTGTAGGGCAGTTCTGTATTGACTAAACACACCTGCCTACGCTATAACACCACCTAGCAGTCCATATGGAGAGCCGGATCTCCTAGAAATGCCCTTGTGCGATCCAGCGCAGGGTAAAGGAGAGCACCGGAGCATGAAATGGGGGCTGCCTGGGTGAAAATGTGGGTATGTCCGGGTTCAAACCCCTTTAATATGCTGTACTATATGAAAATGTTTTAACAGATCTAGCAATGTGTTAAACCGGCCTTGTTTGCAGAATTTGGTGGACTGTAAACAAAATCACAATACTTTTATTGGGAAAATATGGTTCTATGTTGGTATATGAATGGACACGTGGCAAAAATATAGATTTGGAATGCAAGTACTGATAGTTGTGTATTCACTGTCAATTCACTTTTAGTGCAAGAAAAGTGAAATACTTTCACTATTAATAAGCTAAAAAATACTTCTGTGTTCAGATAGTGCTGTTACAAGCTTGTCGTTGTTTTGATTCGCTCTCAGAAAGTCCATCTGTAAATTGTGTAGAAGAGGATACAGGCAGTGGGACTGAGCTACTGAGGATGTGTGACTACCAGTGCTGACATATGAAGTGGACATTATGAAAGAAAATCAAAAGAACCCCAGAGGACACCTTAATTCGTTAACAGCAACATCTAGACACCTTTTTTTTTTTTCAACAGAAATGTATGTATTGTGTGATCTAACAGGGAAAATTAATAGTATATTTTCAAATATTTGCTAATCTTTCTTGTCTAGAATTTTTTTTCTCTAGCTGTTGCCATTAACATGAAATAAAACATTAACATAAAAAAATAAAAATAAATGCCCAAAATCAGTTTCAATGCTCAAAAGAACTGTTTACATGCCCATGTAGGCGTTTCTTGTTTATATGCTGTGTCACTGGTATACACTGCTCCCTTACAGACCTCAGCTAGCTCCCCTCCACATGACTTCCTTCTGTCTCTCCGCAGCAGGGGGAAAGAGGAGCATACTGGCTTAGTATGAGCCACATTGCACACTGCCTGCAGTCTTTTTATCTCCTCCAGTTCTTTTTGCATCCTGGTTCTATCCTCCCCCTGCCTCCTCATATCAGATCCTTCTTCAGCTCAGCACTGTCCTCTCTCCGCCTTTCACATATGAGTTCCATGCACTGTCCTCTCTGCCTCACGGTCCCCTCTCTCAGATCTCACTTGCAGGTCTGTGCCGCAGTCATTAGCTCTTATCTCCCCTGACCAGTGTCTGCAGAGCTGGGCAATGGTAGTGCTGGGCTGGGCAGGGGAGAGAGCCATTGACAATACACAGAGCTGAGGAGTTATGTGGAGGGACATGGCTAGAAGAAGATGAGGAGAGAGGAGGGACTTTACACAGCCGCAGTACCGACCCCTGTCTCGCTGAGGTCATGTCTACAGGGCTATGCTAGACAGAAGGGACTGTAGACCTGATGTCAGCAAGGGGAACAACAAGACTGCTTTGAAAAGAAGCTAAAGGGAGCAGAAAAGATACTAAAACTATATTAGAAATGTGCTACTCTGGCCAAGGAAAGTTTAAGGGGGCATAAAAGTCTAATCCTGGAAAACCCCTTTGAAGGGCTTGTGTCACGTCAGAAAATGTAATATATCATGAAGAGAAAGTTAATACAAGGCACTTACTAATGTATTGTGATTATCCATATTGCTTCCTTTGCTGGCTGGATTTGTTTTTCCATCACATTATACACTGCTCGTTTCCATGGTTAAACTTACAATTACCCTGCAATCCATTAGTGGTGGTTGTGCTTGCACACTATAGGAAAAAGTCCTAGCCTATGTGCACTCCCAATAAATTAAATTCAAGTGAATTCCTGTAAAATAACCCTGCCAATCATATTTTTTTCATGAAAAAAATATTTGTACTGATTATATTAAGATTTTAATAAATATTTTTGTTGCTAAAGAAATATGGTTTTATTTAATAATCTGGCAGTTACTATCAAATGATTTAAAGATGCTGATGTACACTGCAGGCACACCAAATGAAACCATTCATCATTGTGTTTCTACGAGTAGATTAAATCAGCAGAAAAAAACATTTTATATATGCAATTGATTAATATATAAATTACTATCTTTACATTTTTCCTGGAATCTCTTAGATTAATCTTTACTCATTTAGGCAGGCTTATCTCATAATGGCTTAAAAGAGCAAGGAAGTCATTATTTTTACATTAAAGTATCAGCATCTTGCACAAGTTCCCGAAATGTAATTGTCTTTTTTTTTTTGTGAGCTTGTTTGGCTAAAGAAAAAGTGATTATTACAGTATAATAACCTTCCTGTCTATGTTTGGTGACTTGTGTTAATTCTTAAAGAAAAACATGCAGTGCCTTAAGAAAGTCTATACTCCTTGGTGATTTTCCTGTTTTGTTGCTTTACAACCTGGAATTAAAATTATTTAATTTAGATTTTATGGAAAAGTATACATCAAAGTCGGGTTATAAAAAAATAAAAATACCCCAAACTTCAAACATCCAGCGGTGTACTAATAAATCCATTATAGCAAAAGTAAAGAATCTTTTTTAAACTCGCTTTATTGAAAAATGGTAAGCAAGTTATGTGACAGTACATTCAAGTATTATTGCAATGAACATAGTCTTACATTGTTGTAAAGAGAATAATGCAAAATTATACAGTACGCATCAGTACATACATTAATAAACAGGATCCAGTATCCATAGTACCTCATTTTGACTGACGTCATTGGGCAAAACAATACATTTCATGCTGTGAATCATTTCAACTAAGCAAATCGGATCAATAGAACCTAATAACGCACATTTGGACGGGTACATCCCTCAATCCATCGAATGCAGATGGGCCGTCGTAGCAGTCAGATGGGAAGCACACCAAGGTCCTCGAATTTTTGAGGACAACCCCTACGAGAATAAATGATCCTCTCGAAGGGAATAATGTTATTAACCATGGTTTTCCATTGTCCAACCGTAGGAGGTCTGTCCGCCATCCATCTAATTGCAATGGCTTTCCTAGCCATAAATAGAGTTTCCCTAATGAAGGTGAGGGTATAACGTGAGCGTGACTCATCTTCCACGATACCCAGAAGGCAAGATTTAGGACAAACCACCAGTGAATCCGGGATCAGGGACGAGACTACATCCACCACCCCTTTCCAAAACGATTGTATGTGACTGCAATCCCACATTAGATGCCAGAAATCCGCATTCACCTGTGAACACCTATGGCACTCTGTGTGCTGCCTCCTACCCATTTTAAAAAGCCTGGTTGGGGTCAGATAACACCTATTTAAAATGAAGAGCTGTGTCAATCTATTATTGAGAGATGGAGATACAGCCACTGGAGCCTCCAGAGCTTCTCCCCATTCCTCATTCGTCATAGTAGGTATATTCCCTCTCCATTTACGTTTTGCGCCCAATGGAGAAGCTGACATCTTAAGACCAAGTATGTGCGTATAGATGGCGGATATCAATCCCTTCGGGCCTTGGGTCCTGAAGACCCCTATCAAAGGATAGACTGACACAGGCCTATTCAGATACTTTAACTGGGCTTGGAGGGCATGTCACAGTTGCAGATACCTGAAAAAATGTGATCTCAGGACACCCGCTTTGGACTGTAGCTGGGAGAAAGAGAACAGTATACCCTTTTCATATAGATCCCTCAAATAGCACACCCCATAACCTCTCCAAATCACCTCCCAATCACTCTGCATCAGATGTGGAAACATCGGGTTGTTCCACAATGGTATATCCTCCGGCAGATCCTTGTATTGCTGCATCTTTGCAGCCCCCCACACCTGATGCGCCAATTTATGAATCGGAAGGAACGAGCCCGACACCGAAGATCGGCCCTCAAGTACAGGCCACAGGGTGGGGAGCTGCAAAAACTCCCGCAAATAGTATTCAGAACTAGGGATAACGTCCCGGGTCACCCATGGCACCAGATACCTCAACTGACCAGCAAGAAAATACAATTGCAAGTCCGGCAGAGCTGCTCCACCCTGATCCCAACTTCTCTGTAGAGTTTTGACGGCTAATTTCCTTCTATTCCTACCCCAGATAAAAGTTGCCATAAGGGAATGTAACCTATCAAAGAACACGCGTGGTACAGGCGTACAAGCGTGTTCTAATAGGTTTAGGGCTTTGGGTTGAAGAACCATTTTGATCAAGTTCACACGGCCCATCGTGGACAGCGGTAAAGTATTCCAAGATTTAAACTTGTCTATGAAGTATGACATCAAAGGAACTATGTTCAGCAAATGGGAAGATTCCGGGACTTTAGTAATGATCACTCCTAAATATTTAAATTTACCACAATCAGATTCCGGTACACCGCTGGCCAGTCTGAGGCCCATAAAGGCATAATGGCCGACTTGGCCCAGTTTATACATAGTCCGGAGAATGCACCAAATTGCTCAATAATGGATATCGCTCTCGATAAAGTGCACTCCACGGAATCCATGCACAAAATGAGGTCGTCAGCATATAAACCCAGCCTATCCTCTCTGTTGCCCAACTTTATACCTCTATAGACATCATCTTGACGAATTCTCAGCGCTAGATGTTCGATAGCTACTGCAAATAACAAGGGAGAAAGGGGGCATCCCTGCCTGGTACCTCTGTATAGTCTAAACGTGGATGATAAAAAGCCATTAATCAATATGTTCGCAGACGGGGAGCTATACAGTATATTGATCCACTTGATAAACCCAGGACCAAAGCCAAAAGACTGCAGGACCTGCACTAAGAAGGGCCACTCGACGGAGTCAAACGCCTTGGCGGTATCCAAGGCCGCCAAAGCCCATGTCCTTCCATCCGCACAACCCAGCTGAGCAATAACCTGCACTCTACGTATGTTACTAGAGGTAGATCTGCCTGGTATAAAGCCTGATTGGTCGTCATGTATGATAGTAGATATGACTCTGTTCAGTCTATTCGCTAATAATTTAGTAAGGATTTTGTAATCTAAATTCAACAGCGAAATAGGCCTGTATGACCCGCACTCTAGGGGTTATGTCACTACCAGAGCTTTGGGACGTTCTCACAGCTCTGTTTCTCCACCCCTGTGATGATGTCACTACTAGAGCTGGGAGGAGTTCTCACTGCTCTGTTTACTTTTGGTTTCCTTCCTCCCAGCTGTTCCTCATGCGTTTGATTTCCCTCTCTTTATATCACCCCTCCTCCTATTGTAGGGCGTGGATTATAGTTCTCATTTCAGTTGTAGCTCTTGCTTTAGTATCTTCACTTGTAGCTATCAGTTCACTGGACCTGTGTTCTGCTGCAGCAAGCACTCCGGATATTGCCAGCTGTCCTTGGATCCGTCTTCTCTGCGGCTGCAACACCTTCAGCTAAGTGTACAGACATTGTTGTGTACCTGATTATTTTCTGACTGGATCTGAGGTGGCCACGGTTCCCTCCATATACTGAGTAGGGCACCGGTGGCCGTGCCCCTTCCACTATTGTAGGGGTTACAGTGGTCATCAGTCTTAGGCACGTGGGCATGCCTCGTTCCGCCATTTGGATCCGGGCATGTGCTTTAGCAGAATAGGGAGAGCTTTGAGGGTCTGACAGGGGTCACCCTTTATCCTCCCTAGTTTGGGTCCGGTCAGTAGCTCTTTTACTGTGTATACTATTGTTGCTCACATACAGCCGTGACATTATAATCCACCAAAACCGTCCTTTTTTTACATGGATCCGCTTTCTGGCCTGGTTGACCGCATGCAGGGTCTTTCTCCGTCAATCTATGACTCAGCTTCAAGCATTGGGCTCTGCTCCGGCTCATGGAGTCTGTTGCGAGCCAAAGGTCTCACTTCCGGAAACATTCTCCGGGGGCGGTGAGAATTTTGTTCGCTTTAGAGAGGCATGCAAACTCCATTTTTGCTTGTGTCCCCACTCCTCTGGTAAGGAGGAGCAGAGGGTGAGGATTGTCATCTCCCTGCTCAGGGGTAATGCTCAGACTTGGGCTTTTTCGCTGCCATCAGGGGATCCCTCCCTTCGATCCGTGGAAAGATTTTTTGTGGCCCTGGGGCAGATTTATGATGACCCGGATCGTGTTGCTCTGGCCGAATCTAACTTACATGTTTTATGCCAGAACAAACTGTCTGCGGAGCTTTATTGTTCTGAATTTCAGAGATGGGCAGCTGATTCGGGTTGGAATGATGCTGCACTCCGGAGTCAGTTCTGTCATGGTCTCTCAGAGAGATTGAAAGATGCGTTTGCTTTCCATGAGAGACCAACGTCCTTAGAGTCTGCCATGTCATTGGCGGTACGCCTTGACAGGCGTCTAAGAGAAAGAAACGAGACCTCTCTGTCCAGCCATTGTCAGTCTAGGGGCAGTGGGGCGGACTCATTCAGTGTGCAGGGGCCTCATCCTGTCTCGCTCCCCTCTGAGGAGGAGCCCATGCAGCTAGGTCGACTTGCCCCTGATAAAAGAGGATTTAGTCCTCAGAGTATGGTGTGTTTTTGTTGTGGGGGCATAGGTCATTTGGCAAATGTTTGTCCCTCTAGGAGATTCTTGAACTGTACTAAGAGCGATAATAAGAGAAAAACCTCAAAAGGTAAATCATCAAATTCTGCTTCATCTGCTACTTTGGGCAAAGTTGATGTAGGAATTGATGCTTTTCCTCTGACCTGCAGTTCCCGTTTTCTCCTGTCTGCCAGGGTGGCGCTAGAGAGCAAAGTCATTTCTTGTGAGATTTTTGTCGATAGTGGAGCGGTCGTCAATCTTATTGACACTCAATTTGTAGCCATGCATGGTTTTCAGGTTTGCACATTAGAAAAGGATATACCTGTTTTTGCTATTGACTCTGCTCCACTCTCACAGAGATCTCTGAAGGGCATTGTTCACAATATCCGGCTAGCTGTAGGTGACACTCATGTGGAGGATATATCTTGTTTTGTCCTTAATGGATTGCCTTCTCCTCTAGTTTTGGGGTTACCCTGGCTCACTAGACATAACCCCACTATTGATTGGCAAGGAAGGCAAATAAATGAGTGGAGTGACTTTTGTAGAGAGAATTGTCTCACAGCGACTTTTGCAGAGGTGTCTACTAAAACTGTGCCATCATTTCTCTCTGATTTCTCGGACGTGTTTTCCGAGAGCGGTGTTCAGGAGCTACCTCCTCACCGGGAGTTTGACTGTCCCATTAACCTCATTCCCGGCGCCAAGCTGCCAAAAGCACGCCTCTACAATCTCTCACAACCGGAAAGAATCGCAATGCGAACTTATATCTCCGAGAGTCTCGAGAAGGGGCATATTCGTCCCTCAAAGTCACCTGTGGCCGCGGGTTTTTTTTTTGTTAAAAAAAAAGATGGCTCTCTGAGACCTTGCCTAGATTTTAGGGAGCTGAACCGTATCACGATTCGCGATCCCTATCCCCTTCCTCTGATCCCGGACCTCTTCAACCAAATTGTTGGGGCCAAGGTGTTTTCCAAATTGGATTTGAGAGGCGCGTACAACCTGGTCAGGGTCAGAGAGGGGGATGAATGGAAAACGGCCTTTAATACCCCTAACGGGCATTTCGAGAATCTCGTTATGCCTTTCGGCCTGATGAATGCTCCGGCCGTCTTTCAGCATTTTGTTAATAGTATTTTCTACCATTTAATGGGGAAATTTGTATTGGTGTATCTTGATGATATTTTGATTTTTTTCCCCTGATGTTCAGACCCATCAGGATCATCTTTTTCAGGTTCTACAGATTCTGCGGTAAAATAAATTGTACGCCGAGCTGGAGAAATGTCTTTTTATGGTATCGGAGATTCAATTTCTGGGTTTTCTCCTCTCTGCTTCTGGTTTTCGCATGGATCCGGAGAAGGTCCGTGCTGTACTTGAGTGGGAGCTTCCTGAGAATCAGAAGGCATTGATGCGCTTTCTGGGTTTTGCGAACTATTACAGAAAGTTCATTTTGAATTATTCCTCTGTTGTCAAACCCCTTACTGACATGACAAAAAAGGGGGCGGATTTTTCCTCTTGGTCGGAGGAGGCGCTTGCAGCCTTTTCTAAGATTAAAGAGAGTTTTGCGTCTGCTCCCGTCTTGGTGCATCCCGATGTTTCCTTACCTTTTATTGTTGAGGTGGATGCTTCCGAGGTGGGTGTGGGTGCGGTTTTGTCCCAGGGCCCTTCTCCTGCCAAATGGCGACCCTGTGCCTTTTTCTATAAAAAACTCTCCACAGCAGAGAGAAACTATGATGTGGGAGATAGGGAGTTGTTGGCCATCAAGTTGGCTTTCGAGGAATGGCGCCATTGGTTGGAGGGGGCCAGGCACCCTATCACCGTTTTTACCGACCATAAGAATCTGGCATACTTGGAGTCGGCCAGGCGTATGAATCCGAGACAGGCCAGATGGTCTCTGTTCTTCTCCAGATTCAATTTTGTTGTTACATTCCGACCTGGGATAAAAAATGTGAAGGCTGATGCTCTCTCTCGCTGTTTTCCGGGAGGAGGAAACTCCGAGGACCCGGGTCCCATTTTGGCGGAGGGGGTAGTTGTTTCTGCTCTATATTCCGATTTGGAGGCCGAGGTCCAGGCTGCCCAGACTGAGGCACCTGCCCGTTGTCCTTCTGGGAAGTTGTTTGTGCCTCCTGAGCTACGTCACAAACTTTTTAAGGAGCATCATGATACGGTTCTTGCTGGTCACCCCGGGAGTAGAGCCACAGTAGATCTCATTGCTCGGAGATTTTGGTGGCCGGCTCTTTGTAAGTCGGTGGAGGGTTTTGTGGCTGCTTGTGAGACGTGCGCTCGCGCTAAGGTCCCTCGTTCACGGCCTTCAGGTTCCCTTCTCCCGTTACCCATACCTTCCCGTCATTGGACACACCTGTCCATGGACTTTATCACGGATCTTCCTCGTTCCTCGGGGAAGTCGGTGATCCTGGTGGTGGTGGACCGTTTTAGCAAGATGGCTCATTTCGTACCTTTCCCTGGTTTACCCAATGCTAAAACGTTGGCGCAAGCTTTTGTCGACCATATTGTTAAATTGCACGGCATTCCCTCTGATATTGTTTCCGATAGAGGCACGCAGTTTGTGTCCAGGTTCTGGAAGGCTTTCTGTTCTCGCCTGGGGGTTCGGCTGTCCTTCTCTTCTGCTTTTCACCCGCAGTCGAATCGTCAGACTGAGCGCCTCAATCAGAATCTGGAGACATATTTGCGCTGTTTTGTGGCAGAGAACCAGGAGGATTGGTGTTCATTTCTCCCTCTTGCTGAGTTTGCTCTGAACAACCGTCGTCAGGAATCTTCTGATAAGTCACCATTCTTTGGTGCATATGGGTTCCATCCGCAGTTTGGGACATTCTCGGGAGGGGCTCTTTCTGGTTTACCTGAGGAGGAGAGATTTTCCTCGTCTTTGTCTACCATTTGGCAAAAGATTTAGAGTAATCTTAAAAAGATGAGTGAGAGGTATAGGCGTGTGGCTGATAAGAGACGTGTGCCTGGTCCGGACCTGAATGTGGGTGATCTGGTGTGGTTGTCTACAAGAAATATTAAACTGAAGGTTCCCTCCTGGAAATTGGGTCCCAAGTTTATTGGGCCTTATAAAATCTTGTCAGTTATCAATCCTGTTGCCTTCCGTCTTGATCTTCCACGGGTTTGGAAGATACATAATGTATTTCACAGATCTCTCTTAAAACCATATGTCCAGCCCACGGTACCCTCCTCTTTGCCTCCTCCTCCGATTTTGGTTTATGGCAATCTGGAGTTTGAGGTTTCCAGAATTGTGGACTCTCGCATTGTCCGCGGTTCTCTTCAGTACCTCGTTCATTGGAAGGGTTATGGTCCTGAGGAGAGGATGTGGGTTCCGGTGTCGGACATTAAAGCCACTCGCCTCATCAGGGCATTTCATAGGGCTCATCCTGAGAAGGTGGGTCCTGGGTGTCCGGAGTCCACCCGTAGAGGGGGGGGTACTGTCACTACCAGAGCTTTGGGACGTTCTCACAGCTCTGTTTCTCCACCCCTGTGATGATGTCACTACTAGAGCTGGGAGGAGTTCCCACTGCTCTGTTTACTTTTGGTTTCCTTCCTCCCAGCTGTTCCTCATGCGTTTGATTTCCCTCTCTTTATATCACCCCTCCTCCTATTGTAGGGCGTGGATTATAGTCCTCATTTCAGTTGTAGCTCTTGCTTTAGTATCTTCACTTGTAGCTATCAGTTCACTGGACCTGTGTTCTGCTGCAGCAAGCACTCCGGATATTGCCAGCTGTCCTTGGATCCGTCTTCTCTGCGGCTGCAACACCTTCAGCTAAGTGTACAGACATTGTTGTGTACCTGATTATTTTCTGACTGGATCTGAGGTGGCCACGGTTCCCTCCATATACTGAGTAGGGCACCGGTGGCCGTGCCCCTTCCACTATTGTAGGGGTTACAGTGGTCATCAGTCTTAGGCACGTGGGCATGCCTCGTTCCGCCATTTGGATCCGGGCATGTGCTTTAGCAGAATAGGGAGAGCTTTGAGGGTCTGACAGGGGTCACCCTTTATCCTCCCTAGTTTGGGTCCGGTCAGTAGCTCTTTTACTGTGTATACTATTGTTGCTCACATACAGCCGTGACAGGTTCCTTATCAGGTTTTAATAAGACTACAATGGAAGCCTCGTACAGTGTCTCCGGAAGGACACCACTGTCCAGAGCCACCCTGTACATGCGCAGGAGCTGCGGTGCCAGAATCTCCACATATTTGGAATATGCCTCCAATGGTATCCCGTCCGGCCCCGGGGCTTTTCCTAGATTTAACTCTGCGATCGCCTCACTCACTTCCTCCAGTGTAATCTCTCCATCTAGTAGGTCCCTATCCGCCTCAGATAACTGTGGGTGAGTTACTTCCTGCAGATAAGTCTCTAATGACGGAGGAGAGTACTCAGCATGGGAGCAATAGAGGTCCTGGTAAAATTCTCTAAAGCGGTCTAGGATACCCCCAGGGTCCGACACCACTATTCCATCCTTGTTCGCGATGCGAAGTATCGGTGGGGACATGTTATTCCTCCTTACTATCTGCGCCAGGACTTTACCCACTCTGCTTCCCTGTTCAAATGTCTGTTGCTTCAAGAAAAGCATCTTGCGGTCGCCCTTCTCCTGCAGGTGGTTCATATAATTCCTACCCTTCAGCAACCAGTCTTTCCTATTCTCTTCGGTGGAATCTGAGACAAACGCACATTCAGCATTTCTACACTGTATGCCCAACTCCTCCTCCTTGCGGCGAGTGACCTTCTTGATATATGAGATGGAGGATTTCAGACATCCACGTAGAAAGGCCTTCAGGGTGTCCCACAATAAGGTCGGGTCAGTATCAGCTGGGTGAGCCATTAAGAAAGTGTGAAGTTGATCAGGCACCCTATCATTCAGAGATATCAGAGACAACCAAAATGGGTGTATACGCTGCTTGGGTGTTCGGGTTGCCACGTAAGGGTCAACGAGTGAGGCCATTACGGGTGCATGGTCAGATGGGCCTTTGAACCCATATTGGATCTCTCGTATTGCCATAAAGGTGCCAGGGGTGCCCAGGAGGTAGTCAATCCTAGACAGAACTCCCCTAGAGGGTGTAAAACAAGAAAATTCTATCCTGTCTGGATATCTCTCTCCATACGTCAATCCATCCCAGCTCAGACAAGAGGCGCGCTAGAGCGGTTCTATTTAAGGGCCGTCCAGAGTGACTAGCAGACGGGTTGCAAAATCTGTCTTTCGAGTCATCCAGTATCATATTAAGGTCTCCCATGCCGAGAATCCCAGCAGTGGGGAACTGCGCTGCAAATCCCGTCGCTGCCTGAAGCAGTGATAGACTGGCCGGAGGAGGATTGTAAATATTCATAACCACATATGGCATACCATTTATGTGAGCAACAAAAACAAATTTCCCCTCTGGGTCAATACTTGTGTGGTGCGGTTCCCATCTGACTGCTCGATGAATCAACAATGACACCCCTTTAGAATATGAGTTCCCATACGCACTTTCCACCCATTGAGCCCAGGGTTTCCGTACCCTCCCCCCGGTTTCGGTGGTGAGGTGCGTTTCCTGTAACCCCAGAATATGGGGAGCATAACTACGGATATGTGAAAACACAGCCATGCGTTTCCTGGGCCCGCCTAGCCCTCTGACGTTCCAAGACATTACTCTAATGTCTGCCATAGTGAGCACCAGATATTGGAGGAGGATTAAATCTCATATGCTGGGGAACACTATGGCAGAGGAGATGTATATGGATCATAATACGCAGTAAGTGACTGTACATTTCAGAAAAAGCGAATAACATAAGGCATACATTTAACCACCCTAACAGTGGGTGAACCAGTAAAACATAAACATGCCTTTTGTAGCTAGTGGCCTCGTACATTGGGGGACCTGCACGGTGTATAGGGATGCCAACCCAGTGCAGGTAGAGTAGCGGACCCCGCAACGGAGTATGCCGACTGAATAATCACTATCAACCCAGTATCATGTATATATGTATGTGGTTAACCCTCAACGACACTGAGTCCAGATACAAAAGAGGTAATACATCACCAAACGAGGACCCAGGTAAAATGGAGGAGTAAGAGCATAGGACAGTTACGTCACATATTCTGCATAGTCTGTCCTAAGTCCCTTTTGATGTCAGCGGAGCTTCAGCCATTTCCCAAATCAATTTGGAGGGGAACGGCGAGGTCTCCCAGAAAGCCAGTCCTCCGCCTCAGCAGGTGTAGAGAAGAATAACGATTTTTCGCCGTCGACGATCCTCAAACGCGCAGGGTATGCCATGGAGTATTTGAAATTCATCTCGCGGAGTCGTCTTTTAATGGAGACAAAGGTGGCCCTCCTCTTTTGCAGGTCAGCGGAAAAGTCTGGGTATAAAGATATGTTCGCCGAGCCCAGTGTAATAGCCTGTGCGAATCTGGCTTGCGCTAGGATAAGATCCCTGTCTCGCCAATTTAACATGCGGGCAAGTAAAGGCCTTGGCGGGGCACCCGGTGTCAGAGGTCTGGCCGGGACACGGTGCGCTCTTTCAACGGCGTATGCAGTGGAGAAGGTAGCGTTCGGGAATACCTCCTTGAACCACCGCTCCAGGAAAGCCGCTGGGTCAGCACCCTCCGCCCGTTCAGGCATGCCGATAATGCGCACGTTATTGCGACGCGCGCGATTCTCCAAGTCATCGCATTTCTGGCGGTACAGCTCCACAGAGGCCTCCACGGCTGCAATCCTCACCGGCAAGGGAGTAGTTATATCCTCCAGGTCAAACACTCTGGTTTCGGTGAGTTTAACTCTCTCCCGCAGCTGCTGTACGTCATGCCGTAGTAGGCCCAAATCTACCCTGACCTCCTCTATCTTCCCTGTCAGGGAGACCTGGCAACCTGTAATAGCCGCCATTAATTGCTGGTGAGAGGTCTGCAGGGTAAGTTCTGGCACGGCCTCTGTGTCAGACAGGGGCTGCTGTGAGGACTGGCTCCGCGTGCTGGCTGTGCGGGATGGTGAAGAGGCCGCAGCGCCATGTTGGGAGTCCTGCCTGGCAAACTCCTTAAGCCGCTCCGCTGCCATCTGTGCCTTGCTGGGACTCATTGTGCGCAACCGGACTCGGTAGCAGATTCAGACGTCCTCACTGAGGGTAAAATCAACAGTCGGAGAGTACAGGATGGCTCAGGATTACTGGTGGTAGACGGAGCTGCTCTCAGATGCGACCGTCCATGACGGCAGTTAGCCACGCCCCCAAAAGTAAAGAATCTTACAGCATCTGGCAGCAGGCTATACAATTCAGATGGTCAAAAATAAATGTCATAATGGAGGTTGTTAGGTCTAACCAAATCTATCCTCAGAAAAATACCCAGAAATCAATGTGATTTTGGTATAAGGTTAGTTATCATCTACTTGATATGTTTAGGACAATGCTGTGCATGATACAAAACTAAAGTACTGTTAAAAAAATAGCACAACAATGCCGCAAAGAAAATATTCTGTTAAAGAAAAAATAGTAGAAAAGAGACAGCAGTACTGTCTGGCAGCTACAGCTCACACTCTTGAAGCAGAGACATCAGAAAATAGGTGGTGCTCTACACGAAATAGAGATCCAGTATCTAGAGAAAGGAAAAAGACAAAGTGTGGTACTCACCATAAAATTCAACTCAAATGTTGCAGCAGTCTCAGAGTGGTAAAAAATAAAATAAAAGAGCTGATACTTCATTGATCCCCTGCCATTTCCATTTTGATGCTGATTGAATCCCTACTCTCTATTTCCTCTTCCTGTATAAACATACATGGGAATGCCCTCCAATCCAATAATTGGCTACAGCAGTGACTTGCATAAGACAATGATTGTCTGAACAGTTGTTTGAAATTGAAGTAGGAAGAACAGAGCAATGGGGACCTGGACAGAATAGAAACAGCAGCAGTGGGGCATTAGTGAGGTGACTGTTATTTTATTTTGATGAAGGTGTCATCAACATAATTAACTGCATCCTCTAGTTTAGGGTGACTAGTCCAGAAAAGGTAATAACTCTTGATATAAGGGTCCATTCACATGTCCGCAGAATGGGTCCGCAACCGTTCCGCAAATTGCAGAACGGGTGCGGACTTATTCATTCTCTATGGGACAGGAATGGATGCGGACATCACACAGTGTACTGTCCGCATCCGCATTTCCGGATTGCGCCCCCGATCTTCCGGTCCACGGCTCCGGAAAAATATTGAACATGTCCTATTCTTGTCCGCAATTGTGGACAAGAATAGGCAGTTCTATGGGGGTATCGGCCGGGTGTATTGCGGATCTGCAATTTGCGGATCCACAATACACTACGGACGTGTGAATGGACCCTAAGTGTACAGGGAGTGCAGAATTATTAGGCAAATGAGTATTTTGACCACATCATCCTCTTTATGCATGTTGTCTTATTCCAAGCTGTATAGGCTCGAAAGCCTACTACCAATTAAGCATATTAGGTGATGTGCATCTCTGTAATGAGAAGGGGTGTGGTCTAATGACATCAACACCCTATATTAGGTGTGCATAATTATTAGGCAACTTCCTTTCCTTTGGCAAAATGGGTCAAAAGATGGACTTGACAGGCTCAGAAAAGTCAAAAATAGTGAGATATCTTGCAGAGGGATGCAGCACTCTTAAAATTGCAAAGCTTCTGAAGCGTGATCATCGAACAATCAAGCGTTTCATTCAAAATAGTCAACAGGGTCGCAAGAAGCGTGTGGAAAAACCAAGGCGCAAAATAACTGCCCATGAACTGAGAAAAGTCAAGCGTGCAGCTGCCAAGATGCCACTTGCCACCAGTTTGGCCATATTTCAGAGCTGCAACATCACTGGAGTGCCCAAAAGCACAAGGTGTGCAATACTCAGAGACATGGCCAAGGTAAGAAAGGCTGAAAGACGACCACCACTGAACAAGACACACAAGCTGAAACGTCAAGACTGGGCCAAGAAATATCTCAAGACTGATTTTTCTAAGGTTTTATGGACTGATGAAATGAGAGTGAGTCTTGATGGGCCAGATGGATGGGCCCGTGGCTGGATTGGTAAAGGGCAGAGAGCTCCAGTCCGACTCAGACGCCAGCAAGGTGGAGGTGGAGTACTGGTTTGGGCTGGTATCATCAAAGATGAGCTTGTGGGGCCTTTTCGGGTTGAGGATGGAGTCAAGCTCAACTCCCAGTCCTACTGCCAGTTTCTGGAAGACACCTTCTTCAAGCAGTGGTACAGGAAGAAGTCTGCATCCTTCAAGAAAAACATGATTTTCATGCAGGACAATGCTCCATCACACACGTCCAAGTACTCCATAGCGTGGCTGGCAAGAAAGGGTATAAAAGAAGAAAATCTAATGACATGGCCTCCTTGTTCACCTGATCTGAACCCCATTGAGAACCTGTGGTCCATCATCAAATGTGAGATTTACAAGGAGGGAAAACAGTACACCTCTCTGAACAGTGTCTGGGAGGCTGTGGTTGCTGCTGCACGCAATGTTGATGGTGAACAGATCAAAACACTGACAGAATCCATGGATGGCAGGCTTGAGTGTCCTTGCAAAGAAAGGTGGCTATATTGGTCACTGATTTGTTTTTGTTTTGTTTTTGAATGTCAGAAATGTATATTTGTGAATGTTGAGATGCTATATTGGTTTCACTGGTAAAAATAAATAATTGAAATGGGTATATATTTGTTTTTTGTTAAGTTGCCTAATAATTATGCACAGTAATAGTCACCTGCACACACAGATATCCCCCTAAAATAGCTAAAACTAAAAACAAACTAAAAACTACTTCCAAAAATATTCAGCTTTAATATTAATGAGTTTTTTGGGTTCATTGAGAACATGGTTGTTGTTCAATAATAAAATTAATCCTCAAAAATACAACTTGCCTAATAATTCTGCACTCCCTGTACTTTTAATATATATGCATCATTCCGCAGTTTATATTTAAATTGATATTCATAATATAGGTTTCAAATTAATCAGGCCGAATGCTTCACTATATAACATAATATGTGGAAAAAAATATCCAAAAAGTGGAGCTCAAGGGTGATTAAATTTTTTTTTTAAACTTTTTATATCAAATGAAAAAATTAGAAAATAATAAGTAGAAGTATAAAATGCTTACAAATCTCAAACTGAAGGTATAAATATAGTTTTAATCAAGTCAAAAGAGCAGGCACACCACCTTCTGGAGTAAAACTGACAGTAATTTATTCCAATGCAATATTAGTAAACCATAAAAGGATCAAGATAAAATATGAATAAAAACATATACTCAATACATAATCAGTGCATATATCCAATACATATGAACAGAAGCGTAAATTTTATACATAATATGTGCAGATATCCAATACATAATAAAATTATATTGAAATAAAAAAAATATATATATAAAAAATTATATATTTATAAATTTTATATAAATTATATATATATTTATATAATATAGTATATGTTTTTATTCATATTTTATCTTGATCCTTTTATGGTTTACTAATATTGCATTGGAATACATTACTGTCACAGTTTTACTCCAGAAGGTGGTGTGCCTGCTCTTTTGACTTGATTTTTACCCTTACTTTATACTGGATGGGTGACCCAGTGAGCAGTGAACCCACCGTTATCCATCCATCCAATTGTTCAGCCTCCCATCTGTTTATTTCTGTTTATTTCATAAATGTAGTTTTGTCTCTGCAGTTACCACTTTAATTTTTAATTCTCTGTACTTTAGATCAAAGCCTGCTACTAAATCATGGAGATCTGCTTCATTATTTTTCAAGCATGTACTTCATGCATCCCCATGCATTCATCATGTATTCATAAATGACTCTTATTGTTTGGGAACAACAGTATATGGCCACACCTAATGCAAATGTTACTAAAACCCGATAAACAGCAGTTATGTTCCTTCACAAATAGTCTATAGTTCAGTGATACAACAACCCAACGGCGATCTCCCTCACGGCAGGCAAACTCTCTGCTTCATTATTTAAAAAGGTTGCGGTCCTCAAATGATAATCCACTTTATACCCCGGAAGGGTAATTTACAGTGTAGGATCAGATAGTCCAAATCTTGGACTCCAAGGTTGAGGTAAATTGCTTCTCCTGGGCTAGGTCCAGGAGGACAGAGACAAGACTGTCTCCTCTCCTTCCTCCTAACTCCTAGTCTCTCATATGATCTCTAATCTCAACTCACTCCTAACTTCCTGTGGCTGCAATATATAAAAGGTGTGATGGAGACCTCTAGTGGTGGAAACATGTAGTGCATGTTACTAGCCTGTAATATGGATTTAGCAGCATAGACAAGAGAATAGTGCTAAATGACATCATACAATATATAACAATTTGGAGTGGACCATACACGCATATGTGGAACACTACACCTTTATGTATTCTTTCCATATTTTGACTGATGCATGTATGCTATGATTCTTTGCTACAAATAATCATATATCTTTAAAAATTAAACAAAGAAGCAATTTATACCTCTACTTGATATTTTATTAAGTTAATATTAAAAATTAGGTTTTAATTTAATAAAAGATGGCTCAAAACCAAGATTACTGTTTAAAATAGAATGTTGTTATGAATACTGTTTGTAAAAGAAATAAGTATAGGTTGAACAACATATGGAAATACATAGGAAATGCCAAGACCATAATTAAATCCACAGTTTCAAAATATGCATCAAAACACTAAGGATAAAAATACAAGAAATTAACTACAGATCACATTTAGTTTCTATGGAAACATTGCTATCTTAAAACACAAATTATATTTCTTTACTTACTTCCCTCTTGAAAAGTCTCTACTTAATCCATATCTTACCTAATATGTTGTAATCAGTTGCTTTATTCTTAGCTTACACAAATAGTGGCATGATGTACCAAGAATAGCTGCAGTTGCGTTTATTAAAAGTAGTAGTGAATTTTTACACGATTCCTTGCAATATTCCATATACATCATTTATATTTTGTACTACTAGCATCAGAATAATTGATCATGCTTTATGGCGAAAGATATGTCAGAGACCCACCAGTTTGCTAAAATCTACCTGATACAATTTTTTACCTTACCAATGGATATCTACAACAGGTCACCATTAGTGTTGGGCGAGCATGCTCGGCCGAACACCATTTTCACTCGAGCATTGTGATGCTCGGCACGTCGCGATGTTCGGCTGAACACCACATGTGCTCGAGCGCGATGCTCGAGTCACCTCCCCGCACGTTTGTTGGCTTCTGTGCAGCCAATAAACGTGTGTGGCAGTACTGGCCCTCACTGTAATGCCATAGCCATGTTGGTTACTGGCATTATAGTGATTGGCTGGCCAGAACGCGTCATCGGGTGCAATATAGCACCCAATGACACGTGGTTCGGCTCAGTCTTAGTCAGGGAGAGCTGCAGCAGAAGAGACAGATAGTGTAGGGACAGGGATTGATTAGTGTTGAAAGGTGTTAGAGACCCAAAAGTCCTTTTAAGGACTATCGTTTTATCTGGCTGCAATATATATATTACTAGCAGAAGGCCCGGCTTCACACGGGTATATTTCATCAATTTTATTTTATGTTTCCGTGTGTCGTAAAAATATATCAACAGTTTCCCCTATAACAGTGACCTCTACAGTACCCGCCCCTTTAACAATGACCCTCACAGTGGCCCCCCTTTAACAGTAACCTCCACAGTGCCCGCCCCTTTAACATTGACCACCCCTCTAACAGTGACCTTTACAGTGACGGCCCCTTTAACAGTGACTTTCACAGTGACCACCCCTTTAACAGTGACTTTCACAGTGACCGCCCCTTTAACAGTGACTTTCACAGTGACCGCCCCTTTAACTGTGATGTTCACAGTGACCGCCCTTTTAACAGTGACCGCCCCTTTAACAGTGACCGTCCCTTTAACAGAGACTTTCACAGTGGCTGCCCCTTTAACAGTGACTTTCACAGTGACTTCCCCTTTAACTGTGACTTTCACAGTGGCTGCCCCTTTAACAGTGACTTTCACAGTGACTTCCCCTTTAACTGTGACTTTCACAGTGACCGCCCCTTTCATAGTGGCCACCCCTTTAACAGTGACTTTCACAGTGACCGCCCATTTAACATTTACTTTCACAATGACTGACCCTTTACCAGGGACCTTCATAGCGCCCGCCCCTTTAATAACAGTGATCTCCACAGTGCACGCCCATTTAATAACAGTGACCTCCACAGTGCCTGCCCCTTTAAAAACAGTGAGCTCCACAGTGCCCGGCCCTTTAAGCAGTAAAGAAAAACGGCTGTGTTGTTTTGGAAACCTGGAGTAAAACTGTGATTATGGCAGTTGGGATTTGAAGAGAAAGACTTGCAGGCTTCTATTGGCTAATGCATAACATTTTTGGGAATATCCCACGAACTGTACGTCCTAGAGAGCTGAGACCCGGTCTAAAATCTTCCCGGACACCTGATGTACCTGTGTGCCAAATTTGGTGAAGATTGGTCCAGTCCTTTGGTCGCGCATAAAGAATGTCTAGACATCTAGACAGACAGACAGAAACTCTTTTTTATATATACAAGAGATTAGCGCAACCTGCGCTAAATTGCGTGCAATTGTATGGCCGCTTCTGACAGTGACACAATCACTGCTATATCTGTTGTGTTACATTAGCACATCCTAAATATCTGTGACATTCAGCGCAATTATTTGGCTGCTGCTGACAGTGACATTACCTGTGTTACATCTCCTATATAACGTTTGCGCATCCTAAATATCTGTGACATTCAGTCAAATTTTTTTCTTAGCCGCTGGTGACAGCAACATTTCCTGCGCTACATCTCCTGTATAACGTTTGCGCATCCTAAATATCTGTTACATTCAGCCAAATTTTTTCCCCGCTAGTGACAGTGACATTACCTGCATCACATCTCCTGTATAATGTTTGCGCATCCTAAATATCTGTGACATTCTGTCAAATTTTTTCCCTGCTGGTGACAGCGACATTTCCTGTGCTACATCTCCTGTATAACGTTTGCGCATCCTAAATATCTGTTACATTCAGCCAAATTTTTTCCCCGCTAGTGACAGTGACATTACCTGCATCACATCTCCTGTATAATGTTTGCGCATCCTAAATATCTGTGACATTCTGTCAAATTTTTTCCCTGCTGGTGACAGCGACATTTCCTGTGCTACATCTCCTGTATAACGTTTGCGCATCCTAAATATGTGTGACATTCAGTCTAATGTATTTGCGCATACACTTACAAAACCTGCGCTACTGTACATGTGACATACTTGCAATCATATATACCATTTAATATGCTCAACGCGAGCAGTAAGGGATGGGGAAGTAGCCGTGCTGCTGATGGTGCACGCAGAGGCCGTGGCCCTGGGCGCGGTGAAACTGTGCCTGCTGCCAGAGCACAAGAAACACATTCATCCACGATACCTAGCTTCATGTCCCAGTTTGCAGGGCTGTGCAGGACACCACTCTCAAAGTCACACCAGTGCGACCAGGTGGTCGGTTGGATTGCAGCAGATAATGCTTCCAATCAGTTAAGCACCACCCTGTCTTCCTCTAAGTCTAGTCTCAGTAGCCAAGAGTCTGGTCAACACAATTCTCAGCCTGATCCTCCTTCCTCCCACCATAGAGAGTCTTGGCAAACAAGTGATCCTACACTTGGATATTCTGAGGAGCTCTTTTCAGCATCATTCCTTCATTTGGGCTTCTCGCCAAGTCTGCTTGAAGAGGGACATGAGGAGGCTCACTGCTCACAATAAAGGTGGACGCTTTGCATGTGGAAGAGGTGGAAATGGGGGAAGACATTACACAGGGTGATAGCCAGACCACCCTCCGTTCGTCTTCTCAGCGTGAATTGGATGATGATGAGGAGGAGGAGCAGGAGATGGTTGCCTCCGCTACAGAGGGTAGTACCCATAGCAGGTCTGTTCCATCTGTTCAGCGTGGATGAGCTGAAGAGGAGGAAGAGGATGAGGAGATTGAGAGTCATCATCCTTATGAGGACAGCAAAGTCTTGTCTGTTGGGACTCTGGCACACATGGCTGACATTATGTTATGCTGCCTTTCCCGTGACCCTCGTGTTATACGCATTTTGCCCAACACCGATTACTGCTTGATCACCCTTCTCGACCCCCGCTACAAAGAGAACTTCTTATCTCTCATTCCTGTGATGGAGAGGATGAGCAAAATGGTGCACTACCAGAAGGTCCTTGTGGAAAAATTGCTCCAAAAATTTCCAGCTGACAACGCTGGCAGCAGAGTAGTTCCTTGGGCAACCGAGGTGGGGAGACGAGGGGAACACACAGCAGTTCAAACAGAGGCAGGGAAACACTCTTCAAGGCCTGGGACAGTTTCATGACACCCCGCCAGTACCCTCACCCTGATGTGCGGCCTAGTGTCACAAGGAGGGAAAAGTTTTGGAAGATGGTGAAGGAGTACGTAGCAGACCATCTCAGTGATCCCTCTGTGCCTTACAACTATTGGGTGTCCAAACTGGACACATGGCACCAACTGGCGCTCTACACCTTGGAGGTGCTGGCCTGACCTGCCGCCATCGTTTTGTCAGAGCTGGTATTTAGTGCTGCTGGGGGCATAATAACTGATAAGCGCATCTGCCTGTCAACTGAAAATGCTGACAGGTTGACTTCTATCAAAATGAACAAGGCCTGGATTGCCCCTGACTTCTCTACTCCACCAGAGGAAAGCGGCTGAACATAAAGGCACTTTAAAAGTGGCTTTTATGGTATATTAAATACGCTGTATTCCCATGCACCCCTTCCACCACAAAAAAGGGTATATGGTTCAATCTTCCTTTTCTCATCCTCCTCCTCCTCCATTATATCAACATGCTTATTAGGCTGCCCTTGCTCCTAATGTTTGAGAGGGTCAGCTCAGCAGCAGACCCTCACCCCTAATATTTTAGAGGCTCACCAGCATGCCCTCGCCCATAATGTTTTAGATGGTCAGATCAGCAGCAGGCCCTCACCCCTAATGTTTTAGAGGGTCAGCTCAGCAGCAGACCCTCATCCCTAATGTTTTAGATAGTCAGATCAGCAGCAGGTCCTCGCCCCTAATGTTTTAGAGGGTCAACTCAGCAGCAGACCCTCAACCCTAATGTTTTAGAGGGTCAGATCAGCTGCAGGCCCTCGCCCCTAATGTTTTAGAGGGTCAGCTCAGCAGCAGAACCTCACCCCTAATGTTTTAGAGGGTCACCAGCGGGGCCCTTGCCTATAATGTTTTAGATGGTCAGCTCAGCAGTAGACCCTCGCCCCTAATGTTTTAGATGGTCATATCAGCAGCAGACCCTTACCCCTAATGTTTTAGATGGTCAGATCAGCAGTTGACCCTCGCCCCTAATGTTCTAGAGCAGGGGTAGGCAACCTCCGGCACTCCAGCTGTCGTGAAACTACAACTCCCAGCATGCATACTTGCTCTGTTCCTCCCAGCACTCCCATAGAAGTGAATGGAGCATGCTGGGAATTGTAGTTTCACAACATCTGGAGTGCCGAAGGTTGCTGATCTCTGTTCTAGAGGGTCACCAGCAGGCCCTTGCTCTTAATTTTGTTGAGGGTCACCAGCAGGCCATCAATCATAATTTTTCAAGGGTGTATGATGCCCTCCTTTATGTGTAATAAAGGGTGTATTGGAGCGCTGGTTCTTTGTAAGTTTTGGCAGCTCTTTCACATGGGCTTTATGAGTGTAGGAGTCCCACTACCTGAACAATTGTACCACAATGTGAATGAGGCCCTTCTTTATGTGATATACAGGTTGTAATGGAGTGCCTCTTCCTCGTAATTTTTTGCAGCACTTGCACTTTATATACAAGTAAATATACAGGAAAGAATGTTTCCTAACAATTTTTCCTCTAAAAACATTTTAGCTTCGGTTTTGTGCGTATCATTGTCAGTCTATAAAAGTGGCGTACTACTCGGACAACATCGTTCCCAGCAGCGAAATGGGAGTCCAAGATGCATCCAGACATCCTCCCCATGCTGTTTCCTAACTATTTCGGTGGTGTTTCCATCAATTTCTGACCTTTTGCTATGAACTAGACACCCTCCCCTCTTCAGAGCAGGGGGTGCCTGGTTTAATACTCGTGTTCTCCCATTGACTTCCATTGTGCCCGGGTGCTCTGCAGAGCACCCGAGCATCCTAAAGTGTTCTACCCGAACACCCGAGCACTTTAGTGCTTGATCAACACTAGTCACCTTATATTAAATTTCGTAAATATTGCTAGGATCAGATAAATTAGATGTTTGTGATGAGGCCTCTGGACCGGGTCATGAACCCATTGTATTACAAAAAAATGACTAAGGGCTTAAATAGGTAATTTCAAATAAAGTATTATCATAATTATAATTATTATCATAATTAGTATTGAGCGATCTTTCTAATTCCGTTATGGTCTGTGGTAGCGGGATCCATAACAATAACAATAATAATTCTTTGATAACCGAACTTTGGATGCTGAACTTAGAACACAAGTTCGCTCAACACTATGGATGAGTGGACCCGTGGAAGTTTAGGTCAAAGTTCGGGTTCAGGACCCGAACTTGACCTGAACTCGAACCCGAACCCCATTGAAGTCAATGGGGACCTGATCTTTGGTGCACTGAAATGGCTGTAAAATAGTCGTAGTAAGGGCTAGAGGGCTGCAAAAGTAAGCAAAAATGGGGTAAGAACAGGACAGTTGCTCTGCAAACAAATGTGGATAGGGAAATGACTTAAAATAACATAGAATAAAAAAATATATATAATAATAATCTAGAACTAGGAGGCAGAGGTCAAAGTGGAGTAGGAGGTTGAGGAGGCGGTGGACGTGGAGGTGTAGGTGGAAGCATCGATGGAGGAGGAGGAGGTAGCCAACACAGTTTTTGTTGTTTTTTTATTTTAATTTATTTTCATTTATTTATTATTTTTTTTATTTTATTTTTTTATAAATTTGGGAAGACAATTGGGAAATAGCAAATAGAATGCAAAGAAAAAGTGCGCTGGAGTATAACAATGGCTGGGTGCTGCCGGTATACTTATCTACTCAGCACAAGGTACGGACAAGTCCCAAGGGATCCATGCCTGGTTCATTTTAATTAACGTGAGCTTGTCCACGTTGGCTGTGGATAGGTGGATGCGCTTGTCTGTGATTACTCCCCTATTAACTTTCTCAATACAGTTGTAATGAAGACACCTCAAGGCTCATTAACTACCGATCTGTATAGAAAACCCACGGATCGTAATACCTTGCTTTAATACTCAAGTTGTCACCCACGCAATACTAATAATTCTTTACCCCGCTCACAATTTTAACGAGTTAAACGCATTGTTAATGATCCTGAACTTCGCCAGCAGTGTCTCTAAGAAATGTCACAACAATTTCAAGCAAGGGGTTACCCTACATCTCTCTTGACCAGAGAATAGTGCCTCCCTCCTAGTGCCCCCACTGCTTCGACAATATACAAAACTACTCCTCGACTACCACTAGTTACCACTCACCATCCAATTATTCCAAAGATTTGTTCTATTGTACAAAAACATTGGTCTCTTTTACAACAATCATACCCAGAAATCCAAGAATTTCAAAACCCAATTAGAATGTGCTATAAGAGACCACAAAATCTCAGAGACAGATTGGTCAAAGCCAATATTGGTCCTCTTACATCTTCCCTAAAACAAACTACATTAGCACCTGCTAAAACTGGAACTTACCCATGTCTAAGTTGTGCACAATGTACAAATGTGATTAAGGGCAATCGCATAATTCATCCACATTCAGGTAAAATTTCTAATACTAAAGCCTTTTACACATGCATTACCTCACATGTAGTCTATCTCATTTGATGCCCATGCGGGTGGCTGAAACCGCTCAGAATATACGAGACCACATTTCCAAGCATATGTCTGATATACGCTGCCAAAAAAAAAGCTAGCTATCCCACAACATTTTATATCGGCTAAACGTCAAATTAATCAACTTAGAT
Organism: Bufo bufo; assembly: GCF_905171765.1. NCBI lineage: Eukaryota > Metazoa > Chordata > Amphibia > Anura > Bufonidae > Bufo > Bufo bufo. The sequence goes on along the minus strand of NC_053394.1, from coordinate 241,770,439 downwards.
TACAAATTCTGCAACATGTTCCACCAGCAAGACGAGGGGGCAATAGGATTACACGTCTAAAACAACGTGAAGCATACTGGATTTTTTAGCTCAATACCCTTTCTCCCTGGGGCCTTAATAGGGATTTTGATTTTTGTATTACATAGACCTTTTTTCTATATAAATGAAATTCACACACAGAACTAGACATATGGTTAACCTCCTTCTACCTTATCTTTTTACAGACTAAATAAAAGTCTTGCACAGACAGGTAATATTCTTTTGACATTTCTCAATTAACCCTGAATACACCGTTATAACTAGTGGTTACAGTAATTTACTAACCTACTTATTGTTTTGCTATTTTATCTGGTAAGTTATCTATTAATTACCCTACAGGTTTAATAGAGTAAAATCATTTGTTAATTCTATTTTTTTTTTGTTACTCTCTTTATTTTTTTGTCATTTTGTCATTTTTTTTGCTTATTCTGTCATTTTTATTAATTAATTGTTATTTTGTCTATTTTGTCAATTTTGTCTAACTAAAATTTTTCCTTCTTTGTATTTTCTTACCTATGTCTAGTCATTCTCAGTATATAACTTCATTCTATGTACAACATTATTTATTTATACAGTGTCTTGCAAGTATTCACCCCCTTGACATTTTTCGTATTTTGGTACATTACAGCCTTAAGTTCAATGTTTTGTTAATCTGAATTTTATGTGATGGATCAGAACACAATAGTCCAAGTTGGTGAAGTTAAATGAGAAAAATATATAAATAAAACTATTGTTTAGAAATAAAAAACCGAAAATTGGCATGTGCGTATGTACCCCCTTTGTTAGGAAGCCCATAAAAAGCTCTGGTGCAACCAATTACCTTCAGATGTCACATAATTAGTGAAATGATATACACCTGTGTGCAATCTAAGTGTCAAATCATCTGTCATTACATATACACACCTTTTTTGAAAGGCCCCAGTGGCTGCAACACCTAAGCAAGAGCAATGTTGTTGACTGGGTTAGGTTATAAAAAAATATCCAAATCTTTGATGATCCCCAGTATCACCATCAAATCTATCATAACCAAATGGAAAGAACATGGCACAACAGCAAACCTGCCAAGAGATGGCCGCCCACCAAAACCCACGGATGGGGCGAGGAGTGTATTAATCAGAGAGGCAGCACCGAGACCTAAGGTAACCCTGGAGGAGCTGCAGAGTTCCACAGCAGAGACTGGAGTATCTGTACACAGGACGACAATAAGACGTACGCTCCATAGAGTTGGGCTTTATGGCAAAGTGGCTAGAAGAAAGCCATTACTTTCAGCTAAAAACAAAAAGGCACGTTGTGAGTTTGCGAAAAGGCATGTGGAAGACTCTCAAAATGTATGGAGGAAGGTGCTCTGGTCTGATGAAACTAAAATTGAACTTTTCGGCCATCAAAGAAAATGCTATGTCACATCACCCAAAGAGCACCATCCCCACAGTGAGACATGGTGGTGGCAGCATCATGCTGTGGGGATGTTTTTTCAGCAGCCGGGACTGGGAAACTGGTCAGAGTTGAGGAAAAGATGGATGTTGCTGAATACAGGGATATTCTTGAGCAAAACCTGTACCACTCTGTGTGTGATTTGAGGCTAGGACGGAGGTTCACCTTCCAGGAGGACAATGACCCCAAACACACTGCTAAAGCAACACTTGAGTGGTTTAAGGGGAAACATGTAAATGTGTTGGAATGGCCTAGTCAAACCCCAGATCTCAATCCAATAAAAAATCTTTGGTCAGACTTAAAGATTGCTGTTCACAAGCATAAACCATTCAACTTGAAGGAGCTGGAGCAGTTTTGCAAGGAGGAATGGGCAAAAATCCCAGTGGTAAGATGTGGCAAGCTCAAAGAGACTTATCCAAAGTGACTTGGAGCTGTGATTGCCGCAAAAGAAGGCTCTACAAAGTATTGACTTTAGCGGGCTGAATAGTTATGCATAGAGTTGAGCGAACCCGAACTGTAAAGTTTGGGTTCGTACCGAACTTTAGGGTTTTCGGCACTCGGACCCGAACCCGAACATTTACGTAAAAGTTCGGGTTTGGGTTCGGTGTTCGGCGATTTTTATGGCGCTTTTTGAAAGGCTGCATAGCAGCCAATCATCAAGCGTCATACTACTTGCCTTAAAAGGCCATCACAGCCATGCCTGCTATTGGCATGGCTGTGATTAGCCAACTGCAGCATATGACCCAGCCTCTATTTAAGCTGGAGTCACGTAGCGCCGCCCGTCACTCTGCTCGGATTAGAGTAGGGAGAGGCTGCAGCTACTGTGAGGGAGAGATCAGGGAGAAATCTTATCAAGAACTGGTTTATGTACTCAGCGATCTACAGAAAAAGCCAACTACTGCTGAAAACGAAAAAAAAAATTCTTCAGTTAGTCAATATCAATACATGATCGGCAGCCATTTTATGCAACGATAGTGCACCAGCATAGGCTATCTGCAAGTCCAGAAATACAGCTTTGGCATACTGGGGTGAAAAAACCCTCTAATATACAGCACATCTGGGATTAGACAAGCATTAGTGACTGTCACATTTAGGACAAAAATACAGCTTTTTGGTTAGGGTGAAAAAAGCCTCTAATATACTGCACATCTGGGATTACACATTCATAAGTCACTGTCACATTTAGGACAGAAATACAGCTTTTTGGTTACTGGGGTGAAAAAACCCTCTAATATACTGCACATCTGGGATTAGACATGCATAAGTGACTGTCACATTTAGGCCATAAATACTGCTTTGGCATACTGGGGTGAAATAAGCCTCTAATATACTGCACATCTGTGATTACATGTGCATAAGTCACTGTCACATTTAGGCCATAAATGTGGCTTTGGCATACTGGGGTGAAAAAAAACTCTGATATACTGCACATCTGTGATAAGACATGCATAAGTGAGTGTCACATTTAGGCCACAAATACCGCTGTCATATAGAGTTTAAAAATAAATAAATAGAGTGCAATACCTTACATCAGGGTTTATATTGGCGGTTAATTATTTTTAACATATCTAACCACTTTTTACTTTGCTTTGTGAATGCTAACTATGAGGCAAACATCTAATAAGGGACACGTTTGTGGTGTTGGTGGAGCCTCTCGTGCAGGGAGAGGACGTGGCCATTCTGCCACAGCTACACGTCCTACTGAACCTACTACCTCAAGTCCCAGTAGCCACCAGAATCTACAGCGAAATTTGGTCGGGCCTAATGCCGTTCTAAGGATGGTAAGGCCTGAGCAAGTCCAGGCGCTAGTCAATTGGGTGGCCGACAGTGGATCCAGCACCCAGTCTTCTGCAGAAAGCACACAGGTGGCGCCTGAAACCCATGCCAATCAGTCTGTCACATCACCCCCATGCATATCGGGGAACCTGTCCGAGCCTCAAGTCATGCAGCAGTCTCTTATGCTGTTTGAAGACTCTGCTGGCAGGGTTTCCCAAGGGCATCCACCTAGCCATTCCCAAGGGGTGGAAGACAAAAATGCACTGACGCACAACCACTTATGTTTCCTGATGAGGACATAAGAATACCACCTCAGCACGTCTCTGAAGATGACGAAACACAGGTGCCAACTGCTGCGTCTTTCTGCTGTGTGCAGACCGAAAAGGAGGTCAGGGATGAAGACTGGGTGGAAGACGATGCAGGGGACGATGAGGTCCTAGACCCCACATGGAATGAAGGTCGTGCCACTGACTTTCAGAGTTCGGAGGAAGAGGCAGTGGTGAGACCGAGCCAACAGCGTAGCAAAAGCGGGAGCAGGGTGCAAAACCAGAGCAGCTGTCGCCAAAACAGTTCGCCTGCTACTGGCCACCGTCACCAGGGACTGAGCACACCAAAGGCAGCTTCAAGGAGTTCCCTGGCATGGCACTTCTTCACACAATGTGGTGAAGACAAGACCTGAGTGGTTTGCACGCTGTGCCATCAGAGCCTGAAGCGAGGCATTAACATTCTGAACCTTAGCACAACCTGCATGACCAGGCATCTACATGCGAGACACGGGCTGCAGTGGAGTAAGCACCTTCAAAACCAAGAAAGGGCTCAGGCCCCTCTTGCTCCCTCTTCTGCTGCTGCCTCGGCCTCTTCCTCCGCCTCTGGAGGAACGTTGGCACCTGCCGCCCAGCAAACAGAGGATGTGCCACCAACTACACCACCTCCGTCAACAAGCATCTCCACCATGTCAACCGGAAGCATTCAGCTCTCCATCTCACAAACCTTTGAGAGAAAGCGTAAATTCCCACCTAGCCACCCTGTATCCCTTGCCCTGAATGCCAGCATTTCTAAACTGCTGGCCTTTGAAATGCTGTCATTCAGGCTGGTGAGAGACGGACAGCTTCAAACAGCTCATGTTGCTTGCTGTCCCATAGTACGTTGTTCCCAGCCACCACTACTTCTCCAGGAGAGCCCTGCCGTCCCTGCACAACCAAGTATCGGATAAAATCAAGTGTGCACTGCGCAACACTATCTAAGGCAAGGTCCACCTAACCACAGATACGTGGACCAGTAAGCACGGCCAGGGACGCTATATCTCCCTAACTGCACACTGGGTAAATGTAGTGGCGGCTGGGCCCCAGGTGGAGAGCTGTTTGGCGCATGTCCTTCCGCTGCCAAGGATCGCAGGGCAACATTCTTTGCCTCCTGTTGCCTCCTCTTCCTACTCGGCTTCCTCCTCCTCTTCTACCACCTCCTCATCCGGTCAGCGACAGACATTCACCACCAACTTCAGCACAGCCAGGGGTAAATGTCAGAAGGCCATTCTGAATCTGATGTGTTGCGGGGACAGGCCCCACACCACGCAGGAGTTGTGGCGGGGTATCGAACAACAGACTGACGAGTGGTTGCTGCCAGTGGGCCTCAAGCCCGGCCTGGTGGTGTGTGATAATGGACGAAATCTCGTTGCAGCTCTGGGACTAGCCGATTTGACACACATCCCTTGCCTGGTGCATGTGCTGAATTTGGTGGTGCAGAAATTCATTCACAACTACCCGGACATGTCTGAGCTGCTGCATAAAGTGTGGGCCGTCTGTACGCGCTTCCGGCGTTCTCATCCTGCCGCCACTCGGCTGTTTGCTCTACAGTGTAACTTCGGCCTTCCCGCTCACCGCCTCATATGCGACATGCCCACCAGGTGGAACTCCACCTTGCACATGCTGGAGAGACTGTGTGAGCAGCAGCAGGCCATAGTGGAGTTTCAGCTGCTGCACGCACGGGTGAGTCGCACTGCGGAATGGCACCACTTCACCACCAATGACTGTGCCTCCATGCGAGACCTGTGTGCCCTGTTGCGCTGTTTCGAGTACTCCACCAACATGGCCAGTGGCGATGATGCCGTTATCAGCGTTACATTACCACTTTTATGTCTCCTTGAGAAAACACTTAGGGCGATGATGGAAGAGGATGTGATGTGGCCCAGGACGAGGAGGAGGAAGAGGGGTCATCTCTAACAATTTTAGGCCAGTCTTTTAGAAGTGGCTTAGAAAGAGGATTTTTGCAACAGCAGAGGCCAGGTACAAACTTAGCCAGCCAGGGCCCACTACTGGAGGACGAGGAGGAGGAGGATGGGGATGAAGCATGTTCACAGCGGGGTGGTATCCAACGCAGCTCGGGCCCATCACTGGTGCGTGGCTGGGGGGATACGGAGGACACAGACGATACGCCTCCCACAGAGGACAGCTTGCCCTTACCTCTGGGCAGCCTGGCACACATGAGCAACTACATGCTGCAGTGCCTGCGCAACGACTGCAGAGTTGCCCACATTTTAACGTGTGCTGACTACTGGGTGGCCACCCTGCTGGATCCCCGTTACAAAGACAATGTGTCGTCCATAATTCCCTCACTGGAGAGTGATCGGAAGATGCGCGACTACAGGCGCACGCTGGTAGACGCGCTCCTGAGAGCATTCCCGACTGACACCGGGGGACAAGTGGAAGCACAAGGCGAAGGCAGGGGAGGTCGCCAATGCAGCTGTGTCAGCGCCAGCACCTCAGAAGGCAGGGTTAGCTTGGCCGACATGTGGAAAAGCTTTGTCACCTCGCCGCAACAACCGGCCCCAACTGCTGATATGGAGCGTGTTAGCAGGAGGCAGCATTTGAACAACATGGTGGAACAGTACCTGTGCAAACGCCTACACGTACTGACTGATGGTTCTGCCCCATTCAACTTCTGGGTCTCCAAATTGTCCTCATGGCCAGAGCTTGCCCTGTATGCCTTGGAGGTGCTGGCCTGCCCTGCAGCCAGTGTACTCTCTGAACGTGTATTTAGCATGGCAGGAGGCGTCATTACAGACAGACGCAGCCGCCTGTCCACAGCCAACATGGACAAGCTCACGTTCATTAAAATGAACCAGGCTTGGATCCCACAAGACTTGTCTGTACCTTGTCTAGAATAGACATTTATACCACCATCAAACATACATTCTTGTACTCAAGTCAAGTGCAATGATTCTTTGTTTTCTTTTTTTTTATTTGTCCCAATATTTTGGGGGCTACCTACCCCAATAAAAAATAAAAATAAACATTGTTGGCTACCTTTTCCTCCTCCATTGCTGCCTCCACCTACAACACCACATTCACCGCCTCCTCAACCTCCGACTCCATATCCACCTCCTTCTCTGAGTTGCAGGTTAATAATTTGTAATTTTTAGTTATTTTATTTCATTTTAAGTTATTTCCCTATCCACATTTGTTTGCAGAGCAGTTGCCATGCTCTTAAACCCATTTTACTGCCTTTTACATCCCTCTAGCCTTTTCAAGGACTATTTTAGAGCCATTTTAATTTAAAAAAGTGCCAATTTTAGTGCCCTAAATTGAAAAAATTCTTATTTTCAATTGTCGGGTGACATTTTACCATTTTTTGGCATATTCAAACCCCTGCTGTGCCTGGGTGACAAAGGGCCTAAATCTCTCAAAATCCTCTGTTGTATTTCTGGGTGACATAAACCCCCTTTTGCCGTGAATGAACCCCTGCTGTGCCTGGGTGACAGGGGCCTAAATCTCTCAAAATCCTCTGTTGTATTGCTGGGTGACATTAACCCCCTTTTGCTGTGAATGAACCCCTGCTCTGCATTGCTGACAGGGGCCTAAATCTCTCAAAATCCTCTGTTGTATTGCTGGGTGACATGAACCCCCTTTTGCCGTGAATGAACCCCCTCCCTGCATTGCTGACAGGGGCCTAAATCTCTCAAAATCCTCTGTTCTATTACTGGGTGACATGAACCCCCTTTTGCCGTGAATGAACCTCTGATCTGCATTGCTGACAGGGAACTAAATTTACTGAAAACATCTGTTACTGATCGGAAGATGCGCGACTACAAGCGTACGCTGATGATAGCATTCCCACCTGACAGCGGGGGCATAGTGGAAGCACAAGGCGAAGGCAGAGGCGGAGGAAGAGGTCGCCAACGCAGCTGGGGCACCACCAGCACCCGAAAAGGCAGGGTTAGCATGCCCAAAATGTGGAAAAGCTTTGTCAGCCTTGGAGGTGCTGACCTGCCCTGCAGCCAGTGTATAGTGTGAACGTTTGTTTAGCACGGCAGAGAGCAGGCCGCAGCCAATGTGGACAAGCTTACGTTTATTAAATTATTAACCAGGCATGGATCCCACAGGGCTTGTCCGTACCTTGTGCAGAATAGACGTTTATACCAGCCTCAACCATCCATTCTTGTACTCAAGTGCACTTATTCTTAGATTTATTTTGTTAAATGTCCCAATATTTTGGGGGATACCCCAATTTAAAAATAAAAAATAACACAAATCAGTGTTGGCTACCTATTCCTCCTTCACCGCCGCTTCCACCTACACTGCCACGTCAACTTACACCACCACATCCACCCATCCACCGCCTCCTCAACCTCCTACTCCTAGATCCAGTTTGTTATTTTAAATTTTTCTGTATTTTATGTTATTTTAAGTCATTTCCCTATCCACATTTGTTTGCAGAACAGTTTTCATGCTCTTAAGCACATTTTGATGCCTTTTGCAGCCCTCTAGCCCTTTCCAGGACAATTTTAGAGCCATTTTAATGCCCAAAAGTTTGGGTCCCCATTGACTTCAATTGGGTTCGGGTTCGGGGTCAAGTTCGGGTCAAGTTTGGGTCCTGAACCCGAACTTTTTTTTCAAGTTTGTCCGAACCTGCCGAACCCGAACATCCAGGTATCCGCTCAACTCTAGTTATGCACATTGACTTTTTCTGTTATTTTGTCCTATTTGATGTTTGCTTCACAATAAAAAATAAAAATAAAATCTTCAAAGTTGTGGGCATGTTCTATAAATTAAATGATGGAAATCCTCAAACAATCCATGTTAATTCCAGGTTGTGAGTCACCAAAATACGAAAAAAGTCAAGGGGGTAAATACTTTTGCAAGGCACTGTTTATGTACAAAATATGGTATGTGAGACCCCTCTTTCTATGCATTTGTGAGATTGTGAAACAGCTACTTCTGCATAATGTCTGTACTTAAACTGTTATTTGGCATTCTGGGCACTAGAGGCCACTGTTTTGCAGCTACAGCCAGCACACTCTGAGATTTGAATATGCAAAACAGATGATGACTCATGCTGCTGCCTGTGAGTGAACCAGGAAGTGTGTTGATCTGGCATGGTGGAAGGATTGTGCTGTGAGGGACTGAATCCGATTCCATCCTGACTTGCAGATGTCCGGCAGTTAATGGACACTCAGAAGAAGGAGAGTAGCTGTTATATCCTTTCTGTATCCAGCTCTTTTGAAAGAGAGGTTGCCCCAGGAGGACCAGTTCAGTGTGTGGACAGAAGGGCTCATTATCATGCAAGGCCGCACGGTTGCTGAGAAGTTGGTGGCCATCTCTGGTAGGCTGCATCCTCGGGCCCAGAACGAACGCAGGTCAGTACACCTGGTTACTGATTGTAAAATATTGTGTGGCGCCTGAAGTTACAGAGACTAGCCTAGGCCTCGTATTAGTTAGCTAGTTAGGGTTACATCGTTTTTCTAGGCTGTACTGTACTGGACTGCAGCGCAATTATTGACTTGCAGGCTCTGCTGCGTTTGCCACCGGCTAGGGGTGTCCTCTGTAGCGGCACAGCACGACTTTCAGGCTCTGCTGTGTCCACCACCGGCTAGGCCTGTCTACTAGGCAGGAACTTTGACTGTGGGTCAGGGATATAGCGTTTCTATGCATGTTTGTATTTCTTTGGTGATTCTTCTGTTATCATTTGTTGTCTAAGTAAAGTTTTTTCTGTTCTTGCATATTAAGCTGGTGTCAGTGTCGCTTTCCTTGTCTGTGACTTTGCTGTATTCTGGGGATCCCGCCCCGGTACACGGCTTACACATTCTACATTACAGCCTGTATTCTTGACAATCGGTCTCTTAATAAGCATGCGTGGGCTGCATGTGATGTCAGACGTCTGCCCGACGTTGCCAGTACCAGTACAATTCAACTATAGGCTTATGCGCGGGCCGGATGTGACGTCAGACGCTGTCCGTCCGGCATGTTTAAAAAGCGAAATGTGCTTCTTAGCGCTCCCACACCATCCTCCATGTAATCTTTGGCAGCCTGATACTATAGTAAGCTTCCACTGACCACCGATATATTTGGTCATCTTTACATTACCTTTTTGTATTTTATTATGTACCGCCATCTCCGATCTAAATGTGGTCCTATTCTTTATAAAGCCTTGATATGGTCTACATAGACCTACCCTAAATTTATATTCCTTGCTTACAGATGCTACTCTGCTATAATGCTAGTCTTGCATATATGGAGATCTAGACATCCTGTTGAAATAACATTATTATTGCTGATAGCAAAAACAATTTTCCTAATATATGTTCTTCCTTCTATGTACTAGTTCCCAGAACTGGACTGCGTATTCCAGATGAGGCCGCACCAGCGCTTTGTAAAGTGGTAGTATTACATCCCTGCCCCGCGAGCCCATGCCTCGTTTAATGAGCAGCTGATTGACATTGTGTGCTGTAATTTAATTTACCATCCACAAGGACAACCAAATACTTCTCTATAAGTGACTCTCTCAGTGCTACATCACCAAGGACATATGAAGCACAGAGATTATTACTACCAAGATGCATAACTTTACATTTGTCCACATTGAACCTCATTTGTCAAGTTGATGCCCAATCACTCAGAGTGTTCAAGTCAGCTTGTAGTTTGTGGACATCTTCCATAGACGGTACAGTTCTACACAGCTTAGTGTCATCTGCAAAAATAGATATGGTGCTATTAATCCCGTCCTCAATATTATTAATAAATAAATGAAATAATATAGGGCCCAGCACTAAACCTTGGGGTACACCACTTATAACCTGGGACCATTCTGAAGAGGAATTATTGACCACAACTCTCTGGACACGGTACTTCAGCCAGTTTTCAATCCAATTGCAAACTATACTTTCCAAGCCAATAGACCTTACTTTACTTATTAAGCGTCTATGAGGGACAGTATCAAAAGTCTTTGCAAAATCCAGAAACACTACATCCACAGCCACCCCTCTGTCCAGGCTACTACTCACCTCCTCATAAAAACAAATCTGGTTATCACTTATAATATTATTTATAGTCACATACTCCTGTATATAGTCCCTTAAGATTCCTTCAACCATTTTTCCCACAATAGAAGTTAAACTAATTGGTCTATAATTACCTGTGGAGGACCTTGATCCTTTTTTGAATATGGGCACCATGTTTGCCTTGCGCCAATTACTTGGCACTGTACCAGTCCCTAGAGAATCCTTAAAAATTATAAACACGGGCACAGCAATGACTGAACAGAGCTCTTTAAGCACTCTTGGGTGTAATCCATCTGGACCTGGAGATTTGTTCACATTTACCCTATTTAACTTCTCTTGGACCATATCTACATTTAGCCAATTGAGTATATCACTGGATGTACTAACAACCCCGGCGCCACAGATATCAGCTCCCTTCTCTTCTTTTGTATATACAGAGATAAAAAAACATACCTGCTCAGACCTAGGTTTTTTAGCATTTATATATTTAAAAAACTTTTTGGGATTTGTTTTGCTTTCTTTTGCTACCTGCTGTTCGTTTTGTATCTTTGCAAATTTTATCTCCTATTTGCAGATTTTATTAAGCCCTTTGTGATCTTCAAACGCTACAGCTGACCCTTCAGATTTGTATTTTTTAAATGCCCTCTTTTTGTCTTTTATTGCTCTCTAATTTAGAATATGACGAATATGACGAATATTCAAAAAAACAAAGTTATAGTAATATAGCGAATATTCGTAAAATACACATATAAACTGCAATTTAGCTAATAGAGTGCTATAGCATTTTTTTTTTTAATAGTGTAAATTTTTTCCAAAACTGTAGTTCAGAAGAGACAAAAAAATTAGACTATAAAAAAAGATTATAGCACTATATTAGCTAAATTACAGTCTATATGTGTATTTTACGAATATTCGCTATATTGCTATAACTTCGTTTTTTTGAATATTAGCATTTATGAATTTATAAAACTTTTTGGGATTTGTTCTGCTTTCTTTTGCTACCTGCTTTTCGTTTTGTATCTTTGCTAATTTTATCTCCTATTTGTAGATTTTATTAAGCCCTTTGTAATCTTCAAATGCTACAGCTGACCCCTCAGATTTTTTAAATGCACTCTTTTTGTCTTGTATTGCTCTTTTTCCAGTAGCTGTAAGCCATAGGGGATTTAATTTTAGCCGTTTACACTTGTTACCTAAAGGGATAAAAAAATTTAGTGCAATTACTCAATGTGGATTTGAAGCTCTCCCATTTCTCCTCTGTATTATTATGTGACAGTAACATTACCAACAAGCTCTGCATCATTAGAAATTACCAGATCCAACAGAGCATCACCCCTAGTGGGAGCTTCTACAAACTGGCCCATAAAGTGGTCCTGCAGCAAGTTGAGCAATTTTCTCCCCTTTGCAGTTGAGGCAGAACCATGACCCCAGTCAATGTCTGGGAAGTTAAAATCTCCCATTATGACTACTGTACCAGCCTGTGCTGCCCACTCTATTTGGTTAAACAGTTGCGTTTCTATCTTTTCTGTGATGTTAGGGGGTCTATAGATTACACCAAGTATTATTTTTTCAGTGTTTATATCCCTGTGAACTTCCACCCATAAGGTTTCCACATCCTCACCATCCTCACCCACAATTGCCTCTTTCACACTTGTCTTCAGATCTCTCCTCACATACAGGCACAAACCACCACCTTTTCTATTGACCCGGTCTTTCCTAAATAGTGTAAAACCCTCAATATTAATAGCCCAGTCATGGGAAGAGTCCAACCATGTCTCAGCCACACCAACTACATCTATGTGTTACTCTAGTACCATAGCCTCCAGCTCCCCCATTTTGCTATCTAGACTTCTGGCATTTGTAAAAATACATATTAAATTACTATTACCTGTAATAGTGCACCTGATAGTGCACATTATTATTACAAGTTTTGCTGATTGATATATATATTTTTTTTGCCGGGAAAGAATCAGCAAAACTTGTAATTCATACATTTAAAGGGCATCTGTCAGATTTGTACCTATGAAACTGGCTGACTTGTTGCATGTGTGCTTAGCAGCTGAAGGAATGGCATCTACAGGATGTTGGTGACATGTTCAACAGGCCAGTCAATTTCATAGTACAAATCTGCTGAAGATGCCCTTTAAATCTCTCCTCTTTCTGACATCATTGTTCTGGGGGTAGGTATTCTCAGTGATTGATAGCATTCTCAGTGTAAGTTTGTATACATAGATAGCTGTCAATCACTGATAATTGTACACAGAGGAAGTGTTCTCAGGGATTGATAACATTCTGCGTGTGTGTATAGATAGATAGCTGGAAGTCACTGATAGTTGTACATGGGGTAGGTGTTCTCAGTGATTGATAGCATTCTCTATGTAAGTATGTATACAGAGATAGTTATACACAGGGAGGTGTTATCAGTGATTAATAAAATTCTTTGTATAAATGTGTATACATAGATATTTAAACACAGAGGAGGCGTTATCAGTAATTGATAGTATTCCCTGTGTGTATACATATATATATAGACACGGGTAGGTGTTATCAGTGATTGATAGCATGCTCTGTGTATATACATAGATAGCAGTACACAGGGGAGGTGTTATTAGTGATTGATAACATTCTCTGTGTAAGTGTGTATACATAGATAGTTATACACAGGGGATGTGTTATCAGTGATTGATAGTATTCCCTGTGTATACATATATAGTTGTAAAAGTGGAGATGTTATCAGTGACAGCATTCTCTGTGCAAGTGTGTATACATAGATAACTGTTTGTCACTAATAACACCTGTGAACAATGACATAAAAAATAGGAGAGATTTAACTAAATCTTTTCCCACAACTATATAGATTACCCTGCATTTCTCTTTAAAGTTGTGCTGCTTGCTATAAGGAAAATCAGATGTCCCCCTTCTGATGCTCTATATTCACTCCCCCCCCCTAATGCAGTGCATTAAGACACTGGGCAAATAGCTGCAGCTGCATTTCCCACTCCTTTCCTTTCTTCCATTTAATGATTAATACAAAATGCCTTTTAGGTGATTGAAGAAGATTCTTATTCCTATGGAAGGGCATAAATACTTCCCTTAGTCCCTAAGCTAAAAGGGTTTTCCAAGATTTTATAACTTATGACCTATCCTCTGGATAGGTCATCAGTATCTGATCGGTAGGGGTCCAACAACTGAGACCTTCGCCTATCAGCTTTTTTGAGAAGGCACCAGCGCTCCTGTGAGTGGCACGGCCTTATCCGTGCTTACCAAGCACAGCACCATACATTATATAACGACTGTGCATGGTATCCTAGCTCATCCCCATTCTCTTCATTGGGACTGATCCTAGGCCATGTGACCCATTAAAATATCATCACTGGTCTACGAAAAGCTAAGAGAAGACCTAAGCGCTCACCGGAGTGTCGGTGCCTTCTGAAACAAGCTGATGGTCAGCGGTCTTGGGTATCAGACGCCCTCCATTTGCTGCCTAACCACTAAGGAAGGGGTGTGTTGTAGCCCCAAAATGCGTTTGGTAAAGGACAGCAACGGAACCTATACCCCACTTGTGTGGCTCAAATATAAGGGCATCAAGTGGCAATCTGGAGTTTAAAGACGTTGGCAATACCGTCTGTATCTACTATTGTAGCGGAGCAAAGAAACTTTAGGACCCAGCAGACACGCTCTGCTCCCTGCTGCCGTCATGTGGGACGCCACGAGGAGACGGCTGGATCACGTGGAATGCTGCGTAAGTCCTGGCAGGCTGAAGAGGAGGAAGTACCCCGAGGACGGTACAAGACCGAACGCGAACGCGGCGTAGAGTGGTAAAGTATAAACACTCGACCTGAGGCTCTATGTGATGCATGCAGCTAGATGACTGTATATTGCTAGCAACCTGGTGAAGCGCATGTTCTAATACAGCAATTAACTTTTAGAGATTGTGGATACAATATTGGTGATTGCAAGTAGAGGTTGAAAAACTAAGGAGGAGGAATCCAAGTAAAAAGGACAAAAATAGAGGAACATACAGATTATTGAGCGGAACTGGGTGAAATCTTATTACATGTGGATAAACATCTTATCTATCTATCATCTATCTATCTATCTATCTATCTATCTATGTATTTATAGGCATATACTGCTGTTAATAGGTGTAAATTTAAGATTCCAGAAAGAATATTGGCGCTTGCATTTTCTTTCACTGCGTATATTATTATATATTTATATATTTTATATATATTTTATAGTTTTAGTGGTTTTTCAATTGAATGTTTTTATTAAATAATTTAATAAATATTAAATATATATGTGTATGGTGGTCCATGTGGTCCCAATATTGAGTGCCCCCCATACTTTTATATATTGAGGTGTTCTCAAATCTTAGCCTCATAGTTTGTTGAAAAATCGATTAGATAGCAGATGCTTATCTTTGTAGTCTCCCTATAGAAAAGCATTATCTTCTTTGAAGGTGTACCTTGTTTATTAGCCTTTGCAAGCAAAAACAAAGTAGGTAAAAATGAATTTTATTATAATGCAAAGTATGCCCAAAGGAAGAATTGTCGACAATTTATTGCAACTAATAGAATTTAATTACACACAATATTTTCTCAAAACCTGTAGAAATCTGGAATTTAATGAGTAATTTTATTCTCTAGAATAAAAGATACTTATTATGAACTCAGTGTTGACTGCTTTTAAAAATACATCTATTATTCTACCATACTTTTTAGAACCAAGGACTTTTTATGCATTGCAAGAGCTACAGCAGAGAAATCATCATTTATGTACAAAGGATTACACATATAGCCTTAATGTATCAGAATTGCTGCAACTGGAGACTCAGTGGGCATCCAACTCGACTTCTAAAACCATTTAGAAATACTAATTGAGGAAAGTTATTTCTTTATGAAGCGACACAATAAGAGCCAGAGAAGATTTCTAAACTCGTCCCCTATTATTAGTCTACATGATATTTTTTTTAACTGAGCTGAGGAACCTCATACATAATTAAGCCAACAATCAAAATCAAAAGTCGTGGGTAGCAGCCACACTGAGGGCTGAAACATGGCATGTGCTGGTTCCTTTAGTTTCATTCAACTACAGGTCTGTTATGAACGTTCTTTTGGTAGACAATTTAACCCCTTAAGGACCCATGACGTACATGTACGTCATCTCTGGCTGTGACTTAAGGACCAGAGAAGTACATGTACGTCATAGTTATAGTGCGGGTGCAGGAGCTGCGCCCGCCTGATCAGCGGCAGGGGTCCGGCAGTCGCTAATAGCTGGGCCCCTGCTGCATGCGCCGGCATCGGTGAAATCACCAATGCCGGCGCATTAACCCCTGCACAGCCGCGGTCAGCGCTGACCGCGGCACATGCAATGTCCATGCAGGGATAAAGCAGCCATCGGGTCCCCGTGCTGCTGTGAGGGGGACCCAATGGCATGCCTTTCTGAGGCATCATGGCTGCCTTCTGGGAGATCCTGTGAGATCCAGCCCCCTGGATCTCACAGGCAGGAAGGTTGTAAGTGTATTACAGTGTGTAATACACTTACAGCCAATGCATGAGAATACAGAAGTATTGTCATGCATTGTAAAGGGGATCAGACCCCCAAAAGTTGAAGTCTCAGAGTAGGACAAAAAAAAGTGAAAAAAAATAAAGTTTTCCCCAAAAAATTAAAAGTTTCAAGTAAAAAAAATATATAAAAATATCATTTTGCCAAGATAAGGACATTTTAAAAAATAGGGAAAAAAGTAAAGTAGACATATTAGGTATCACCGTGTCCGTATCAACCGACTCTATAAAAATATCACATGACCTAACCCCTCAGGAGAACACCATAAGAAAAAACTGTGCTAAATAAACAGTTTTTTTGTCACCTTACATCACTAAAAGTGCAACACCAAGCGATCAAAAGGGTGTATACCCCCCAAAATAGTACCAATCTAACCATCACCTCATCCCACAAAAAATGACAATCACCCAAAAAATAAAAAATAAACTATGGCTCAGGATATGGAGACACTAAAACATAGTTTTTTGGGGTTTCAAAAATGTTGTTATTGTGTAAAACTTAAGTAAATAAGAAAGTATACATATTAGTTATTGCCACGTATGTATTAGATGAACTAACCCCTCAGGTGATCACCATCAAAAAAATTTAAATAAAAACGGTGTCAAAAAAGCTATTTTTTGTCACCTTACATCACAAAAAGTATAATAGCAAGCAATCAAAAAGTCATATTCACCCCAAAATAGTGCCAATCAAACAATCATCTCATCCCACAAAAATGATACCCTACCTAAGACAATCGCCCAAAAACTGAAAAAACATGATTTTTTTTGTTTTAAAAATTATATAATTGGGTAAAACTTACATAAATAAAAAAGCAGACATATTAGGTATCGTCGCATCCGAATTAACCTGCTCTTTAAAAAAATCACATGACCTAATACCTCAGGTGAATACCGTAAAAAATCACCTTACATCATAAAAAGTGTAATAGCAAGTGATCAAAAACTCATATGGATCCCAAAATAGTGCCAATCAAACCGTCATCTCATCCCGCAAAAATTATACCCTACCTAAGACAATTCCCCAAAATTCCCCAAAAACTGAAAAAACTATGGCTCTCAGACTATGGAGACACTAAAACATGATTTTTTGGGTTTCAAAAATGATATAATCGTGTATAACTTACATAAATAAAAATAAGTAGACATATTAGGCATCGCCGCATCTGTAAGAACCCGCTCTATAAAAATTTCACATGATATAACCCCTCAGGTGAATACCTTTAAAAAAAAAATCAAAACAGTGTAAAAAAGCAATTTTTTGTCACCTTACATCACAAAAAGTACATTAGCAAACGATAAAATAGTCTTATGCACCGTATAATAGTACCAATCGAACCGTCATCTCATACAAAAAAAAAATATGTATTAGGTTAGTACAATAAAAAGATATCCCTGCATACCGAAATATTGTTGTATTTTGTAATCTTATTTATATATACTGTATTTATTTCGCTTTTTTCAGTAGTATGATTAATTGTTGAAAATTATTAGTGCCCCCCATTTTTGACTGTGATATCTTATGTGCCCCCCCCTATATATTGTTCCTAAAGTCGCCATTGCACAGGGGCCACTGGATGACACAAGGGGGGGCACTGGATGGCCCAAGGGGGCAATGGTTGGCACAATAGGGAAACTGGATGGCACAAGGGAGTAATGAATGGCACAATGGGGGCAATGGATGGCACATGAAGGCAATGGATGGCACAAGGGGGTAATGGTTGGCACAATAGGGGAACTGGATGGCACAAGGGAGTCAATTGATGGCACTGTGAGGGGATGTTATGAGGGGCGCTGTGTATGTCACTGTTATGGATGCACTGTGGCTGTCACTGTTATGGGGCACTGTGGATGTCACTGTTATGGGGGCACTGTGGATGTCACTGTTATGGGCGCTGAGTATAAGTGATAGGGTTCGTGCACAGAACCGTATCTGTTTTGCGGTCTGCAAGTCGTATCCACTAAATAAGGTTACTGTCCGTGTGGGATTCACATTTTTTTGCAGTCCCATTGAGTTCTATGGGTTTTAGATATCCATTATGTGGACCAGAATAGGACATGTTCTATCTTTCGCAGAACTGATATACGGATGTGGAAAGCGCATGGACCTCATCAGTGTGTTTTTTTACATCTGTATGTCAGTTCCAGTAAAGACAGAACATGTCCTATTCTGGTCTTCAAAATGAGGACCTCAAATCCATAGAACTCAATGGGACTGCCAAAATTGTGGATCGCAAAATGGATACGGTTGTGTGCATAAGGGTTTAGATATACAACTCAGCAGGCAGGATCATACAAGATAGGCTTAGATACACCACTCAGCAGGCTGTGTCATACAAAATGGGATTAGATACACAGCTCAGCAGGCAGTATCATACAAAATGGGATTAGATACACATTTTAGCACGCTGTATCATAGAAGATGAGATTAGATACACACTTCAGCAGGCAGTATCATAGAAGATGGGATTAGAGAGACACTTCAGCAGGCAGTATCATAGAAGATGGGATTAGAGAGACACTTCAGCAGGCAGTATCGCACACAACAGGATGTGTATTAGGCACACATACAGGATAGAATTAGATACAGATGTGATTGGATACCCTTGCTGATTCCAGCTGTTTATCACAATCTGGAGATAGTAAAGGGAAGAGCCTGTGGACTGTCAGTGATGGGATTAGATACACTGCTCAGCAGGTTGTATCACACAGGATAGGATTAGATACAGATGTGACTGGATATGCTTGCTGATTCAAGCAGTTTGTCACACTCTGGAGATGGTGAGGGAAGAGCCTACAGACGGTAAGTGATGGGATTAGATACACCGCTCAGCAGGCTGTATCACACAGGATAGGATTAGATACAGATGTGACTGGATATGCTTGCTGATTCAAGCAGTTTGTCACACTCTGGAGATGGTGAGGGAAGAGCCTACAGACGGTAAGTGATGGGATTAGATACACCGCTCAGCAGGCTGTATCACACAGGATAGGATTAGATACAGATGTGACTGGATATGCTTGCTGATTCAAGCAGTTTGTCACACTCTGGAGATGGTGAGGGAAGAGCCTGTGGACTGTCAGTGATGGGATTAGATACACAGCTCAGCAGGTTGTATCACACAGGATAGGATTAGATACAGATGTGACTGGATATGCTTGCTGATTCAAGCAGTTTGTCACACTCTGGAGATGGTGAGGGAAGAGCCTGCAGACGGTAAGTGATGGGATTAGATACAAAGCTCAGCAGGTTGTATCAACACAGGATAGGATTAGATACACATGTGAGGGCAGAGCCTGTGGACTGTCAGTGATGGGATTAGATACACAGCTCAGCAGGCTGTATCACACAGGATAGGATTAGATACACATGTGAGGGCAGAGCCTGTGGACAGTCAGTAATGGGATTTAGACACTGGGTGAGAAGGTGTAGTGAGTGTATGCTGCAGATAGAGCAGAGTGGGGGCGTGGCCAGCCTGTGACTCATCTCTGTGCAGTGCAGCCAGGCTTGTGTATCAATAAAGTTATGTATTCAACAAAACAAGAAGGGGAGAAAGAAAACAGATCTGCCAGGATAATGTGATGTCTTCTAGGGGGGAAGGAAAGCTCAGACATGAAAAACAGGTATTGGGGACATACGTATGCATGGTGAGGGGTGTTAGGAGCACATAATAAGAATTTTGATTTTGGGACTGGACAACCTCTTTCTCCTCTTACATACATGTAAGCCCTGATGTCCCTGTACTTAAGAACACAGGGCTCTACCTGCACGCCCTGTGTATTTCTGATCACCGCCGCACGGCGGGCGGTAATCGGAACTGGGTGCCTGCTGAAATCAATCAGCAGGCACCCTGGGTGAATGCCGAGGGAAGTCCGTATCAGCGATTGCTAGGGATTAACCCCTTATATGCTGCTACCGCGGCATAGAAGGGGTTTGTATTTGAGGGAGCGCATCGAGTCCACGCGCTGTTGTGGCGGGGAATCAATGTCTCAGAAGGCAGCCTCGATGTCGTGCAGAGGCTATCTAATGCTTTGCACGGCATTGGGAACTGCCTTCTACAGATGCCGAGGAGATCAAGCCTCAGACTGGGTCTCCTAGGCAACCTGTTAGTGTATGACTCAGCGTAATACACTAACAGGCAATGAATTACAATACAAATGTATTGTAATGCATTGTAGAGGGGATCAGACCCCCAAAAGTGAACATCAGAAATAAAGTAAAGAAAAAAAGTTTAAAAAAAATGTTTTTAATAGAAATAATAAAGTAATAAAATTAATAAAGTAAAAAAAGAAAAAAAAAGCCACTTTCCCCTTATTTTATAAAAAAAACAGAATGCCAATCGCCCAAAAAATAAAAAAACATATGGCTCAGAATATGGAGACACTAAAACATATTTTTTTTTCGTTTAAAAAATGCTGGTATTGTGTAAAACTTAAGTAAATAAAAAAGTGGGTTTTAGAAATGTTCTGAAAAATTTCAAGATTTGCTTCTAAACTTCTAAGCCTTGTAACGTCCCCAAAAAATAAAATGGGATTCACAGATGATCCAAACATTAAGTAGAGACATATGGGGAATGTAAAATAATAACTATTTTTGGAGGTATTACTATGTATTATAAAAGTAGAGAAATTGAAATTTGAAAATTTGATAGTTTTGATTGGTTGTATTTTAGGGTGCATATGACTTTTAGATCGCTTGGTATTACACTTTTTGTGTTGTAAGGTGACAAAAAATTTTTGTAGAGCCAGTCATTAGAGACGCAGTAATACCCAGTATGACTTTTTGATTGCTTGGTACTATACTTTTTGTGATG
Organism: Bufo bufo; assembly: GCF_905171765.1. Lineage (NCBI taxonomy): Eukaryota > Metazoa > Chordata > Amphibia > Anura > Bufonidae > Bufo > Bufo bufo. The sequence continues at coordinate 241,749,542 of NC_053394.1, read as the reverse complement.
CAGGGTGACAAAAAAATAAATCATGTTTTAGTGTCTCCATAGTCTGAGAGTGATTGTTTTATGTAGGGACTCTTTATTTTTTGCGGGATGAGGTGACGGTTTGATTGGTACAATTTTGGGGGACATACGCCTTTTTGATTGCTTGGTGTTGCACTTTTTGTGATGTAAGGTGACAAAAAAATGATTGTTTTAGCACAGTTTTTATTTTATGTTTTTCTACGGCGCTCAGGTGAGGGGGTGGATCATGTTGCCCTCTGTGAACACTCTGCATGCCGCTGTCAGCTTTGACCGCAGCATACAAGGGGTTAATATGCCGGCATCTGTGTACAGGGTATGATGGTATGATGATGGTATCCAGGGTTATATTATGATGTCACAATGTATGGTCAGCAGATAATAGTATCTAGGATTGCATTATGATGTCACAATGTATGGTCAGCAGATATTAGTATTCATATGCAGCAGGGGCCCAGCTGTCAGTGACTGCCGGGTCTGTGCTGTTGATCGGGCAGGTGCAGCTCCTGCACCCGCCCGATCAGCCCGCCGTACATGTACAGTGCTGGTCTTTAAGTCACATCCACCAGTGCCGTACATGTACGGCGTGGGTCCTTAAAGGGTTAATCAAAATGCCATTAAAAACAATTCATTTTACACTTGAAACTGGTCCCGTTATAAATTCTGAAGCCTCTGGTGATCAACTGATATCACTGTGGAACTTTTGACTGGCCATAGGGGCAGCTGCAAGAAAATTCAAGTCAAATGAATAAATGGCCAGGTAACCAATGGTAAAGTAAACAAAGGATCAAGAAAAAACAGGAATGTGAACATTAGTGAAGTTTTTCATCAATAAAATACTTTCAGTTTACATTTAGTACAAAAAGACAAATGTTTCAAAAGTTTTTATTTTTTCACTATTAAAACGCAATAAAAACCTATCGCCTTAATTGTAGTGATCTGGAGAATGAAGAGCACCACAAAGTAAATGACGTAAAAACAGAACCCATAAAACTGTGGCAGAATTTATTTATTTTTAAATTCCACCCAATTTGGAATTCGTTTCCAGCTTCCTATGTAATATTTAAATGGTGCAAAGAAAAAGGGGGTCAGTCAGTACATCCAAATGCGTAGGTATACATTGCTATGGTTGAAAGCACAAAGACCCAAAAAAAAACAATGCAACAGCACTCCGCAATCATAAATAAAGTACAATAATGCCATAATTACTGTATATCAATTATTCTAATGCTAATGCTAACGCTACGCTTTGTAAATTTGAGATTTTTGGCAAATACATTTTGTACAAAATTGTTTGGGTCCATTTGCAGGTGTCAAGGTGATCTCTAAAGGACAGGAACCCAACACTAAATGCTGCCTGTTAGGGTGCCATACTGGCCACCATAAAATACAGGGAGTGCAGGTTCCACTTGCATGCTGAGCCCACTCTATATCTTACCTATCCTGGTGCCAAAAGGCTTCCAGTGAATGCAGGCAACAGCTTGCATGTTGGACCTGCATTCCCTGGATTTAATGGAGGCCATTATGGCACCAAAAGCGGCAAAAGGCAGAGTAGACCCAGCAAGCATTCCTGCATTCCTTGTATTGTATGGTGGCCAGTATGGTACCATAACAGGAAGCATTTAGTGTTGGGTTCCTGTCCTTTAGAGATCACCTTGATGCCGGCAGACATGCACAAATATTTTTATACAAAAAGTATTTGCCAAGAACCTTAAAATTATGAAATTTAATTAGCATTAGCACCAGAATAATTTCTATATTTATGGCATTGTTGTACTTTATTTGTGTTTGCAGAGTGCTATAATGTTTTTTGTCTCACTATTAAATGGTGCCATTAGAAAGTGCAATTTGTTCCAAACAAAAACAAGTCCTCATATGGCTATGTGAATGGAAAAATAAAAATAAAAAGTTATGGCGCTGGAAAGTCAGGTAGAGAAAAATGAAAATGCAAAAACTGAAAATCACTGCATCATGAAAGGGTTAAATATTTGAATGCATTTTTTTTTGTCTAGAAAGTTCCCTATATAACCACTGGTGACAAATATGTGCTACACTTACTTTACTACTGTTGGACCTGTCAGCTCTTTGGACAAGACTATTCTTAGTAAATTCTTGTAATTTTTATAATTCTGGAACATCTTTGCCTAGAAGTTTGCATTGTGTCATTCGTGTGTTATTTCTCCTAGAAATGTATAAATAAATTGACCATCAAAGATAAGATGTTCCCGATTTGTTATTTTATGGAAAATACAAGTATTTCCTAAAACAAGCATGTCAGTATAGGTTGAAAGTCTACTTTAAACTTGTTCTTAACCATGTTCAATATTGTGTCTTATGGAAGTCATTTTGCTTCCTGTTTGGGTCTATTTTCGATAACATGGGATCCAATTAGTGCTTGAGTATTATGACTCTTGTGGTGAAGTGCATGATAGAGTTGTGCTGAGGGTATGTATCTCACCCAGGTTTTCAGTTTAGCTGGGTGAGATAACTGGAATCCAGAAATGGTGCTGCTTCGGCAAGGCATAGCTTGCTGGAGATCATTTTGTTTAAAGCTGTATGGGCTGGATTTCTTTGGACTGGTTGGTAGTGGGAATCTCTCAGTCCCCACCCCTAGTCCACTACAGTTATTCACTTTAACCTGAGGTGATCGCAAGTGAGGCCTGCTGTGTAATTGTGTAATCAATGGGGGATAAACCAACCCTCTGTGTATGACTGTGAGAGAGGACTTTGAAAAGGAAGACTGCAGAGGCTCTGTGTGGTCCCAGCCAGGAGGGCTGGGGGGCCACGAGGCTGTGTGAAAGCCTGGGTTTGGGGGGGCCCAGTGATGCCTAAGTAAAGTAAAAGTGTCGGGTCAAAGTCGGGAGGATTCTTAGACCATATTCCCCCAAGGTACTGGTGTGGTCACAGCCAGGAGGCTGCTGGACCATATGGCTGAGAAAAGCCGGATCTCACCCCTTGTGTGAATGATGCTTTAGAGGTGAGTTAGGGAGAAGACCTATGTATTAGGTAGAGCCTAGATAGGCAGGTGTTTATTTTGCTATGTTTATGTTTGTGCTGGTGCTAAAGTGCCCAAAAAAAGCACCATTTGGACTTTAACCCCGTTGTCTGAGGAGGAATCTGTCATCGCCGCCCTGCTTGAGAGAACGACCCCTTACACTATCTTTGTTGTCTCCTTTCAGTCTTGTGCCCTATGAACTGTCTTTGCTAGAATGTTTTTACTCTGTTGCTGGATTAGCTTCTACTTTAAAACCATCTTTCAAGTTGTTCTTTTGATGGAATTTTATATATTTCTTAGAGGTGCTCTGATCATTCCTTCAACCCATTGGATTTCAGCACTGTTTCACTGGTGTTGTAACATAGTCCTAGCAATCATTTGATAGTTTTAGGACCAGCTTTAAACTTTAGAAATCATAATCCCTTAATGATTAGATGAAACGATAGATAGATCGGTAGCTTCTGCTCTTTACATAGTTACAATGATACAGAATATGTTCTCTCTGACCCATCTCAATATGAAATATGATGCAATAAGCATAGCAGGCATCACTTCAAGTTGAAATGCAAAGAACTAAAGTCAATAAATATGCTTGAAGAAAAACGATGTTATGCACATTGTGCACATATTCTATTGAATCATGATGTCAATTAACAAATCCCTTTGTAGACTAGTGTAGGGATTTCTGTCCAACTGCATTGTTTTTATGGGTGTTACTGGAGGACATATGGCTAATACCACTTAGTAAATTATAAAGTCTGATAAAGCAAATAATAGCTGGAGCATGGAATCTGCATGAAATATATGTATCATATTTGACCTCATTGGCCTGCAGCTCCAAAGGACATAAAGGAGATCAATATTTGCTAAAACCTACTAACAAAGGTTTAACCTACTAACAAAGGTTAAACATGACTACATATTTATATGATACAAACTTTCAGGGGTATACACAAGCTGGAAGTTATAGAGTTAAAGCCTTCCCCTTCTGCACTCACTCCTGGCTATGCTGTGCTGCTCCCCTCCTCCTGCTCTCATGTGCATTTACAGTCTGTATGCAATGCTGTATGCCATCTAGTGGTAAAAGGTGAATATTACACGGCAGATGTTCACTCTGCATGATTGCACCAGCCGTGACCAGACAGCATTACATACAGAAAACACTTAAGTTGAAGAGAAAGGGGGAGAAATGCCAGCTCAAATGTTGTCACATCAGTGATGACTGGATCAGCATGTCCTACTGTGTCCCCCTCTTGTGATGTTAATCTAGTATCTAGATATCTGGCAATAAAGGAAACTGTATATGTGTATCACAATGTGTATGCCTATATGGTTTTTTTGTGTGTGCACACTTTATGGACTGTGAAAGTGTCTATAAAATGTATCAAGCTCTGCACTCCAGAGTTCTAGATCCAAAAAAATAGAAAAAAGGGCTTTGTGATTTTTGGGGATTATTTGAACCAAAAAAATGTGGACATTTTGCATCTTGTACACCAAAGGTGAGTTAAAAGTGAATGGGAAAGACAGGGTGATATAAGCCTACTTAGGTGATTTAAAGGGGTATAAGTTTCTGATCAGTTATGTGAACATGTCATGGTTACCTGCTTGTTAAGCCAGGTACAAAGACAGAAACTTTTAGGCTAGTTTCACACTAGTGCTTACATTGTCCAGCAGGCTGTTTCGGCAGAGGAACAGACTGCCAGAGATCATCGCACCTGGCATAGCCAGAAGCAGCCGGAGCACCGCCAGGCCCCAATGACTATAATAGAACCCACCGGGGATCCAGCCTGTTTCTGGCTTTAGTTTAGAGATTTGGCCAGAAAAATACCTCTGCAAGCATCTGTTTTTGTCCGACCGAATTCCATCACTAATTCAGAAATAGGCCAGATGCCTCAGAGACCCATTATATTCAATGGGCTCCGGTGCTGAAAGGTAGTATCCAGCTTTGCCAGATACAATGATCCTTGGCAGGCTTTTACTCTGCCAGAGCAGCCTGCTGGACAATATAACCGCTAGTGTGAAACTAGACCTAGCAAGATTTTTTATGCTACAAAGTGTGTCTCCAAAATACCAAAATACACCATGGGGTGGTGAAAAAAATAAAAAAATAAAAACTGTAGCAAAAATGTGGCATTGCCGTAATCATAATGACCCGCAGAATGAAGTTGGCATGTTAGTTTAACAGAACAGGAAATATCATGAAAACGAAATCCATAAAACTATGACTAATTGCGTTTTTTTTTCTTATTCCAGCTTCCCACTACATTATATGCAATAGTAAATAGTACCATTATAAAGTGCAAATTGTCCCACTAAAACAAAAAAATAAAATAAAAAAAATATCTCCTACAGCTAAATAAATGGAGAAATAAAAACATTATGGCTCCAGGAAGGCTGGGAGTAAAAAATAATTAAGAAAAGACTCAAAATTAAAGTCAGGGAGGGGTTAAACATTCTCTTATGATGAATTTCCCCAAAACAGTGCATGTTCATGCTTGAAAATGTATCAACTTACAAAATCCTGCATGTGTCCCTGAAAATTTTAAACTGTATAATACTCTACATCCAAAACAAAATGTGTGACTAACCACTCTCAGACTAATCTTACCTTCTCCAAACAGATTTTTCAATAGGGGATTGTAGACTTTTGCACATAATAGAGTGTTACTAGTAAAAATCTAATGTACCTAAAGTTGAGAAGCCAACAGTAAACCCTACTATTGTTATATGCTGTTTAACACATAGTTCTGAGATATGACACATACAAACATGGACAAAATTGCAGGTACCCCTCCATTAAAGAAAGAAAAACCCACAATGATCACTGAAAGAACTGACAAAAGTCATAATAAATAAACATTTACTGAAAATCAACTAATGAAAATCAGACAAAAATTATAGCATACCCAGAAAAGACTGAAAATAATTTTACCATACAGACATAAAAAAAGGGTGTGTCATGTAATTAGCATAATAGGTGTCTCCAAATGTATAATCAGTCAGTCTGCCTGTTTTAAGGATGGAAAGTAGACACTGGTATCATGGTGTGTAGTACACAAAACATGCACAAAAGAAAACTAAGAAAAAAGTTGGAGATTAGAAAGACAATTATAGACAAACGCTAAAGGTAAAGGCTATAAGGCCATATCGAAACATCTTGATGTTCCTGTTGCTATAGTTTCAGATATTATTCAGAAGTTTAAGGTCTACAGGACTGTAGCCAACTTCCCTGGACGTGACCGCATAAGGAAAATTGATGACAAATGGATAATGATAAGATGGGTAAGATAAATGGCGACCAAAGAGCCCAGGGGGCAACTTCCAAAGAGATTATAAGTGAACCTCAAGGTAAGCTAGATCAGTGTCAGATTGCACCATCTGTTGCTGTCTTAGCCAAAGTGGACTTGATGGAAAATAGCCAAGGAGGAAACCACTGTTGAAAGCATATTATAAAAAAGGTGAGACTGGAATTTGCCAAATGCATATTTAAAACCTATAATGCTTCTGGGAGAAGGTCCTTTGGACAGATGATAGAAAACTGGAGCTTTTTGGCAAGTCACATCAGCTCTATGTTCGCAGACACAAAAAGTATACAAACAAAAGGACAGTGTGCAGTGCCTTAAAAAAGTATTTACATCCCTTGAATTTTTACACATTTTTCAAATTACACCCACAAACTTAAATGTATTTCTTGGAAGGGGGGGGGGGGAATATAAGTGATAGACCGACACAAAGTTGCAATTATGTATAAAGTTAAAAAAATGATACATGGCTGTCAAAATTATTAATAAATAAAAATATGAAAAGTGTGCTGTTATCAAATCTGATATGGCAGGTAACAGGCATGCGGTGCAGAGTGGAGGGAAGGAGAGTACCCTTTCACTAGGGAGAGGGAGGAGTGGTGACCCCTAACTCACCTAGTGTCACGGAACCATGAACCAGACGTACAACAAGGGATAAGTGAAAATAAGAAGGCTTTATTGAAAATAAAGCTGTAAAGCAAAAGTCCAAACGGATGGCGAAACCGAAGCAGAGTCTTTGCGAAGCCAGAGGTCAGGAACCAGAAGGGTAGTCAGACGAAGCCAGGATCAGGAACCAGCAGGGTAGTCAGACGAAGCCAGGATCAGGAACCAGCAGGGTAGTCGGACGAAACCAGGATCAGGAACCAGCAGGGTAGTCGGACGAAACCAGGATCAGGAACCAGAAGCAGCAGCAGTCTAGAAGCATGTGAACACAGGAGGACCAAGCAAGGAACTGAAGCCACAGACCTCCTATATATATGAGCTAGGCATCCATCTCCTCCCAGTGGGAAGGAGGAGCCGCAGGGTGGGAGGCTACAAGAAACCCAGAAACCAAGATGGCCGCCAGCACATGTCAAACGAAGGAGAACAGCAAGAAGGTAAGACCATGACAGTACCTCCCCCTCAAGGGCCCCTCCTCCGCGGAGTAAAGAACGGTTTCTGAGGGAAGCGTGCGTGGAAGGCTCGGAGCAAGGCAGGAGCATGGACATCTGCGGAGGGAACCCAGGAACGCTCCTCTGGACCATAACCACGCCAATGGACCAAAAACTGCACCCGACCGCGGACCAGGCGTGAGTCCAGGATATTGCTCACCTCATACTCCTCACGATTACCCACTTGGACCGGACGAGGCCGAGGAACCGAGGAAGTGAAACGATTACACACCAGTGGCTTCAACAGGGAGACATGAAACATGTTGGAGATCCGCATGCCAGGAGGAAGCGCAAGGGCATAGGCTACCGGGTTTACCCTGCGAAGCACTCGGAAGGGACCAACAAAGCGAGGCGCCAGCTTGGGAGTGGGCACTCGAAGGTTGAGGTTGCGGGTGGACAACCATACACGGTCTCCGACCTGGTAGGAAGGAGCAGGCGCTCGTCTGCGATCAGCCTGGAGTCTCTGGCGCTGCGCAGAGACCTCAAGGGACTTCTGGATCAGTACCCAAGAAGCACGTAGGACGGAAAGGTGATCCTCCACAGCCGGAATATCCTGGGGAGAGAATACCTCCGGTAACACGGCAGGTTGGAACCCATAATTGGCCATGAAGGGAGACGTCCCAGAGGAAGAGTTCACCGCCGTGTTCCTGGCAAACTCAGCCCAAGGCAGGAGGTCAACCCAATTGTCTTGGTGATCGGAGACATAGCAACGAAGGAATTGCTCCAAGGCCTGATTGGATCGTTCTGCGGCCCCATTGGACTGAGGGTGGTAGACCGAGGAGAAGGAGAGATGAATCCCCAACTGGGAGCAAAAGGCGCGCCAGAACCTGGACACAAACTGACTCCCTCGATCCGACACAATCTCCTTGGGCAAACCGTGCAACCGGAAGACCTCCCTGGCAAAAATCATGGCCAACTCTTGTGCAGAGGGTAACTTCTTGAGAGGAACACAGTGGCACATTTTGGAAAACCGATCCACAATCATGAGAATGACCGTATGGCCTCGGGATGCAGGGAGGTCCACAATGAAATCCATCCCCAGGTGTGACCATGGGCGCTCCCCGGTGGCTATGGGTTGCAGAAGGCCCAACGGAAGGTGCCGAGGGGACTTACTCTGGGCACAAACGGAGCATGCCGCTACATATGCGGCGATGTCGGAACGTAGGGAAGGCCACCAGAACAGACGTGAAACAGCCCAGGACAGCTGATTCTTTCCAGGATGCCCCGCGGTCTTGGAGTTATGGTAGGTTCGCAACAACCGAGTGCGCAACTCCTCAGGCACAAAACATCTGCCGTTGGGTCTCCCAGAGGGAGCACCAGATTGAGCCGCCAAAATCTGCTCACCCAGGGGAGAGGTCAGGCTGGTGCGAATGGCGGCCAAGATCTGATTCGGAGGTATGACCGAAGTCGGAATCGACTCCTCCCTGGACAGCTCGGAGTACTGCCTTGATAAGGCATCCGCCCTGATGTTCTTGGAACCGGGTAGGTAGGAGACCACGTAATTAAAACGTGACAAGAACAGAGCCCATCTGGCCTGACGTGGTGTCAATCTCTTGGCCTCAGAAAGGTAGGTCAGATTCTTGTGGTCCGTCAGGATGAGGACCGGAACCACCGAACCCTCGAGCAAGTGCCTCCATTCTTTAAGGGCCTGCACGATGGCCAATAACTCCCTGTCACCAATCTGATAGTTGCACTCCGCGGAAGACAGTTTCCGGGAGTAAAACCCACAAGGAAGCAGAGGACCCTCTGGTGTTCTACGCTGAGACAGAAGGGCGCCTACTCCCGTCTCAGACGCGTCCACCTCGAGGACAAAGGGCAACCCAGGGTTGGGATGCGACAGAATCGGAGCCGACACAAAGGCGGACTTTAGAGCCTCAAAAGCTCGGATGGCCTCGAGCGGCCAGACCTGGGAATTACTGCCCTTCCTGGTCAGATCCGTGAGAGGCTTGGCTAGCATGGAAAAGTCCCTGATGAACTTCCGATAATAATTGGCGAAGCCCAAAAAGCGCTGCAGGGAACGAAGACCACTGGGCTGGGGCCACTGTAAGACAGCCAAAACCTTCTCAGGATCCATGGAGAACCCCTCAGCGGAAATGATGTAACCTAAGAAGGTTACCTGGGATCGGTGAAATTCGCATTTCTCAAGCTTACCGAACAGCTTGTTCTCTCGTAACCGTTGCAACACTCGTCTGACATCCAGAATGTGGTCCTCCATGGATTCAGAATATACCAAGATGTCATCCAAATAGACCACCACACACTGCTGCAACAGGTCACGGAAAACATCGTTGATGAATTCCTGAAAGACTGCGGGCGCATTGCACAACCCAAAGGGCATAACCAAGGATTCATAATGACCGGTCCTGGTGTTAAATGCGGTCTTCCACTCATCGCCCGCCTTGATCCTTACCAGGTTATATGCCGCCCTCAGGTCGAGTTTGGTAAAGACCGTGGCCCCTTTAAGGCGATCGAACAGCTCGGAAATCAAGGGTATCGGGTAAGCGTTCTTGATCGTGATGCGATTGAGACCCCTGTAATCGATGCAAGGCCTCAACTCACCGCCCTTCTTTTTCACAAAGAAAAATCCAGCCCCTGCCGGGGACGAGGATTTGCGAATGTGTCCGCGTGAAAGCGCCTCCCTCACGTACTCCTCCATGGCCTCATTCTCCGCTACCGACAGTGGATAGACTTTGCCACGAGGAGGAACGGCACCAGATTGTAACTCTATGGCACAATCGTATGGGCGGTGCGGAGGTAGGGCAACCGCGCGCACCTTATCGAATACATCCCGGTACTCCTCGTATTCAGGAGGCAACAGAGAGTCCGAGGAAGTACACAGCAACTTGACAGACCCATGGATGCAACTAGCCCCACACTGCGGTGACCACGAGAGGATCTCGGCCGATCTCCAATCGAAAGTCGGATTATGCTTCTGGAGCCAGGGGTACCCCAAGACCACCGAGTAGTGTGGAGACGAAATAACCTGGAGGCAGACCGACTCTCTGTGAACGGCACCAATGGCTATCCCCACTGGAAGGGTCTCATGAGTCACGTGTGGCGGCAGAAGGGGTCTGCCGTCTATCGCCACAAGAGCCAGTGGGGAACCTCGAGCCTGCAGAGGAATGGAATTGGCGGCAGTGAACACATTATCAATGAACAAACCACCAGCACCAGAGTCCACCAACGCCTGGGTCGTCACCGAGCCCCCGACCCAGGAGAGGACAACAGTGATCAGTGGTTTGTCAACACGGGAAACCGGGGACGAGGAGACTCCACCCAAGATCTGCCCCCGACAGGATCTCAGGTGCGAGCGTTTCCCGGACGGTTCGGACATGCCAACCGAAAATGCCCACCGAGACCACAGTACATGCATCGGCCCTCGCGTCTCCGGAGTACCCTCTCCCCCTTGGACAGGCGAGCAAACCCCAGCTGCATGGGTTCACCCCCAGACAAGTCATCCCCAGGAGGCGTGGGAGGAGAGGGAGGCACGGGTGGGACAGCAAACGTAGGCGCCAATCTGTTAGAAAACCTCCGCAGGCTCTCCTTAAAGGAAGGTCTCTCCCTGAGTCTGGTGTCAATCAAAATCAGGAAAGAAATAAGAGACTCGAGCTCCACTGGTAGGTCCTTAGCTGCAACCTCATCCTTCAAGGCATCCGAGAGACCATGAGAGAAAGCAGCGACCAGAGCCTCATTATTCCAGCCCACCTCTGCTGCCAGGGTACGAAACTCAATGGCGTATTCAGCTACGGATCGTGAACCCTGTCTGATGGACATAAGGAGCTTCGCAGCAGAGGCAGCACGAGCCGGCACATCGAATACCTTCCGAAGAGAAGCAACAAAACCGGAAAACTCGGCAACCACCGGATTGTTGTTCTCCCATAAAGGGCTGGCCCAGGCCAAGGCCTTGTCCGAGAGCAGCGAGATCAAGAAGCCCACCTTTGATCTCTCAGTAGGAAAGGCATGTGGCAGCAACTCGAAATAAATGCCCACCTGGTTAAGGAAACCTCGGCACTGAGTTGGCTCTCCCCCAAAGCGCTGTGGAAGAGGGGCAGAACCGTTCATACCCCGAAACACCGCAGGTGCAACAACAGGTGTCGGGGTAGACTCTGGCGCAACAACCGGAGCGGCAGTAGGAGCGGGCCCAGGAGCGACAACCGACCCATCGGCAACGGGAGCGAAATGAGCCGTGCATTCAAGCAGGGTTTGCAACGCCACAGCGAACCGACCCAACAGGTGATCCTGCTGATCAAGTCTGGCAACCAGCGTGGGTAGCGAGGATGGCCCTGTACCGTCAGAATTCATGGCTTGGTCCTAATGTCACGGAACCATGAACCAGACGTACAACAAGGGATAAGTGAAAATAAGAAGGCTTTATTGAAAATAAAGCTGTAAAGCAAAAGTCCAAACGGATGGCGAAACCGAAGCAGAGTCTTTGCGAAGCCAGAGGTCAGGAACCAGAAGGGTAGTCAGACGAAGCCAGGATCAGGAACCAGCAGGGTAGTCAGACGATGCCAGGATCAGGAACCAGCAGGGTAGTCGGACGAAACCAGGATCAGGAACCAGCAGGGTAGTCGGACGAAACCAGGATCAGGAACCAGAAGCAGCAGCAGTCTAGAAGCATGTGAACACAGGAGGACCAAGCAAGGAACTGAAGCCACAGACCTCCTATATATATGAGCTAGGCATCCAGCTCCTCCCAGTGGGAAGGAGGAGCCGCAGGGTGGGAGGCTACAAGAAACCCAGAAACCAAGATGGCCGCCAGCACATGTCAAACGAAGGAGAACAGCAAGAAGGTAAGACCATGACACCTAGCACTAGCACCTGGGTGCCCTGACGTCCCTAGATGGGCTGCTAACCTGTATGCCAATCACGTGCCTCATCCCTGGCTCACCCTGAAATAAGCCCTAGGTAGTGAATAGGGCTGTGGAGGCACTAGTCCTCACCAACAGGGAAAGAACAAACACCACAAACACCACAAACAATCCCAGAAGGGAGACAACAAACAGGAAAAAACAACAAGAGTGACCCAGAGATCCAACAGACCAGAAAGAATATGCTGCTGATGGAAATTGTCACACAGCATCTGGATGCCGCACGTGCCAGAAGCTGGGATCAGCGCAATTTCCATCAGCAGCATATTCACAGACTTGAAAAAGGGGTCCACAGAACCCCGAAACGCGTTGTCACAATAACAAAAATAATTTAAAAAAACTATTGGTTTGAAACAAACTCTGGTTGTGTTTTGCGCCTATGCTCCACCCTCCACTCGACCCCAGAGTCCAGTATACTTCATACACTGAGCCAGACAGCGGCCTGGCCCCCGCCAAAGGTGAACACGGACGTAATCGGCAGCACCAACCAGCAACATTTAAACCACTCCTACTCGCCTCCAGTATAGTTGCACCGAACATTAGGTGCAACAACAACAGCTGAGCAGTACCACTCTTCCTGAATTTGGAAGCTTGTTCTGAACCTACTCACCCTATGAGCGCCTTTTTCCTCCTTTGGCCACTTTTTTCTCTACAGACCTGACAGATGAGGGGTAAAATTGTGAAGAAGTATAAAGCAGGGTTATATTTAAAAAAAATATTCAAAGTTCTGAAGATCTCATAGAAAATTGTTCAATCCATCATCTGAAAATGGAAGTAGTATAGCATAACTGCAAACCTACCATGACATGGCCGTCCACCTAAACTGACAGCCCAGACAGGGAGAACACTAATTAGAGAAGCAGCCGAAAGGCCAATTGTCACTCAAGTAGCTGAAGAGATCCACAGCTCAGGTGGGAGAATCTGTCCACAGGACAACTACTAGACGTGTACTCCACAATTCTGGCCTTTATGGAAGAGTGCCATGAAAAGTCATTTTTGAAAGCGAGCCAAAAAAAGTCCCGTTTCCAGTTTGCCACATGCCATGTAGGGACCACAGCAAACCTATAGAAGAAGGTGACCTGGTCAGATAAGACCAAAGTTGAACTTTTTGGCCTAAAAGAGAAAAGCTATATGTGGCAGAGAACTAACACTGCACATCATCCTGATAACACCATTCCAACTGTGAAATATGGAAGTGGCAACATCATGCAGTGAGGATTATTTTCTTCAGCAGGGACAACAGAGTTGATGGGAAGGTGGATGAAGCTAAATACAGGGCAATCCTGAAGGAAAACCTATTAGAGGCTGCAAAAGACTTGAGACTGGGCAGAGGTTCACCTTCCAGCAGGACAATGATCCTAAACATCAACAGCCAGAACTACAATGGAATGATTTAGGTCAACGCATACTCATGTGCTAGAATAACCCAGTCAAAGTCCTGACCTAAATCCCATTGAAAATCTGAACCAAGAATTCAAAACTGCTGTTCACAGATATTCTCCTTCCAATCTGACAGAGCTATTTTGCAAACAAGAATTTGCTAAACTTTCAGTGTCTAGATGTGCAAAGCTCGTAGAGGCATACCCCAAAAGACCTACAGCTGTAATTGCAGCAAAAGGTGATCCTACAAAGTATTGACTCCGAAGGGCTGAATACAAATTGCACATCACACTTTTCAGATTTTCATTAAAAAAAATTGAAAACCATGCATAATTTTTTTTCACTTCACACATACTGTACAGTACTTTGTGTTGGTCTATCACATAAAATTCCAATAAAATACACTTAAGTTTGTGGGTATAATGTGAAAAATGTGGAAAAGTTAAACCGGTCTGAATACTTTTTCAAGGCATTGCACCTACTATGAAACGTGACGGAGACTTGGTTATGTTTTAGGGCTACTTTGCTGCATCTGGCACAGGGTCTCGTGAATCTGTGAAAGGTGCAATGAAATCTGAAGACTATCAAGATATCCAGGAATGAAATATGCTGCCCAGTGTCAGAAAGCTTGGTTTCAGACACAGGTCATGGTCCTCCAAAAGGATAATTATCCAAAATACAAAGCTAAGCATTGGACTATTCTGGTGGCCTGCTATGAGCCTATTGAACATCTTTGGAAGGAGTTGAAACATGCAGTCTGGAGAAGGAACTCTTCAAACCTGAGAAAGCTGGAGTAGTTTCCCTACAAGGAGTGACCCAAAATACCTGTGGACAAGTGCAAACAGTTAAAAAAAAATCACTTGATTGCAATAGTTGCCACAAAAGGTTGTTCAACTAAATATTAAGTCAAGGGTACACAATTTTTTTTCCAGGCCAGTTTCAAATAGTTTGTTTTATAAATTATTCTCTTGAACCACAATTCATAAGCAATGTGTTTCATTAGTTGATTTTCAGTCCATTTTTATTTATTATTACTTTTATAATTTTCAAGTTATTTCAGTGATCATCGTGGGTGTTTCTTTCTTTCATGGAAAGGTACTCACAATTTTATCCTGGTGTGTATTTGCATGGGAAGATTCAAACTTTTGCAAAAATAGAATTTGAATGGTTTCCTTTAGCAACCAGTAAAGGGACATACATTCATCTAGAGCAGCCTGTTCTGTTCGATACTTTTTCCTTTTTTTGTAAATGAATTGTATTATACTGTGTAAGCATCAATGCAAAACAATATAATAAGAAGTCTTCCTCCAACAAAAAAAAAATAAATAATAATAATAATAATAATGAAAAGGAGTTGAATTCATTATTATGGAGCAAAGAACTCACCTTCAGAAATTATCACTTAAACATAGTTTGTTCTGAACATGGAAAATCACTGACAGCATAAATGAGAGAATTCACAGCAAACTGGGATTATACAATGTATGTATTTTCTTATACTCTGCATCTCTTTGTTCAGATGCATTACCTTTTAGATATAAAGTTTGAGTGAGTTCTCAAGACGTTTAGGACAGTTATGTTACCAGAAAGCAAGCAATAAGCAATATTTCATGTACAGTACTTCAACCATTGCTGAAATAAACCTTCAGTACAATTAAGTGCATTCAGACTGTGTGGCACTAGATGCAGCATAGCTTGGAGAGAACGAATATTTGAAAATGATGTTTTTATGAACTAACAAATATTTCACTGCCTTTTATATTTAAGCAGAACAAATATAGAGAAAACTGAATAAGTTCACAGCTGTAGTAAAAATGATTTATGGCGGCCTTTTTTATTTTGCATGCAACCCTTTAGTTGTGATAGTCTAAATCTGAAGTTCAGTGCTGACTTCAAATGTTAAACTACAATTTTAAATTGATATGTCTTAGAGATTACATTTACATATTAGGTTGTAATAAAAATAAGTGAACCTATTCACATTTGGTTCATTTCAGGTTTAAAAATGTTTTCCATAAGTTCAGACATGAACTGAACCAAAGTTGCTCCAATTGCTCCAAATATATTTTCTCTCCTTCCTCCCCCACCTTAAGCTCTTGAATGCAACGACAGCAAAAGTAAATAATGTCAGAGTGACACTAATGAGGTCAGAAGGCCTGCTGATATGACATGCGCATGCCATGAGTCCCATCACTCCACCCAGGCCAGAGCCCAGAAACAAATACATTTAGGTGAATGACGCAGAAGTGCACCACATCTCCAGAAAGTTTAATTTAGGCAAAGGCGCAGAATTATGCCACATTTACAAAAAATGTTATGGTATTGTATGAAGGCCACTCTATACATGACGTGTGCCAATTGTATAATACAGCAAGCACCCGGTGATGAAGGCAAACCCGGTTATATAACTCCTTAGATGCTGTGATCAATAGCGATTTTAGCATCTGTGGAGTTAATCAGATGGAGGGGGCCCCCTCTGTCTTCTGATCAGAACCCTCGCAATGAAATTGTGACTGCCGATTCATCAAAATCACAATCAAATCACATTTTTAGAAATTTGATCATTTCCAACTGTGGGCATTATTCCTGTGCTGTCAAATCACTGTGGTCTTGTTAAATAGTCATCTGTAAATAATGATTTAAGATGGTGCAAAAGTTCTGGGCAGATAACTTAATCTTATCATTTGCCTATATGCTAAACAGCTGCAGAGATATTGACATTTTTATTCAAATGGAAATTAGCAAATTGGAGCACCAGGAGGCGGGACTGAATAATCTGAGCACTGCTATGTAGCACCTTCTGTGCTCTGCACACTCCTCTCTCTCCTTGAGTGACAGTGCTAGACATGCTAAGTGCAGAGCTGTGTACTAGCAGCTATCTATTATATATTCTATGTACTATAGCTTTACCACACTGAGAGCTGCTCAGAAAGCTAATATACATATTACTGCTTTTTTCACAGGCACAATATATGATTATAAAGACACCAGTAATATGAGTTATGTTATAAGCATAGAAAAGACATACCTATCTATGCTGTAATGTGATAGCTTGGTGGTAAGTGGTTTTCTGTGCATGTGGACATCCTAAGTTCAAGTCCTAGGAGAGACTTACATAATTTTTTTTCTGTTATATTTTTGTCTTCTATCATTTAACCCATAATAAAAGTCCTTACTATAATAAATAATATATAATATCAATAAAAGGCCTTACTATATTGAGAATAGTGTTTTCAGATCTTCAGATATCCAAACCCGGGATCTCTACATGCAAAACCTAGCAAGTATCACTGAGCTATAGGGGTACCGTAATTTTCGCCTATAAGACGCACCTAGGTTTTTGAGGAGGAAAATAAGAGAAAAAAAAGTTAACCAAAAGGTGTGCTTTTGGTGGGTTTTGAACTGATGGTGACCTGTGGATGACACTATTATGGGGAATCTGTGGATGGCACTGTCATGGGGGCATCTGTTGATGGCACTGTAATGAGGGCATCTGTGGATGGCACTGTTATGGGGGCATCTGTGGATGGCACTGTTATGGGGGCATATGTGGATGGCACTGTTAAGGGGCATATGTGGATGGCACTGTTATGGGGGCATCTGTGGATGGCACTGTTATGGGGGATCATTATAGGGGCATCTGTGGATTGCACTGTTATGGGGGCATCTGTGGATGGTACTGTTATGAGGGCATCTGTGGATGGCACTGTTATGGGGGCATCTGTGGATGGCACTGTTATGGGGCATATGTGGATGGCACTGTTAAGGGGGCATATGTGTATGGCACTGTTATGGGGGCATATGTGGATGGCACTGTTATGGGGGCATCTGTGGATGGCACTGTTATGGGGGATCATTATAGCGGCATCTGTGGATTGCACTGTTTTGGGGGCATCTGTGGATGGCATGACACTGTGGATGACACATATATAGCATCTTATCTAATGTGTCATCCACAAACAGTGTCCCTGATTAGTGAATGGGGGCCGGCATCTGGTTTTGTAATGGCAGCGGGGCCCGGTGCAGTCACTGTATTCTACTACACGGGGCCCCGCTCATAGTAGTATAATCATATCAAACTTGTAGGTATTATTAAACTATTCAAATATCATCTGAAATCCAGCGCTTTACTTACTACTAACTTTGTAGCAGTCAGGAGGCCGGGCGCTCGCAGCGTGACTCACTACGTCACGCACCTGCTTCAGTCATAAAGTGGGCAGAGCAGGCGCGTAATGTAGTGAGTTATGCTGCAAGCGCCCGCCCGGCCTCCTGACTGCTACGAAGTTAGTAGTAAGTAAAGCGCTGGATTTCAGATGATATTTGAATAATTTAACAATACCTACAAGTTAGATATGATGATACTACTGTGAACTTTGAGCAGGGCCCGGTGTAGTAGAATAAAGTGACTGCCCCGAGCCCCGCTGCCATTAATTACAGAAACAGATGCCGGCCCCCAGCCCCTCCTCCCTCTCAGCCGATACACCCGACGGCTGCAGCATTCGCCCCATAAGAGGCACTGCAATTTCCCCCCCACTTTTGGGGGGGGGGAAGTGCCTCTTGTAAGGCGAAAAATATGGCCACATAGAGAAGTCAGTTTTTTCTATGTTTAGACACATATTACTGGTGTCTATAATCATATACTGTGTGTAAGTATAAAGCAGTAATATGTTTGTTAGCTTTCTGAGCAGATCTCAGTGTGGTAAAGCTACAGTACATAGTGTATATGATATGTGGATGCGAGGACACAGCTCAAAACTTAGCTTGCTGATGTCTAGTCAATCAAGGGAAGGGGGAAGTGTGCAAAGCACAAGGGGTGTTACAAAGCAGTGCTCAAATGATTTAGCCCCACCTCCTGGTGCACTAACTTTCTTATTTGCATATGACTGAAAAAACGGATATTTCTGCAGCTGATTGGCATACAGACAAAAGAACGATATTGTTTTAAGCATGGTGAGCCCTTTCAGCCAGTATGTCTGGGTTAATAGGGTTAATCCTGGTGACAGAGCTGCTTTAAATGTAACTTATCTAGGCAAACATCTAGATAAGCACTACCTCCTTCAGCTAGTGACTGGCTGAAAAGGCATTTTCTGTGTTTCAAAACTGGACCAAGAAATAGAGATCAGAGACCAGCAAGCAGGGTCGGAAGGATGAGTGTGTGAGGGTAGGTGTCTGCCAAGGGCGCCACTTCACTACCCAGAAGATGGGGTGCAATCATGTCTGCATGTGCAGCTGTTCAGCTTTATAGGCTTCAGGACACTCATCACAAAAATTGCAATGACGTTACCATGAGATCCTGTGCTGGGTCTCCCATGATCATATCATCACATAAGACCCAGCACAGGAGCAGTGATGTCATGGAGACCTGTGCCAAGATGCCGCAGTGCAGGTGGGGAAAAGGAGTGAGCTATTGCAAGTGTTTTTTTTTTTTTTTTTACACTAAGCAAAGGCACTTTTCGGAAAGGGGGGGGGGGGGCGAAAATTATATAAACCTGCCAATATGGGGGGGGGGGGGGGTGCATGGCATGATATACTGATACTAGGTGTGACACTACAGGGGACCATTATTTACTGGCACTTCATGGGACATTATATGTAAGGGGGGAGCATTATATACTGGCATTAAGGGGGGGTAATTATATACTGACTGTACAGGGGGGAGCATTATATATTGGCACTATGAGGCGGTCTTATACTGTATACTAGCACTATTATATGCTGGCACTACAGGGAGTACAGAACTGTACAGGGGGAGCATTATATTTTGGCACTACAGAAGGGGATTGAGAAGCATTATATACTAGTACTACGGGGGCATTATATATATATATATATATATATATATATATATAATTAAGTAAAAGAAGGCAGCACTGCAACAGTTCAGTGAAAAAAGTGGATGGTTTATTAACCCATCTAGCAGCAACGTTTCAGCTCTATTTAATGGAGCCTTTGTCAAGCTATGCCTCCTTTTACTTAATACATTTAAGTGGACTTTGGTTACTGGTCTTTGAAGAGATTACACTTGCTGGTTTCTGTGTGCTGCTCTTTATTTTTTCATTTTTATATATATATATATATTGTGACACAGTGAGAGGTTTGGTCTAGGAAAACAGGTATTTTCCTCCCAGCATGTGTTGCTGAGCTGATTTACAGCCAGGTGAGGTCAAATACCGCACCGGATTTTAAATGCCTGGTTGTTCTTAAATAAGCAGCTGGGCTCAGAAGCCATGTCTCTGTGTTGGGATCTGGGAGCCTTGTGTCTGGATGAAGGCTTGCTCTCTGTTTGGCATGAAAACAGGTTGGTGCTGCTATCAGCAAGGACTCTTTGAGGCAGAATTGCTGCATGGTGTGAATTACCACCAACACGGCAAGGTGACTTTTTGTTTGAATATAACTGCTTGTTTTGTCACTTATCTAAAGTGTGAATAAAACACAACTGTTTGATCCAAAGAGCTTTTTGTTGCCTCTATACTGCGTCCGCTAATTCTGTCTACCAGAGTGAGTCCCCACAATATATATATTATAAAAAAGAATGATGAGGCAGCACTCCAAAATAGGTGAAGGGTGTTAAACTTGTTTATTCCCCAGTAGCAACGTTTCAGTCCAGCTCAATGAGGCCTTTGTCAAGTCGGGCTGAAACATTGCTACTGGGGAATAAACGGGTCTAACACCCTTAACCTATTTTGAAGTGCTGCCTCATCATTCATTTTTTGAATATAGTATATAGATTCTTTGCCTAGGAGGAATTGCACCCTCTTGCACCTGGACTGTGCTGCTGTTTCTTTTTGCATATTGTGTATATATACAGTCCTGATCAAAAGTTTAAGACCACTTGAAAAATGCCAAAAAATCATATTTAGCATGGCTGGATCTTAACACTTCCAAAATTCGTTTCGGCATGCTTGATGCAAGCGTTTCCATGAGGTGAGTGGGAACATTTCTCCAAGTGGTGAAGATGGCCGCACGAAGGCCATCTACTGTCTGGAACTGTTGTCCATTTTTGTAAACTTCCCTTGCCATCCATCCCCAAAGGTTCTCAATTGGATTTAGATCAGGGGAACATGCAGGATGGGCCAAAAGAGTGATGTTATTCTCCTGGAAGAAGTCCCTTGTCCTGCTGTGAAGCATGGGTGTGGTAACATCATGATTTGGGGGTGCTTTTCTGCAAAGGGGACAGGACGACTGCACTGCATTGAGGAGAGGATGAATAGGGCCATTTATTGTAAGATTTTGAGAAACAGCCTCCTTCACTCAGTCAGAGGATTGAAGATGGGTTGTGGCTGGGTCTTCCAACATGACAACCATCTGAAGCACACAGCCAGAATAACCAAGGAGTGGCTCCGTAAGAAGCATATCAAGGTTCTGGCGTGGCCTAGCCAGTCTCCAGACCTAAATCCAATAAAACATCTTTGGAGGGAGCTGAAACTCTGTGTTGCTCAGCGACAGCCCTGAAACCTGGCAGATCTAGAGGAGATCTGTGTGGAGGATTGGGCCAAAATCCCTGTTGCAGTGTGTGCAAACCTGGTCAAGAACTACAGGAACTACAGGAATTCCACTTTGTCAGCTTCGATTTGCTCATCTCTAATTTTCACTATTGGGGCACTAGTACTAATGAGGAAAGTCTGGGATCACTCTTACCATGGAAGGATCTGTATGGCACTGGTATTTCTGACAGTATAGTGTTTGTGCGTATGGTGGAGCACAGCATTCACAGTACGGGGAGTAGCAGCAGGATGACACAGTAGTCTATATAAATTTGGGGGCTCATTTGTAAAATCTATAACAGTCTCCTATCTACCATGTGCCATATAGTAATACTGGTGTCTTCTTATGTGGCAGAGGGGGTTGCACACCCCTGACCAAAGACATCTACACGTGATGGTCTGGAACAAATGGAGAAGAAAAGGAAGGTGAACAAATTAAATCTATTCAGACATCACCTGTGAGTCCCTGGATCTGCCCCTGACTGCTTCTTTAAATGTGTTTTAATCTCTTTATTAGGAAGTAATAAGTAAGGGACATAGTGAGAACAGGAACTTGAGTTTTCACTGATGATGTTTTCGCTGCCCGACCCTGTCAATCAAAGTGCAGAGGGTTCAGCAGTTGCAGAGAATGCAGAGCCTCTATAGTAGGTGTAACAGCATGGCCCTGGTTGCTCCTAGAGGCTCATTTGCATATATTTAAACATCATTTTTACCAGCAATGCGGCACATATGAACAGGGGACCAACACAGTTGCCATCAGCTCCAAGCGCACGTGCAACAGGTCAACTAGTTTCATAGATACAAATATGCCCTCTAACTAAAACTAAACGGCTCTTTGCTGATTTACCCATAATGTAAAAGTTATTCCTCACTTCCCATCCTGAGTCAAAGATGATAAGATTTTGGATAATGAGTAAACCCATGAATAATTAGTTCTCACTAAGACACAGACGCAAGCATGGTTTAACATCTTCTTATGTTTTAGATGAAGCATTAAAAAGAAAGTTGATGTTTTCCCATAAGAGCCACAGTTCCAGTCTTCCACGATTTAAGAATGTCCCTGCTTCAGCTCAAGTGTGTTAATCCAAATGATAAATCCACTGATTGACACACATGTGCAAAAACAGGGACATCTTCAACAGCTAATCCGTTGGCAGCCTTCAAGGACAGTTCAGTAAATAATTGTGTGTAGTGTAAGGAGAGCAAATCCATGACAGAGAGAATGCTTAAAAAAACAAGCATGCAATGTAAGGTGTAGGGATAAGAACACTAAGGCCCCTTTCACACGGGCGAGAATTCTGCGCGGGTGCAATGCGTGAGGTGAACGCATTGCACCCGCACTGAATCTGGATCCATTCACTTTAATGGGGCTGTGAAGATAAGCGGTGATTTTCACGCATCACTTGTGCGTTGTGTGAAAATCGCAGCATGTTCTATATTCTGCGTTTTTCACGCAACGCAGGCCCCATAGAAATGAATGGGGATGCGTGAAAATCGCATAGCACCCGCAAGCAAGTGCGGATGCAATGCGATTTTCACGCATGGTTGCTACGAGATGTTGTTAGTAAATTGATAAATCTCAATTTACTGTATTATTTTCCTGTATAACATGGTTATAAAGGAAAATAATAGCATTCTTAATACAGAATGCTTACTAAAATGTTGCTTGAAGGCTTTCAAAAAAAATATATTAACTCACCCCATCCTCTTGTTCGTGCAGCTGGCATCGTCTTCTTTCATCTTTCAGAACCTGCAAAAGGACCTTTGAAGATGTAATCGCGCTCACCACGTGGTGAGCACGATGACGTCAGCGCAGGTCCAGCTGAATGAAGATAGAAGGATCTTCTATCTTCATTCAGCAGGACCTGCGCTGACGTCATCAAAGGTCCTTTGGCAGGTCCTGAAAGAAGAAGAAAAAAGACGATGCCGGGTGCATGAACAAGTGGATGAGGTGAGTTAATTTAATCTAATAAAAAAAAAATGAACCCCTCAAGGAACATTTTAGTAAGCATTCTCTATTACGAATGCTATTATTTTCCCTTATAACCATGTTATATGGGAAAATAATAAAATCTACAGAACACCTAAGCCAAACCCGAACTTTAATAAAGAAATCAGGGTTCGGGTCTGGGTACCACATTCAGTTTTTTAGCATGTGCGTACAAAACGCATTGCACCTGCGTGATAAAAACTGAACAACGCAATGCAATCACAGTCAAAACTGACTGAAGTTGCGTGCGCACTCGCGCGGGTTTCCCGCAATGCACACGCGGTGCATCCGGAGCAAATCCGGAACGCCCGTGTGAAAGAGGCCTAAGGGTAAGGCCCCATGATCAAGTTTCTGAATGCTGTTTTAGAAGCCAAAATCACGAGTAGATCATAAAAGGAGAGCAAATATATGCAGGACAGATGCTAGTCTTTTTTAATTCCCTTCTGGTTTTGACTTCCAAAACTGAATGCAGAAACTTGACTATGTGGCTGTACCCTAAGGGTCAGCTCAATCTTCTAACCCTTTTATACTTCACATACTTTGGGGGATGGCACTACCATATATAAGGTAAAATGAGTAAAGATGGTCATTAACACAGAAATTTCAACAATTAGAAATACAATTCATGCTCTGTTAGTAACAATTTCACCAATATGTTTCTGACAATGGCAACAATTCTGTTGACGTAAATGGCTAAATAGTCATTATTCTGACCATCTTAAAGGGGTTGTCCCACAAAAAATATTATACAATTTTCAAACCACCACCTGTTTGAAAACTGTAAAAATGTATCTGTATGGTACCACCAGCTCTATTTTCTTTTTGTTATTTCTTTGTCCGTCTCATTGAGGTCACATATACTCAGTTTCATCCTTCAACTGCCTCCTGAGCTGTGATAGTAGAGAACTCCAGCAGAAAAGACACGCCTCCTAAACTGTGATAGGAGAAGATTAGACACGCCTCCTGAGCTGCAGCAGAGAAGACACTCCCCTTGGGCTGTCAGCTTGATATAAATCTACTAGAGCAATGAATGGGGAGATCTCTGGATCCATGTGAGGTACAGGTAGCTTTGATAGAAAGAGATTGCCATGTACTATATGATATCTTATTTTCATGTTTTACATTAATCATGTGATAATTTCTTTAAAGGAAAACATCAGAAAAGGGTATTTTTAAACTCTGTATTGATAAAAAAATTTATATAACATATGTAACAGCTAATTTCATTACTGCTGTTGTAAGGAAGATATTATTTGCAGGGTAATACTTAAAATAGAAAGAATAGAATTGGGATAACGGTATACCTGTTCTTTCGCTAGGCGTAGATAAAGATACCCACAGAAAAGCATCTGAATAATTTGTGCAATGTTTTCTCCTTGAATCCTCTTCCCTTTCCCCACTTTCTGACTGAAATGATGGCCCGACTGAGATAGTTAAGTGAGATTGTCTGCTATGCTAAAGACTCTGGACAGTAAGTAGAGGAACTCAGGTTTTATATAATTGTCACATACAGTATGGCTGTTAATATGCAATTGTATGGAACTGTCCCATTAAGTAGCACTAGTTTTAATGGGGCTGTATTTGGTTGGAAAATACAGATTTTTTTTTCCTATCTAGAAACAACCCTATATCTGTCTATTGCCTATCTGGTATTACAATTACAGCTTTATAAATTTCAAGGGATTAGCCATAGCGTGCAGTATCCTATAGAGTCAATGGCCTGTAGGGGCACTGTTTGAGTGTGTTCACAAAGCTTAATTATGAAGCTGAAAAAAAAAGGTTTTATTATTTTAGTTAATAATTTTCAACCACTGATAGCTCTAAGGTGTTTTCATTCTTTACTATAATCATCTTTCTATGGAGTTCGAAAATAAAATGAAAAATAGATTAAATATTAAAAATGTCATAAATCATTGACTCTTGAATCAGCCTTTGTATGATGAGAATACAAATAGATTATTTGCTCATATGTAAGATCATCCCTAATAATAAAGTCAACATGAATCTGGTTCCACTTAAGGTTCCATGAAAATGTCTCTATATCACATAATTTCTCTATATTAGATTTAAAGGCTATGCACACCTTTGGAGGCTTTTTTTTTATGTTGGCATTCATTTTGGACTAAAATAATTTTTTCAATTGGTCTTTCCTAAAAATATTCAGCCATTCCATCACAAAGGGTTAACTGTTTGTCTAGCTCTGAGAATCGTACTATCACTTTTATTTTGTGCAGGTCAACTAATAAACCTTATCTCTAAATTACTAAAAGGTCACAAAAACTTATTTAAGCCACAAATTTTATCGGTAAGATAAGAATTGAGCGATAATGAGTGTTTATAATGTCAGAGATCACAGATAAGGAGACGTCAGCTTAGCTGCCTGATGGAACACAGTGAAAACAGACAGCAGGCTACTAGAGAATCTCATGCCTCTACAGAGAAAAGGGTTCAAAATTTTTAATAAAGACCAATTGAAAAAAGAATTGTTTAGCTCAAAATTAGTACAATGCAACAATAAAAAAAATTCCCCACAAAAGGTGTACATAGCCTTTAAAGGTGTTGTAGCGCTAAATGTAAAGTTAAAGATAAACAGGCACATTAAAAACTCACCCAGTCCTTCACTCTTCTCAAATGCTTACAGGATTCCTAACATGATCCGAATTTCAGGATAAATTTGATTTGCCGTGAAGCCAAATTTCCTTGTGTTACATGGTAGCGAATCGATTTAACCTAAAATAGCGTAAGAAAAATAAAAATAATAATACTTACCTGATCCATTTGCTTGTGACGGGCTGGCCGCTGCCATCTTGTTTGTAGAGCTTTGTAAAAAAGTAATTTGCCACAAAATACTTTTTTTTATTTTTATTCAGCGAAGCAGCCAAATCTAATTTTTAAATACTTTGCTCAACACTAGAGGCCACATCTCATATCAGTAGAGTTTAAAGCGCTCTGCTCAGTGACAGGATATTCCATATGAGACAACATTAAATGATACAGCACTCAGGGCATTTGTGACCCTCTGGCTTTACTCTGATGGTAAAGTAAGGGTACTTTCACACTAGCGTTTTTCTTTTCCGGCACTGAGTTCCGTCAAAAGGGCTCAATGCCGGAAAATAACTGATCAAGTATATCCCCATGCATTCTGACTGGAAGTAATCCGTTCAGGATGCATCAGGATGTCTTCAGTTCAGTCATTTTGACTGATCAGGCAAAAGAGAAAACCGCAGCATGCTACGGTTTTATCTCCGGCAAAAAAAAAGTGAAGACTTGCCTGAATACCGGACCGGCATTTTTTTTTCATAGGAATGTATTAGTGCCGGATCCAACATTCAAAATACCAGAATGACGGAACTGTCCTTCTGGTCTGCGCATGTGAAAAAAAGGTGAAGAAAATAAATGCTGGATCCGTTTTGCCGGATGACACCGGAAATACGGATCCGGCATTTCAATGCATTTTTTTGACTGATCGGGCATTTTTAAGACTGATCAGGATCCTGATCAGTCTTACTAATGCCATCAGTTGGCATGCGTTTTGCCGGCGACGGAACTGCTTGCCGGATCACTCTGCCGCAAGTGTGAAAGTAGCCTAAGCTATATGTGAACATTGCCTTAGATAATATTTTGGGACACATTTATTAAATCAGATACATCAGATTTGTGGCTTAAAAAAGTCACAGGTCATGGTGATTGCAGCACCATGGACAAAAATTGGACAAAATTGGACAATTTTTTAGATGTTTGTCCAATTTGGTGTCCCTTGTCACTTTTCAAAGTGGTTTATGTTTAAGGGCTAAAAGGAGATCAGATCAGAAAAAAGTCACTGCCGTTGCGTACCTTTACACATATAGGCCTCATGCACACGACCGTGGTGTGTTCTGCGGTCCGCAATTCGCGGATCCGCAAAACACGGATGGCGTCCATGCACATTCCGCAATTTGCGGAACGGCACGGACAGCCATTAATATAAATGCCTATTCTTGTCCACAAAGCGCGGACAAGAATAGGACATGTTATATTTTTTTAGCGGGGCAACAGAACGGAGCGACAGATGTGGCCAGCACACGTAGTGCTGTCTGCATCTTTTGCAGCCCCATTGAAGTGAATGGGTCCGCATCCAAGCCGCAAAAACTGCGGCTCGGATGTGGACTCGAAAAACGGTTGTGTTCATGAGGCCATAGGTGTAAACAATATTGCACTCATGCCAAATATATTATTAAGGTGCACCATTTCAGAAATTTGTTGCAGGCACATGAAGCAAAGGCAGACTTAAAACTGACACAAAAACAACTGCAGATGATAAATGTCCTCCATAAAGTATATACATTCATATACACATATATTCATACACATCTACTATATATATATATATATACACAGTGCCTTGCAAAAGTATTCACCCCCATTGACTTTTTTTGTATTTTGGTACATTACAGCCTTAAGTTTAATGTTTTGTTAATCTGAATTTTATGTGATGGATCAGAACACAATAGTCTAATTTGGTGAAGTGAAGTGAGAAAAATATACAGTATACATAAAACTATTGTTTAGAAATAGAAAACAGAAAATTGTCATGTGCGTATGTATTCTCCCCCTTTGTTAGGAAGCCCATAAAAAGCTCTGATGCAACCAATTACCTTCAGCAGTCACATAATTAGTGAAATGATGTCCACCTGTGTGCAATCTAAGTGTCACATGATCTGTCATTATATATACAGTACATACCTTTTTTGAAAGGCCCCAGAAGCTGCAACACCTAAGCAAGAGGCATCACTAACCAAACACTGCCATGAAGACCAAGAAAGTAAAGGACAATGTTTTTGAGAAGTACAAGTCAGGGTTAGGTTATAAAAAAAAAATCCAAATCTTTGATGATCCCCAGGAGCACCATCAAATCTATAATAACCAAATCGAAAGAACATGGCACAACAGCAAACCTGCCAAGAGACGGCCGCCCACCAAAACTCACGGACCGGGCAAGGAGGGCATTAATCAGAGAGGCAGCACATAGACCTAAGGTAACCCTGGAGGAGCTGCAGAGTTCCACAGCAGAAACTGGAGGATCTGTACATAGGACTACAATAAGCCATACGCTCCATAGATTTGGGCTTTATGGCAGAGTGACCAGAAGAAAGCCATTACTTTCAGCTAAAAACAAAAAGGCACGTTGTGAGTTTGCGAAAAGGCATGTGGGAGACTCCCAAAATGTATGGAGGAAGGTGCTCTGGTCTGATGAGGCTAAAATTTAACTTTCCAGCCATTAAAGAAAACGCTATGTCTGGCGCAAACCCAACACATCACATCACCCAAAGAACACCATCCCCACAGTGAGACATGGTGGTGGCAGCATCATGCTGTGGGGATGTTTTTCAGCAGCCGGGACTGGGAAACTGGCCAGAGTTGAGGGAAAGATGGATGGTGCTAAATACAGGGATATTCTTGAGCAAAACCTGTACCACTCTGTGCGTGATTTGAGGCTAGGATGGAGGTTCTCCTTCCAGCAGGACAATGACCCTAAACACATTGCTAAATCAACACTTATGTGGTTTAAGGGGAAACATGTAAATGTGTTGGAATGGCCTAGTCAAACCCCAGATCTCAATCCAATAGAAAATCTTTGATTTAGAGACTTAAAGATTGCTGTTCACAAGCACAAACCATCCAACTTGAAGGAGCTGAAACAGTTTTACAAGGAGGAATAGGCAAAAATCCCAGTGGTAAGATGTGGCAAGCTCATAGAGACTTATCCAAAGTGACTCGGAGCTGTGATTGCCGCAAAAGATGGCTCTATAAAGTATTGACTTTAGGGGGGGGGGTGAAGAGTTATGGACATTGACTTTTTCGGTTATTTTGTTAAATTTGTTGTTTGCTTAACAATAAATATATTTTAAAAAACATTTTCAAAGTTGTGGGCATGTTCTGTAAATTAAATTATGCAAATCCTCAAATAATCTATGTTAATTCCAGGTTGTGAGGCACCAAAATACAAAAAAAGTCAAGAGGGGTGAATACTTTTGCAAGGCACTGAATATATATATATTTAGGGAGAACTTACTTCGCAAAGTAAATAATTGCTGCATCAATTCTGCTATTGTATCTGTGATTAGGAGTTTTATTTTTCATCTTTAAAGGCCATCCATGCGACATTTTTTGCTTGGCGCAGACACTGTGGCAAAATTTCACCAGAAGCCTCGTAGTTTCCACCTCCTCTTTTTTTTTATATGCGACAGCTCTGAACATTGTGGGCCTAACAGTTTGGAGACGTGACCACTCCAAAAAGGGGCCGCATTTGATTGTAGCCACCACATGCTCCAAAGGGGGCTGGGCTACAAGTTAAGTGTCTGCAATGCGCCTGTGATCAAACCAGAGCCGGATTAGAAAAAAAAAGCCTTGGCATACAAACTTCACTAGCCCACATACAATATCCCCTCCTACAAAAATCCCTCATCGAAAAATCGTGGTGTTTAATGTGAGCGGTGAATCTTCATTTACTATGTCATGCCCCAACACCACTTCCTTAAAGGGATTGGCCACTTTCTGCTTACGGTTGCCTAATGTGTTTGTATGATGATGATATGGCACTTACTAATACAGCCGTTGATGATATTCTGTGCCATTTTCAATTTTTCATAAGGTATGCCTCATTGTTTGCTAAGTCTTTTGTGCTGTCCATACAAAGGTGCTGTCCAATCATACGATAGCTGCTGATCGAGGATCATGGGACCAGGCAAAGGACCTCCATGTGATGTCTCCTTTCAAATACACTGCAACTGTCATCCACATATGTACTGTTGAGAGTTTAATGCAGGTACAGTGTGTTTGAATGGAGGAGGTTAAGAGATGTTTCTAATCACATGACCCTTCATAGAGATGGTCACATCACCCTCAATTAGTGGCCATCTTATGGACAGGACCTCTATGTGGACAGCATAGAAGATTTGCCTAACAAGGGGTCATAGCTTATGAAATATAGCAATCGCCACAGAATATCAACAATGGCTATATCAGTAAGTGTCATATAGTAATCTGACATACACATTGGTCACAAGTAGCCAGAAAGTGGCCAACATACCAACATAAAGTGACCATATAGTGGTCAGATACAAGTTCCACACATGCTCTCTAGAAAGTCAGAGGTAGCAATTGTTAACATTATGGATGGTGCACTATGTAATTTTAGTGCACATTTCTAATACACTTAGGGTGCCCTCACATGAGGTGGAATTTTCTGCCCAAAAATCTGCAACATCAAGACTATAGGGCTAAAAATTATCTATCTCTGCATTGTATTCCACTGCAGAATTCATATTCTGCTGCATAAATAATGTTGTGTTATGGATTTTTTGTATGAGAATCTCTCCATTCAATTCAATGGGAAACTGATTCTGTAGCGGAAAAATCTGCAAAAAAGAAACATGGATTTTATTTCTGATTTTTCCACATTTTCCACTACAAAATTAGTTTCCCAATGAATTGAATGGAGAGATTTTCATGCAGAAAATTAGCAACAAATTCTGCACCATAATTTACACCAAAATATTCACAACTTTGTGAAAATCTGCACCTCTGGGTTTTCTGGCGGAATTTGCTACCACGTGTGAAGACACCCTTTAAGTTAAGACTGGGATATTTAACCCCTTTAAGGCACATATTCATTTTTTTATTTTTTTTTAGTACATGTGACTTTATGTGACATAGAGCTTTAGTTTTGTGCTTTTTTTATTTTCATTTTTTTGTTGATTTTCTATTTTTTATAAAAAGAAAAAATGTTAAAACAATGTTTTTGTATAAAAAAATCGTATATTTTTAACTTTTCTAATAATAGCACAATGTAAACATTATATATTTTTTTATTATGTCCACTTTCCAAAACGGTGGTTTTGATTTATGGGATGTCTAAAGTCAATGAGGGCGGGGCTAGAAGCTGCAGTGTGGCATGTGGTGGCATTTTTTATTTTTTTCATTTACCATTTTTATTATTTTATATTTCCTTACTGATCTCAATACACAGCTATCATTGAGGAAAGGCAGGAAGGATGAAAAATACTCCCTACCTTCTCTTTGGGTATCCATGATGTCACGGCTCCCCGCTTGGCAGCTGAAATCTCTGTAAGGATGGTTTAAAATGTCCATGCACAGATGAAGAATAACCGTCTGAACATATATAGTCAATGGTTTATCGAGAAAAGGTTGAAGGTGTTGTTCCTTGACAACAACTTATTCCCTATCCATAGGATAAGTGTCTGATTGCCAGGATCTGACTACTGGAGCCCTGCCAATTATTAGAGCAGCAGCCCGTGTTCCTTGTTTGAATGGAGTGGTGGACAAGCATTAGACATTCATCCCCTATCCTGTCAATAGGTGATAAGTTGTTGTCATGGGACAACCCCTTTAAAAATGCCATTAATAACAGTATATCGTAAGAGGACCACAGCATGAGCGACCTCCTGGGAATCACATTGTCAGTTTGTGCCTATCTCAGACACTTGTATTTCATAAGCACGACAAGATGTCACTACAGTACAATACTGTGCAGACTGCCCCAGAGACATCAAGAGAATTACAGAAGCCAGGTCCTGTACGTGAACTTGTACTGTGTGCATAGCAGGAGATTAGAGACATACTGTGTATGTCATATGGTGCATACTGCTAAACCAGACTCTTGTACACTAGTTTACATCCACTAGGGAACTAGAAAAGCACTGGCGCTGTGCATATAGCAGTACTTACTGTGCCCACATGCATACCACCCAACTTTTTGGATAGTGAAAGAGGGACATTTGTGACCCAATTACTGACTGAGGCAGGTCATTGCTGAAGCCAATAACCGACTGAGCAGCATTCACAGCCATTGCAAGAAGGTAGCAGGAAGGGAGGTGCAGCGGAAACCTGGTGTAATAAGAACTGCAGCTGCTGGGATCAATGAGATGGGTTCATTTATTTTTTACAGCATGTGTTTTTTTTTTCTTTTTCTCGCACTTAGCATATAAATTCTCTAATTATAGATATTTTAAGGTCCACATTTTTAAGGTACAAACAGGTAGAAACCATACAGATAGTTTAGTTAATTATTGCACATTTATTTCTCAGGTTAAAAGGAGGGACATTTAAGGGGCAAAGAGGGACATAGGGACCTGGGTCAAAAAGAGACACTTGGGAGTCATGGACATGTATTCTACATAGACAAGGAAAGTACTAGCAAAGCACGGCAGACTTTTTTGGATTAGAGAATATTAGATACCCAAAGTGTCTCTTATTAGCTTGGAGGTTTCAGGAACAGTGCAGGATTATGCCATCTGTGTCTCCAGTACCACAGCAGTCACTGACTGTCCTGCAAGAAACATACAGAATTGTAATAATGTGTGCCTAATGTCAGTCTGCTGAGGGTTTCACTATGTCTGGCTGGATGAAGGTCAATGTGCGATCCAGCTGCTGCCTCGAGCAGGAGAAATCTTCAGCACAGTAAGAGAAGAGAGGAGCGGAGCCAGCACTCCTAGGAGTCAGGTGGCACTAAGGTCCTGCAAAGACAGCATAGCTCAAACTAGCAGACGCTTTGCTGGAGGACAGCCCACTCTGTCGAAGGAGGGGAGGCTACAAGAGGATTAAGGTCACATGATGGGCAGACTTGTGTCTTGCCACACCATTGAATGGTTGGCAAGATACTGTCATGTGACCGAAGGCTGAGAGAGGACAAGGAGCTCAAACTGAAAACCAATTATTTTCAGCAAGAAACTTGTTTTATACAGGTACATTCATAGTCATATATTTTTATCTGACTGCATCATCCCTTTAATGTGGATGTTCTGTTGCGTAATTGGCTATTGGTGACCTACAGATGTGTACTTCCTTATCTTTCCTCTTTCTTATTGGCTGGGCATGTCCTGATATGTTTGTCACGAGATGACCAGATTTGCAAAAGAACATCCTTTTGTGATATTGTGTCACAAGATCTCTTGGTTTTTTTTTTAACATGTGTTAACATTTGAAAACTAAATTCAGCCACCTAGTGGTTGTGTTATGCATTGCATCCTGCCAAGGATGTTTGCTGCATGGTCTTTTATGTGTCAAAGATGTGCCTTTTTTATCCAGCTTGATTCACAGATTGCTGCTGTGTCCCTTCCTTATGTGGTAAGCTAGGGTCTGCAGATGCAGCCATCCCTCTACCTTCCTTATCTTATTACGCAATTTAATTAGTGGCTCCAGACAAGTTTAAGGCAATGCTGAGACAACCAATATTTTACAATAGGTGTCTTCATACAATACTAGTATGGCCTATTAGTATATGTACTGTACTTCATACATACTAATAAGCTATACAAATTCATATCAAATTTTAATTTTGCTCCTATGGGAATAAGAGACAGATACTGGAAATTATACTAATTTATTCTCACATTGAATAATGATCTGACAAGATAAAAACAATTTAGCTATGAAATAAAAAAAGACTTCAAAATAACATAAGATGTCAATGATAATTTGATAATTTGAAGGAATAACAAAAGCTAGTAAAACATAGTACAGAATGTCGGCTTTCATTACGGCTCATTTAGTCTGGGTTTATATAGCTATAAGCTTCATCATTATGAGAGACTGATACAAATCGGATTAAATTCATGTCCCAGCCTTCATTTATTGCACTGTGACCAGAGTGATAAAGCTTTTAGTTGTAACAAAGGAGAATACTTTGAAATGTATCATCAATAGTTTTACTATTCAATCAAAGTTTATTATGACGGCTGAAAAATCCAGACCGATGGGAATGACATCTGATGGAATTGTGTAAGCTTAAAATTCACAATTTTCAACAGAAAAGACTGCAGCAGAGCAATGGAGGAAAACTGACTGTAACTAACTAAATTCAAGTATTAAGAAGTATGTGCAGACCTTGCCTGGATGTGTACTCAACTGACTAAACAGCATGAAATATCAACATTGTATCCCCTTTTACAGGGGCGTAGCTAAAGGCTCATGGGCCCTGGTGCAAGAGTTCAGCTTGGGCCCCCCTTCCCTCAGTACTTGTTGGAAAGGGGAAGGGGAGCACGTAGCCTTCCCGCTGCCAGAGGCAAACATTGAAAGGGCACCCCCTCATGCCAAATTCTTGACCTAACCCCTTCCCTTCAGACAGAGGTGTAAATAGACCAGCATACACTTTCTATAATGCCAGTGTCTTATGTGGCACAAGGATCTTTGGGCACCTTCAGGCTCCTGGGCCCGGTAGTGACTGCTACCTCTGCACCCCCTATAGCTACGCCCCTGCCCTTTTACGTAGGGTGAAGTTAAATATAAATATATTTGTGTAAGACTGCTAATTTTAGATAACTTACACTTGTAAGTTAGGCTACTTTCACACTGGCGTTTAGGTTTCCGTTTGTGAGATCCATTCAGGGCTCTCACAAGCGATCCAAAATGGATCAGTTTTGCTTTAATGCATTCTGAATGGATAAGGATCCGCTCAGAATACATCAGTTTGCCTCTGTTCCGATTCCATTCCGCTCAGGAGGCGGACACCAAAACACTGCTTGTAGCGTTTTGCTTGTCCGCCTGACGATGTCCGCCTGACGATGCGGAGGCAAACGGATCCGTCCTGGCACACAATGTAAATCAGTGGGGACAGATCCGTTTTCACTGACACAATCTGGCACAATAGAAAACGGATCCGTCCCCCATTGACTTTCAATGGTGTTCAAGACGGATCTGTTTTGGCTATGTTAAAGATAATACAAAGGGATCCGTTCTGAACGGATGCATGCGGTTGTATTATCTGAACGGAAGCGTTTATGCAGATCCATGACGGATCTGCACCAAACGCGAGTGTGAAAGTAGCCTTAAGGAATTGTATATTATACTATTCTCTTATAGAGGTTTTTTTTAATCCAAATTTCTCTTTTAAGCTATACCTTCAGTGAAATCATAAAGCGTCAGAGCGCTCTTAGATCCTCATGGGCCGTACCTTTGTGAAGCCTTTACCCTCAACACTAAAGGGGAGATTTATCATTTTATGCCATTCTATGATATCCCCTGCACAGGCCTAGTCATAAATTAGGCAGATCCTCTGGCAGTTTGTGCACCTAAACAGAAATCTACGACAGCTCGAGCTGCCATAGATTTCTGTCTTCATTTACACCAGAAAACTGGCATTAATTAATCGAATCCTAACATGGCAATTTTATATTTGTGCATTTTCTCTTTTTAATCCCTGTGTTCCTGGAACCATAACGTTTTACATTTTCCGTTCATATAGCCATATGAAGGCTTGTTTTTTTTCCACACAAATGTACTTTCTAATTCCACTATTTACCATTGCATATGATTTAGTGGGGAGCTGTTCCCTTCATTCTCTGGGTCAGTATGATCATGGAGATGCCATATTTGTATAGTTTGTCTTGTGTAAAATATAAAATTGTATATTATAATTGTATAATGTAATTATAATATTGTATAAAAACTTTATGTTTATGAAGCTGTGTGAGGGCTCATGTTTTGCAGCACGATCTGTAGATTGTACTTAATTTGGTGTGCCTTTTTTGGGAGGTGAAGTGATGCAAAAATGGCGAATTGGCCATATTGATTTTTTTTTCTGTTTTACGCCATTCACTTTATGTGATAAATCTTTTTTAGATGTCAATAATACATTACACATTTTTAGATGCTGAGATGCCTATAATAGTTTTTTTGTTCATTCATTTTTATTTTTATTTTTTAATTTATTTTATATTTTTAAAAACTTTTTCACTTTTTCTACTTTTTTAGGCCCCCAAATGGACCCCAACATGCAATCATTAGACTGCAATTCGTATAAAGTAATGGAATTTTATCCATTACAATATACAAAGATCGGAACGTCCCAATACAATGCTGCCACCTGCAGGACTGAATTGGAATATACCAGTAATAAACCTAGAAACCTAGTACAAACTCTGGTTTATTACTGCAATGGAACATCTTACCCGATCTCAGCCCGGCAAGCATGCACTTCTGGGTTTTAGGCCTTTCAGATCCTGTGGTCACATTTTACCCTGGCATATGAGGGGCTAAATGTCCACAACTGGCATTGTGAAACAGCAGGCACCTGGTAGCTATGGCCCTCACTCCCCTCTGAAGCAGGCACCATGTTTAAAGACCCGACATCTGCTATACATGTACGGAAGATGTCAGGAAGGGGTTAAGATACATTTTCTGGGGCCGTTGTTCTGCCCCCCCCCCCCCCCCCATACACATCCACAGGTGCCATAGTGCACCATAAAGTGCATCATAGTAACTCCACTTATGACATTTGTCACCTGTGGTGTTAAAAAAGTTGCAAACATAGGGTTTGTAACTTCTTATGCCAGAAAAATTGGCATGGGGGAATGATAAATTCCCCCCTAAGACATTTGTGCTTCAGACCTTTAGTTATTATTCTCTGACATGTGACATGTAATAGTCGAGCTACGGCCACTCTGTCTACAAACCTGCTAGTTTATGTTACATTTGCTACTTTTCTTTTCTCACACTGCAGATAGTGAAAGAGTTTTCTTCTATAATAGTTGCTGATGCTGCTATGATCACAGAACCCACATAATTAGTTAGAAGCACATGGATAAGTTAAAACCCATGTTTGAATAAGGTATCCAAATTATTTTCTCTCTCTTAATAGGGTTGAGTTTAAAAGCTGCAGTCATTTAAATCTCCACCTACTCTACCTCTTATTAAAAATTAATGGAGTGTGTTGCCTAAATATAAATTAAGCTAAGAAACAGCACACAACACTCATTGTTTAATTCTAGATTAAACAAGATTAGAACTTGAATTTACGTTGAGAGTCATATCTGAAGAGGTTTTTAAGTGGATCACAGGAAGTATGTGTAAGCAATCTCACAAAAGAGTGGGATAGTATGTATTTTACTCTTCTGGGCTCTTTATATTTACCATAGTTTGTATTTCTACCTACAATTCACTTTGCTCAAGCTCATGCTGTCTAAAGGAGAGGACAGTATTGCCCTCATTAACATGTTTGACTAAATCTTCCATTAATTGCAAATAGTATATTGATGAGGTGAAAGTTTGACCATGCTACTCCTCTTATCTCCACCAGTCAGGGGAGTTGCTAGGGTCTCAAAAGATCCGGGGCCCAAGCCCCAAAGAATATGGCCCAATTCTCTAAGTCGACCCTCCCCCTGCACACCACATTTTAATGTATTTGCTAGACAGCAGCACATACAGTCCCATATAAATAACATCATTCCCTCCCTCAGCCTCTTCCAACATTCAGTCCCATGTAAATAATTTCACTCCCTCGCACAGCCGCCAACATAGAGTCTCATGTAAATAATATCACCCCTTCCAACAGCCGGCTTCAACACACAGTCCCATGTAAATAACATCACCCCCTCCCCAGCCACCTCCACCATGCAGTCCCATATAAATAACATCACCCCCTCAACATTCAGTCCCATAAAAATAACATCACTCCACCCCACTCCAACATACAGTGATGGTGACATCATCAGATCCTCAACCACTGCCTTCAACACTGATCACATGGACTTTGATGTCATCACAGGTCTTTTAGCTCTTCCAGTGCATTAGATTCAATTGTATTTCCATTCTGAGGACAGCAATACAGTTGTATCTATCTGCCAGGCAGTACATTCAAGGCCTGGAACAAAACATCAGGGGCCTAGCCTAGCAGCGTATGTTTGTTCTCTTTAAACGTAGTACAGTATTTCAGTTCAAACCATTGACATATGATGGCCTGAAAAATCATTGCTGAAGATCTGATAGACATTTCCATCAACACAATCATTCAGTTTATTTCCAAGCTGGCAAGGAGCATCTTGTTTCTAGTTTACACATACAAAATGTGCTACTGATAGCAATGCTTTTTATGATCATTAATCTTTCACTTCACTTACACTCTGTCATGCTCATTACAATCATTCATAGCACAATAAAAGTCTAACTAGATGTCTCCACATGAAAACTGTCATAGCTTCTTCTATCAGATGATCAGTTCATGAAGATGGCAAGCCTTCATATTGAATGCTAATAACCTTATCCTAGAAGGTCCTACAGATTGCATGATCCTTAAGGCTACTTTCACACTGGCGTTTTGGTCTCCGTTTGTGAGATCCGTTCAGGGAACTCACAAGCGATCCAAAACGGATCAGTTTTGCCCTTAATGCATTCTGAATGGATAAGTATCCACTCAGAATGCATCAGTTTGGCTCAGTTTGGCTCCGTTCCACCTCCATTCCACTTTGGTGTCCGTCTGACGAAACTGAGCCAAACGGATCCTTCCTGACACACAATGTAAGTCAATGGGAACGGATCCATTTTCACTGACACAATATGGCACAATAGAAAATGGATCCATCCCCCATTGACTTTCAATGGTGTTCAAGACGGATCCATTATGGCTATGTTAAAGATAATACAAACGGATCCGTTCTGAATGGATGTAGACGTTTGTATTATTTGAACGGATCCGTCTGTGCTGATCCATGACGGATCCGCACCAAACGCAAGTGTGAAAGTAGCCTTAACTACATCACATTTTCATTGATCTCATTCTATGAAAACACAACAATGTACAATGAGGGACATTGCTTAGGTTGGGGGTCTCTTAATTCAGTTTATAAAAAATATACTCTCATCAATAAACAATACTTCTTTATATTAAGAGCTGGTGCAGCGTGACTATCATAATTGTTATTTTCTTATAAAAAAAAAGTTATGAGTAGTAAATGACAAGCAGTATGTTCATTTATTTTTAATTTTAACATTCTAATGAAATTGAGTGGAAAAATTGTCAAAGACAGAGGAAGTCATTTGATTGTGCATGGCACAAATGCCCAAATTTTGTTGAAGCCAGAAATTCCTTTCTCCATTCTCTCCTAAATATGACCTTATTTTATGTTGTGACTGAGCCTTTATTTTTAGAGTTATAATAGACCTTCAAATTATAAAAGGAAAAAGGATGAGCAGTATCTGTTGATATAGCAATCTTTGGAGGACCTTTTAACTTAATGAATCATTGTCCCAGATCTCTCGGAAACAGCAGCAATTATTCATGTTCACTCCTTTTGCCACTGGAAGTGAAAACAATACAGGACAATAAATTGGAGTCTAGAGAAACTTTAAATGAATGGCGTATCCCATAAAATGGAGCAACATAATCATCTCTGGTTAATGGCAGTGATCTTCAAGCTATGATTAAATAGCAATGTTGATGCAATATTTAATAGCAAAAATGCCTATGGTGATCCACCTGCTACGTAAGAGGTTGTCTCATATACTCTGCATATGTAATTATTCTTCTTTCAAGATATATAAGCTTTCATTTGGATATTTCTTAATGAGTGGCTCCATGTGAAGCAATTAACTGTATTGCCCGCTGTTAAATGGCCCGATCTCAGGCACAGTGGTGAAGTGTGAGGGGGCCAGAGGGAAGGTTTCCCCAGGAGCTAAATTGCAAGTGAGTACTGGAGTTGATGGTGAGGCACAGGAGCTGATGGCACCAATCCCTACAGATCAGCGTGAAGTCTATGAGGCAGTGGAATGATATAGGCAGTTGTGATGACATCATTACACTTCCTAAGACCCATTTCAGAAGGTCACAATAATATAATTACCACTGCTGGTGCCGGGCTGCAGGCAACCAGGGCCATTGCAGATAGCAGGACTGAGATGAGTATTTTGAAGGGAAGTGTTTGTTAGAAACATAGAAACATAGAATGTGTCGGCAGATAAGAACCATTTAGCCCATCCAGTCTGCCCAATATACTAAATACTATGGATAGCCCCTGGCCCTATCTTATATGAAGGATGGCCTTATGCCTATCCCATGCATGCTTAAACTCCATCACTGTATTTGCAGCTACCACTTCTGCAGGAAGGCTTTTCCATGCATCCACTACTCTCTCAGTAAAGTAATACTTCCTGATATAACTTTTAAACCTTTGCCCCTCTAATTTAAAACTATGTCCTCTTGTAGCAGTTTTTCTTCTTTTAAATATTCTCTCCTCTTTTACCTTGTTGATTCCCTTTATGTATTTAAAAGTTTCTATCATATCCCCTCTGTCTCGTCTTTCTTCCAAGCTATACATGTTAAGGTCCTTTAATCTTTCCTGGTAAGTTTTATCCTGCAATCCATGTACCAGTTTAGTAGCTCTTCTCTGAACTCTCTCCAAAGTATCAATATCCTTCTGGAGATATGGTCTCCAGTACTGAGCACAATACTCCAAATGAGGTCTGACTAGTGCTCTGTAGAGCGGCATGAGCACCTCCCTCTTTCTACTGGTAATGTCTCTCCCTATACACCCAAGCATTCTGCTAGCATTTCCTGCTGCTCTATGACATTGTCTGCCTACCTTTAAGTCTTCTGAAATAATGACCCCTAAATCCCTTTCCTCAGATACTGAGGTTAGGACTGTATCACTGATTTTATATTCTGCTCTTGGGTTTTTACGTCCCAGGTGCATTATCTTGCACTTATCAACATTAAATTTTAGTTGCCAGATTTTTGACCATTCCTCTAGTTTTCCTAAATCCTTTCCCATTTGTTGTATTCCTCCAGGAACATCATCCCTGTTACAAATCTTTGTGTCATCAGCAAAAAGACACACCTTACCATCGAGGCCTTCTGCAATTTCGCTGATAAAGATATTAAACAATATGGGTCCCAGAACAGATCCCTGAGGTACCCCACTGGTAACAAGACCTTGGTCTGAATATACTCCATTGACTACAACCCTCTGTTGCCTGTCCCTCAGCCACTGCCTAATCCATTCAACAATATGGGAGTCCAAGCCCAAAGACTGCACTTTATTGATAAGCCTTCTATGTGGGACAGTATCAAAAGCCTTACTAAAGTCTAGATAAGCGATGTCTACTGCACCTCCTCCATCTATTATTTTAGTCACCCAATCAAAAAAATCAATAAGATTAGTTTGACATGATCTCCCTATTGACATGATCGCACTATTATATATGCTAAGGGCACTACAGGGGGCATTATATATACTGAGATCCATATGGGTGCATTATATATACTGAGAGCACTACAGAGGCCTTATATACTGAGAGCACTATGGGGGCATTATCTATATTGAGGGCACTATGCTGGGCACTATATATACTGAGGGCACTATGGGGTCATTATATAAACTGAGGACACAATGGGCAACATTATATATACTGAAATATACTGAGGGCACTACAGGGGCTATTATATCTATATATCTATAAAACTGGTGGTACAGAAGGGGATATTATAATTACTGGGGCATTATAAATAGTGGCAGAACTACAGGGATCATTATAACAACTGGAGCAATGACCACTGTGGCACTACAGGGAGACACTATAACTACTGGGGAACTAAAGAGGTGCATTATAACTACTGGGGCCTAAATTGAAATTGCTACTGAGAAGAACTGAGCTCTAAATTTGAAAGGCTACTGAGTGGGTCATAAAAGGAGGTATGATTACTAAATAGATGTGTTCTGTGTGTCCAATTGTGCAGAGATAAAATGTGGTCAGGAGATATCATCATAAGTAATCTGTACAGGATTGAGAAAAAAAGGAAAGATAATGTCTCCAGTCAGAGGAGACATCACCTGAAAGTCACTGGAGTAGTATTATTTGGCCTTTATATAGTGTTATTATTGGTAATGTTAGTCATGGTATACTGTGGGGCATGGTTACATAAAAAGGGTTGTATCTATAGGCTAGGGGGCACAATACTTGGCTTGCCCCAGATGCTGGCAACCCATGCTACATCAAAGCTGGAGCATAATATGAACTGGTCGGGCCATTATAACTATTCAATCAGAAAGTTCAAGGTTGACAAACAAGCTTTACTGTTACAGCATGTCCTTTATTCCTAGACATTACATCTACAGCATATCTCCTGTTTACATGGTGGAATACGCCACCCATGAACATAAAATGATCCAATCAGTCAACAAACAAGTCTTTGCTCATTTGTTGACTAAGCGTTTGCCCAAGTAAATTGGCCCCTAGCTATGTGATACAAAAACTAAACAAAAAATGTTTTACAACTCCCTGCAATCCTGCATGCTATTGCAAATATTTTCATGTAGCTGAATTGTGGGATTGTGATTATATTGTATTGAAATCTCCAAAGTTTCCATTAGAGATGAGCAAATTTAAAAAAATTTGATTTGCTGATTCGCCGAATATATTTGGAAAAATTAGGTTTGATCCGAATTTATTCACGGTAACTTACATAAAAAACGGCAGGACCCATGATGACATAATTCAGTCCATACAGCAAAAGGAGGTCTACAATCACCCATACATTTTCCCCCCAAAAAACATGTTTGAAATTAAAAAGTTCACTAATGAAAGAATAATGGAATTCGGTTCATACAGAACAAAGTCTATAATCACCCATCAATTTTCCCCAAAAAAGTCTGCTAAACATAAACAATTTCACCACTACATAATTCGCTCTATACCACAAAAAAGGCTTCACCACATATAACTGCACCACTGAACGGCAAATAGACCCTAACTTCTTTCCACTTTTACACTACACAAGCCTTTTCAACATATAAGTGCAATGCTGAACGGCGAATATATTTTTATTTTGCCACTAATACATGGCAAACAAGAGCTGTAGAATATATCACTGCAGCGCTGAACGGCAATTATGCCCTAATTTTTTTCTACTTTTACACAGCACAAATGGCTTTTCAACAGATAAGTGCAACGCTGGATGGCGAATATATTTTTATTTCACCATTAATACACGGCAAACT
Organism: Bufo bufo; assembly: GCF_905171765.1. Taxonomy (NCBI): domain Eukaryota; kingdom Metazoa; phylum Chordata; class Amphibia; order Anura; family Bufonidae; genus Bufo; species Bufo bufo. Next base: position 241,706,588 of record NC_053394.1, on the reverse strand, counting down.
GGGCTGTAGAATATATCACTGCACAACTCAAGGGCCAATAAGACGTACTGTAGAAATATTTCCTTGTAATAAACCCTGTTAATGGCTGTATCAAACAGCACTTGCACCCCAATAACAAGAACGGTTTGCTGGAATGACAAAGCTGTATAATAGCAATTTGGATCCCTAGTCAGTGCAGCAAGGGGTAACAGGATTGTTACTATTACCCAATGTGTAACCTCCCATACTGAACTCTGTTCTACACAAATGCTGTGGAACGATTCCTCCCTATCCTTTCCCCGCAATTATAAATAAATTTTTTTACCACAATCAAGTCTTTCCTAGCAGTGTCCCTAGCATCTGAAGATGTCTCTCCCTGCACTAAGTATACTGGTAAATGGCAGAATCTAAGATGGTTGCCGCTATTTATAGGGCTGGGACATCACAGGGCTGGCTGGCTGCTGATTGGCTGCATGCATGGCATTATGGGTGATCCCGCCTTCCCAGAGTTGCTTTCTCAATGTCCTTACATGTGCAGCAGCCATTTTAGGAAAAAATGTGATTTGTTACCATGAAGCACAAGAGAATTTGCCTTCGGTGGAAGATTTTTCCTGAAATTCGGAATGAATTTCACTTCATAAGCTTTGATTCGCTCATCTCTAGTTCCCATGTTGTTTGGTCAATATAAATATGTATCTTATTTTGGGGAGAAGTGCAGAAAAAAAACTATTGCAGCCCATTTTTTTTATATAATGTGCCATTATCAAAATTATGTATCTAACTGTATCTTTTTTTATTTGAGTGTTTTTCTGTTTACTGAGTTTTCATCGTTATTATATATTTGAAGTCATTTTATAACAAAAGAGAATTTTTATTTACACTATTTACTTTTCAGATATAATATACGGGCTTATAGCAATATACCTTTCTATTGTGTACTAATAGTAAATGGGCTGTTCTTAGAAAATGTATTGATATACATGAAAAACAGGAATTCAGTCAGACAGATCCTCCTTTATTTGACCCAAGGCTACCTAGCCATATACCATATAAGTTCTAGTCTTATAATAAGACATGATCAAAGGGGAACGCCAACCATAACACTTCTCTTTATTTCTCACTCAGCATCAATAATGGTATACAATGGATCTCTGATGTCTGCAGTCAGATATGTATTATGGCTATTGTCCTGCTCTTCTATGGGAGGACAAACATGATAACTATGTCAAGAATTTTTGACCTTGGACGGACTCTTGTGTTCAAGTAGAATAAATATATTCTATTCTCATCTTAAATCTTTACTATCACAAAATATGATTAATACAGCTATAAGAATGCTATGGTTTGTTTTTTGCCCATCCTCTCTCTTCTTCTCAAGCAAACATCAGTGGCTTCTAGAGGCACTTGATCAAAGAAATGATAAGGTTTGGTCTGATAAAGGCATTATTATCTACCAAACCATTAACATAGTAACATATTAAGAGCATGTCTGTAGTAACAGCAACAGTATATATTTATAACAAGTTATGGGTGTTTCTACACCTTAAAGGGGTTGTCCGGGTTCAGAGCTAAACCCGGACATACCCTTATTTTCACCCCGGCAGCCCCCCTGAGCCTAGCCTCGGAGCATCTCATGCTCCGATGCGCTCCCGTGCCCTGTGCTAAATCGCGCAGGGCACGGGCTCTTTTGTTTACAATAGCACACTGCCGGGCTGTAACTTCCGCCCGGCAGTGTGTTCGGTGACGCTTGCAGCGTTCGGGTGTCCGCCTGGCCGTGCGGAGGCAAGCGGATCCGTCCAGACTTACAATGTAAGTCAATGGGGACGGATCCGTTTGAAGTTGACACAATATGGCTCAATTTTCAAACTGATCCGTCCCCCATTGACTTTCAATGTAAAGTCTGGACGGATCCGTCTGAACAACTTTCACACTTAGAATTTTTTCTAAACTATAATGCAGACGGATCTGTTCTGAACGGATCCAAACGTCTGCATTATAGGAGCGGATCCGTCTGTGCAGACACCAGACGGACCCGCTCTGAACGCAAGTGTGAAAGTAGCCTTAGTGCAATTTTTTTTGTGTGTGCAATACACCAGCTTTGCACCCCTGACACACAAAGCTAATAAAAAAATCTGGCTATTAATTCTGTGGGTGACCTACAGCGTTTTTTTGTGGGTGCAATACACCATCTTTGCACCCCTGACACAGAAAGCTAATCATAAATCTGGCTGTTAATTCTGTGGGTGACCTACAGCGATTTTTTTTGTGTGGATGCAATGCAACATTGTACTTTGTACCCCTGACACACAAATATAATAGTTAATCCGTCTGTTAATTAGGTGCGCGTCATATACCCATTTATTGCGTGAAGTACACCTGCAATGTATACGTGACAGGGAAATTGATATAGTTAATCCGTCTGTTAGTTAGGTGCACGTCATATACCCATTTATTGCGTGAAGTACACCTGCACTGCATACTTGACAGGGAAAATTATATAGTTAATCCGTCTGTTAGTTAGGTGGACATCATATACCCATTTATTGTGTGAAGTACAGGGAAAATAATATAGTTAATCCGTCAGTTAGTTAGGTACACATCATATACCCATTTTTGGTGTGAGGTAAACCTGCACTGCATACGTGACAGGGAAATTGATAAAGTTAATCCGTCTGTTAGTTAGGTGCACATCATATACCCATTTATTGCGTGAAGTACACCTGCACTGCATAATAGTGTTGATCGAGCATGCTCGACCGAACACCAGCTCGAGTATTTCGGTGCTCGGCACATGGCAGTATTCGGTCAAATACCGCATGTGCTAGAGCGCAATGCTCGAGTCTCCTCCCCGCATGTTTGTTGGTTGCTACGCAGCCAATAAACATGCAGGTAAGAACTGCCCTTCACTGTAATGCCGTAGCCATGTTAGATACTGCCATTTCAGTGATTGGCTGGCCGTAACGTATATATAGCTATATAGCACCCGATGACACGTGTTTGGCTCAGCTTTAGTCGGGGAGAGCTGTGCTGAAGAAGGGAAAGATAGTGTAGGGACTATTGTGTGTAGCAGCAGCAATATATATTTTTAGTGCAACCTGCGCTAAATTGCAAAAGCTTTACAGATCCAAAAGTCATTTTAAGGACTATTGTGTGTGCCAGCAATATCTATTTTTAGCGCATCCTAAAGTTGTTTCAGGTATTGAACTTTGATACCCTATCGAGTTTTATGCAAGTATCGATTTGGTATCAGGATGTTCATTTTTTCGATACTAGACTCTCCTCTTATGGAGCTTGGCGAGCGCGCATACAGTGATATGATGCGGCTGCGCTGAGCCCAATGAAGTCAGCGGGAGTGTTGATCACGAATATTTGAATTGCAAATTTTAATCGCGAATATCGGCACTTCGAGAATTCGCGAATATTTTGAATATCGCAAAATATATTTGTAATCGCGAATATTAGATTTTTTTAAAATACCAGTTTTATGCAAATATTTTAGGCTAATTTTATGCAAATTTTAGTAATCAAGAAAATAATGCCTGGAGATCATGAATTCGTGAATTCTCAAATATATGGCAAATATTCGCCCAAATATTCACGAAATATCGCAAATTCGAAGTCATCACTAGTCAGCGGGCTCTGAAGCTGACCACACCACTGCCACCAATGAAAGTGCCGCTATTAATTAAAGCAGGAGGCGGGACGGGGGAGGGAGTACACTGCTATGCCATCTGAGCTAGTGAGCTTGGCGAACTGCAGCAGCGGCAGCAGCCTCCTCCTCCTGACTGTCCTCCATAGAATCAAGCAGTCAGCATAGCAAGTGCCTGGCCACTGTGCCACCAATGATAATTAACCTTTAATACAAATACAGGAGGCAGGCATCTCCTGTATTTATATTAAAGGTTAATTATCATTGGTGGAGCAGTGCGCCCTCCCCCCCACCCCAGTATTAAAGTCATTGGTGGTGCAGTGCACCCCCCCAAACCCCCCCAGTATTAAAATAATTGGTGGTGCAGTGTGCCCTCCCCTCCTTATTGGTGGTACAGTGGAATTTTTGATCGGAGCCCCAGCAGTGTAATCCTAATGCATGCAGCTTTTTTGGTGTTCTATTTTTTTTGCTTGGTAACGAATGGTATCAAGTATCCCAATACTTTTTTATGGTATCGAAACCGAATCAAAGTTTTGGTCTCGAAACAACCCTAGCGCATCATGCTCTAAATAGCGTGCAATAGTTAGGCCGCTGCAGATAGCGACATTATCTGCACTACATCTCCTGTGTAACGTGTGCGCATCCCAAAAATATCTGTGACATCCAGTGTACTTTTTCTGTAGATGGTGCCCGCTGTGGACAGTGACAATACCTGGGGTACATCTCTTGTTTAACGTTTCCACATCCCAAATAACTGTGACATTCCCTGTAATTTTTTATTAGCTGCTGGTGACATCAGCGACATTATCTGCAGTATTTCTCCTATGAAATTTTTCCACATCCAAAATACCTGTAACATTCCATGTAATTTTTTATTAGCCGCTTTTGACATCAGCGGCATTATCTGCGGTATATCTCCTCTGTAACGTTTCCACATCCCAAATACCTGTGACATGCCATGTAAGTTTTTATAAGCTGCTGGTGACATCAGCGACATTATCTGCGGAATTTTTCCTGTGTAACGTTTCCATATTCTAAATACATGTGACATTCCCTGTATTTTTGTATTAGCCGCTGGTGACATCAGCGACATTATCTGAAGTATTTCTCCTGTGTAACGTTTCCACATTCCAAATACCTGTGACATTCCCTGTAATTTTATATTAGCCGCTGCTCACATCAGCGACATTATCTGTGGTATTTCTCCTGTGTAATGTTTCCACATACCAAATTCCTGTGACATTACCTGTAATTTTTTATTAGCCGCTGGGGACATCAGCGACATTATCTGCAGTATTTCTCCTCTGTAACATTTCCACATCCCAAATACCTGTGACATACCCTGTAATTTTTTTGGCTGGCTCGAAACATGTCGGTCTGACCTCTTTCACTGCATCGTGTGTACGTTTGGAATATTTAAAAAAGAACATGCAAGATTTTATCTCCTTCGTGCTGGAAATCTGTTTATTTGAATGAAGTTTACGCTGAGCTGACCTGGCTTTTCCGTCGCACGACTGAACTGTTGAGCTGGATTTTTATTCATAAATGTTCTAAACCTGAGCACCACCTGCATGACCAGGCATCTAAATGCAAAGCATGAACCACAAAAGATCTCAAGCTCCTCCTTGTCCCTCTTCTGCTGTAGTCTTGGTCTCTTCCTCCCCCTCTGGAGTGACAGTGCAAACAGAGGATGTGGCAGCAATGCCACCACATCTGTCACCATCACCAAGCATCTCCACAATGTCCCATGGAACCGTTCAGCTCTCCATCTCCCAAACACTGGAGAGAAAGAGGAAGTACCCCCCTACCAACTCGTGATCCCTGGCCCTGAATGCCAACATTTCAAAATTCCTGGCCTTTAAAATGCTGTCATTCCGTCTGGTGGAGACGGAGACTTTAAAAAAAAATAAGGTGGTGGCTGTCCCACAGTACGTGGTTGCCAGCCACCATTACTTTTCCAGGTGAACCATCCCCGCCCTGCACAACCAAGTGGTGGACAAAATTAGGTGTGCACTGTGCAATGCCATCTGTGGCAAGGTCCACATAACCACCGATACGTGGACCAGTAAGCACGGGCAGGGACGTTATATCTCCCTAACTGCACACTAGGTAAATTTAGTGGCGGCTTGGCCTGAGACTGATAGCGGTTTGGCGCTGGTCCTGCTGCCAACGAGGAGTGCAGGACGTTTATCTTTGCCTCCTGTTGCTTCCCACTCCAACTCCACTTCCTCCTCTATCGCCTCCTCATCTGGTCAGCATAACACCTTTACCACCAACTTAGGCACACCGAGGGGGATACAACAGAAGCTGTTTTGAAACCCATCTGTGCAGGCTTTCGGTGTTCTCACCCTGCTGCTGCTCACCTGTCTGCGCTGGAGAATAACTTTGGCCTTCCTGCTCACCGCCTCATATGCGATGTACCCACAAGGTGGAACTCCACATTGCACATGCTGGAGAGACTGTGTGAGCAGCAGCAGGTGATAGTGGAGCTTCAGCTGCAGCACGCACGGCTGAGTCGCTCTGCGGAACAGCACCACTTCACCACCAACGAGTGGGCATCCATGTGGGACATGTGTGCCATGTTGCGCTGATTCGAGTACCCCACCAACATGGCTAGTGCTGATGATGCAGTCCTCATCGTTACTATCCCACTAATATGTCTCCTTGAAAAAACGCTTCAGGTGATGATTGAAGAGGATGTGGCACAGGAGGAAGAGGAGGAGGAAGAGGGATAATGTCCATGGTTATTAAGCCAGTCATCCACAAGTGGCTCGGAGGGTGGGTTCCTTCACCAACAGAGGCCAGGTACACAATTTTCCAGCCATGGCACAGTTCTGGAGGATGATGAGGAGGAGGATGATGATGAGGAGGAACCGTGTTCACAGTAGGGTGGCACCTAAAGCAGCTCATGGGCATCACTGGAGCATGGCTGGGGGGATACAGAGGACACAGATGATACACCTCCTACAGAGGACAGCTTGTCATTGAATCTGGGCGACTACATGCTGCAGTGCCTGCTTAACGACCGCCGAGTTTCCCACATTCTAAACAGTGCTGATTACTGGGTGGCCACCTTGCTGGGTCCCCGATACAAGGACAACGTGCCATCCTTAATTATGTCACTGGAGCGTGATCAGAAGATGCGCAAGTACAAGCGCACACTGGTAGACACGCTGCTGATAGCATTCACACCTGACAGCGAGGGCTCAGTGGAAGCACAAGGGGAAGGCAGAGGAGGAGGAAGAAGTCTCCAACGCAGCTGTGGCACCGCCAGCACTTCAGAAGAGAGTGTTATCATGGCCAAAATTTGGAAAAGCTTTGTCAGCACGCCACAACAACCAGCACCACCAGCTGATATGGAACATCTTAGCAGGAGGCAGCATTTCACCAACATGGTGGAACAGTACTTATGCACACACCTACACATACTGACTGATGGGTCTGCCCCATTCAACTTCTGGGTCTCCAAATTGGGCACATGGCCCGAGCTTGCCCTTTACGCCTTGGAGGTGCTGGCCTGCCCTGAGGCCAGTGTATTGTCCAAACGTGTGATCAGCATGGCAAGGGGGGGTGATCACAGACAAGCACAGCCGCCTGTCCACAGCCAATGTGGACAAGCTCACGTTCATTAAAATGAACCAGGCATGGATCCCACGGGACGTGTCCGTACCTTATGCAGAATAGACAAGTATACCGGCCGCACCCAGCCTTTGTTATACTCCAGCGCACTTTCTCTTTGTTTTCTTTTTTTATATTTCTCAATGTTTTGGGGTCTTTCCAAATTTATAAAAAATATAAAAAAAATTAAAATTTAAAAAATAGTGTTTGCTACCTCCTCCTCCTCCAACCGCCGCTTCCACCTACACCTCCACGTCCACCGCCTCCTCAACCTTGCACTCCACTTTGACCTCCGCCTCCTAGTTCAAGATCATTATTTTTTACTTTTTTTTTTATTCTATGTTATTTTAATTCATTTCCATATCCACATTTCTTTGCAGGGCAATTGTTCTGCTCTTACCGCTATTTTGCTTCCTTTTACAGCCCTCTAGCCCTTTCTATGATTTTTTTTTAGACCCAATTTAGTGCCCCAAAGTTCAAGTTCGTGTCAAGTTCGGGGCCCGAACTCCCAGGTGTTCGCTCAACCCAACCCACAGATCATTGTGAAGTAGTTGGTTTCGCTCCTTGGAATGCAAATCACCAGAGCAAGCCTTGCAAACTTTACAAGACATGTTATGGTACCCAACAGCATCAGGTGCTTGTGGGCAGATTTTCTATTCTATCAGTTCTATCCTTCAAATGCCACTTGCTGCAGAAGACAAGACATACCCTCTGAGAATGGACATGCACCCTGAGCTGCCAGCTTGAAATAAATCTAGCAGAGCAATTGTAGCAATGAATGGAGAGATCTCTGGATCCATATGATGTATAGATGCAGCCAAGTTAAACTTGATTTTTAACATGTTAAAGAATGGTAGGTGACTTTACAGTGGATTGTCATGAGATAACTGATATGACATTGTGATGTGTTATTAAAGTCAATTTAGCTCAGTTGCATCTGTGCAGGGCTAGTTCTGGCTTTACTAGAATATGTATGATTTTCATTTTTACATCACTCATGGGATAACCCCTTTAAAGTTTAAGTGCAGGATTTAAAAAATGACAAATAAAAACACAAAACACAAATAAAACTAAAAGGCAAGTGAAAACTGCACATAAAGTATAGCTTGACTATGATAGTTAGTAAGGTTGCATGACTATAATGTCCAGTGCCCAAATCACTCTCAGTCCACCTTTGCCATGAATCATGAGCAACCTACAGTTATTCTGAACAGATAAGAAATAGCCTGTAGTGTTTCTTTCAAACAATGCTGATGACTATGGATATAGACTAAGAAATTGCTATAATGATTAATAAAGCATTCACAATATGTGAGTCTGGTAGTTTATTGCGTCTATAAGTGGTAAAAGGTTGTTTGTTCTCAACAAATGTTATGACTGCTACTGCATTGCAGAATACCACACAGGGTAATAATGAAAATCAAAGTCGAGATATAAATTATACTAATATAAGCAAAAGACATGTAACACTGATTTACCAATAAAGTTATTCCAAGCATAAGATGTATTAATTTATTCTTGATTTACTAAAGGTCAGGAAGCTAAGCTGTATGTAGGAACAAGCTTATAGATAGCCTTACCTGATCTTACAAGACTGTATTCAAACCTAAAAGAGGTTTTTCAAGGGTGCATTTGGTGATATTGGTAGTACCGTCTCCCATCAGTGGGCTTTCCAGTTGCTCAGACAACCATAAAATAATTTTTGGGATGTTGTAATTGTATCAGTCTAATGCTACAAAAGTTATTTCTATAAGTCAAACTCCATGTGTCCAGGACCTTATAATACTATGCTAGAAATTCATTCAATAATTTCCAGTTCATCCCTATGATAAAACTACTTGTGTTAATACCAGATAAAACCATGTGTCATAAATAGCACATGGTAATTAGCAGTGGTCACAAAAAGAAATGTCAGTGATCAGGGATTTAGCGGAGCAACCACAGCGCCATCCTGAGCACCAAGTCCCTTTTATTTACAGTTTTGTAGGCAAGCATTATGCTCATACATATGCTATTATCTCTGCAATATCCCCATACCTGTCCCTGCCTACAAGTTGAGTAATCACTCATCTCTTTGGCCTAAACTCTGTCCTCTATGTGACCCTGCACAGGAAACATAGGTCCTTTTTATGCTTTTAGAGTCCCAACAGATTTCCCCAGTCTATAATTGTTTCTTCAAGGAACCAAAGTGCAAATCAGATTTATTGTAGATCCACATGGTAAGTCAATAACACAATGTGTGTATGTGTGTATGTGTATGTGTTTATGTGTGCATTCCAACAATGGAATCTTCTCCCTCTCATCAGGTTTCCAGTAATGAGCATTCAGTATGCAAGGGAAACTGATCCTATACTCTTGCTCATTTTAAAATATAGTACATAAAAGGGAAACCACAATTACCTATATAGATTCCTCATAATAGAAGTGACCCAAAAGCAGTTCCCACCCCCTTGAAAAAAACAGCTAGGCTGCAGGAATTTTTACCCTTACTTTGGACCAAAATGTCACTGCACATGAACCCCTCACTAATCAAACATTGTACAGGGAGTGCAGATTTATTAGGCAAGTTGTATTTTTGAGGATTAATTTTATTATTGAACAACAACCATGTTCTCAATGAACCCAAAAAACTCATTAATATCAAAGCTGAATATTTTTGGAAGTAGTTTTTAGTTTGTTTTTAGTTTTAGCTATTTTAGGGGGATATCTGTGTGTGCAGGTGACTATTACTGTGCATAATTATTAGACAACTTAACAAAAAACAAATATATACCCATTTCAATTATTTATTTTTACCAGTGAAACCAATATAACATCTCAACATTCACAAATATACGATTCTGACATTCAAAAACAAATCAGTGACCAATATAGCCACCTTTCTTTGCAAGGACACTCAAAAGCCTGCCATCCATGGATTCTGTCAGTGTTTTGATCTGTTCACCATCAACATTGCGTGCAGCAGCAACCACAGCCTCCCAGACACTGTTCAGAGAGGTGTACTGTTTTCCCTCCTTGTAAATCTCACATTTGATGATGGACCACAGGTTCTCAATGGGGTTCCGATCAGGTGAACAAGGAGGCCATGTCATTAGATTTTCTTCTTTTATACCCTTTCTTGCCAGCCACGCTATGGAGTACTTGGACGCGTGTGATGGAGCATTGTCCTGCATGAAAATCATCTTTTTCTTGAAGGATGCAGACTTCTTCCTGTACCACTGCTTGAAGAAGGTGTCTTCCAGAAACTGGCAGTAGGACTGGGAGTTGAGCTTGACTCCATCCTCAACCCGAAAAGGCCCCACAAGCTCATGATACCAGCCCAAACCAGTACTCCACCTTCACCTTGCTGGCGTCTGAGTCGGACTGGAGCTCTCTGCCCTTTACCAATCCAGCCACGGGCCCATCCATCTGGCCCATCAAGACTCACTCTCATTTCATCAGTCCATAAAACCTTAGAAAAATCAGTCTTGAGATATTTCTTGGCCCAGTCTTGACGTTTCAGCTTGTGTGTCTTGTTCAGTGGTGGTCGTATTTCAGCCTTTCTTACTTTGGCCATGTCTCTGAGTATTGCACACCTTGTGCTTTTGGGCACTCCAGTGATGTTGCAGCTCTGAAATATGGCCAAACTGGTGGCAAGTGGCATCTTGGCAGCTGCACGCTTGACTTTTCTCAGTTCATGGGCAGTTATTTTGCGCCTTGGTTTTTCCACACGCTTCTTGCGACCCTGTTGACTATTTTGAATGAAACGCTTGATTGTTCGATGATCACGCTTCAGAAGCTTTGCAATTTTAAGAGTGCTGCATCCCTCTGCAAGATATCTCACTATTTTTGACTTTTCTGAGCCTGTCAAGTCCATCTTTTGACCCATTTTGCCAAAGGAAAGGAAGTTGCCTAATAATTATGCACACCTAATATAGGGTGTTGATGTCATTAGACCACACCCCTTCTCATTACAGAGATGCACATCACCTAATATGCTTAATTGGTAGTAGGCTTTCGAGCCTATACAGCTTGGAGTAAGACAACATGCATAAAGAGGATGATGTGGTCAAAATACTCATTTGCCTAATAATTCTGCACTCCCTGTATAAATCATGTACATCATACAGAGATTGCCAGGATAACCACAATAGTTGCTAGATCTGCAGTGTATAGCAATATTCAGAGCGTAACCAAATATGGGGAGGTATACAAAACACATCATTTTAGGATTTCCTAAAATTAGTCTAGGAAGCATAAATGTGGCTAGTCAATAACTCACCATCCCTATTTCTGTATTACTGGCTCCTCAAAATAGAGTTAGACCAAGTAATTGTGAGACAGATATTGTTTGATTATTATTAGAGATGAGCGAATTAGTAAAAAATTTGATTTGGCTGCTTTACCGAATTACTTCACAAAGCGCATTTCTTTGTAAGTAGTGGGTACAATGACAGGGAGCACCGATTGCGCAGCTCCCATCATTGTTCATATTTGATTGCGGCATCTGATATAAATAACTAATTTAACTAATTTTTTTTTTTAAATCATACTTAGGGTACTTTCACACTAGCGTTATTCTTTTCCGGTATTGAAATTCGAAAAAGGGTCTCAATACCAGAAAAAAAAGTCAGCCGGCGTGATGACGTCATACGTCACTAAGCCAGCCAGTGTGATGACGTAATCCCACGCCGCACAGAATTATGGCCAAGATCTTCAAGCAAGATGGCGGCTGGCCCGTCGCGAGCAAATGGAGGCGGTAAGCTTGATTTCCTTTTTTTTTATTGTTAATTTTACACTCAGATGCCGCGATCATGTATGAACGCGAGATCTGAGGGGTACAATGACTGGGGCAGCACTATCACAGCTCTCTGTCATTCCACCCGCTACTTACAAAAAAATGTGCTTCGAATTACTTCGTAATGAATCAGCCGAATCAAACTTTTAAGAAATTTGCTCATCTGTAATGTAGTTGCATATCTGATTTATACTTTGGTTCCCTGAAGAACCAGTTTTCGAATAAGAAAATACACAGAGATAAAGTGACCTATGATTTCAGTGTAGCACCACATAGATGAAGTGCATGGTTTTGTGGCTGAGAAGTGGGGTCAACCTTATTGGAGCAGTTACTTCTCTTGTAGGCAGAGCTTGCTAGTTCTCCTACCAACAAAGCTACATACCATATAGGTGAAACTTGAAAAATTTGAATATCGTGCAAAAGTTAATTTATTTCAGTAATGCAACTTAAAAGGAGTTGCATTAATGCAACTTAAAATTAGAATATTGTGAAAAGGTTCAATATTCTAGGTGTAAAGTGTCACACTCTAGTCAGCTAATTAATCCATACCCCCTGAACAAAGGGTACCTGAGATTGTGACTTTGGGGTTTTCATAAGCTGTAAGCCATAATCATCCAAATTATAACAAATAAAGGCTTGAAATATCTTGCTTTGCATGTAATGAGTCTATCTCATATATTAGTTTCACCTTTTAAGTTGCATTACTGAAATTTTTTTATTCAAATTTTTCGAGTTTCACCTGTACTTCGATGATTATAGGTGTGTTCTGTCTTCATACACGTTCACACAGTGTGCAGTCTGACATTCAGTATAAACCATTCCTGCCTTCCAAATAAGAGGACTGTTTTCTGTAGTCTAATTTGTTTATTTCAGAATTGTGAATTTCTAATTCAGAATTGTGAATAGGTAAAACAGATATACTTGCGCAAAGATGGTGGAGTTTAAAAAGAAGAACTGCATGGGACAGCTCTGCTGATGTCCTGTAATCTGTATGTAGACTGAAGACTGGGGCTTCTCCTTCCCAGAATTCTTTGCACTACCCACAATGCCTAGTCCTCCCACAAAGCAATAATCTTTATTAACATGAAAACAAGTTGCAATACATTTTTACCACCGCTAGATGGTGCTGTTACCTAACTAATAACTACAGGAATACAGAAATTGCAGCAGAATGAATTTGAAATGAAATAGACATGAACTGAAATGAATCTCTCTCTGCTGGAGCCAAAACAGTAGGTGGGGGTTAATGTTACATTTCCATCCATAAAATAGTGCCTTTGTTTGAAAATGTATGCTGTTCTATCTAGTTTATAACATTTTATGCAGCTCCTTCACAGTTATATATGTAATTCCCTTACTGGGCGGTGGCTGCCTCTACAGTTTCTCTAACAGACCTACTTGTGCAGTAATACTGTATACAGTATAGGTGAATGTGAGGTATTTTTATATAACTAGTTAGATTTGCCTATTAAATCTGGTTGACATCCCTGATATAAGTTATAAACTACCTGCTATTAATGTAAATACTGTACATGAATGAATAAATTAATATATTGCTACAAGATTCAATTAAATCACAAAGATTTGAAGATTTGACTAAAGGAAACTCTCAAAATGAAACATATCTAAGCAAAAGGGATACAGACTAACACATACATATCAAAGACATGTAACCAGTTGACAAGTAACATGAGAATAGAATTAAACAAACACTGTCTGATGTGAATCTCGAGAAAGAAGTTGGCTTAGATCTCGGCTCCGTCCCAGGTGAATCACACATTTTTACTTGTTAGATTTCTGCTTATCAACATTTTCACAAAACAAGACTTTGTTAGTTCAGAAGGCATGGACTTGATGGTAATATAGCTCACAATTCACCCAAGCGACATGTCCCAAAAGCTCCTTAACTTCATTGCTCAACTGTTTCTAATTCCCCAGATTTTTCAATCTGTTGCTTTAATTACAGAGATATAAAATAAGGAGCTATGGTAAACACATACAGCTCAAATTCTCTGCATTTTACAATCAACGACTTGTTCTGTTGGTTTCCTAACCCTAATTAGTACTGATTATGCATTTCCCAATAATAAATGAATATTTTGCTACAATTTTAGATTACATTTTTAATTTAACAGATAGTAAACAATTGGATTAAGTTGCCATCAATGCAGCACTAGACCAAGGAATCTACAATCAAGAAACAGACTTAAAGGGGTTTTCCAGGAGTTTAAAATTGATCGTCTATCCTCAGGTTACCAATATATGATCAGTAGGGATCTGACACCCAGAAACTCTGGGGATCATGTTTGAAGAGGTTGTGGCGCTCTAATGAATGCTGCAGCTTCTTCATAGCTTACTAAGCATAGTGGCTATGCTTGATATTGCAGCCTAGGCCCATTTAATTGAATGGGACTGAACTTTTCCTGGGCCAGTGTGACTAATAAACATGACTCCACTGCACTAGAAGAGGACACAGCACTCATTTCAAACAGATGATTGGCAGGGGTTTGAGGAGTCAGACCCCCACCAACCAGATATTGATGACTTATTCTGAAGATAGGTCATTAATAGTAAACTGTCAGATAACCCAATTAACAAGACTCAAACTGTGGAGTAAAAGAAGTCATTCTGTGAGTTCAACCTTCATCTGTATCAGCAACCTCTGAAACTCCAGCTGTTGGGAAACTACAACTCCCAGCATGCTTCATTCACTAGCCATATATAAGAGTCTGAAAACAGTTAAGCAGGTATGCATACTGGGAGTTGCAGTTTCATAGCAGCTGGAACACCAATGGGTGCCGATCCCTGATCTCTATAGAACATTTTAATTTCATCATAATCTTGGTTCATATGATTGCACATTAGGGATGCATAACATTGAAAGAAATTATTTTGTTACTCTGGTGGAACAACCCTGGACTTAACTATTAATTGAAAATAAAAAAAAATTAAAAAAAAAATCTCAAATGTTTGTATCTGGATCAACATTTTAATATCTTGATTTGTAAGAACTAAACTGGATTTATGAAATAATTGACGTGGGTTACACAGAATTTGGACCAGGACAATTATTGGTGATGAAAGTTTGTTTAAATGTTCATGTAATTGTCCTGTGTAAAGATGCTGCCGATTATTAGTGTTGATCAAGCATGCTCTGCCGAACACCAGTTCGGCTCGAGCATCTCGATGTTTGGCGCATGTGCTCGAGCGCAATGCTCGAGTCCCCTCCCTGCACATTTGTTGGCTGCTATGCAGCCAAAAAACGTGCAGGTAAGTACTGCCCTTCACTGTAATGCCGTAGCCATGTTGGTTACTGGCATTACAGTGATTGGCTGGCCGGAACGCGTTATTGGGTGCTATATAGTACCTGATAACATGTGTTATACTTAGTGTTAGTCAGGGAGAGATTTGCTGAAGAAGGGAAAGATAGTGTAGGGAGTGAATTATATATATTTTTTAAGGACTATTGTTGTGTGTGGCAGCAGCAATATATATTTTTAGCGCAACCTGCGCAAAATTGCTAAGACTTTACTGACCCAAAAGTCCTTTTAAGGACTATTGTTGTGTGTGGCAGCAATATATATTTTGAGCGCAACCTGCACTAAATTGCTAAAACTTTACAGACCAAAAAGTCCTTTTAAGGACTATTGTGTGTGGCAGAAATATGTATTTTTAGCGCATCCTGCGCTAAATAGCGTGCAATAGTTAGGCCGCTGCAGACAGCGAAATGATCTGTGCTACATCTCCTGTGTAACGTGTGCGCATCCCAAAAATATCTGTGACATCCAGTGTACCTTTTCCATAGATGGTGTCCGCCGCGGACAGTGACATTAGCTGCGCTACATCTCCTGTGTAACGTGTGCACATCCAAAAAATATCAGTGACATCCAGTGTATTTTTTCCATAGGTGGTGTTCGCTGAGGACAGTCACATTACCTGGGGTACATCTCCTGTGTAACGTTTCCACATCCCAAATACCTGTGACATTCCCTGTAATTTATTATTAGCCGCTGCTGACATCAGCGATATTATCTGCGGTATTTCTCCTGTGTAAAGTTTCCACATAGAAACATAGAAACATAGAATGTGTCGGCAGATAAGAACCATTTGGCCCATCTAGTCTGCCCAATATACTAAATACTATGGATAGCCCCTGGCCCTATCTTATATGAAGGATGGCCTTGTGCCTATCCCATGCATGCTTAAACTCCTCCACTGTATTTGCAGCTACCACTTCTGAAGGAAGGCTATTCCATGCATCCACTACTCTCTCAGTAAAGTAATACTTCCTGATATTACTTTTAAACCTTTGCCCCTCTAATTTAAAACTATGTCCTCTTGTAGCAGTTTTTCTTCTTTTAAATATTCTCTCCTCTTTTACCTTGTTGATTCCCTTTATGTATTTAATAGTTTCTATCATATCCCCTCTGTCTCGTCTTTCTTCCAAGCTATACATGTTAAGGTCCTTTAATCTTTCCTGGTAAGTTTTATCCTGCAATCCATGTACCAGTTTAGTAGCTCTTCTCTGAACTCTCTCCAAAGTATCAATATCCTTCTGGAGATATGGTCTCCAGTACTGCTCACAATACTCCAAATGAGGTCTCACTAGTGCTATGTAGAGCGGCATGAGCACCTCCCTCTTTCTACTGGTAATTCCTCTCCCTATACACCCAAGCATTCTGCTAGCATTTCCTGCTGCTCTATGACATTGTCTGCCTACCTATAAGTCAAATACCTGTGAAATTCCCTGTAATTGTATATTAGCCGCAGCTGACATCAGCGACATTATCTGTGGTATTTCTCCTGTCTAACGTTTCCACATGCCAAATACCTGTGACATTCAATGTAATTGTATATTAGCCGCTGCTCACATCAGAGACATTATCTGCAAAATTTCTCCTGTGTAATGTTTCCAAATCCCAAATACTGTACCTGTGACATTCCCTGTAATTTTTATTAGCCGCTGATGACATCAGACACATTATCTGCGGTATATCTACTGTGTGACGTTTCCACATCCCAAATACCTTTTTTTATTCTTTTGCGCATACACTTACAAATCCTATGCTACTGTACGTGTGATATACTTTAAGCATATATAACATTTAATATGAAGAAGGCAAGCATTAAGAGACAGGGAAGTGGCTGTGATGTTGATGGTGCACGCAGAGGTCGTGGCCCTGGGCGCGTTGAAACTGTGCCTGCTGCCAGAGCACAAGAAAAACAATCATCTACGATACTTAGCTTCATGTCCCAGTTTGCAGGGCGGCGCAGGACAACGCTCTCAAAGTCAAACCAGTGCGACCAGGCGGTTGGTTGGATTGCAGCAGATAATGCTTCCAGTCGGTTAAGAACCACCCTGTCTTCCACCAAGTCCAGTCTCAGTAGCCAAGAGTCTGGTCAACACCATTCTCACCCTGATCCTCTTTCCTCTCACCATGGAAAGTCTTGACAAACAAGTGACCCCACACTCGGATATTCGGAGGAGCTCTTTTCAGCGCCATTCCTTCATTTGGGCCTCTCGACAAGCCCGCTTGAAGAGGGACATGAGATTTTGTGCCCTGATTCCCAAACTCTTGAGCATCCAAAGTCACAAGAAGATGACGGTGGTGAACGGCAATTAGTGTTTCAAGAGGTGGATGATGATGATGAGACACAGTTGCCAATAAGTCAACGGCTATTAGTGTCTCAACAGGTTGATGATGAGGATGAGACACAGTTAGTGGCTCCAACCCCTACTTCTCCTCCTCTTTCTTCTCCTCCACTTCCACCTCAGAATTATCCTATTGCAGCACCAGTCAGCCATCAGTCGGTATCTGGAAGCAGTGTAGCACTGCTGTGGGGAAGCGTCAACAGGCCGTGCTTAAGCTGATCTGCTTATGTGACAAACAGCACACCGCCTCAGAGCTGTGGCAGGGGATAAAAGACCAGACTGAGCTGTGGCTATCACCACTCAACCTAGAACCAGGCATGGTTGTGTCTGATAATGGCCGTAACTTGGTGGCAGATTTGGAGCTTGGCAAGCTCACACACATCCTATGCCTAGCTCACATCTTCAACTTAGTGGTTCAGCGGTTTCTCAAAACCTACCCCAATTATTCTGAGCTACTGGTGAAGGTGCGCCACAAGTCATTGACAGCTTCCGACAGTCTGTCAATGCTGCAGCAGCACTGTCAATGCTGCAGCAGCACTTACAATTGCCAGCTCACCGACTGTTGTGTGATGTGAGCGTACTCTGGAACTCCACGTTCCACATGTTGGCCAGGCTTTGTGAGCAACAGGGGGTAGTAGTGGAATACCAGCTGCAACATGGTTGTCTCCTTTCCAGTCAGCTTCGGATCTTCACAAGCGAGGAGTGGGCATGAATGTCTGACCTCTGTGAGGTTTTTAGAAACTTTAAGGAATCAACAGGGATGGTGAGCAGCGATAACGGTATTATCAGCGTCACCATCCCACTTCTGTGTCTACTCAATGTGGCTGCTCACAAAAAAGGCCGACAATTTACAGGTGGAAAGGTGACATTACACAGGGTGATAGCCAGACCACGCTCAGTTCGTCTTCTCAGTGGAAATTAGATGATGATGAGGAGGAGGAGCAGGAGATGGTTGCCTCCGCTACAGAGGGTAGTACCCATGGAAGTTTAATTCTATCTGTTCAGCGTGGATGGGCAGAAGAGGAGGAAGAGGTTGAGGAGATTGAGAGTCATCCTTCTGATGACGACAGCAAAGTTTTGCCTGTTGGGACTCTGGCACTCATGGCTGACTTTATGTTAGGCTGCCTTTCCCGTGACCCAGGCGTTTTGCGCATTTTGGACAACACCGAATACTGGTTGTTCACCCTTCTTGACCCCCGCTACAAAGTGAACTTCTCATCTCTCATTCCTGTGGTGGAGAGGACGAGCAAAAATCGTGCAATACCAGAAGGTCCTTGGGAAAGATTGTTCCGAAAATTTCCAGCTGACAATGCTGGCGGCAGAGTACGTAGTTCCTTGGCCAACCGAGGAGGGGAGATGAGGGGAACATACAGCAGTTCCAACGGAGGCAGGGCAACACTCTTCAAAGCCTGGGACAGTTTCAAGTCCCCCCGCCAGCACCCTCACCCTGATGCGCGGCCTAGTGTCACAAGGAGGGAAATTTTTTTTTGAAGATGGTGAAGAAGTACGTAGCAGACCGTGTCAGCGTCTTCAATGATCCCACTGTGCCTTACAACTACTGGGTGTTCAAGCTGGACATGTTGCACAAACTGGCACTCTACGCCTTGGAGGTGCTGGCCTGCCCTGCCGCCAGCATTTTGTCAGAGCCGGTATTTAGTGCTGACGACATAATAACTCATAAGCGCATCCGCCTGTCAACTGAAAATGCTGACAGGTTAACTCTTATAAAAATTACCAAGGCCTGGATTGCCCCTGACTTCTCTACTCCACCAGAGGAAAGCGGCTGAAAATAAAGGCACTTTATATGTGGCTTTTATGGTGTATTGAATACACTGTATTCCCATACACCCCTTCCACCACAAAAAAAGGCTATATGGTTCAATCTTCCTTTTCTCATCCTACTCCTCCTCCTCCTCTTCTATGATATCAACATGCTTAGTAGTCTGCCCTCGCTCCTAATGTTGTAGAGGGTCAGCTCATTTGCAGGCCCTCGCATAAAATGCTTTAGAGGGTCAGCTCACCAGCAAGCCCTCACCTACAATCTTTTAGAGGGCCAGCTCACCAGCAGGCCCTTGCATGTAATGTTTTAGAAGGTCAGATCACCATCAGGCCCTCACCTACAATCTTTTAGAGGGTCAGCTCACCTGCAGGCGCTTGCATATAATGTTTTAGAGGGTCAGCTCACCAGCAGGCCCTCACCTACAATCTTTTAGAGGGTCAGCTCATCTGCAGGCCATTCCATATAATGTTTTTGAGGGTCAGCTCACCAGCAGGCCCTCAACCATAATGTTTTACAGGGTCAGCTCACAAGCAAGTCCTCACCTACAATCTTTTAGAGGGGCAGCTCACCTGCAGGCCCTCACATATAATGTTTTAGAGGGTCAGCTCACCAGCAGGCCCTCACCTACAATCTTTTAGAGGGTCAGCTCATCTGCAGGCCATTCCATATAATGTTTTT
Source organism: Bufo bufo (assembly GCF_905171765.1). Taxonomy (NCBI): domain Eukaryota; kingdom Metazoa; phylum Chordata; class Amphibia; order Anura; family Bufonidae; genus Bufo; species Bufo bufo. The sequence continues at coordinate 241,686,454 of NC_053394.1, read as the reverse complement.
GAGGGTCAGCTCACCAGCAGGCCCTCAACCATAATGTTTTACACGGTCAGCTCACCAGCAAACCTTACCTACAATCTTTTAGAGGGGCAGCTCACAGCAGGCCTTTACATGTAATGTTTTTGAGGGTCAGCTCACCAGCAGGCCCTCAACCATAATGTTTTACAGTTTCAGCTCACCAGCAGGCCATCGCCCATAATTTTTCCAATGGTTAGCTAAGCAGCAGGCACTTGCCCATCATTTTTTCAATGCTCAGATCAGCAGCAGGCACTCGCCCCTAAAGTGTTTTAGAGAGTCAGCTCTGCAGCAGACCTTCACCCCTAATGTTTTAGATGGTCCACTCAGCAGCAGGCCCTTGCCCGTAATCTTTTAGAGGGTCACTAGCAGGCCCTTGCGCCTAATATTTTTGAGGGTCACTAGCAGGCCATCAATCATAATTTTTCAAGGGTGTATGATGCCCTCCTTTATGTGTAATAAAGGGTGTATTGGAGTGCCGATTCCTTGCAATTTTTTGAAGCCCTTTCACTTAGTGCATAGGCTTTATGAGTGTAGGAGTCCCCTTACCTGAACAATTGTACCACAATGTGAATAAGGCCCTCCATTATGTGATTCCTGGCCTTCCTTCCTAGCATACCACAGCAATACATACTGCTTGTGCCATAGCTCCGTAAAAATTTATTGAATCTCGTAGAGACTGCAAGGGTAATTCATTGTAATCTATGGGAGACATGATCTGAAGGTTGCATGTTCAAGTCCCCTAGAAGGACTTAAAAAAAGAATTAAAAAAATATGTAAAAAAAATATAAAAATTCAATTCATCCCCACTTTATACATAATAAAAATGAAAATAATAAATAATCATCATAGGCATTGTCGCATCTCAAAACACCAAAACTATTACAATAAAAATGTATTTATCCCATACAGTGAACAACGTAACAAAAAAAAAGATTAAAATAGCAAATTCGCCATTTTTCGTTGCTTCACCTCACAAAAAAAATTATTAAAATGTGACCAAAATGTCACACACACAAAAGTGGTATCATTAAAACTAGAGTTGAGCAAAGCAAGCTTTAGATGCTTAATACTTCATTTAAAGCTTTAGAAAAATACTGTAATGAGATTCGTCTCCGTACATTATTAGAATGTATGGGCTCTGATAAGCCGAAGTAAGTTATTCACAAAGTCGCGCGTGACTTTGTTAAATAACTTCAGTAATTGATTATTAAAGTGGAAAACCACTTTAAAACTTGAAACCGAACTGGGCTTCGGTTCCAAGGTACTAGTTTGCATACCTCACGTGTATAAGCTGAAGCGTGTAGTAGTTAGGGTGCTGTCCATTCATTTAGGTCCAATGCACACAAGCATATTAAAATGCAGCACAAACTGTGAACCATAGTATGGTTAACATAGACTTTGCCATATTACCAAGGTATTCTATAGAAGATAAATTGCTTCTAGAGGAGGATAGCTCAGTAATACGGTAATAAAATGTGTATAGAATGCCAAAAACAAAATAAAATATGGCTTGTCTCTACAGAACCGTAGCAGCTCCATGTGCCTTCTGCACATAGCTCTGCTGCCTTAGTATGAAGTAAAAAAAATATGAAACAATTCTGACAGGCATACCCTGATACAATTTAAAGAAATCATCTTCACATTATATGTAATGTTTTGTTTTAGATTTTTTTTATGATTTGTGATAAAGTTGCTTTAACAGCTAGAAACATAGAAACATAGAATGTGTCGGCAGATAAGAACCATTTGGCCCATCTAGTCTGCCCAATATACTGAATACTATGAATAGCCCTTGGCCCTATCTTATATGAAGGATGGCCTTCATATAAGGATGCATGCTTAAACTCCTTCACTGTATTTGCAGCTACCACTTCTGCAGGAATGCTATTCCATGCATCCACTACTCTCTCAGTAAAGTAATACTTCCTGATATTACTTTTAAACCTTTGCGCCTCTAATTTAAAACCATGTCCTCTTGTAGCAGTTTTTCTTCTTTTAAATATTCTCTCCTCTTTTACCTTGTTGATTCCCTTTATGTATTTAAAAGTTTCTATCATATCCCCTCTGTCTCATCTTTCTTCCAAGCTATATATGTTAAGGTCCTTTAATCTTTCCTGGTAAGTTTTATCCTGCAATCCATGTACTAGTTTAGTAGATCTTCTCTGAACTCTCTCCAAAGTATCAATATCCTTCTGGAGATATGGTCTCCAGTACTGCGCACAATACTCCAAATGAGATCTCACTATTGCTCCGTAGAGCGGCATGAGCACCTCCCTCTTTCTACTGGTAATGCCTCTACCTATACACCCAAGCATTCTACTAGCATTTCCTGCTGCTCTATGACATTGTCTGTCTACCTTTAAGTCTTCTGAAATAATGACCCCTAAACCCCTTTCCTCAGATACTGAGGTTAGGACTGTTTTACTGATTTTATATTCAGCTCTTGGGTTTTTATGCCCCAGGTGCATTATCTTGCACTTATCAACATTAAATTTTAGTTGCCAGATTTTTGACCATTCCTCTAGTTTTCCTAAATCCTTTTCCATTTGGTGTATCCCTCCAGGAACATCAACCCTGTTACAAATCTTTGTGTCATCAGCAAAAAGTCACACTTTACCATCGAGGCCTTCTGCAATTTTGCTGATAAAGATATTAAACAATATGGGTCCCAGAACAGATCCCTGAGGTACCCCACTGGTAACAAGACCTTGATCTGAATATACTCCATTGACTACAACCCTCTGTTGTCTGTCCCTCAGCCACTGCCTAATCCATTCAACAATATGGGAGTCCACGCACAAAGACTGCAAATTATTGATAAGCTTTCTATGTGGGACAGTATCAAAAGCCTTACTAAAGTCCAGATAAGCGATGTCTACTGCACCTCCTCCATCTATTATTTTAGTCACCCAATCAAAAAAATCAATAAGATTAGTTTGACATGATCTCCCTGAAGTAAACCCATGCTGTTTTTCATCTTTCAATCCATGGGATTTTAGATGTTCCACAATCCTCTCCTTAAGTATGGTTTCCATTAATTTCCCCACTATTGATGTCAGGCTTACTGGCCTATAGTTGCCCGATTCCTCCCTACTACCTTTCTTTCCATAATGATAACTTCCCCCTTCAATGTCATTTTAGCTATTTACTCAACTAGTAGATCATCTAATTCTTTGACTTGGCCAGGTGGTCTATATATCACACCTACACGAGTTACCTTATTATCAAGCTGCAAGGTAACCCAAACTGACTCTAAATTGGTCTCGCTAACTTGTATCAAATTAGATTTCATGCTATCTGTCATATACAGGGCCACCCTCCCCCTTCCTGCCTTCTCTGTCTTTCCTGTATAGAGAGAACCCTGGTATTGTTATATCCCAGTCATTACTCCCATTGAACCATGTCTCAGTACAGCCACTAAATCTATATTCTCAGATGTCATTATAGCCTCAAGTTCATTGATCTTATTCCCTAAACTGCGAGCATTTGTAGATAAGAATCTGAGCTTATAATTTCTTAACCTTTGTGCTACTGGCATCTTCTGGCATTGTTCCGGGGGGCAGTCGGACTGCTGGATTATCACTCTTTTGCCCCCCTTTCCTAATTTAAATGCTCCTTGGCAAATACTTGGAACTGTTCACTGAGGACATTCATTCCCTTGAGAGAAAGATGCAAACCATCTTTCTTGTACAGTTCTTTTCCATTCCAACGAGAGCTAACATGAGACACAAAGCCAAACCTTTGGTTCAGACACCATTCACCAAGCCATACATTGAATTCCTTAATGCGCATCTTCCTGTCATGCTGAAGGTTATGCACATGCAAAACTGCAGAGAATGAAACAGTTGATGCAACCTCCCGTATATCATTTCCAAGTGTGTGAAAAGCTTCCTTCACCATTCAAACCTCATTGAAAGCCATATCATTTGTCCCAAGATGGACAATAACATCCACCTCCCTTTCCTGCTTTGCTTGCCTAACAATATTAAGGATCTGTCATCTATCTCTGCTAGCGGTAGCATCAGGGAGACATCTCACAACACCATTGTCCTCAAACTTCACACCTCTTATAATGGAATCGCCCACCAACAGCTGCTTACTATCAGTCCTCACCTTCTCCTTTTGGTCTTTGGCTGCAGTCTTGCATACTTTAGGCATGGGAGATGATTGTTTCTCACCCACTGTTCTTGAGCCATCCTCCATGTTGCTCTTGCACTCTGAAAGTGCTGCAAATGAATTATCGAGAGCCACAGACTGTGGGACATGTCTTCTATCAACAACTCTCAGTCTACCAGAACCTGCAGTAACCCATCTTCCATTTCTAGGGGGCCTCTGTGGCAGTGGCATTGCAACGTTCTCAGCCTGAGTTTGTTTAACGGTTAATTTACAAATCTCAGATTTCAAAAATGTGATTTCCTTCTGCATTATAGAGATCTATCTACAGATCAGACAGCATCCAAACCTCTGAAGAGTGGAACCTGAAATAAAAGCACAACAATTCCTGCACAGAACCAGGTCTGCCATTTTAAAGAGGGAAAAGATTATAAACAAACAAATCTTACTTGTTTAGATTGTATCCAACTCCAGATTACCTTCTGAGTATCTCCTGAATATCTCAGATGCACTTATAAAAGCAGCAAGCTATAATTAGGCAAGCTAATACTATGTGGCTATATATACACACACTCCCACAAAAGCTCCTCCCCAACAACAAATTTAACACCTTAATCGCCTATGCTCATTTGCAATCAGACAATAGTGATAACCTGTCTAACAAATTCCTCACCTGTTTTGAAACACAGTGTCTGAGTATCCACAAGAAACCCTGCTGAAGTTCTGCTACAGTGGAAAAGCTCTGCGTTAGGCCTCATGCACACGACCGTTGTGTGCACCCGTGGCCATTGTTCCGTTTTCCGTGATTTTCTGCGGACCCATTGACTTTCAATGGGACCGTTGAAAACTCGGAAAATGCACCGTTTGTCATCCGTGGCCGTGATCCGTGTATCCTGTCCGTCAAAAAAATAGGACCTGTCCTATTTTTTTGACGGACAACGGTTCACGGACCCATTCAAGTCAATGGGTCCGTGAAAAAACATGGATGCACACAAGACTGGCATCCGTGTCCGTGACCTGTGTCCGGTAGGCTACTTTCATACAGACAGATCCGAAGATCCGTCTGCATAAAAGCTTTTTCAGAGCTGAGTTTTCACGAAATCCGACAGTATATTCTAACACAGAGGCGTTCCCATAGTGATGGAGACGCTTCTAGTTAGAATATACTACGAACTGTGTACATGACTGCCCCCTGCTGCCTGGCAGCACCCGATCTCTTACAAGGGGCTGTGATCCGCACAATTAACCCCTCAGGTGCTGCACCTTAAGGGGTTAATTGTGCGTATCATAGCCCCCTGTAAGAGATCAGGGGCTGCCAGGCAGCAGGGGCAGACCCCCCTCCCTCCCCAGTTTTAATTTCATTTGTGGCCAGTGCAACCCCCCCGGCCCCCCCTCCCTCTATTGTATTAATATCATTGGTGGCCAGTGCGGCCCCCCCCGGCCCCCCCTCCCTCCCTTTATTGTATTATCATTGGTAGCCAGTGTGCGGCCCCCCCAGCCCTCCCTCCCTTCCTTTATTGTATTATCATTGGTAGCCAGTGTGCAGCCCCCTGGCCCCCCCTCCCTCCCTCCCTTTATTGTATTATCATTGGTAGCCAGTGTGCGGCCCCCCGGCCCCCCCTCCCTTCCTCTATTGTATTATCATTGGTGGCCAGTGTGCGCCCCCCCCGGCCCCCCCCTCTATTGTTTTAATATCATTGGTGGCCAGTGTGCGGCCTCCCCTCTCCCCCCCCCGATCATTGGTGGCAGCGGAGAGTTCCGATCGGAGTCCCAGTTTAATCGCTGGGGCTCCGATCGGTAACCATGGCAACCAGGACGCTACTGCAGTCCCGGTTACCATGGTTACTTAGCAATATTAGAAGCATCATATTTACCTGCTGCGCTGTCTGTGACCGACCGGGAGCTCCTCCTACTGGTAAGTGACAGGTCTGTGCGGCGCATTGCTTAATGATCTGTCACTTACCAGTAGGAGGAGCTCCCGGTCGGTCACAGACAGCGCAGCAGGTAAATATGATGCTTCTAATATTGCTAAGTAACCATGGCAACCAGGACTGCAGTAGCATCCTGGTTGCCATGGTTACCGATCGGAGCCCCAGCGATTAAACTGGGACTCCGATCGGAACTCTCCGCTGCCACCAATGATCGGGGGGGAGAGGGGAGGCCGCACACTGGCCACCAATGATATTAAAGCAATAGAGGGGGGGCCGGGGGGGCGCACACTGGCCACCAATGATAATACAATAGAGGGAGGGAGGGGGGGCCGGGGGGGCCGCACACTGGCTACCAATGATAATACAATAGAGGGAGGGAGAGGGGCCGGGGAGGGGGGGGGCGCACACTGGCCACCAATGATATTCAAACTGGGGAGGGAGGGGGGTCTGCCCCCTGCTGCCTGGCAGCCCCTGATCTCTTACAGGGGGCTATGATATGCACAATTAACCCCTCAGGTGTGGCACCTGAGGGGTTATTTGTGCTGATCACAGCCCCCTGTAAGAGATCGGGTGCTGCCAGGCAGCAGGGGGCAGTCATGTACACAGTTCGTAGTATATTCGAACTTAAAGCGTCCCCATCACTATGGGAACGCCTCTGTGTTAGAATATACTGTCGGATATGAGTTTCACAATCTAACTTAAATCCGATGGTATATTCTAACATAGAGGCATTCCCATGGTCATGGGGACGCTTCAAGTTAAAATATACCATCGGATTGGAGAAAACTCAGATCCTATGGTATATTAACTCCTGACTTTACATTGAAAGTCAATGGGGGACGGATCCGTTTGCAATTGAACCATATTGTGTCAACGTCAAACGGATCCGTCCCCATTGACTTGCATTGTAAGTCAGGACGGATCCGTTTGGCTCCGCACGGCCAGGCGGACACCAAAACGACTTTTTTTTTCATGTCCGTGGATCTTCCAATAATCAAGGAAGACCCACGGACGAAAAAACGGTCACAGATCACGGACCAACGGAACCCCGTTTTGCGGACCGTGAAAAAATACTGTCGTGTGCATGAGGCCTTAGTCTAAGTTAGTCTCCTGAATATCTCCAATGCACTTATAAAAATCAGCACTTGGAAAAAGCAGCAAGCTATAATTAGGCAAGCTAGAGTCCTGGAGGATATTTTGTTTTTGCTTTTTTTGTTTTCTCCCCTGCTATCCCAGAGCCATAACTTTTTTTTATTTTTCTGTTCACATAGCTATATGTTTGTGTGGGACAAGTTGTACTCTCTAATATGGTATATGATGTAGTGGAAAGCAGGAAAAATCCTCCAAATGAGGTGGAATTGGAATAAAATGCAATTTGGTCAAAGTTTTACAGGTTTTGTCTCTACGCCATTCCCTGTGCAGTAAAACTGGCCTGTGACCTTCATTCTCTGCATCAGTGAAATTACAATGATACCACATTTATATCGTTTTTTCTTGTGTTTTAGTACTGAAAATAAATAAAAACTTTGCATATTGTGACCCATATAAAATTTGTTATAGTTATGTATACGGAGCTATGTGGGGGGCTCATTTTTAGAAGGACAATCTATCATTTTAATTGATACCATTTTGGAGTGTGTGTGACACATTATTGTATTTTTTTTTGGGGGGGGGGGGTAAATAAAAAAAAAGTCCAATCGGCCATTTTGCTTTTTTCCAATATGGTATTCACCATATGGGATAACTGCTTTCATATTTTAATAGTTCAGGCATTTTGGGATGCGGTGATATACATGATCCAGAATCCCAATCCCCCTCGACCCCAACCCCTCTCTGGACTCTAGAATATGCAATCTTCATAATGATTTTAGTTTACACTGTGGTTCAGCTCCTCTAATCGATGCATGGCTTTCCTGAACCAAAGACACGTGCCTCCATTTTTCTGACATTTAAATGGCGTGGTAACATTAAACCATTGCATTTAAAAGGTTAACTGTCTATGATTGTCATTATAGCCAGTCACAGACATTAGCCCCGGATCTCTGCTGTTAATAGCAGGGACCCGGTGGCTATTGCACCCACTTCTTTCCTCCGTACATATAAGGCACTGCGACGAAAGGGGTTGTAATCTGGCTGTTATCCTTTATCCTAAAGAATTTATATAGGACTACCCAAGGAGTTAAAAGGAATCTGTTACCAGGAAATTCACTGTTATTGTTTAACAATCCTTTGGTATTCTGTGCTTAACTGCTAATTTGCAAAAGGATTAAAAGCACTATTTCTCCAGAATTAAGCATCAGATCAGTAGGGGAAAGGCACAATGCCATGTTGGAATAGCACTTCTGAATGTAATGATACCTTTACCTTACTGATCTGATGCTTCAATCTGGAGAAAAAGTGCTTTGAATCATTTTGCAAATTAGCAGCTAAGTGCCCAATGCTCTCTGCACCCTTGCTCCTCCTACTTCCTCCTCCAGCCCCTCCCTCTCCTTGATTGACAAGGTCAGTCAATGTGACAATGTGGGAACCTGGCCCTGTCAATCAAGAAGAGAGGGACCTTGAGAGGAAAAAGGAGTAACAAAGGTGCACAGAGTAGCTTTGGCCCACCCTCAATGTTCTTTTTTCTCCAGAATGAAGCAATGGATCGGTAAGTGAAAGGCATCATTATATTCAGCTAAGCTACAGTAGCTCTACAAGACATTGTGCTTTGTCTGCCAGTGAATTTACTGGTGACAGATTCACACTTGCAAGGAAGAAACTGACACCCTAGAAAGTATTAGAGATCGAGAGCAGTGAGGTAAAATTAGAGATGTCATCTTGACTGAGAACAACCACAATAGGGATAATGTATGCAGAATAAGAACAGCGGCATTAGGCATCTTCAGAATGGGTTTGGAAACCTTTATAAAAGCTTTGTAGATATTGTAAGCATTCTGAGACAATCAATGTCTCCAGCCTATTCATTCTAATATGCATCAGGCGTAGCCAATGATTTGTAGACACGCCTGATTAACCAAGTTGTGAATATCCATCAGGCTGTGAAATAATGCCAACAATCTTGGGGGGATTTGTTGTAGTGAAGTGAATGATCTGCTCTACCCAGAAAACAATGAAAACAAAAATTTAAAAAAGTGCTCGCCCACGTCACCGTTTAGTTTTCTGTATTTCTGTTCTATTAGAGGAACAAAAAATAATTAATTTTCCATTCACTTTTGTTTGAGCATCAGTTTTTTTTGGGTTTGTATCAGTTCCTTCAGGTTCAGTTACTTTTGATGGGAGTAAAAGCCCTGTCTGTAGCACCGTCTCCCATCAAAAATGACTGAAACCTGACAGAACTGAGGGAAACTGAGTGCAACTGATGCTGCCAATATGCATTCAAAGAAACAGGACAGAAATATGGAGAAAGCAACACTGATGTGAACTCACCCTTTCAAATGTTCAATAAAATGTCTTTTTTCACATTAGATTCTGAAAATCTGAGATATTAACCCCTCCTTAATACAGACATTGAGCCATTTTCAGTTTTTTTTTTTTTTTTTAAACACAGCACTACTGTGAAGAAGCCACTTCTAATGGGGCATTATATGTACATCTAGAACTAATAAAGGTCATTATAAGTGCAGATGGCACTACAGGGGGCATTATATGTACACATGTAGATTGTAAAACCCTTGTGGGCAGGGCCCTCTCTCCTTCTGTACCAGTTTGTAACTCGTCTTGTTTATGCTTAGTGCAATTGTCTGTATTATGTATGTATACCCCTTTTCATATGTACAGCGCTATGGAATTAATGGCGCTTTAATAATAAATAATAATAATAATAGAGGTCACTACTGGGGGCATTATATATACAGAAGGAACTATTGGGGGCATTATTTGTACAGAAAGCACTATTGGGGGACATAATATTTACTGGAGCCTAAATGGAAATTATTACTAAGCGGCACTGAGGCCTAGATGGGGATGATTACTGAATGGGGGCCAAAAAGGAGGCAATATTACTAAATAGGTGTTTTATGTGTGTCAAATTATGCAGAAAGTTGTGGTCTGGAGATGGTCTGGAGACATTATCATAGTGATCTGTGTAAGGGGGCATCAACACAAACGTGGTTTGGTCCCGCATGCGAACTCATTGAAGCCTATTCACTTCAATGGGGCCGCAAAAGATGTGGACAGCCCTCCTTGTTATGTCCGCATCCATTGCTCTGTTCCATGGCCCCCAAAATTTTTTTGATCATGTCCTATTCTTCCCAGTTTTGCGGACAAGAATAGGTATTTCTATAATGGGCCCAACCCATTCCATTTAGCAAATTTCAGAACGCACATGAGCGGCAGACTAAGAAAAAAAGGAAAGAAAATGACTCCAGTCAGAGGAGTCATCACTTGAAAGTCACTGAGTGGGGGCATAAACATAATTATTAGTGAATGGAACCTAAATAAGTATTGCCATGATGGAGTGGCACTGTCATGGTGGAGAGTGGGGAAAACTCCCCACCGTATTAAGAGAGCTAATACTAAGCCAAAAAACAGGGATAGGGAGCAGGTCACCTCCTACAGTTGCCCTCATCCTTACCCTGATCTCCTGACCGTATGAGTGCCCCCTAAAGGTGGCAGGGCTCATACATTGGAACCTAGATACTGCTGACCTGCTGATACTGGAACCTCCTGTGAAGACCAGATGCAAGCTGGCTCCAGGTAAGGCTGCTCCTAAGCTTTAGGTTCACCCCTCCGGGAAACCAATGGGACCCCCTTTTGGAGGCATAGACAGACAAGGGGATGTCTAGCAACCATGCCAGGCATAACACCAAACAAGACATCACCACACACCCATAACATAAACACACACCAAACACAACAGGTAAGGGTAGGGGATAGAACATAGAAACAAGGGGGTGACATAGATATTCAACTAGGATGGCCCTAAGACTGGACAGATGGAATCCAGGAACATCAACACTCCAACACACAGACCAAGGCTGGAGACAAAAAACTAGAACTCAGGCTCAAAACACAAGGATAGATAGAGCCTAGAGACCACACCCAGTTCCACACCAAGGAAGACAAATCTTAACCCCGAACACACCAGGATGGGAAGGGACACACAACTTAAAGGGGAAGTGTCAAAACATGCAAAACAACATGTTGCAACCAGCAACAAGCATGCACGGCAAAAGTGTCATGGTCCACTACACCAGACCATGACACAGCCGTGACAGGTACTATTTGGTCTTTATATAGTGTTTAGGATTGAGCGAATCGACTTTGGATAAAACATCCGCATAAAACTTCTTTCTAATACTGTACGGAGCAGGAGCTCTGTACAATATTAAAATGTATTGGCTCCGGTGAGCCGAAGTTATTGCTTCGCGGAGTTCATAAATGAATTTGTACTGTAAAAAAAACATTTCCCAAGGTACCACTTGGAAGCAAACCCGAGTTCGGGAAATGTTTTTTTACAATACAAATTAATTTATGAAGTTATTACGGAAAGTCTCGCAAGACTTTGCGAAGAAATAACTTTGGCTCAATGGAGCCAATACATTCTAATACTGCACAGAGCTCCTGATGTTTCATTTGAAGTCGATTTGCTCATCCCTAATAGTGTTATTATTAGTAATATTAATTGGTGCCAGCAAACCCACTTTATGCCAATGCTCCTTGCCTTCCAGAAGCCATAACTTTTTTATTTTTCTGTTCACAAACCCTTATGAGGGCTTGTTTTTGGCAGGACAAGTTGTATTTTCTAATAGCATTATGTAGTATTCCATATGATATAGTGGGAAACTGGAAAAAAAAATCTAAATAGAGTGGAATGGAAAAAGCTAAATGCAATTTGGTCATTGTTTTATGGGTTTCTTTTTTACAGTATTTCCTATGTCGTAAAAAAATTCTGTGTTAGTTTGATTACAGCGATACCACATTTCTTTATATATATTTTTTTAATATTTTAATACTTTTAAAAGAAACTAAGAAAAAATTGTCTTGCATCTCTAAATTCTGACATTTGAATTTTTTTTATATTTGTATTTATAGAGCTGTCTGGGGGCTCATTTATTGTGAGACAATCTAGTATATGTATATATATATTTTTTTCTACCATTATGTATATGAATATACCAGTATGTTATATATGAATTTTATTTCCATATTATGTCATTCACCATCTAAGTCTAAGGGAAAATCACTGTGTTCTCATTAAGACAGGTTACAGGCAGGGCTTAATAGGAACTTACTATTGCAAGAGTTGGAGTCTTCAGAAGGCCCAATGCTGCCATAGCAACCACATGGCTTCTGCAGTTTTGTTGCAGAGAGGCTGTTTGGTCACTGGGGACACTCAGGGACGCTCCCAGTAAATAAGCGCTCAGATTTTGCAGCATCTGAGGGGTTAAAAATCTGTATTGGAGTTGTCTCCTATCATGGAATCTGCCATCACGTTTCTTCTTTGTAAAACAGCAGGCACTCACTCACTATAGTGCTCTATGAGCTCCTGAGTGGGCACTATTTTTGAAGATCCTACATCCGTTGTAAATGTAAACTAGAAACTAGAAGTATTTATCATGGGCATCCTGATGCTAATTCTCCCAATCCCAACATCTTTTGCTGGAACAATTTGGGAGAAGCACTCACCTGTTAAAACCACTGCTTTAGCTTGGATTGGCTGTACACTTCATTGAAAATCCATAGCCTGATCAGCACTAGCCCAACAGATTATCTGAACAATGTTTGTCCAATCAGACCAATAGTTAGTGTGTATGACAAAAGATCTGTGTGTGTGTAAACGGTCATCTGACCAATGATTGGTCTAAAGATCTGTCAGATAGTCTGTTGGTGTAATACAGGCCTTAGCCTCTCCTCCGAGAGCTGCCAAAGGCTGAACAAAGCCTCTTTGTTCCAGCTTTCAGAGAAGTTCTCAAAACGGAGACCCCACCAAATAGACAAGTGAAAAGTTTAATAAAACAATAGTTTTACTTTAACATTTGCCAATACAAAAAAATGTCAAAAAGCTATATATGAGCTGAATTTAATACATGGAAGCTTACATCATTCCTTAAGGTGCCTAATGGGAAATCCAGCTCTACAAAACCTATCTGTTTTCAGCTGGTAGTGCTGTACATTGCCTCACTGTGGTTGATTGCTTCTTCTTATAACCTTTTTAAAATAATACTGTCTAACACCATACTGAAAAGAAAATGTCAGATAGAAAATAGTCTATATTAATATTTAAGCACTGACATGTCTGCAAAATTATGTCTGGTGTACAAAACTTTCTACTTGGCATATGTGAAGTAGACACCTGCCGACAGTCAAACAGTTAAAAAAAAAAGTTTTGAAAAAAGAAATCACCTCACATTTAAGAATATACAGAATTTTTATATGGCTTTTGAGAACTGGTTTATTTCTGAGAAACAGATTTTCTGTATTTTACTCAAATATATAGCGCCAACATATTCTGCAGCCACGCTTTACAGACATTATTATCACTCACTGTCCCTACTAGGGCTCACAATCTAAGTTCCCTTTCAGTATGTCTTTAAAATGTGGGAAGAAGCCAGAGTACCCAGAAGAAACCCACACAAACAGGAGAACATACAAATTCCATGCAGATGATTAAAACCCTGGACCCTAGAGCTGCAAGGCACAAATGCTAACCACTGAGCCACTAGTGTTGGGCGCAAATATTCGAATAGTGAATATTAATCGCAAATATCGGCACTTTGAGAATTCGCTAATATTTAGAATATAGTGATACATATTCGTAATTTCGAATATTCTAGATTTTTTTTTATCAGTAACCTCCTTTCTTGCTTTTCTGGCCAATGAGAAGGCTGCAATGTCTTTGTCTGAGCTTAGCAACATCCCTAGCAACTAATATGGAAAGTTGCCTACCCCTTACTATATAAGAACCTCCCTGACAGCCCTTGTATACAGTATTTTGCAGATCTGAGAGACAGTAGTGTTATTGCTGCGCTCTCTGCTTTGCTGTGTCATTACATTAGATAGTTAGTTAGTTAGTTATATATAGATATATAGTTAGAAAAGAAAGAAAAAAAGCAGCACACGGGTGCAAATCCTTTCAAGGACCTGTAACCAAGGTCCCATATACATATGTTGAAAAAAGACGGCAGCACTCCAAATTGTGATGAAAAATAGTGGATGGTTAATAAACCATCCATTTTTTTTTAATCACAATTTGGAGTGCTGCCGTCTTTTTTCAACATATAGATATATAGTTAGATAGCTTATATATATATATATATATAGACGTAGAAAAAGGGCAGCACTCCAATAAATAAAATAGCAAAAAACTTTATTTACCCATAAGGCTGTAGCGACGTTTCGGCTCTAACACAGGAGCCTTCCTCAAGCAGTGTGTACAGATCAAGATCCAAACATATATAGTGTTATAGCTAGCCATAGCCAATTACATGTTAAGTGAACATAATTAATAAATAAAACAAAATACAGAATACATCATACATGTGAATACAGATAAAATCAGCAATACAATGTGGTTCAATCGTGGTGCACCTGATTGCTTAAAAACTATTACCATAAATATAAAACTTAGTGAGATATTTCTATAATTACATAGTTGATAGTATAATCAGTGTCAACTGTAAATGATTAAATAAAGTGTCACGTGCTTACTATTACAGGTGGTGCATATTGAGGATGCAGGATGAGGGTCGGTTGTGGTCGCTGCTGACATGTGCGGTCCGGCGTGCCCAGGTCCCCACTGCGCATGCCAATACGACGTGTAATACATGTTGCCGGCCAGTATCAATACGACGTGTAATACATGCTGCCGGCCAGTATCAATCTCGTCACCTGACGCATATGCTCCTACGTCACCGCACCAAGACGGCCATTATGGATAAGGGCAAACAGCCCATTCTGTCGCCCTGACGATCATGCTGACAATTTAATCCGATGCAGTGTGCTCCTACGTCACCGCACCAAGACGGCCATTATGGATAAGGGCAAACAGCCCATTCTGTCACCCTGATGATCATGCTGACAGTTTAATCCGGTGCAGTGTGGAATCGGGATGTACTGGCATGGGACAATGCCAGAGTGTCAAGAGTGGCTGAGTGGGCTCGGCTGAGGGATACCACAACAATGAAGAGTGGATCCGCCAGCCGTGACCAGGCGGATCCACTCTTCATTGTTGTGGTATCCCTCAGCCGAGCCCACTCAGCCACTCTTGACACTCTGGCATTGTCCCATGCCAGTACATCCCGATTCCACACTGCACCGGATTAAACTGTCAGCATGATCATCAGGGTGACAGAATGGGCTGTTTGCCCTTATCCATAATGGCCGTCTTGGTGCGGTGACGTAGGAGCACACTGCATCGGATTAAATTGTCAGCATGATCGTCAGGGCGACAGAATGGGCTGTTTGCCCTTATCCATAATGGCCGTCTTGGTGCGGTGACGTAGGAGCATATGCGTCAGGTGACGAGATTGATACTGGCCGGCAGCATGTATTACACGTCGTATTGATACTGGCCGGCAACATGTATTACACGTCGTATTGGCATGCGCAGTGGGGACCTGGGCACGCCGGACCGCACATGTCAGCAGCGACCACAACCGACCCTCATCCTGCATCCTCAATATGCACCACCTGTAATAGTAAGCACGTGACACTTTATTTAATCATTTACAGTTGACACTGATTATACTATCAACTATGTAATTATAGAAATATCTCACTAAGTTTTATATTTATGGTAATAGTTTTTAAGCAATCAGGTGCACCACGATTGAACCACATTGTATTGCTGATTTTATCTGTATTCACATGTATGATGTATTCTGTATTTTGTTTTATTTATTAATTATGTTCACTTAACATGTAATTGGCTATGGCTAGCTATAACACTATATATGTTTGGATCTTGATCTGTACACACTGCTTGAGGAAGGCTCCTGTGTTAGAGCCGAAACGTCGCTACAGCCTTATGGGTAAATAAAGTTTTTTGCTATTTTATTTATTGGAGTGCTGCCCTTTTTCTACGTCTGCATTATTGGATTGGCTTTTATCCACATTGGGCTTTTTGCACCCTCCATTCCCTTTTCTCTGTGACGGTGCTGCCATCTTTTTTCTTTTTTATATATATATATATATATATATATATATATAATACAGATAGTGGGAGATGTGTAGGTTAGATAGTGATAGTGTAAGTTAGATAGTGATATAGTGTAGCTGATAGGTTCTGCTGTCCATACATACATAGTGCTGTGATGTCACAAGTTCACAACAATACTTAGTGCACCAATAACTAATAAGTAGTCAGACCTGTTAAAATGTGAAGTTGCACGTATTGCGCCAAAATATTTGCATCATTAGTGCAAATTTTGCAATCACGAATATATTGGAGCATTCTATCTGCATATAAAGCTATTGTAATGTTCTGCCGTGCCAACTATTTTCTCCAGTCTCAGGAGACTTCTAGCAGCTTGAAAAATGTAGCTATAGTGACCCACACCTGTATTTTGCATGCATTACGCAAATATTACATTGCCGATTTTTCGCGATCAAAAAAATAATCTCAAATTTGCGAATATATGACGAATATTCTCTAAATATCGCAAATTTGAATATTGCCCCTGCCGCTCATCACTATGAGCCACCATGCTATACAATTGATTGAGGAATAAAAAAAAATAAAATGCTATTCTTTCCTCTAAAGATTTGGGCTGGAGGGGGTGGTGTTCAATAAACATTAGACTCTAAGTAAAATAGTGCATAAAGCAGGAAGGTCTTAATTCTTGAAGGAGATCATACCCTAACTTGTTGCAGCTAAATATGTTCATCTCAACCATATGTCAAAGATAATGCTGTTAATAACTGGCCTTGTGCTTTCTCTGAAAAGAAAATCCGGGTTGTCAACAAATATCAGTATGTTGATGTGTGGCTTTTTTTCTAGGCATTTTCCATAGACTTTCCTAGGGGGGGAAAAAGCACCAAAAAAAAAAAGAAACATCAACAAAAACAATCTTGAAAAACATTGTTTGACTAAGGCTTCTTTCACACTCGCATTAGGCTTGTCCCGCAGGCTGTTTGTACTAACATTTGCAGACGTGTGCTGCCGTAAGTCCGCCCTGGCCACATTGACTGTAATGGGGACAGGTCGGAGATCCGGCTGCAGCATGACAAACATGTCGAGTAGTGATGAGTGGCAGCGGTAATATTCGAATTTGTGATATTTCGCGAATATTTGGGCAAATATATTCGCAAATTCGTTATCTCAGTCATTATTTTCTTGATTGCGTATATCGGCAATTGAAAAATTTGCGATAAAAATTAGCTGTACAAAAATTCGTAGTACGAAAATACGCAATCAACACTACTCCTAAAGTCAAAGATATTGCAGCCTTCTCATTGGCCCACAAGCTAGAAGCAGGGTGGGATCATGTGTACTGTTTAAAAAAAAATCTTGAATATTCGAAATTACAAATATACAGTATATCACTATATTCTCAATATTCGCAAATTCTCAAAGTGCCGATATTAGTGATAAAAATTAGCAATTCGAATATTCATGATCAACACTAATGCCGAGAGGTGGCCAGATAAAAAATGTAGTGTGCAAATGTTAATACAGAATCGTCAGGCTGTTCCCCTGCAGCGAACCTGGAATATGGTGCATTTATTATTTACGATACTTAGAAATGTTGCAAAAAGTCATAGCCTATGCCAGGTAAGTCATACAGCACAATGCAGTGGCACCAAATGCATAAAATCTGTGCGCCAGTTCATACATTTGGTGTAACCACTCCACGCAAAACCAGCCTTAAAAGTGACATGGAAACAATCTTAAATGATACGTCCCCAATAATTTTTACGAGGGCCAAGGTGGCAACTTAGATTCCCAAGAATTTATAAGCATTCCAATACATCAAATGGGTTTTTGGCTCACATGTTAACATCTAAGCAATCCTTTCATTTATGGAGCTTTTTCTTTTCCAGACCTCTTATGTTTGTCTTCAAGGCATTTTAAAATGAACACATTTTAAGTTTATGTTTGATAAGTCAAAATGATGTAAGACCTAGGACAATTTGGCCTCTGTCTGCTACCATGGCAACCTGGAGCAGCTGCCTATGACATGTAACCTTTCCCAGCCTTTTTCTAGTCATTTGTTGCCTTGTAGAATAAAGAACCTGTAATATCATAAAACTCGGCTGTAATAAATAACTTTCCTTTTTCTTCATAAAAGCCTTTTCCTTATGCAAATCACAGCCCAAGAAATAACAAGACAGGTGGAAGCTAAGGAATGGATTTATTAGAAAAGTTGATTCTGACCTCTACGGAAGGTAAAAGAGCACATTTTAAAGGATAAACTGCATTTCCCTGATGCACTGTTACTTCCAATAGAGGGTAGTTTATTCCCATAATAACAATCATTCCGCATGAAGCATTCGCTTACAGCCATACAAAACAGACAGCTTCTGCATCATGAAAACTGCTAATGCAGAGGTGAGTAGGTGGCAATTCATGTCAGAAGTTACTTGGATTTAGTGAGCTATGAAAATCTGCACATAATGCCCTAGATTGCCATGACCCCAATGCTATGGGAATGATAGCAATGTAAAATGTGGCACCAAAAAGCATACATTTAACCTAGCGGACTCATCGGCATCCTGCACAGTCATTATTCCACCACAAAGATATTACAGTTTTCCACCCACAGTTGTAAAATATTTTTAGAGGCAAACCTTATAATTTAGAAATAATGAAGTCACAGTACAATTGAGGACTAACTGCAATATGAAATTCTATGCTATGCTGGTTATCAGTAAAATAGGACATTAGGATCCAGTATGAAAGTTTCCGTTCCGTGGCAGACATGCACAACTAGTAGTTCCTGCTAAAAATATTGCAGCTTAAAGAGATTGTTCAAGAATGGGGAGTTTTTGGCAAATGTCCCATTTGGCTGGACCTGTAAAGGAAGGATTACTTACCTGCTTCCTGGCCCCGGCTCCGCAATGCTTTGCTGGGCTCCCTTGATGTCAACATCCAGTTTGACATTTCCACAGTCAATCACTGTCCATCGCGGAGGCTGGATCCCCTTATTTCATTTGACCATTTGTCATGAAATAAGGAAAACCAATAAGTGGTGCTGCCAATGATTGACTATGAAAACTGAATGCTGACATCAAGGGAGCCCAGCAGAGCATCACAGGCCTGGAGGAGAAGGAGCAGGGAGCTGGCACCGGGAAGCAGGTAAGTAATACTTCATTGACAGGTCTGACCAAATGGTGGGTGGGGGGGTGCCACCTTCTCCCCCATTCTTTCACAACCCCTGTAACCTAGGCACATACCTTTTAAGGTGTCATACTTATGGCTCATAATGGCATCAAATACAGTAATTTAATGAGACATTTATTATAAAGATTAAAGTTCATAATCAAAAACACCCCATATAAATATAGCCCGCCTTTTTCTAATGTTTTTTGTTTGTACTGGGTTGCGGAAAATCATGTGCTACTGATTCATAGCATGTGCTTTTTATTGTCGTCCAAACCCGAGGAGCAGCCTGATGAAGGCTTGCATTTTTCAAAAGCATTAGTGCATTCTCCAAGAGGCATGTGCCATGCAAATACTGTGCAAAATACTTCTAAAATACTATATACCATAAACATATTACAAAACTAACAAAATGCCAAAACTTAGAGACCACATAATGATGCTGTTCAGTACTAAGATACTGGGATATCATGTTCAAGTAACTGTGCCCAATAATTCACTAAAAAACATCCAAAAAATAAAGATTTTAGCAATGATGAAATAATACCACTATGCAGTGCTCGAATAATACCTACTGTATATATAAAGCTAAAAATAATAACTCCACATTGGCATGAAATAATCTAAATATTACAGAGCCCAAATGTATCTGGAAATACACATAGCCTCTTATTTTTTTCAAATTGCAGAACAAAGAGTTCTGTGTGATTTCATCAGCTTATTTTTTCATGTCTTTGTGACTTTTAGTTTTTATAACATACTGTATGCAAACACTTGATCACTAAATGTGAATCTTTAACACACTGGAAACAAGCTGTGTCTTAACTATATTAATAGTACTGTATACTCCAGGGCTTGTCTAACTGGCAGTGTGGGTTCATGACATCCCCCCGATCCCCCAATTTATGGCAAATTGGTCTTTGACTTTCAGGGTTGTTTTCTGCATTCTTCTGGATCAACTGCAGTTTGTAAACATAAAAGGTTGAATGTGAAGGTACTTTTAACTAGAGATGAGCGTAGTATTGGAAAATTTGATTCAGTGGCTTCGCCAAATTTTACAAAAGAATATGCTTCATGATGAATTACTTCATGAAGTGCATTTCTATGTAAGTAGTGGGTGCAATGACAAGGAATGGCAATTGCACTGCTCCCTGTCTTTGCACCCATCAGATGCCGTGCTGATCATGGCATCTGACATTAATATTACAGTGTAAAATAAAAAAATTAAATCATACTTACTATGATCCATTTTAGCGTGAAGAGCCCCCCTCTACCATCTTGATTAAAGATCCAGCATGAAATCTTGCACGGCCCGCCAGCCTGCATGGTGATGTCATACGTCACCATGCGCGGAATCCTCAATCAAGATGGCGACGGCTGGCTCTTCGCGCTCAAATGAATGAGGTAAGCATGATTTATATTTTTTACCACCATTCAGGGAAAATCAATTTGTTATCACGAAGCATGAGTAAATTCAGCAAATCAATTTTCTCTGATGCAAATGTTACATGAATTACAGAATTGAAATGAATTTGTGAAAATCAAGAGTCAATCTGCCATTGCTTAACTACTTAACAGTCACATAGAAAAAGGGAAAAACCTCCCAAAAAGTCAGTTTTTTATTGTAGATTTTTAATGTGTGTCTGCAGTAAATTTTGTTGGTGCACAACTCAGAGTACACTATTGCATTTTTAACCCCTTAGTGACATCATTCATTTTAGCCCTACATTTTGTGTTCTTCTAAATGTTATTTTATTTTTTTGCGGGATTTGTTTTAGGTTTTATAGGAACCACTTTGGGGTACATATAGTATATTAAATAACTTGTATTATTTTATTTTTAGGGGGAAAGGTAAAATCAGCAATTTTTAACTTTTTAATTATATGAAATTTTTTACGACGTTGACTGTGTGGTAAAAATAATGTCATTTTATGATCTGGGTCACTACAGTGATGATAATGTCACATTTCTATATATTTTTACTGTTTTCCCTTTCTTCCTGCAGCCTGTCAGCTCTTCAGCTGCTCCATCATTCTCCTCCACACTGACAGGGAAGGTGGGGGGACTACTTTAGCTGCTAATATCTCTGGTTTGGTACCAGCTACAAATATTTGTATAGTTTGAAAGCTGACATTCCAAGCTTTCAGACAATACCGGAATGACAGCAATATGTTCCGTACAGGGGAAGATACCACTGTTAGAAATTGGGATGCTGTCAATGCAGCTAAAAATTTAAGTAAAGCATGTTTTAGCCTCGATTAATCCAGACTCGATTTATAACAGTTATTTCTCCTCTGTTACTTGGACTTTAGCTGTCATTTTGGACATGGAATGTCAGCTTTGAAACAAGACCGGTTGCATGTTTATAGCTGCTACCATTCAGGAGAAAGCAGCATCTAAAGCAGCCCTCCCCTCCACTTTCTGCCTGAGCCCAGCTCAGTCCAGCCCAAGGCAGAACAGTCAAGTACTCGGGCAAAACAGTTAGGTGGTTAAAGGGTTTGTTCCACGGATAATATTGTGCAATTTTAAAACCAGCATCCGGATCGGAATACTTTTGTAATTGAATGTGATTAACTAAGTCACTAAGTTATTGAATAAAATGTATCTGTATAGCGCCACCTGCTGTTTGTTCTTTTTCTTATTTCTTTGTCCTGGTAACTGAGATGGCCGCAAATGCTCAGTTTCATCCTTCAACTGCCTCCTGAGCTGTGATAGGAAGAGAGAGCCAGCAGAATGGACACACCTCCTGATTTGGAGCAGAAAGGACACTCCCCTTGAGCTGTCAGCTTGATATGTCTAGCAGAGCAATGAACTAGGAGATCTCTGGATCCATGTGAGGTACAGGGCCGGTTCTAGCTTTATTAGAAAGAGATTGTCATTTACTAGATTATGTCTGATTTTCATTTTTTTTACAGTAGTGGTGGAATAATCCCTTTAACAGTCTAATCCCTACCTAGAGAATAATACCCAGTGTAATATTTTGCTCAGTCATGTCCAATGATACACTTACACTGATAACCAGGATCCTCTTACTTAAATAACGTTAATGTTAAGATAACAATATTAAATTTGCCTTCACTTCCACCATCACTTATAAGTACTGTGACATTACAGTCTAAGCACTACAATGCTGTTGGAAAAAAAGCATCAGTCTGAGAGATAAGATGGCCAAACACTAGTTTATTGTAGTGGGATGCTGTATCTCTACTTTTAATTAACTGAATATCACCAGTATCAGGTCATTTCCAACTGCAACATACCAAAACTATACTTATAGAAGACATTTATTTTGGGAGCATGCTTTTCGCTACTTTTATGGGTATTTTATCATTCTGAATAGCTAAAAGCCAGGCACAAAGAGATATGAATGAAAATTCTAATCAGGGAGATTTTAGAAGAGTGTATGGAAGATATGTCCATCTTTCATTGATCTTCTCCTCGACTGAGAGAAAAGTTTAAGGCAAACAATGTTCATTATGCAAAGATTTGTGAGTGAAAGGCAGGATTTATGAAATGCTTTGGAAGAAATGCACAAAAGTAATAAATGTAAAGAAAAAAAACCTCAATAATTCCTCCGGTTGTCAGATACATGGTAATATGTTAAGGAAAACCCAGCTTTCCTGAGACTCCATTTTTATTTTGAGACTTTATGTGTTTAATTTCTATGTGCACCATAAGAAGATGACAATGACATAAGCTAAACTTTAGAAGTTAAGTTAGCAATGTGTGTTAAGATAAGATAAGGTTTGTACGTGCTAAGTAGCCAATATGCAATTCTTACTAAAGTAAAAAATAGTCTTAGCTTTTAACCCATTAGTAGAATATAGAATACTAACCAATCAATAGATGGATTCAGTTCTAACCAGTTAGAAGTATTATTTGTGTACCAATCAGAAGTTATTGTTGGAATATTTTTAAACCAATCATGTCAATACTTTAAGGGGTTACACCCTTGGAATGGGGTATAAACAAAGGGCCCAGGGAACTCCCTTTTTGGGATCCTGGCAGAGTTTTGAACTATGTGCTGACCTCTTTCATTTTCCTCCATCAACGTCATTCACCTAAACACGTGGTATCGACCCTCACGTGACTGACCCTTGGTCTGCCACAACATTTTCTAGTGGAGAATTTGGGCACCAGAACAACGCTCCTAGCTGCAGACCACGATATAGAGACCAGGACTCAGGAAGACCGCAGTAAGTAACCCATTGTGTTACTGCCTGTCTCCTGAGCTCTGCTCGATGTTCTGCAGTGTGGTGTGTGAACGTTGTGCCTGCACTGTGTTATGGTGAATGTTTTGCTTAATTTCCCCTATATGTGCAAACTGTCTCTAGGCGTATGAATGCACAAATGTGTGAGTGGCTGAGATAAGCTGAATCTAGGAAGGGTCTGACCCTGCCTCCCCTGAGCCATGCTAAAAGTCCAGAGCCCACATCCGTCTCTGGAGGCCTCTGGTTCTGGTAGAGAAACAGGTTGACAGACTTATCTTAGGGTAGTCTGTGAGAAGTGGCAGTGTATAACGCTGTCCAGTAACATTGGATAGGTGCTCTGCAGTTCCTTGTATGTACATGAAAAAGGCGCCTGAGGTCAGGGGTTTTTCCAATGTTATGTCATGCTGTGTGATTTCACATGTACTGAGTGCCTGCTGATATTGTGTGAGGAACAATTACTGCATTGTTGTCAACTCCTGAGCTGTATAGTGTATACATGCATGGGTATTATGATACCAGTTTGGATTGGATGGTTGCAGTTATAATAATTTGTATAGCAGTGTTTATGTGCTTCCTGTGCCATAGAAAGAATGTAGAGGGGTTTAGTGGTTTCCAGCGCATAACCCCAGAGAGGACGTGTGAGTTACTCTGTGTGTGGGCAAGACTATACTGTAGTGTTGCCAACCAGTAGATAGTGCTGCCTCGGAAGTGTGCCCACAGCACCACTGGCAGTAGAGAAATGTGGTGCCACCTTGGAAGTGTGCCCATGGCACCACTGATAGTGCTGCCTTGGAAGTGTGTCCAACAGCACTGTTGTAATTCAACAAGTATGTGAGTACCTGGATAGTGAATTACAAGGAGCCACCCACGGGATGGGGCTACACAGACTAAGCGTTCCTCTGAGAAGGGAGCAGAGAAATGGGTCTCTGCAATTGATATTGTAGAATGTGCAAAGGGCACTGAAGCAACCAAAGACTGTGACAAATGTTAAAGAAACTGGGAGCAGGTGGGAGAAGGTGTGAATGGAACATTGGATGATTCAGTATGGCAGAAATTTCTCACTAATAGTGTTGAGCGAGCATGCTGGGTCGAACACCGCGTGTGCTCGAGTCAGTGTATTTAAATATAGTTTAGCCTCTGTTTCTACGCAGAAGATCGCTGTACAGTGAGGGAATCCCGCAGTGTGACTCCGCGGCTTAGGAATCCCTGCTTTGACTCCATATATAGCTATGTCCATATATGGAGTCAGTGCTTGCGGACACCCCACTGTATTTTAATGTAAGTTAGCCTATATTTCAGAAAAGTTTCTTCCGGGATTCAAACTCTCTACCTTTTGCATTAGAGGCAAGGAACTTAACCACTCATCTATAATAGCTGCATAGCCAGTTACTTAAAAAAATTTAATATGAGACTTCTACTGTACTGTACTTCTACTGAGACCTACACAGTAGAAGTCTCATACATATATTTTTTTTTTTCACTCACTGGCTATGCAGCTATATATTGTAGTGGTTAAAGTTCTGGGCAATAATGTCAGTCACTAAAAAAAATAAAAAAAATATGAGACTTCTACTGTATAGGTCTCAGTAAAAGTACAGTACAGTAGAAGTCTTATATATATATATATTTTTTTTAAGTAACTGGCTATGCAGCTATTATAGCTGAGTGGTTAAGTGACTTGCCTCTAATACAGAAGGTTGTGAGTTCGAATCCTGGCAGAAAATTTTCTGAAATACAGGCTAAATTTGATTTAAATACACTGGGGTGTCTCCAAGCACTGACTCCATATATGGACATAGCTATATATGGAGTCAGAGCAGGGACTCCTAAGCCGAACTAGAGTCCCAACACCCTCCCCTCTTCAGAGCAGGGGGTGCCTGGGGTTCTCCCATTGACTTCCATTGTGCTCGGGTGCTTGATCAACATTACTCACTTATTTTAAGGGGTGGTTGGAGGACGATAGCAAATATGGCCAGGCCACAATGTGGCATGATGTAGCCCAGGGAATGACTATGACTGCCCATAAAGCAAAAGACACTGACAAAGGGACCGTGTATGAAATATGGGATGTTTAATAAATTGCCAACAAAAGAATTAATCATCCCTCATTCAATACGGTCTATTAGCCCCAGTAACAAACAAAAATCTCTCTCTTTAACAGCACCACCTCCATATAATAGCCCGGAAGGGTGGACTTGTCCTAAGTGTGGACAACAAAACCCAGACTCGAGAGAGAGATGCTCAGCCTGTGGTGGGCAAAAACCACACCCGATGTGGCCTTATACCCACTGGTCAATAAGACCCTCCCCACAGTCAGAGCTGGGCAAGTGGAAACACATGATTATAATGTTTATCTGCCATGGACTCCTAATGGGTTGCTGGCTATGTGTAACACTTTGCCAGACCCCCGGACTGTCCCCAGTACTTTCCTTCATAAATTGGAAAATATCCAGACTGCATATAAAGTCACTTGGGCAGATCTGGAGAGTCTTCTAGAGACAAAAGGAGGGGAGATACTTAAGAATCAAATGTTGGCAAAGGCCTCTGGTGCTGTCCCTATAGATAAGGCCACAGACCAGTCGGGCCATGAATTTATCAAGGCCTTTAAACCCTTGGTGAAAGAGCAACAGGACAATCAGACTGATACCTTTATGATGCAAACACAAGATGCTAAGCAGACTGTAGCTGACTATGCCACAGCTTTAGAACAGCTCTTGCTTGGAAATAGGTATGAGACAGGTGACAGTAAGGACTTGAGACTACTAAAATATACATTCATTTCTGGATTAAAAGCACCCGTACAGGATGCTGTAAAAAGGATCTCCCTGATTGGCGGACCTGCCAGTTCCCTGACCTAGAGGCCATAGCAAAGTTAGCTGAGCTAGACTTACAAAAGAAAAAGAAGCCAATAATAGCTAAGCAACCCTTCAAACCAAAGAGTGGGTTCCAGAAAAGGATACGTAACTGGGACCAAGTGACATATTTGGAATTGTGGGGAAAAAAGGGGCATTACTCAGTCAAATGTCCCCGGAGAGGTCAGGCTACTGCCCGGACCTCTCAATGAAGTGACAGCAATGCTGTGAGTTCCCTCAACATTAACTAGCCCCTTGACACATCTCACCAGGTCCACAACTAATCACATACACATGTGAGGACACAGGGAATCCAATTGACTTTTTGGTAGACACAAGAACAGCCAATACCCTAATACAGGACAAATATGTGCCTGAGGAGCTTATCTCCTCAGATTACATCTATTGTCAAGCGGTTTAGGGAACATCTGTTAAACTCCAACTAACAAAGCCTTGTAAACTTAACATTCATGATGCCTTATCTATTGTCACACGTGTGTTGGTAAGCTCAGATAGTCCATACAATTTACTGGGGACTGAC
This sequence comes from Bufo bufo, assembly GCF_905171765.1. Classification (NCBI taxonomy): domain Eukaryota; kingdom Metazoa; phylum Chordata; class Amphibia; order Anura; family Bufonidae; genus Bufo; species Bufo bufo. Next base: position 241,659,530 of record NC_053394.1, on the reverse strand, counting down.
ATGCTTAGTGCCATGAAAGCATCTGTGGATTTCTCTTCAGAAAAACCTCAAATCACAACCCCTGTGCCTGAAGAGACTTTGTGTGCACCTATGTACTTAATGACATTTAGTGCCTCCTCTACCTCTAAATTTACACCCCCAGATTGGCTGTCTGAAGTTCCATCACATTTTTGGACGACTTCCAAGACAGACATGGGTAGACTACCAGTAACTCCGGTAGTTGTGAAGCTGAAACCTGGCACTAAGCCGCCATGTGTACGTCAGTACCCACTAAATTCTTCACCGGAAGATGCTTTTGCAAATGCTCTAAAATATCTGTTTTGGGGAAAGGGTTAATAATCCTTATAAAAAGTTCTTTCAATATGCCCCTATTTCCTGTGAAGAAGAGACAGACTGTAAAGGGTCAGCCTCCAGTCTATCGTATGGTACATGATTTAAAGGCAGTATATGCTGTAACTGTCAAAAATACACCACAAGTGCCCAATCCACACATGCTGTCAAACCAAGTACCTATAGATGTCACATCTTTTACTGTCATTGATCTTGCAAATGCTTTCTTCTCTGTCCCTTTACATAAAGAATGCTGGCCCTATTTTGCTTTCACTTTACATCACAAGCAGTATGCATGGGTCGTTTTACCACAAGGGGCTGCCAATTCTCCTGATATTTTCTCTACTGCTCTACATTCTGTGTTGCAGTACTGGCACTGTTCTTCTTCAATATATTGATGATGTGTTACTTTGTTGTCACAGTCCTGAACAGTGTAAAAAAGGAAACTTTATCTTTGTTTATTTTCCTTGCTGAAAATGGTTGCAAAGCCTCTAAAGAGAAGTTGCAACTTTGTGAATCTACTGTAACCTTCCTAGGTCACTGTATCTTTCCAGGCACTAAGCACCTTAAACCTAAGAGAGTTAGTGCTATTTAGCAACACCCCCTGCCGGGAACTCCAAGGGCACTGCGTGCCTTTATTGGCCTTGTCAGTTACTGTCGCCCCTGGATTCGATATTGCTCTCAGATGATGCAACCACTATATGACTGTCTCAAAGTGGAGACTTTTGAACTAACACCAGAAGCTGTGGGTGCATTCCATGCATTAAAACTAACTCTCACTACAACACCTGCATTGGGCTTCCCCAATTACAAACAAAATTTCCCATTGTATTGTCATGAACAAGGGGGATTTGCCTCAGGTGTATTGACACAGGGACCGTATGTGGCCCATAGCATACTATTCTACCAGTCTAGATAGTATTGCAACAGCCCTACCCACTTGTTTCAGAGCTGTCGCCACATCCTCTAAATTAGAGCTAAAAACAGAAGACTAGGTACTACAACACCCTCTTACATTACAAGTATCACATTCAGTTGCTGAACTACTACAGACCACCAAATTGAAACATTTGTCTCAAGCCAGAATTAAAAAATATGAGATGACAGTACTCAGTCCCCACATTACCTTACAGCAATTTTCAGTTCTAAATCCAGCTACTTTGTTGCCAGTGGATTTAGAAGAGGAGAGGGAAGTGGGAGTAGTAGAAATGTCTAAAAGAATTGCAAATCATAACTCATGAATTGATGATTGCAGAAACAAAAGGGTTACCAAATGTTAATGAAACACCATTAACTAACCCTGATGCTGAGTATTTTGTAGATGGCTCCAGATGGTGGAATGATGAACAAGGACACTTTGTCACTTGGTATGCGGTAATCCAAGATGGTAAAATAATTATACAAAAAACACTTCCAACTTGTGCTTCTGCACAGGTGGCGGAATTGAAGGCACTTACTGATGCATGTACATTGGGTAAGGGACTGAGAATTAATTGTTAAACAGATACCAGGTATGCCTTTGGGGTAGCACATGACTTTGGTATTATTTGGAAAACTAGGGGATTTCTGACTTCATCGGGCAAACCAATTAAGAATTCAGAAGCAGTACAGAGTCTCATAGAGGCCCTAGAGCTGCTCACAGAGGTAGAGATTGTTAAAGTACCAGCCCATGTGAATAAAGATGATCCGCAAGCCGCGGGAAACGCTCAAGCAGACCAAGCAGCCAAACAAGCAGCTGGTCTGCCACTCCTGACATTGTCTTTGCCAACTACGCCAGACTTACATATTGCTCTTGCAATAACTACAGACTCAGATAACGCCTCAAGAGAAAAAGGTATGGATGGAGGCGGGGGCCACAAAGGCAGGAGAGCTCTGGCAGGTAAATTGTAGAATATGTTTGCCTTGTAGTTTGTATCCAATGATGGCCTATTTTGCTCATGGCCCTACTCATTTTTCAAAAGGATCTATGAGCGCACTAGTGTAAGAACACTGGTTTGCACCTGGAATTCAAATCCTCTTTGAAAAGTTTGTTTAGGGTTGTCTTACATGTGCCAGACATAACCCTGGGAGGTTCGTAAAGACCCCCAAGAAACACACTCCCAAACCTTTGTACCCGTTTCAAAGAGTGCAGGTGGATTACATACAGCTACCCAAGGTAGGCACATATAAGTATGTCCTTGCAGCCATTTATGTATTCTCAGGCTAGCCAGAAGCCTGACCAGTAACTACGGCTACAGCAAAAAACACTGCTAAGAAAATATTGTTAGAAGTAGTCTGCAGATATGGGATTCCAGAGGTGATAGAGTCAGACAGAGGTACTCACTTCACTGTGGAAATAATGGGACACATACTGAAGACCCTAGGGATCACACAAGCCCTGCACACTCTCAACAGTATGGAGACACTATAGTGGTGGTCCCAAATGGAATCACCCAGGTGGTACTGTTACTGCGTTTATCACTTTCTGTTCTGTATTATGTAGCTCACGGACCTAAGTGGAAGTTCGGATGGAGGCGCATCTTTGGCAGGAAGGAAATGTCCGTCCCAGGCCTCCCATCACTGAAGTGTTCGTAGTGGTGACCAGAGGAGGACGGAGGTGGACCTTCATGGCAATTCCAGGCCTACTCCAAGTAGCTACACTTCCAGGCTGCACCATATTGGTCAGGGGATATGCCATTATTGACAGCACTGTACAACCAAGGGACAGCAACGCCCAAGATTATGCTCATCTTCCTGATTCTACAACAGAGGACCACAGTTACACATAAACTTTTAGGCTTACTGCTGATGCTCCTAGTGGTATAGCTGACCTACCAGCTCCTAAAGATTCCAACACAGGAGCAGAAGAAGGTGTATCCAGAACTATGGACAATGATGCATGGGACAACAATGCTGCACCTACATCCACTTAGATAGTGCATGCTTGTGTTCCTTGCGTGGTTTTAATAAAATGTATGAATGCTTAGGAAAAATTACAACTACTAGACAGACCGGAATCGATGCTTGCATTGCATGGTCTATGCAGCTTATCTGTATACTCTGTGATATACAGGCTGTCTAAGGTGTCATTTGTTTGCTTAGGTAGGTTAGTAGTTAGATGCACAAATGATACAATGGAAAAAGAGAATCCAGCTTCTTATGGAATAAAAAAGGTTTATGATAAGCCAATAAAGAACCTTTTTTATTCCATAAGAAGCTGGATTCTCTTTTTCCATTGGATACTCTATAAGGCCCAGTTTTGGCCTTTTTTTTCCGTGCTTCATGGATTGAATGTAGAGGTGAGAGCTGCAGCCACTTTTTCTATTGTGACAAATGATACAATGGACCCTTCAGAGGAAAAATCTACCATGCAAAGAGATTCTTCAGCGCCCACATAAATTGAAACATGAGGAGGGAAATGTTAAGGAAAACCCAGCCTTCCTGAGACTCCATTTTTATTTTGAGACTTTATGTGTTTGATTTCTGTGTGCATCATAAGAAGATGACAACGACATAAGCTAAACTATAGAAGTTAAGTTAGCAATGTGTGTTAAGATAAGATAAGGTTTGTACGTGCTAAGTAGCCAATATGCATTACTTGCTAACAAAAAAAAAATTGTCTTAGCTATTAACCCATTAGTAGAATATAGAATACTAACCAATCAATAGATGGATTCAGTTCTAACCAATTAGAAGTATTATTTGTGTACCAATCAGAAGTTATTGTCAGAATATTTGTAAACCAATCATGTCAATACTTTAAGGGGTTACACCCTTGGAATGGGGTATCAATAATGGGCCTAGGACACCATTTTTTGGGGATCCTGGCAGAGTTTTGAACTATGCGCTGACCTCTGTCATTTTCTTCCGTCGACGTCATTTACCTAAACACGTGGTATCGATCCTCACGTGACTGACCCTTGGTCTGCCACAACATATAAAATCCACATTTTGAAATGTTCAGCTTTTAGACTGGGAGCTCAGCAATTTATGGCTTCTTTATCTCCAAGTTCCTGCTTTCCTATTTTGTGCTTTTCTGTACTTGGCGTTCTGCTGTGTGCATCAATAACAGAGACTGCAGTATGATTCACTACTCAGAGAAAAATTGTCTTACATTTACCTTTAGCATTTTGTAGTCCTCCTAACATCTAGTCAAAAGGATTTACTGATACACTTAAAGGGGTTGTCTCATTTGAGCAAATGGCATTAATCATGTAGAGAAAGTTAATACAAGCCACTTACTAATGTATTGTGATTGTCCATATTGCCTACTTTGCTGGTTTGATTCATTTTTCCATCACATTATGCACTGCTTGTATCCAGGGGTTACGACTATCACTGCAGGGCGGATACAAGGTGGACAGGAGATGCTGCGCATGCCTGCCTTGCATGTTCCTACTGTATAGTACTAGCCACCAGAGAGGCCGGCACTTTTTCCTACACTGCACATGCATGGCCTCTGCTGCTGGATTGCGGGGTGATCGTAACTCCTGGATAAGAGCAGTGTGTAATGTGATGGAAAAATGAATCCAGCCAGCAAAGAATGCAATATGGACAATCACATTACATTAGTAAGTGCCTTGTATTAACTTTCTATAAATGATAAATGCCATTTGCTGAATTGAGACAATCCCTTTAATTGTGTGAAAGCTTCATGTATTATGGCTGTCCTTTCAGCATACCTTCAGGTTGTAAGATATTGAATACAAGAGTTTTCCAAGCTCAGTATACCACACAGTACATGTTGGATTTACAATGGGAGTCAGTTGATGAGGTATACAACTGTATGGCATAAAGTTTCATACACCAGTGCTAGACCCTTAAGCATGCATTAGAAGATCCTCCCTCTATACACCAAAAGCAGGGAACAAATAGATCTGACCAGAACTTAAACAGAGGTCCTGTCTTCTCCACTCCAGTCCTCACGATCCCCCAGGATGTCATGTTTTCAGGATTTCTTTATTATTGAGCAAGTGAGCAGGTATTCATTCTGTGGGATGTTCTCAAATGACCTGCAGGTGAGCCCTCAGGACTGGAGTTGAGAAACACTTCTCTAAAGCCTGGCATATCCTACACTGATATGCTATCGAGCTTTTTCAGTGGAACGGAGGGCACAGGCAAGAGCAGCAATGTGTTCTCCTGCCAGTACAGAGGTCACTGCAGCGCATATTTTAGAAATCAGAATCCATAGACCACATACATGGTTACTGTCATACTCTAATGTGGGAGGGAAAGCCCACACCGAACATGGGAGGGAATGGGGAAAGGAAATAAGGCCTGAAAACTAGGGAAGGAAGATGGACACCTCCTAGTGAAAACCCTAACCTAATACCTGACTGACTACCAGTATGAACAGACCCCAAAGGTATGTGAATTCATACACAGGAATACCTAAAGTCCTTTCTAACCGTAAAGGACTCTGGTACTAATGACAGAAATGAGACAACCTGTTCCTCCAAAAGGAAGGATGAACGGGAGTCTCCATGAGGCCTAATACAAAACAACAAGGAAATGCAACACACAGAAAAGTCAACATAAAATACAAAATGGAAAGGTAACACTTAACTTCCAAGAAGCTATGGCAGCACCAGGAACTCAGCTGGGATCCAAACACTAGCTATCCACATGTCCACTGAAGCGATTAAATCACAAAGCATTGTGGGAGAAACAACTATAAACAGGGAAAGTTAATGGGTTCTGTTCATGCTACCATGAAAAGTGCTATAGAAAGGCTGGAACTTTGGAAAATAAATAAAATCAATTATTAAAATTATTATCAGGGTATTTGTAACAATTAAAAATAATTGAAGGTTTTGATGCTTTTTAATTTGGCACTTTGATGTTAAAATTTGGACTTACATTACAGGTAAAAGCCCCTGTCCAGTTTTCTACCTTTATTAAATCCTTAACAATTGTTTTAGTATGAAGTGCTTTCAATAGGATTTAGATTACAGTATATTTTACCCATTTATATACACTGATCTATTTTTTGGAATTGTTATAACACTTTCAGGGAGTTATTGTGGTCTAAGGAGGTATCCGTTCACAGTGTGACGTCACATGGAACTTTCGCTCCAAAGGATTACCAGCTTGGTTTCCCTCGTGCGCTTGTGTCTCCGGCCGGGAACGCGCGCGCTCGCAGAGGAAACTGAAGATCTCACAACTTCAACTGAACCACCAGGACTATTTACAAGAACTCTGCACACAACCGCAACACAGGCAAGTAGCCATCCTGCATTTTTTGCCTGAATAATTTTGCCGGAAAGTAATATATCAACAAACACTGATAAAACTTGGTATATTTTGGCAACATTGGCAAATAATAACCAAACAGCCCTGTGTTCATTTTATGTGACCTATTACCATTTAGCACTAAGTAGTCAGCGCCGGTCTAGTATTTTATTTCTTCTAAAATTATCAAAATTATTATCAGGGTATTTGTAACAATTTCAAAATAATTGAAGGTTTTGATGCTCTTTAATTTGGCACTTTGCTGTTAAAAGTTGGACTTACATTATAGGTAAAAGCCCCAGTCTGATCGTCAAGTTTTCTACCTTTATCAAATCCTTAACAATTGTTTTAGTATAAAGTGTTTTCAATAGGATTTAGATTACAGTATATTTTACCCATTCACATACACTGATCTGTTTTTTGGAATTGCTTTCGAGCTATTTCAAGCTCATTTATTGAAATATCTAAGAAATGCTAGGTGATATCTTCATACTGCTACTGAGTTGGCATAGTGTTAGAATTCACCTACAGCTGCCAGTTTACCATATAACACAGCTGTAAACATTTCCTATTATGACTAAAACTTTCCCTTTTAATAAATATACAATCTGCACATCAAAAACTTCTATGCATATTTATTTTGTTACACTATGAGACTTGATCATGCACTCCTTTGAAGACTCCAATAACACACTGCAATACTCCTTTATTGTAGTGTTTTATGCCTATCAGTCTTAAAGGGGTTGTCTCACTTTAGCAAATTTTATTTATCATGTAGAGAATTAATTTTTCCATCCCATTATACACTGATAGTTTCCATGGTTACAACCTCCTTGCAATCCAGCAGTGGTCGTGCTTACATACTATAGGAAAAAGCACTAGTCTATGTGTGCTCCCACGGTACCAGCCACCAGAGAGGCCGACGCATTTTGCTATAGTGTGCAAGAATAATCACCACTGATGGATTGCAGGGTGGCCGTAACCATGGAAATGAGCAACGTATACACAGGCAACATCTGTGCGGATTCCACAGATGGATTCAAACCCATTCAGCATGTTCTATTTTTTTTGCAGTGCGCAGGCACGGAGAGAAACTACACGGGAGCACTTCGTAGTGCTTCCGTGTGGTTCCGTGCCTCCGTTCCGCATCACACCCTCTGGATTGTGGATCCATTCAAGTGAACTGTTTGCAGGCCGCAATACAGGCACGGCCTGGCAACGGCCATGTGCATAGACCTTATCTGGATTTCTTATACGTGATTTTCAGGGAATAAATGATTGATTAGTAAGTTGCACTGGTCAATACATCCAACTACAGCCATTTTGTCCTCAACACTTGCTGTCTAATTATTGAGTCAGAAGGAGAACTCTACTATTTTATGCTTTTACTTTGATGACATAGTGGCAGGAATTTGAAGGACTATCATATTAGGACAAAACGCATAGCAGCAGATTTATTAATGCTGTCTAAAGTGTAGACAATGTGAACTTAGTATAAAGAGTGGTTGGTACATCATAAAGGGCTTGTTGGAGATTTAAAAAAAAAATCTCAGACAAGCCCCCAAATTGGCTAAAGAAGAAAAAAAATCATATAATACTCATTTTTCTCTGGGCTGCTGGTCCAGTCCTCCTGACACTGCTCATTTACAAACTGAATGGTCACATGCCATACACCTACATGTCATTGTGTATACCACAGTGACATGCTACTGTAGGATACATGACCACTACAGTAGATGGCGGAAGACAGTGACTGGCTGCCGCAGTCATGCGCCATATAGTAACAATAGTAACGTCAACTCTGCAGTTAGTAGACATGGAGCTCCAGGAGAACTAGGCAGTCCCGGATAAATAGATTTTTATTTTAGCTATTTAGGGGGGCTTAACAGATATTTTTATTTATCTTGTACAATCCCTTTAAGCAACACCCTTTCCAGCTATGCTATGCCCTGTTCACATTAATTCTTGTCCACTCAATGGATGTGGAACCGTGGATTATTCTTTTAGTTTACTTACTAAATAAATGTGTCTAAAATGCTAAAAACCCTAGAATGCTTGTAGAACCACAGTAGTAAATGCGGACCATGTTTTTCTTTAGATTTTCTGTGTTTTTTTTCTCTAACAAAAACAGTTGCTTCTAGAACTACTTCAATAAGAAATAAGGTTTGTACTTATGTTTTTAAGGCCATAGCTTACCCTAAACACCATCAGGCTTGATCCTGCTGTGATGCTCTCGGGGTGGAAGCTCATTACATAGATTTTTATGTACAGAGCTTCAATCTTGGAAACTGCACAGCAGGACAACATATGACTGAGCTTCTCAGCTCCTCTTTATTTAGCTGATCAATGAGGACCCCAAGTGTCATACCTCAACTGACTTACCTATGATGACTTACCTATATTAATGATAGAACATCAACATTTGCGTCCAGTAAAACAACTTGTTTTGAGAACTTGCAGTTTTATAATCCTACAGAACACAACCATTTACTCTGAAATAATAGTAACACAATCTTCATACTATTAACAATAAAAGTATAATGTAGTATTAGCAAATCTCAGATAGAATCCTGAGTATGAATACCAATCATGGTATAAATGAGGATATTGAATTTTAAGTCAGAAGATACCAACAGTATAAAATGAGCAAAGGCTCTAATTTTTACAGCTTTTGCATGGGAAGTGTAATTCACAATGTGTAGTTTGTTTTAAGTGATTGAATAAATGAGCAGTTGTCTCCAAAATGTTTTACACTGCTGATGGCTGTGCATCTGTTGTGCTTTTTACAGTGAATTAATGATTTTGCATATGTTTTTGAATACATAGTATCTTTTTATTTAGTATCTCTCATGGTCATATTTTAAAGGGAATGTCTCATATAGTTAATTGTATTTCCACTAGATTTGAGCATGTAGAGTATTTACTAATTTATCACAATAGCACTGATATATTCTGCAGTGCTTCCCAGATATTATCCCAGTGGGGAAAATAATTTAAATTATCTATCATTATATCTTTGAAGTGTGGGAGGAAACCCAAGCAAATATGAGGAGAACATATAAACTCCATGCAGATGTTGTCCTTGGTTGGATTCGAACTAGAACCCCAGTGCTGCAAGGCACCACTGCTAAAATATTATCCCAGTGGGGCTCATAATTTAGATCATCTATCACTATATCTTTGAAGTGTGGGAGGAAACCCAAAGCAAACATGGGGAGAACATATAAACTCCATGCAGACGTTGTCATTGGTTGGATACAAACTGGAACTCCAGTGCTGCAAGGCACCACTGCTAACCACTGAGCCACTGTGGTGGCAAGAGTAAATAGTATATAATGTGGTTGTTTTTTTTTTAAAGTTGTAGTTGTGTTTTTAAACATCCATCAGGTGGTTATATTAGAGATACCTATTTCCTTCCTGTAATGTTTGTAAGGAGAGTGCAGCAAGGTGTTTGTTCTTTTGACCAGCAGAAATGAATGGAAGCTAATGGTCAGATAATCTCCAGGTAGTGATGTAGTACTTCTTATCATCTACAGACCAATGGGAAGACTGTGTGTAGTTCCTACCCTGCTTAATCTAAACTGCTCTATAATAATAATGAGTTAAAAGGGATGACTCTGTCCAAGTCTGAACAGTAAAGCTGAAGAGTAAACATCGGAAAGCAGAAAATACCAGTCTAGTGTTTGCACTCTAGTTGCTATTATAAACACTGTAATATTCCATTATCAGAAGAAATCTGATATTGTACCTTGGTGTGCTTCATAGAGAATAGAGAATTACATAGAGGTTATTTATTTAGAATATTTGACCCTTTCATCCACCAGATTGGTGGGACCCCAGAAGTCAGACCTTTGTTAATCAGGCTGTTACAGCATATTCTAGCAATATGTCAAAACATGCTATGATTGGAAAGCTCATTTAATCAATGCAAAGTTATTTTTAGATGATTTCTACAGAACTTGGTCAATTAGTTTTAGGTTCCAGCAAATAAATCATATTAATTACATAATGGAAATGTAGGTAATTTTGTAACATACGGTATTGTATGTATCAATTTATCATGGTTCTAAGATCTATTTTTCTTTTTCTATAAACTGATCCATTCATCTTGGAAACCTAAAGAATTCATACAAAACTCATTATATATATATAAAAAAAGTAACATGTACGGCACTGCAAGACATGACTTAAGTCCCAGTGCAGTACATTTACGGTGCTCTGATCGGGCGGGTGAAGGAGCTGCGCCCGCTCGATAAGCATCAGGGGTCCGGCTACTACTGACAGCAGCGCCCCTGATGTATATGTCAGTATCGGTAAATACATTTTACTTATTAATATGTCATGGTCAATGCTGACCACGGCATGCACGAGTTTTGTGGAGGGTACAGGCACGCTCTCCCACCCCATCGGGTCCCTGTGAAGCGGTGACAGGGACCTGATGGCAGGCACATACATCGGGGCTTCCCTTCTATGGAATCCTATGAGTTCCAGCCCTGAGGCAGGGTCTCATAGGCAGGCTGTCAGTATAAATGCTGACAGAAAATTATTTTTAATACACATGTATTGTAATGCATTGTAAAGGGGCTAAGGCCCCCAAAAGTCCACAGTAGGACAAAAATAAAAAGTAAAAATAGTTTAAAAAAGTGTTTTTCATAATAAAAAAATGAAAGTATCAAGTAAAAGAAAAGCCCCTTTCCCATGATAAAGAAACAGACATTAGGTATTGTCGCGTCCGTAACAACTGTCTCTATAAAAATATTAAATGATCCACCCCATCAGATAAACATCATAAAAATTGTGCCAAAACAGAAATTTTTTGGTCACCTTACCTTACAAAAAGTGTAATACCAAGCGAACAAAAAGTTGTATATACCCCAAAATGGTACCAATCAAACTGTCACCTCATCCCACAAAAAATGAGCCTCTACATAAGACAATCACTCAAAAAATACCAAAAATATGGCTTTCAGAAAATGGCAATACAAAAACAATTTTTTTTCTTTTCAAAAATACTTTTACTGTGGTTTTACTTATTAGGTATCGCTGCGTATATCTCTGTACATAGTTAAAATGTATGGCCTCCAATGAGGTGAAGTGAGTTATTAACTTCGGCATTTGATTTTTAAAATGAAAAAAAAAATCATTTTAAACTTTGATCTGAACTCGGCTGAGTTTAAATCCAAGTTTTATTTGGTTTTTTAAGGCTAGTTTCACACTAGCGGCAGGGGAGTCCGGTAGGCTGTTCCGGGGGCTGAACAGCCTGTCAGATCCATGCTACCGCTAGTTCATGTGTGTCCCCGGACTGCTGCTCCGTCCCCATTGACTAAAATGGGGACGAGGGAGGAGTTCCGGCGGCAGCATGGCAGCGCATGGCGAAAGGTAGCCGGACTAAAAGTACTGCATGTCGTGTGTTGCCATGCTGTCGCCGGAACTCCGCCCCCACCCCAATTATAGTCAATGGGGACGGAGCGGCAGTCCGGGGGCCCACATGAACTAGCAGCAGGACGTATCCGCCAGGCTGTTCACCCGCCGTACAGCCTGCCAGACTACCCTGCCGCTAATGTGAAAGTACCCTAATATATTCTTCTGTCCCTAGGATCCGAAGCTGCCGTGTCACTCATACCAGAAAACAATATCAGAATGGCTTGGGTAAGTAAAAGTATTCTAGATTTATTACCACATAAAATTACACATGTTAGATTAGCAAAAATCGGCCTGAGTGAAGGTGAGAAGTGGCTTGCTAGTGAAGGGGTTAATAAAACTTTAGCTTCTAAATATCACAACCATTTAAATGGAAAAAGACTATACTACCACTTTTACCAAAAGATGGAAATGCAGGCAACAACCATGCAAAAGAGATTTTGTTTATTCCACTTTGAATATTATGAAATCACAAATCATATACTCTACTTCTATCCTGTAAGAAAGTAATTTAATAAAATGATTCATTCTATATTAATACTTTACATTGTTGGTTGAAGACCATAATATCTTTCTTTCCAATTTATCCTGCGTAGATACATTTTTGAATCTGATTGATATGGGTCTGACTGCTAGGACCCCACAGATCCTGGCAACAGAAATTTCATTCTTCCTTTGAGAGAGAGAGGGAGGGGGGGGGGGGGGCTTTTGTCCTGAAAAAACAAGTTGCAGATATGAGGCTGGCTTAGATATTTTTGTGGCTTTCCTACATAAGCATGCTTAAAAGACAGGAAAGCATCTCTGCCAATCCACTGTGAAAATAATGCAGTGCTGATATTGCTGCTGTGCTCTCCTTACTGTTTACCTACTTGCTATGTAGCAGCAGGTAGATATCATTATGGCTTCTGCTGTCTTACTTGAATTGGTTTACTCCTTCCTATTTGCTTGAGACAAACAAGACCTTTGGCAACTATATTTCACTATTTTGAATCAACTTTAGACAGAGATACCTCCAAACCTTCAACTGAAAGTGAGACAAGAAAATTATAGCATCCCACATAGCTCACATCTCTTTCAATGAAACTTGCAGACTACAGATGTAGCAGGGTTAACACACAAACTCTTAACTCAAATTTCTTAACTCTGCGTTATCTTGAAACAAAAGCCATTGAAAGGCAATTGAAGGTGTTTGCTTAACGCATTTCGTTTAGATAATATGTCTCATAAAGCATGTGTGTTAACTCTACTACATCTGTAGTTTTCTTTCTAGAAGGACAAAAGAACCAGAATATCTCAAGATAAACTTGTCTTAATTGGTTGACTTGCCTTGTGGGATACTTTTTGGGGTGCTCTTTATCATTAGGTAAACAAAAAAATTTGCATGAGCATTGTATGCCAGGCGACACTGCACTTGACAAACTTGACACATGCACTTTAAGTCAAATTGATACAATGATATCCATCATACAACAGATACAGATATAGCCAAGCTAAACACTCTGTTACCACATGGCACAGTGTTACCTTGGTTATCTCATGACAAAAGCCATTGAAATCCATTGAAAAGTTAATTATCTTGTTATTGCCATTCTTTACTTAACTCGTTAACCATCAAGTTTAGCTCGGCTGCATCTGTAGATGGTAAGGTCCAGGATGGCAGCATAACTCCAGCTCCACAAGAAGCTGAGGTCCCACAAACCTCAGGCTCCGAGCCCAAGTACTATAAGAGCCCACACCCATTTCCACCATGCTCACACTTTAACCGCATACCCACCAGAATGGGAAGGGACAACAACCTTAAAGTGTGTAAGCATGCTAAAAACGACACATTGCCACTGGCAACAAGCATGCACAGCTAAAGTGTCACGGTCCACTACCACCAGACTATGACACAGCCGTGACACCTGTATAGTATAATTAGATTACATTGTGGTAAATATGATCTGTTTTATAAATTAGCCGCATTGATTGCTTTATTATTCCAGCAGCAGTGTCCAATATGGTATCATTTCTATCCCTGAAGAGCTACATGGCAGCTCTTAGAGAATGACTAGTCTATTCGTCTTTGTACTCCTTGGCATGACCTGCTAACAAGCTCTTTATAAATTCTGCATCACACTCGCTGGTTGGCCAAGCTGAAAATCTAGGTTGTCATTTTTGCAGTGAGATGACAAAGGCAACCAATATTCTATTCGAACTTCTATCATCTCCATTTCTTTCATTTCTTTATATAACATTTTCAAGCTATTTCCTCTGTAGTGTAAGATAAGCTACTTTATGCTGAGGCACACCTGTCACTGCTATTTAGTCAAACACTAGCACTGAAATATAATTTATTCTCTTTCATATTTTGAGTATTCAGTCTCCTTTGTTTTAATGTCCGGTTGAACTGGGACATTTAAATTAGGTGTGATAAAGCCTATCTCCGAGCCAATCTAGTATGGTTTTTACAAGACAAAAGCTTTGATCAGTAAACCATGTTTACTGTAGGTCAACCGAAGACATAAGGACAACTGTAAAAATTAGCCTTGCTAACCTTTCTGCAAAACTACTAGGTCAATTCACAACTTCTCCACCTTCAAACGTGCCTTAAAAACAAAATTTTTCAGGCAGGCTTATCTAGCTATCTAAAATGATTTTCCCAGACTAAACCTTTCCACCACCAACTCCTCTGGCATGAACTCGATCCTCTAACAGTCCCAAACCCGAAGCAGATTGGCCGGCACCACTCCTGTCAGTTCAATAATGGCTCAAATCCTACTTATCACAATCAACTACCTTGTGAGTCACCCCCAATTCCTCATAGATTGTAAGCTCTTGCGAGCAAGGCCCTGACTCCTAGCGTATCAGTTGCATATTAGCCAGTTAATTTTGTTTTGTACATTAACCCTATAAATTTTTTAAGCGCTGCAGAATATGGTGGTGCTATATAAATATTTTTTTTTATTATTATTATTATTATAAGACTGGGAAGCTTGCTAAGCTGTTCCAGTATGTCAATTAATTTAGCAGTTGTACAGAAATATTTCTGATTATTGGCTAGTTATTCAATTTAGGAATGCCAATAGCCACATATAGAGCACACTTAATCCAAATGCTAGAACTGAATTTCATCAGAAAGGTTGAATCAGGTCACATGACGGGCAAAATGTCTATAAACAAAGAGTGAAAGATGTTAAACAGTGCATTGTGAAGAAATTGTACAGGGTGCAGGTAGAAAATAAATTTCCATTACTTTAAGTGCTTATAGATGAAGTGTTATTGACTGAATTCTACATATAGGTTAGTACATATGGAAAAAAAAAATCCCCATATGCCTTTTTGGAAACACTGAATCATGACTTGAGGGAGAAGGAAAACATTCACTTAGAGAAGGTGAATTTCTTAGAGGAGCATTTCCCCTTAGCCATGTGCCCAAAAATAATATTACTTTTGCTCTAAAAGCAGAAGGGAGAACCAGTCTCACAGACATGATGTGAAAGGAGTATTAAACTGGCCATAATGATTTCCCCCCTTTATGAGCTAGAGCTGTTGAGCATCACTTACTCATGCTTTGACAAACATGGTCCGACTGAATGCCTTCCACAGGGTCGTAGTTAGGAAAAGGCTGATGGATCATTCGACTTAGTGTTGGGTGCGAATATTCGAATAGCGGATTTTAATTGTGAATATCGGCACTTCGAGAATTTGCGAACATTTAGAATATAGTGATATACACTAACCTAAAGAATTATTAGGAACACCTGTTCTATTTCTCATTAATGCAATTATCTAGTCAACCAATCACATGGCAGTTGCTTCAATGCATTTAGGGGTGTGGTCCTGGTCAAGACAATCTCCTGAACTCCAAACTGAATGTCAGAATGGGAAAGAAAGGTGATTTGAGTGTGGCATGGTTGTTGGTGCCAGACGGGCCGGTCCGAGTATTTCACAATCTGCTCAGTTACTGGGATTTTCACAGACAACCATTTCTAGGGTTTACAAAGAATGGTGTGAAAAGGGAAAAACATCCAGTATGCAGCAGTCCTGTGGGCAAAAATGCCTTGTGGATGCTAGAGGTCAGAGAAGAATGGGCCGACTGATTCAAGCTGATAGAAGAGCAACGTTGACTGAAATAACCACTCGTTACAACCGAGGTATGCAGCAAAGCATTTGTGAAGCCACAACACTCACAACCTTGAGGCGGATGGGCTACAACAGCAGAAGACCCCACCGGGTACCACTCATCTCCACTACAAATAGGAAAAAGAGGCTACAATTTGCACGAGCTCACCAAAATTGGACTGTTGAAGACTGGAAAAATGTTGCCTAGTCTGATGAGTCTCGATTTCTGTTGAGACATTCAAATGGTAGAGTCCGAATTTGGCTTAAACAGAATGAGAACATGTATCCATCCTCTGATGGCTACTTCCAGCAGGATAATGCACCATGTCACATAGCTCGAATCATTTCAAATTGGTTTCTTGAACATGACAATGAGTTCACTGTACTAAAATGGCCCCCACAGTCACCAGATCTCAACCCAATAGAGCATCTTTGGGATGTGGTGGAACTGGAGCTTCGTGCCCTGGATGTGCATCCCTCAAAATCTCCATCAACTGCAAGATGCTATCCTATCAATATGGGCCAGCATTTCTAAAGAATGCTATCAGCACCTTGTTGAATCAATGCCACGTAGAATTAAGGCAGTTCTGAAGGCAAAAGGGGGTCCAACACCGTATTATTATGGTGTTCGTAATAATTCTTTAGGTGAGTGTATATTCGTAATTTCGAATATTCTAGATTTTTTTTTTCATAAGTAACCTCCCTTGTGGCTTGTGGGCCAATGAGAAGGCTGCAATGTCTTTGTCTGAGCTTAGCAACACCCCTAGCAACCAATAGGAAAGTTTCCTACCCCTTACTATATAAGAACCTCCCCAGCAGCCCTTGTATGCAGTATTTTGCAGATCTGAGACAGCAGTGTTATTGCTGTGCTCTCTGCTTTCCTGTGCCATTACATTAGATAGTTAGTTAGTTAGTTAGTTAGTTAGATAGTGATATAGTGTAGCTGATAGGTTCTGCTGTTCATACATACATGCTACATACAGTACATAGTGATGCATGAATGCTACATACATACATAGTGCTGTGATGTCACAAGTTCACAACAATTATTAGTGCACCAATCACTAAGTAGTCAGACCTGTTAAAATGTAAAGTTGCACGTATTGAGCCAAAATATTTGCATAATTAGTGCCGATTTTGCAATCGCGAATATATTAGAGCACTCTATCTGCATACAAAGCTATTGTAATGTTCTGCCGTGCCAACTATTTTCTCCAGTCTCAGGAAACTTCTAGCAGCTTGAAAAATGTAGCTATACTGACCCACGCCTGTATTTTGCACGCATTACGCAAATATTACATTGCTGATTTTTCGTGATCAAGAAAATAATCTCAAATTCGCGAATATATGACGAATAGTCTAACAAATATTCGCTAAATCTCGTGAATTCGAATATTGCCCCTGCCGCTCATCACTAATGCGACCTAGGATCTGGCTGCCAGAGAAAGTACCAGCAAGTTATCCTGCCTTGACCACGATATTTGAATACAGACATAGGTCATCAAATGGAAGCTTTTGTCTGGGTGAAGAAAGTGTTTGCTCTGGTCAGCCATTTACCATAATACTGACCTCATTTTTTTAGAAATGAAATATGTACATAGAACAAGCACTTAAATGTATATGCAATCCAAAATATAAATGTTTAGCAAATAATATGCTCTTAAATTTTGTTATTTTCTACCCATGGGCTCAGGGATGGACTGGGACAATAAAGTGGCCCTGGACTTCAGCCAGACCGGCCCACTTTATTTTTCCCAAACACACTCAAAAAAAAACTAATGTATTGTGATTGTCCATATTGCTTCCTTTGCTGGCGGGAGTCATTTTTCCATCACATTATGCACTGCTCGTTTCCATGGTTTTGACCACCCTGTAATCCAGCAGCGGTGGTCATGCTTGCACACTATAGGAGTAGCCGGGATTGTGGGAGTGCACATAGTTTGGTGCTTTTTTCGACCACCAATGCTGGATTACAGGGAGGTCGTAACCATGATGACGAGCCATGTATAATGTGCTGGGAGACATTTTGTCTCTATGGCACTATCTGCCCTAATAGTGATACAGTGCCCACATAGAGCACGATAGTGCCCTCCTATTCACAGAAAAATAGCGCATTTGTACCCATATAGTACCTACCTAGGTGCATAGAAAGTGCCATACTTTGGCTCTATGTCGGCACTGTATGACTGTGGCCAAAGTACTGTAGGTTTTCACTTTAGGTAGGTACTGTATGGCACCATAAGCAAGAAATACACCATTTATCTGTGCATAACATGGCGCTATCTGAGCACTGTATGACCGTGGGAAGACCTGGGCATACTATGCTCAGATAAGTTGTGTATTTAGTGTCTACAGTGCCCACAAAGTGCCATATCATACCTACCTAGAGCTAAAACGTGGGCAGAAAGTGCCATACTTTGCCTATAATTATACTCTGTCTACACAAGTATGGCGCTTTCCGAGTATGGGTTCTATATGGCACTATGTGGGCACGACAGGCACTAAATGCGCCATTTATCTGTGGATAGTATGGCACTATCTGCCCACAATCATACAGTGCCCACATAGAACCAAATATCGCCGTACCGTACCCACACTATTATATGGCAGTGCCCAGAGCGCCATATGTTGACTATGTGGGCAGATAGTGCCCTACTATGCCCAGATAAATAGTGCCCTTAGTGACTGCAGTGCCACACTGTACCCACCTAGAGCCAATCTGTGCACAGAAAGTGCGATACTTTGTCCACAGTGACAAAGTGCCCTTTCTGTGCACAGTCTGGCACTGGCTCCAGGTAGGTATTCTACTACACGTGGGGGCACAGCGCTCATCTCTTTAGTAAAGAGTTTTACTACCTTACATATTCAGCTCCCGCCTCCAGCCTCCAGTAACAAGTGCGGGCGGCAGCGCTCACTCACTGACGTCACGCGCCTGCGCCGCCTAATGGGAGGAGCAGGCGTGTGACGTCAGTGAGTGAGCGCCGCCCCCACACTGCCTGCTGTTACTGGAGCTTTACCCCCCTGATGCCTGGCGGCCCTGGCCGGCCCATAATTCGATCGGCCCACCGGGATTCTCCCGGTACTCCCGATGGCCAGTCCTTCGCTGCATGGGCTCGACCAGAATTAACATTAAGATAATAATGGTTATCAAGTTTTGCCATACATGTTCTTCAGTCTCCAGGTCTCCGAATTTTGAGAATCTAGGTCTAGAAAAAGAATTAACTAAATACTATCGCTTATTGCAGTCTCAGTATTAATTCTCTTATTTAATGAAGGTGTTTTCATATAACAATTGTTGCAGTGCGCTCCTGTTCCTCTGTGTCATTTTTAATAAGATTTGTTTTGGCGAATAAAAGACTTAATGAGAGTTTATTCCTGTTTTGAGACTGTTGAACAATTCTGCTTCCAGCTGTGCATGTCATCAAAGGTCATATGGCTTGACAATCTATATAAATACATTTCATGTATTAATATATGTCAATCTGTATTAACCAACTAGCTGAACTAAAAGAAAAAAATATATATTTAAAGCACCATAATAGTTTCATGCCACCTGGGCAATAAAAAAAACTTGTACCATTTCCTGGATCTTAATAACAAAAAGGCATATGAGTTTAAAAAAAAGTGCAATAATAACATTAGAGGTATAAATGTAGCCATTAGTGTTGGGTGAGCATGCTCGGCCGAACACTTTTTTACTCGAGCATCGCGGTGTTCAGCCGAACACCGCGTGTGCTTGCGCGCAATGCTTGAGTCTCCTCCCCGCACGTTTGTTGGCTTCTACACAGCCAATAAACGTGCGTGGAGGTACTGGCACTCACTGTAATGCCGTAGCCATGTTGGCTACTAGCATTACAGTGATTGGCTGGCCGGAACGCGTCATCGCATTGCAAAACCTGCGCTACTCTACTATACTTATAGGCATATATACCATTTAATATGCTAAAGGCTAGCAGTAAGGGATCGGGAAGTGGCCGTTCTGCTGATGGTGCACGCAGAGGCCGTGGCCCTGGGCAAGGTAAAACTACCTGCTGCCAGAGCACAAGAAACACACTCATCCATGATACCTAGCTTCATGTCCCAGTTTGCAGGGTGACGCAGGACACCACTCTCGAAATCACACCAGTGTGACCAGGTGGTCGGTTGGATTGCAGCAGATAATGCTTTCAGTAAGTTAAGCACCACCCTGTCTTCCACAAAGTCCAGTCTCAGTAGCCAAGAGTATGGTCAACAGAATCCTCACCCTGAACCTCCTTCCTCCCACTATGGAGAGTCTTGGCAAACAAGTGATCCCACACTCGGATACTCCAAGGAGTTCTTTTCATCGCCATTCCTTGATTTGGCCCTCTTGACAAGCCCGCTTGAAGAGGGACATGAGGAGATCTTGTGCACTGATTCCAAAACTCTTAAGTATCCACAGTCAGAAAAAGATGTCAGTGGGAAACGACAATTAGTGTTTCAAGAGGTGGATGATGATGATGAGACACAGTTGCCAATAAGTCAACCGCAATTTGTGTCTCAAGAGGTTTATGATGAGGATGAGACACAGTTGTCAATAACTAAGGTTGTTGTTAGGTCAACAAGTCAGGAGGATGAGCAGAGTGAGCAAGTGGAAGATGAGGTGGTGGACGATTAAATCACTGACCCAACCTGAGAAGGTGGCAAGCCAATTGAGAACAGCAGTACAGAGGGGGAGGGATCCGCAGCACCGCAACACTCTGGAAGAGGCAGTGGGGTGGTAAAAGGGAGAAGGCGGGCCACACTAAACAGGCCTGCAACTGTTCCCTGGAGCACCCCCTTGCGGCAATCTCCCCTGACACTTTTTTGAGGGAAGTGCGGATGATATAAGCATTGTCATTTGCAACCTGTGCCGTACTAAAATGAGCAGGAACGCGAACACTGGCAACCTCAACACCACCAGCATGATCCGCCACATGGCATCAAAGCACCCTAATAGGTGGGTTGAACGCCTGGGTCCACAATCAGTGTCTGCGGGTCACACAACTGCCTCCTCTTCCCCTGTGTTACGCGCTGGCCAATCCCCTGTCCAAGACGCAGGCCCGGATGCCTCCCACCCTGCACCTGAACCTTCGTAAGCACCATCAGCAAAAAACATCCACTTCTGTCTCCCAGCGCAGTGTACAGATGTCCATACCCTAGGCCTTTGAATGAAAGCGCAAATACCCAGTCACCCTCCCACCCACATTCCTTAGCACTAAATGCGCACCTTTCCAAATTGCTGGCCCTGGAAATGTTGCCATTTAGGCTTGTGGACACTGAGGCTTTCCGCAGCCTGATGGCGGCAGCGGTCCCTCGTTACTCAATACCAGCCGCCACTATTTTTCCCGGTGTGCCGTCCCCGCCCTACACCAGCATGTGTCCCATAACATCACCCATGCCCTGACCAACACAGTTATTGGGAAGGTCCACTTAACGACTGACACATGAACAAGTGCTTTTGGCCAGGGATGCTACATTTCCCTGATGGCACGTATGGAGGCCAGGAGCGAGTCATACCCTGGGATGGCACAGGTGCTACCAACGCCAAGGATTGAGGGCCCTACTTCCATCAGGATTTCCGCCATCATCTACATTAGTGGCTGCAACCCCCCCTTCTCCTCTTCTGCCTCCTCCTCCAATTCCACCTCTGAATTCTCATCTTGCAGCACCAGTCAGCCATCAGTCAGTAGCAGGAAGCAGTGTAGTACTGCAGTGGGGAAGCGGCAACAGGCCGGGCTGAAACTAATTTGCTTAGGTGACAAACACACTGCCGTAGAGCTATGGCAGGGTATAAGGGACCAAACTGAGCTGTGGCTCTCGCCACTCAACCTACAAGCAGTCATGGTGTCTGATAATGGCCATAACTTGGTGGCGGCTTTGGAGCTCGGCAAGCTCACACACATACCATGCCTAGCCCACGTGTTCAAATTAGTGGTTCAGCAGTTTCTGAAAACCTACCCAATTTGCCTGAGCTACTGGTGAAGGTGTGCCGCGTGTGAGCAGGTATTTAGTGCTGCTGGGGGCATAATAACTGATAAGCGTACCCGCCTGTCAACTGAGAATGCTGACAGGTTGACTCTTATCAAAATGAACAAGGCCTGGATTGCCCTTTACTTCTCTACTCCACCAGAGGAAAGTGGCTGTACATAAAGGCACTTTAAATGTGGCTTTTATGGTGTATTGAATACACTGTATTCTCCTGCACCCCTTCCACCACAAAAAAAAAAAGGGTGTATGGTTCAATCTTCCTTTTCTCATCCTCCTCCATCATATCAACATGCTTATTAGGCTGCCCTCCCTCCTAATGTTTTAGAGGGTCATCTCAGCAGCAGGCCCTCGCCCATAATGTTTTAGATGGTCATATCAACAGCAGGCCCTCACCCCTTATGTTTTAGATGGTCAGCTCAGCAGCAGACCCTCACCCCTAATGTTTTAGATGGTCAGATCAGCAACAGACCCTCACCCCAAATATATTTGAGGGTCAGCTCAGCAGCAGACCCTCACCCCTAATTTCTTAGATGGTCAGATCAGCAGCAGGCCCTCACCCCTAATGTTTTAGACGGTCAGATCAGCAGCAAACCCTCACCCCTTATGTTTTAGATGGTCACATCAGCAGCAGGCCCTCACCCCTAATTTTTTGGATTATCAGCTCAGCAGCAGACCCTCACCCCAAATTTTTCAGATGGTCAGCTCAGAAGCAGACCCTCACCCCTAATTTTTTAGATGGTCAGATCAGCAGCAGGCCCTTGCCCTTAATGTTTTAGAGGCTCACCAGCAGGCCCTTGCTCCTGATGTTTTTGAGGGTCAGCAGCAGGCCATCAATCATAATTTTTCAAGTGTGTGTATGATGCCCTCCTTTATGTGTAATAAAGGGTGTATTGGAGTGCCGGTTCCTTGTCATTTTTGGCAGCCCTTTCACTTAGTGCATAGGCTTTATGAGTGTAGGAGTCCCACTACCTGAACAATTGTGCTACAATGTGAATTAGGCCCTTTTTTTATGTGATATACAGGTTGTATCGGAGTGCCTCTTCCTTGTAATTTTTGGCAGCACTTGCAATTTATATAAAAGTAAATATACAGGAAAGAAGGTTTCCTAACAATTTTTACTCTAAAATTGATTTTATCTTTGGTTTGGTGCGTATTATTGTCAGTCTGTAAAAGTGGCGTACTACTCGGACAACATCGTTCCCAGCAACGACCTGGGAGTCCAAGATGCATCCAGACATCCTCCCCATGCTGTTCACGAACCATTTCAGTGGTGTTTCCATTCATTTATGACCTTTTCCTATGAACAAGACACCCTCCCCTCTTCAGAGCAGGGGGTGCCTGGTTTAATGCTCGGGTTCTCCCATTGATTTCCATTGTGCTCGGGTGCTCTCCATCCAAAAGTGTTCTTCTCGAGAACTCGAGCACTTTGGTGCTCGATCAACACTAGTAGCCATGTCATAGAATTACTATAATTGTTACTTTCTCAGATTTTTTTTATACATAGTACATACAATGATAAAGAAGTACCTATGATGTTCTCTAGTTATCTGGTCATGCTGTCATCAGCCATTGTACGTCTACTTTTATACTCAATGGGAGATATTTACCATTGGGGCATCTTTTTGTGTAATGTTTGATAAATTTAGTGAAGGATTTGAGCATCCAATAACTATTATCTTTCACATCTTGTCAGTGAGGTAAATTATGAAAGGGAGTTTATCACTTCCAAAAATGATTTCAAAATAATGACATGCCCCAAAACATAACCATTTCTTTCTTGTGAAAACCCAGTCCTCTAAGCTCGAGAAAAGCTTCTTTTTAATTTTATGCAAATAAGGCTTTCGGTGCACCATGGGCGAGGTTGCTCCTTTTGATGCATCATTGCTCTGCCAGTAATGCTGCCCAGGCCTCTGTCTCTTGTTTGATTCGCAGTTCAAAATAGTCCTTCCAAAGGTGCACCTAATATATTATTTTCTGAAAAAAAGGAAGCGTTTATCAGGATTAGAGGACTGTATTTATATAAGAATGTTATGGTTATGTTCCTGGACTAAACATGGCTACAAACAAGGCAGGAGCCTGTGTTTCCTTCTCCATTGGACATCCCACTATTAATTCTATCTAAGTTTCCAAACAACTGCTGCACTATAGTTCGTACTGCCACTTGAGGACAATGAGGGACGTTTATCAAGACTGGCGTTCCCATATGCCAGTCTAGATCCCTGTGTGCCTGATGCCTCTTAACAAATTAGTCACATCTCTGGAGTCCGTGTGTTAGAAACAGAAGTTTATGCCAGCAAGGGACTGGAATAAATGTCAGCTATAATTTACTCCAGTTTCTGATGTAAGTTATAGTAAATACTGCTAGCCATGAGATGCTCTATCCCGTCAGCAAGAAACTCAAATAGTCCCAAATGATGGCGCAAGTGTGACATGCATCATAATTTGCAACTCTTTTTACATTACAATATTTGCATAAACGCTTTAGTAAATGCCTCTCCCTATATTCCAATTCTTTGCCTCAGATTTTGTGTCCACAATAACATCAAATTCATATTATTAGTTTGGATTGTTGGATATCATTTACGCATACTGTGTAATTTTTAAACTTCACTGCTATGAGAAAAATATCCTAGCTGAAAAATTAGAAAAATGTTGGAATATAATGTTATTTTAAAAAAGATGATCCAGAAAAATGTGCTTGTTTCCGAAGAAGGTCAGAAGAACCCCAAAACATAACAAAAGCATACAGAAAAACAGACCAGAGGGCCTAACTGAATACTTTATTAACAAGCAATGACAAACCAAAACTAGCAAACAGGTAGGAAGCAATGACAGATGTAGAACCACTGGGCCAAGTGACTGGTTTGAGTTAGGGCCAAACTCTAAGGGCATTATTCCAGTGCTCTCCTGGTTTTCAACCTTTAACCCCTATACAGGGATCTGGTTTTTGCAGCAGGGGACAACCATACCATTACCTCCTGGCATGGTCTCGGTACACTTGGATGAGACCTCAAAGGCAACAGACACTGGTGCATGACACCAGTGGTCTATGCACGTAACAAAACAGGAACATAGGCCAACAAACAGGAAACCAAACAAACCTGCAACATTGGACACTGTTGAGACACAAACCAAGTACTGGAACACAGACGAGCCACATGGTCAGGAACTCATGCAGAACTAGATACAGGACACAATGCGAACAAGCAGACAAAGACAGACCCCTGGACCCCATATGGAACTGGATGCATGGCGATTACAGACAGAGCTGAAAAAACATGAAAATAAACAGAAGCCTGGATCCCATGAGGAACTGGAAGCATGGCGGTCACAGTCAGAGCTGAACATAGAGACATAGAATCAACTCGCAGACAGGCTAGACATGGTGAAATAGACATACAGAGACCTAGTAACAAAGTACATATACTGGAACCAATGAAAAATGGGAAGCACGGTATTCCAAGTCAGACTAGGCCACAGTGACATTGATGAAATACCAGGCAACCACATAGAATAGGGTAGAATGACAAACACCCAGGTCAGGAGCATGCACCCTGCACACAGCAATCCCGGAGACAGAGTCATCAGGCACACAGCTCACAGGACTAATTAGCTGGGTAATAAGAGCACCTTACCACCTGGAAATCATTATTCAACCACAGCCAGTATGCAAGCACAGTGTTACGGGCAGTGGGTGTCAACTTACCAGTTTGGTTTTGGGTTAAGCCTAAGGGTAGTATTGGTGTAGTTGGCTGCCAACCCACAGAGGTCAGAAACACCGGTGAGAAGTAACGAGGAAAACCGTAGTCTGAACACAGAACACAGTACTCACAGGGCAGAGTGAGTACTTGCGTATTCCAAACAGCAGTTCCAAGGTCATGGCAGGCTGAGTACAAACATAATCCAGAATACAGTTCTAAGGCTTGGGCAGGCAGAAAGGAGCAGAATTAGAAGACAAACACCAGGCGGCGTGATGACGTAATCTCGCGTTGCATGGGATTTCGGCCCAGATCTTCAAGCAAGATGGCGACGGCCAGACCATCATGAGCAAATGGAGGCGGTAAGTTTGATGTAATAGTTTTTTTATTGTTAATTTTACACTGGTTTTAAACTCAGATGCCGCAATCATGTATGAACGCGGCATCTGAGGGGTACAATGACAGGACTATCGCAGCTCCCTGTCATTGCACCTGCTACTTACAAAAAAATGTGCTTCGTAACGAAGTAATTCATCGTGAAGCAATTTTATTATTTTTTATTCAGAGAAGCAGCGAATCAAATTTTTAAGAAATTCGCTCATCTCTAGAGGTCACATTCACTGATTACTAACGAGGAATAACCTCAAAGCTCAAAAAAAATTGGTGGAACCACAGCCCAGCTAAATAGGGAGATTGATCAGAAACTTAACCAGCACCTGGTCAGGGGCAGTGGAAAGCATTAACTCTCTCAGTGCTGAAGGAAAGTTCACAGAGTTCTAATCCCAATTCACATAAGGAAAGTAGCGTGACGTCCGCGTCTGCCTGGGACAGCAAGACCGTGGCAGGCACGGACCGCCAGCATGACATATATGGCAACACAATGTGGCAGGGAGTACACAGATACACAGGACACAGTTCACTGACTAGAAGACCGCAGCCAGCACACAGCACCCAAGCAACCAGCATACACGAGAGACAACTTTCAGCCAGTACGCAAGGCCCAACCCATTTACCAATATGTGCACTAGAAGACTGGCACACTTTGCACCTGAGATCTATGCCAGCACCCTTGCTGGCATAGATATTAGGGGTCATTTACTAACCAGAAATAAGCCTATATTAGTATTTCTGGTGCAGATTGAGGTGCAAAGATCCTTTACGCCGCATTCTGCTATCTTTCCCCATGCACACCAGGTCTAAAAATGTGGGTGTGGAGTGTGAGAGGAAGTCAACCCTACAAGGAGCTGTCTTACATTTATAAGTGGCGGTGGATCCATTGAAGTTACATAGAGGCCTACGCCTCTACATAACTCAGGCGGATCCACTGCCAACTATAGGAGATATTAAGACTGGCGTCTAAAACGCCTTTCTTAATAAATGTCTTCCTTAATTATTTTGAGCAAGAAACTCCTGAAGATGGCTCTTAATAATTTTGATGCATCATATGCCAGCTGGGTTTATTATCAAAAGTCTTAATACATTACCCCCTATGTAAAATCTGAAAATTACCTGAACACATACCTTTTATGGTTATGTCCATTACTGTATTTATGATTTTAGGGAATGCTGAGTTTTTTAAGCCACACACAATGATTCTTTCCTTCTAAGGCTAGTTTAACACTAGTGTTGAAGAAATCCAGCAGGCTGTTCTGACAGGAAACACCATTCCGGAGCATTATGGGTCTAGCATTGCTGGAGTCTGCCTGAATTCCCGTCAGCTCCATTAACTATAATGGGTTAGGCGGATAACGGGCCGTAACACATCAAATATGCAGAGAATCGGTCAGATAAATACTTGTGCGGTTGGATCGCCACTGGTTCCCACTATAGTTAATGGGGCTGGCGGGCATGAGGTAGCATCAGGCAATCCCTGAACCAGAGAGTTCAGGCATGCTATTCCCTGCCGGAATAGCCTGCCCTATCTCCTTATTGCTAGTGTGAAACTAACCTCACAGTTTTTCCTCATTGCCTTCAACTTACCATTCACATGCATTAGATTTCTTTCAAAAATTTCTGTAACATCAGTTCCATTCTTATAATTGGGTTTATGTTCAGCAAGTCCCATTGAGATAAAGTGGATAGTTTCCACTTTCGCTAACAAACCATTTGTGTGTATATATGTATATATATATATATATATATATATATATATATATATTATATGTACCTTAATAATTCTACAATGCTTCTCTCGTTATTGCTTTAGGGGTTACCCTTCACATCTGCATATGCTATTGCATGCCAACTAATCACAAGCCATTGCAGAAATGTGTTGACTATAGTTACAGTACATGATGTGTTATCTCTATGAATAACTCATCATCATGCAAACTGAGATGTGGCAGGTGAGAGAACAGTTTTTTTTATCCAAGAGAAATTCCTTTAAATCTAAGAAATTTCACTTGACTTAAATTTTTTTATTTTCAATTATATTATGTACCAGCAGGATTAGATGTACTGACAGAATTTGCACATAATAAATAGGAAGCAGATCCATAGAGCACAGTAATTGAAGTATGAAAGGTGAGCTCAGCAGCTCATATTAAATTTAATGTGAAATGAGAACAAAATGTTGGAATTTAATGGAGTCATTTTCAGCTGTAGCATCAGAGACACCCTGTAGGTCAGACTTAAAATTGTAGGGGATAACCAAATCATCTAGAGAAAATGCTAGCTCAACTGATTTCATCTTTCTTCAGCCTCTTATTCCAACAACAGTCAAATTGCATACGAGAGTTTTGACAGCTTAAGAGCTAGTACACTGAAATGTGGTAGGCAAGTTTAAGACTATTTTTCCTTATTAAGTTTAACCATCAAGACAAACTGTTTACAAGATTTCTGTTGATCAGATTCACCACCACATATCAAAGATTCAAGTTTATGACTCTTGTGGAAATATGGAATCATGCAATAAAAAGGAAAATACAGTAGACCAGGTTTCTCTGTTACCTTAATAATATGGCAATTGGAAGTAGCTTCTATACTGGTTTAGTTCAAGTTATAGATACGTTCATTTCCACCATTAAATGAAAACTCCACATAGGTGGACTGTTTTAGTTACTTACACCATTAGTAGTGTTGCAGGACTCCTTGGTCTATAAGTAAAATAACTGTAAGAGAAGAATCCTGTCCAAAATGTCCTCCCTCCTCCATCTTTGTGAGAGTAAGGCAGCATGCAACACAGGACAGCCTTGGAAGTTCATTTTCCACAGGATCAACATGGTGGCCAACAAAGAACCACATTTAATGGGATATAAAATAAATAAACCATATTGTAGATTTTTTTTTTTCACAAACCTTGCCAAAAAGTGCCATTGATTTCCAACATTATTGTCATGAGTTAATTCCCTAAAATATTTCCTCCCCAAGTAGCATCCTTTGACATTGGTAGCACAAAGAATAATGGTGCAGGAGAGGATAAATCACTTTAGAACTACTGTATATATTCCTGCCAATATCTGTTATTGGTTTGCTTTTCCCCATCAGTTTGCCATCCCTACTCTAAAGTATGTTCACACATGGCAGATGCACTGCAGATTTTCTGCCATGGAGATCCATGCAGAAAATGTACAGTATAAGATTTGGTAAAACAACAGCTATGGTGCAAATTTTACATATGAATGTATGCTGCAGATTTTGACAATGCACTTCCCCGATGCAGAATTTATGCTGTACATTTTCACAGTGCACTCCCCTTTTGCGAAATCTGCAACAAATCCACAGCAAAATCAGCACCAAATCCACATTGAGCGCAAAGATCTCTGACTCATCATACATGTATGTATGAAAAGGATATTGCTGTGATTAGTCGACTAAAATAGACCATACTGTACGTGGAAGACTAGCTTTATACATCAGCAGTAATAATGTTATGATGGTCCTATAGTGTCGTAAAGGTATGTCCACATGGATTTTTAAGAACTGCAATATCTCAACAAATTCAATGCAATTTTGCAAAATGCTAACATGTAATGTGAGCCGTATCTACCAACCATCGCTGATCCCATCTATAATGTGGTTGTAAAAGGAGGAGCATTTTACCAGTCTCTGCATCCTCTATTGTATCACTATGCACCTACGCTAATTTCCTGAATGCAACCTGTTACAATGGAGGATCCAGAGTGACTTGTCCTGCAAAGGAGAAAGTGCAGTCCAAAGATATATCTCTCA
This sequence comes from Bufo bufo, assembly GCF_905171765.1. NCBI lineage: Eukaryota > Metazoa > Chordata > Amphibia > Anura > Bufonidae > Bufo > Bufo bufo. Next base: position 241,629,609 of record NC_053394.1, on the reverse strand, counting down.
CAACTATGGAGTGTAGCTATAGAAGTAGTGAAAATGGTATCTGATAAAGACAAATCAATGGTAGAGGTAACATGCAGCTAAAGAAGCCAGACCCTTTTACATATGGTTATACATTGTATTGTGAAACCTTATACAAGTCTGCCCTTGGTTTGTTTTTTAGATTTCTGTCGTCATTCAATAGGAGCCTTCAATAGTCACTTCCATTTGATAAATATCCACCTTGCAAAAGTGATGGACACACTGATGTTAAGCCGGTTTGAGTTACTGTGCCGGTATTAGATCTGTGTCTTGTATTTAACTGTGTATGTATGGGATCATCAAATGACCACAGAATGTAAATGCAGGTGCCTAATAAATAAGAGATGGCAGAAATTCTGAAAACTTTACTGAACTGATACTAACGTTATGTTGGAAAATTATAATTTTTCATCATGCAGTGCTAAACTTGCTCAACACATATACAATATATATATATATATATATATATATATACCCACACACACATACTGGTCTCTTGAGGTAATGACACATGCACTAAGAGTCTCACTGCACTAAAAACGCACACTGTAAATTTGTTTGTGTCAGGTCAGATCATGTCACAATATGTCAGTTTCTGTTAGGCCGAATCATGACTGAGGGTAATCTGACATGATGCATGTATGAATAAGTGTATAATGCTGACATTTCGGATCAGGATTACTACCTGCGCAGTGTTTCAGATGAACATTTGTCACGATCACCAAGTGAAGTATGGAGTGGACAGCTGTATATCGCGCTGTAATACCACCGATAGACTAGGGCACAACTTTAAGGTAATCATTCAACCACCTTACATCAGTGCAATAAATTAAAGACAGTAGTATTAATATAGGAAAGCACAGAAAGACAAAAGCTGACAAAAGAGGACCCCTGTGCAAGAACAGTCCAGTATATGGCAGTTGATTTTCAAATTTCAACCTGATGACAGCTAAATATGCCGCTCATTCATGGATCTTGAGAAAATCCCTCGCAGGAGTCCTCCAGTACTTGAGACATATGGATGGGAATGAATGTAGCACCATCCCACTTATAACACTGATGTCAAAGAAGACATGAGTCTCCTCAAGTATAGATTCTAATATATAAATGTGGCCATCTCTTTGCTGAAAATGGGTGTCAGGATCATTTTTAAAAGCCACTGAGACATATTGTACCATACCCACAATGTTTCCTTTGTATGAGTCTGATTAACATTTCAGATGGTGCTATCTAAATTACCCCTTAAAGTCATTGTAAGTGACTGCTCCGGAACAGTTACCAGGATATCTCTATGCTGCCTATAATATCTCATATCCAAATTCAGAAACTACAATGGAACATATATAGTATATTATCTTCTCACCTTAACCTCTTTTGGGTCTAATCCACATTAAATCAGAGATTTTGAAAGGGGTGGAGCTTAGGATGTTTATTGCTTTATTTAAACTAGAGAGAAAATGGCCTGTCTCTTGTCCTATTAGGCTATATACAATGTCCCCCCCCCCCCCCACCCCCACAATAATGCCTCTTGTACATTGTCTTATTATCTTTTGGGAGACACCTATGTAATTTTTCATAAAAAAAAAAGTACTTGCTGGTTGAATAAAAGTAACTTTAAGTCAAAATTTTCCAGGGGTATGAATAATTATGGGCAGCACTGTAGATGTCATTAAGGGAGGTCCCTCAATTACATCTCCTTTATGAGTTAAGCTGGATATACACATAGGATAACTGTCTTCCAAACTAATGTTCAGCCAACAACTATCTCCATACACCCTATGTAGTGAACAAGAAGAAGGAAATGAAGTTGCTGCCAGACTACTCTGACAGCAGCTTATCTCTCCATAAGCTCAAAGATTGGACAAATGAAATCTGACAAGCCCGATTATTATCTCCTCTAGGGAGACTCAGGAGGCTCCATGCACATTAAATAATTGACTAGTGGGTTTGGCCAATATAGCTCTAATGTGTATAATCAGCTTAAGAGTAAATGATTGCTAATAAAGAGTGGTCCTTGGTCAGGCAGACATATCCTGCCCATATATTACATGGCCATAGGGTTAGAATGCCCCATCATAATACCAAAGGATCGTCCAATAAACCCAAAAGTTATGTAGCTAGCAACACCTAAGAGCACAATTTAAGGGATCACCTGGTCTTTACCCTTAAATCCCTATACATGGATCTACTGCAGGGGAACCACCAGGCTGGTACCTCTTGGAGTAGTCTCTATTCAGTGGACTTCTATCCCTCAGGGGTCAAGAGAAACCAGTGCAAATAACTGAAAGGTCAATCAAATCCATAGTCAGGGACAAGCTGAGGTCAGGGTAGGAAAAGATCCCGCAATCCAAAGTCAGTCCAAAGGTCAGGGCATGGAGCTCAGGGTATGTACAGAAATCAAGTCAGGCAGCAAAGAGACATATTCAGATACATGCATACGGATGGAGTAGAGTTAACACTCCTGTTTTCTGAGATTTCTGAGTTGTGTTATCTAATCTAAGCAAACACCTTCAATTGCTTTTCAATGGCTTTTGTCTCAAGATAATGCGATGAGTTAAGAAATTTTAGTTAAGAGCTGGAGTGCTAACCCTGCTCCATATGTACATGGGAGAGCCAACAAGATAAATAGAGCACCTTTGCAAAAAACTAGACAACTAGAAGCTATATATCAGGCACCTTACCACAGGGGACAGTTCCCTAAATAGCCTGAGGTAGTCAGCTATAGACTGGGAAAGATTAAGGTGTGTGCTACTGCTAGCCTTTTAAGAAACTTACTGCATATGTGTGCCCAATGGGCAGTGAGAGGCAGAGCAGGCAAGGGCAGGCTAAGGCCTGTGTGCAGTGGACAATACAGCACTGCCTTGGTGGCAAGGACTGCCAGGAAGAAGCATCAAGATACCGGTGACCCTGGACCACAAGACAGAGCAGGTGAGCACTCCAGCGGCCGTGTTGGGTGGTGAGGTGGCAGGTATGGACCACTGGTATAACAAAAATTTACAATTCAATTAAAAGTTAACATTCACAGGTTCTGTATAGAAGCAGGGTGGGCTGCCAGAATCATTTTTTCTGGTGTGCCTAAGCAATCTCAGTCTAAAGCTGGATATAAACAATCAATAACTGAATGATATTTCTCCTGATTCGTCCACACACATACATGTTGGGTTCGGCCAAAACAGTATGTGTATTCAAACAGACAGAAGAGAAATTGTGCTGCCAGACACCTCTGGTGGCGGCTTATCTCTTATGAGGACAAAATAATTGGGTGAAAAAATGAATTTTGTCCAATCTAGATGATGTCGGGGAGAAACAGGAGCTACTCATACACATTAGGTTGTCACCCCGTTTGGCCAACAACACACTAATGTATATGAGTGCCTTAACACTGCCTGGTTGGCTATTCATATGAATGACTGAAGTAATCTGTTTATTTTTATTTTTTTCATACATATTTTGCTGCATGGGAAAGGCATGGCCATTGGCAGCTTTCCTTGATGTAAAAAGCTTATCGAGAGTTTTCAGAGCCAAACTTGTGATAATACTAATTTTTTTTTTACTTTTTACACTTTTTGTTATAATAAATAACAATACATAAGTAACTTGCACAAAGGACTGCATGACTCCAAAGAAACATTTAGGTGGAGATTTATTAAAGCAGGTGTAAGGGAAAACTTTCCACCCTTCATTTTTCAGATCCATTTTTGAAAAAGATAAATGTTCCCCATTGTATCCAGTCAATTATGCATGGAAATAATTGTATATAACATTCCTAAAAGTACACCTGCACCTCCAGAGCACATCTGATCTACAGCAATGTAGTCAAACTTACCTTACAATAGAATTCTATTATCAAGCCTCTAAAAAGCAGGTATCTTACTCTGACATTGCCTTTCACGTCCATAATCACTGCTATGTTCTACTGAGTGATATGCCCTCATGTCTGCCAGTGAAGTGATAGTAGGTATTCAAATTCCAAATACCAATGAACAAAAAGAACCTTGAAAACCCATGTTGGCGTCTTCATTTCTTGTGTTAACCTTATAAAAGCAATATAAATTTCTAATTCAATAATTTCAGATCAAATACATACTGCCCCAGACGTGAAAAAGGATCCTTATGTTTTGGGATGTAATGAATTCAGAACCTGGTTAAATGTATTGAAATTTATTCACGTGGCATAATGAGTGGAGCAGATCTGCCTGAGGTATTCATTAGCAATGCCACACAGAATGTAGGACAGAATTCGGAGCCTCCTGGTTAGCACCAACGAAACACATATTTTGTAAGTTATTTAATCATGTGAGTGACATACATATAGCCGACAGGTACCACCGCAGCGTGATTTACTTATGTTTAATGTAAAAGTTATGTGAAGAAAGGTAGATAACAATGGCTAGCTTTGATATTCCTGTGCCTGTGGAAAACATTAAATAGATCTCATAATAATACACGAATGTATGTTACAACTGTACGATGATGAAGTGTTATCTCAAATGGTTAATTGGCCTGAATCTACCAAATAACATTTCTCTAGGGTATCTGGTTGGCTTTTCAGGATTATAGTCAATGCAATCAGATAGGGAAATGTTGTATTACCATTTGGCGGGTGTTGACAGGATCAAGAAATTATCTAAGGACAAACCTTTCATTTTTTTCTCTGTAGTTTATGACTTTATTAAGGCAGTGACTTGATTTTTATTACTCAAAGCTGACTTTAAATATCATGTACATGCCAAATAGTGGTTCTGAAAGGCAGTGGTGTATTGTGGGTTGCAGCGCTCAGGGCAAACCAAGTAATGTGTCCCCTAAGCTTTGGACACACCCTTTTTAACACAGGCAGGTCTTCTGGTCTTAGAAGGGCCAGGAGACTAAAGAAATTCTAGCTATCTCACAAAGAGCTCAGCTCCATTGAAGACATCATCAGATGTCCTTCTACCATCACCTCACTTTGTGTCATATAAATGTCAGCCAAGTGCCATGTTGGCTCATGTTTTCATAGCTTTCAGAGAGTGTTACTTACTTTACTCTGTATGTTATCTTTGTACAGTACATCTATACATTTTTTCTATATATTTTTTCTATATATATTTTTTTATTATATTATATCATAATTTTTCTCAGCAATGTGGGCACATATGAACATGGGACCAACACAGATGCCTTCAATGGCCAAGTGCACATGCAACAGGTTAGCAAGTTTCATAGGTACAAATCTGCTGACAGATGCCTTTCCACTACGCCTAATAAATAACCTCTGAAAAATATTGTTAAATAATAGTGTACTTCATCTTTTGTCCTTATTTTCTCTTATTCTGGTACAAAATCCATAATTGATTGGAATGAAAGAAATTACAATGAAAGATTGGCCATAAACTGAAAACAACTGGGGAAGAAATGTTTGCTAATTCTGCCACTGAAATATCTCAAAGCGCTACATTAGTCTTAAGGTTAAGATAGCCCAGAATCCAGTAACCAGTCAAACATGATTAGCAATAGACTAAATGATAATCTAGGGCACCTCATTAAAGGGACTGTTGAACATGACTCAGCATGGAGCAGCTTGTTATAGAAGCCTTCTCACCGGAGAGCATGGCCTCATTCTACAGCTAGACAAGATTGTATAAGTTACAAATATATTTCAGTCAACATAGTTAAGTATAAAATGATTATTACAGTTCAAATAAAATCAAGATCTTTTCCAGTACTTCTATTCTTCATAAAGGGATTGCCTCAGGTCTATATAGGCCACATAGTCATCCCATTAGAGTAAACAGCGGACCATAAGCAGAGCCAACAGAAGACAAAATGGTATGGTACTTTGCTTGCACTGCTCCCTCTTAGTTCTAATTGATTGAGGGGGTAACAGCAGTCAGACCCCAGTCAATTGGAGACTAACGGCATATTATTTTTTGCCTATATAACTCCAACGTATTTAACAGTGCTGTACAGATATTGTTGTCACTGATATTGGTCACTGTCTTCAAAAGAGTTCAGATTCTCTTTCTGAAACATGCAAGGGACAATTTAATATTTGATTTGATAGAACAACCCCTTTATTTGTGAAATGACAGCAGAATGACAGTTATCTCAATGTAAATACATCACAATATTTAAGTGAATCAGATCTATGCAATCTTGACACCCATTGAAAATAATAAGTCATTCAGATTATAAGATTATAAGGAATACAGTAATGGGGAAAAAAAAGCCTTTAAAAGCCTTTAAAAGCTGTATTTTCATCTTACTTCTGGCATATCCAGACCAAAGTGTAGCCTGATGCCACGACTACTGTGAATGGAGAAGGATCCATGCATATCTGGGTCTCTCCAGGCACTTCTATGGGAGTTCTAAAAAGTTCTAAATACCTTTTTCAGAATCCCCATAAAATTTTATGTAGAAAGTGTGTTTGCCTGTTTTCAGAACTCGCACAGAGGTGAATGGAGAGTCGCACATGTCCACCTCTCCATTCACAGTGGACAAGACATCAGACAGGACCAGCTTCAGGCGTTAATGGCATATCCTTTTGAGAAGCATATGCCCACCTACTGTGGCAAAATCAAGGCCAGTTACTTATATTTATCTCCAGAGCTGCCATGTGGTATCCTAAAATATCTTTTGACTTTTTTTGTTTCAATCAAATTTATTGAATTTCGATTTTCATAGCGTACAAAAGTCACAAAGAAATAAACCTTGCATGGGACTAGCATAGAACAAAGGTATAATTGAACCAAACTTGGTGTTTAACTTTACATAGTTGTGAAATAATGGAATTAGATATTGTCCCGATAGATACAATAACATTATTACGGCCAAGAATTCTAGCTAATAACCCACCTAGAGCATCAGAGAGATAAACAGCATGTCATGTCTGAGTCAATAAAGTAATTAATTTAAGAGTTTTTTAACAGCCCTTAGCAAATGGAGTGGTCTTCTCTGATTTTGGTCTATATAGATTTGATCATACATTATCATAAACTGGAGTAATTTGTAAATTGTGTTAGTAAGAACTTCACGTTTGTCTCCTAGAAGGAAAATTGCTGGTAAAAGAGACAGGTTTTTTTTTTTCTTGAAACAGTCTCTGTTAGATTTTCAAAACCTTTTCAAAAACTGTCTGACTTTATAACAGTTCCACCATATGTTCAGATAGAACCCTTCCTCCAGACATCTTCTAAAACATACATCACATACATCAGGATATGGAATCTGACTGGCACTATATAAATTGTGCAAAGATAGGAGTAACTTACCAATTGCCTTTATTTACAGCTGTACATTTTCTCTTCACTTCAGGCTACAGTTCCAGTCAAAAGTTTGGAAACACAATTTCATTCCATGTTTTTCTTTTTTTCTAAATTATGAATTCATATGGAAGACAGAAAGCTGATGAACGACCACAGATGGAATTGAGTAGCAAACAAAATTGTGTTGCCAAACTAGAATATGTTTTATATTTTAGATTCTTCAAAGGAACCCCCTTCTGCTTTGATGACACCTTTTCACATTCTTGGCATTTTCTTAATTAGCTTCATCAGATCAGTCACCTGGAATGTATTTTAATTAACAGGTATTCCCTGTCAAGAGTTAACTTGTGGAATTTCCTGCCTTCATAATTTCAGTAATGTTGTGCAGAAATAATACTGGTACACAGTTCCGTTCTGTGTTTAGCCTCATTCTACTACTGTTGCAGAAAGAATCAGTCAACAAAGTAAAGAGAAATGACAGTCTATTATTACTTTAAGACATGAAAGTCAGTCAATCCAGAAATTTCCAGAACTTTGAAGTTCCAAGTGGTACCTTGGAACTGAATCCGAGTTCGGGAAATAGTTTTTCACAGTAATAATTAATTTATGAAGTTATTATGCAAAGTCTCTTGAGACTTTGCGATGTAATAACTTCGGCTCCTCTGAGCCAATACATTCTAATACTGTACGGAGTGCTCGCTCCGTACAGTATTCAAACGAAGTATTATGCAAATCGACTTTGGATGTTTCATCCGAAGTCGATTCACTCATGCCTACTCGTTAGCAATGATCTGGCAGTGTAATACTGCCGCCAATTACCCAATGAACGAGCAATCCAGATTTTTAAGCACACTTAAGAATCATCATTTTCCGGTGGCAGAGAAGGCGATTACAGGAAGGAGTGCTCCCCTCTTGTCAATTGTCAGCTGCATCGCTAAAAGTAATATTGCTCTAAGACCTTCCCAAAGCATCCTTTCTATAGACTGGTGCCCAGAACTGAACTGTATATTCCAAATTAGAATTTCCTAATCACTTAACAGAGATCAAGTACCAGACACATCTCAACATCAAATGTTCAAAGAAGACTACAAGAATCAGGCCTTTATGGTTAAAATGTGGCAAAGAAGCCACTAATGGGGAACAACACCAAGTAGAAGAAAACTTCTTGGGCCAAGAAACACAAGGAATGCACATTAGACCAGTGGAGTCTCCTCTTTGGTCTGGTAGGTCCTAATTTGAGATTTTTGGTTTGTGAGACACATAAAAGGTGAGCAAATGGTTTCCACATATGTTTCCATATGTGTTTCCCACAATGAAGCATGGACGAAAAGGTGTGATGGTGTCAAGGTACTTTGTAGGAGGCATTGTTGGAAATGTATTCAAAGTTTAATGCACAGTTGCTCAGCTTGGCTACCACAGCAGTCAGCAGTGACTTGCCACCCCAACTGGTTTACTGTTAGTTGAAACATCATTTGATTTTCAAAACAACAATAACCTCAAACACATCTCCAGACCATGTAAGGGCTATTTGACCAAGAAGGAAAGTGATGAAGTTAGATGATATGGCCTCCACAATCACCTGACTTAAACCCAGTTGAGATGGTTTTGGATGAGTTGGACTGTAGTGTGAAGAATAAGCAGCCAACAAATGCTTAACACCTCAGAGAACTTCTTCAAGACTGTTAGAAAATATAAAGCTGTCATCAAAAGAAAAGGTTTGTATGAGTGAGAAAAATGGACTTGTGTTGCTGACTTTTTTGGAACCAAAAGCATTGGCAGCCATTATAGGGATGTTTATTGGTTGTGTTCAAAGCTAGGCACTTTGGGACTGGATTAATCCCTTATTCAGGCATACACATGTCAAATCAAAAGGGGTGCAAAATATAAATCATTCTGGTATAACTCTTTGTTTACTACTCAATTCCATATGTGTTCCTTCCAGAGGTGAATCGATTCTATCGATTTAGAATTCCCCCTGAGAGCGAATACTCCATTGGAAAAGTGATGTGCAAGTCAGTTCTCCTTTCAAAAGGAAAATAAGTATATACCAATTTTCAGGGCAATTTGAGTATATTTGATTCAGGTAAATTCCAACCCAAATTAAATTTTTTGAAAAATTTGGTGCATCGGGCATAAAACAAATGTTAAGAAATTAACTCATCACTAGTTCCTTCTTCATTTTCATATTCAATATGAATCTACAATGTAGAAAAGAAAGAAAAAACATGGGTTTAAGAGCTTTTTACTGGTACTGCATTTAGGTGACCATACAAAGAGGACAATGGCCCCAGTTAAATAACTCTGAATAAACAAAGGGGCTTCATTGGAGCTAGTTCCAATTTAGGGATCTGTGATATGATGTTATTAAGACAATTATAGACTTTATGATTTCCATCATTCAGTCGAGTACAGTTTTTGTGCTGGGGAATATCAGGGTCATAAAACAGATGAGTCAATCATGAAGAATTGCCTTTTAATGTGAATATGCTGTTCTCCACCGCAAATTAAGACTAAAATGTATATAAAGAATAAGACACTAGTAAATCTAAAGTTCATGCACCTATAAGGTGCCTTATATACCAACAGATGGCCAGCCACAGCAAAAGCATGCCCTAAGGATGAAAGAGGGAGGGACCTTCCCAGCAAAAAAAAAAACTAAAAACATGTGGGACTGGGGGGGTCCAGAGCCTTAGGACCCTGTCAGCAGGAGAAGGGTGTGAGATGCTGTCCCACTGTGCCTGCCCTGGACAGTGGGACAGCAGCAGTACGGAGCACCATCACAGCAGACAGCCTTGTACTTGTGTAATACAATATCTTTTGACATTTTTGATACTTTTGCTACTACTATTGACTACCTTTGCTATTATCACAACATGGTTCATAAAATTAGATGTGATCTAGGATGACAACACAGCAGGAGAGCTATTAAAAATGTGCCAGTTGACGCATCTAGGCATTACAAATACACTTATGGATGAAAGGAAGAAAAATGTGCTAATGATATGGTAGCATGACTTAATTACAGATAACGGGAATTATGGTTGTTTAGATATAAAGTGTCACGTACACACATGCTTAACATGCCAGTCTATGGTGCCAGGTTCTTTTTAATAAAGCCTATCGCAAAATGTATGGATTATATTTGTCGAAAATTGATAAATATACTGAGTGACCTATTTTACATTTTTCTTTTCTACGTGGAAAAAGCACATCTATTTAGCTCATAATGTTAAGACATACAATGTGCACATGCCTGTTCTGTTCAAGTAAGTATCAGTGCCTAGACAATGAATTACTGTATTTTATTGTGTTCCCTAAGATGATAGACTAAAGGTGAAACAACTATATACATCAAATTATTTAGCCTTCCTAAGCACAAAGTTGTGTATATACCAATAAACAAACCATGTAGCCTCAGAAACTACACAGAGCTATGACTTTACCAAAGAATGCATTGGATAACTTCATCCTATATAAGTCTAATAGATATATGTGATTGTGTGAGAAAAGCACTAGATGTGCCTAGATATGTCTTCGGATCAGAACAGATATACCATGATACTGCCAAGCTGCTTGTCTGCTGTCAGCACAATGTCAATCTAGCACAGAGCTAATAATCTCAATCCTTTGAGACAAACAGTTGCTAGCGATGTATTACCTTACAAATAAAGCTTTTACAGTGTTATGTACACAATTTTACATATCAGGACACAAGGAAGATGAGAAGATGAAGAAAGGGAATAAGGGTTTGCTCATAATGCATTGCAGAAAGTCTCAGCCAATCATGAGGGACTATAGCTGTGATGTACATTGGAGAGAGGAGATCCATTAAAGAGATCTTAAAACACACCAGCTAGTTAGATTTTAAAATTGATTAATTGAGATAGGTTATAGAGACAGGACCAGAGTCAGGGTGTTTTTACGTAACTTGGGTTGCCTCAGGCAGCCTGGCAGCCATTTTACTGACAACTGTAGCCTTTAAATATACTGGGGCAGATTTATCATAGCCCAGAGGAGTACGATCAGACGTACCCCGCTAGATAGTTCATCTGATTCAAGGCGTACGCCACGTCATAAATCATCCACAGCATCCAGTGGTCCGTGCACCTGAACTGAAATCTACACCAGAAAACTGGTGAAGAAGAAGATAAATGTTGAGGGCCCCTCCCCTCTCCACCATTGCCAGCACCTCCTCAATCTCACCGCACCCCATTTTCAAGAAAATGTTGAGGCCGGCAGATTAATGATTCTTGAGCAAAAAATGAAAAAAGTTGCAAGAATTCAGTGGCGTATCTATATGATAAATGTGGCCCATTGTACTCAATATATTATTAAGGTAAATCACCCCAACACTCCAATCTTCATCACATAATTCAAAGTTACAGAAATGTCTTGTGACACTACCAATCTGTAGATGCAATATGAAAAGATTCCAGCACTTCAATGAATTATAATGCAATTTGTGATTTTATTTTCAAGCGGCAACACCTGTGATGTTTCAGTCTGTAGGGACCTTCATCAAACTGAAACTACACAAGACGTACAGGGATACATTCGTGATATAATGCAGCTAATACAATTCAGTCCATATGGTACACAGATGCAATCACAACAGTGCCTCAAGACAATGAAAGGTATTGTGTATATGATAATGCATCAAATCACAAAAAGTGTTTTAAAATAGACAGCTGTCCAGCTGTGATCCAGCCCATCACTTTTCTACCACATAAACCAGATAATAGGACGGTCCGCTTGGACCGAAACGTCTGGTCATCACCATTATCAAGAGTGGTTGTCTAACTGAGCTTACAATGTAACCGGATCATGAATTTTGTATAATATGACATGAATAAATAATCAAAATCGCAAGCAAAAATTGTATGTGCCGCAACTTACATATTATTAAAATAGACAGCTGTCAAAGCTGTAAATGAAATAAAAGCAACCAATCTAGTGTGAGATATATAATGTGTAAGCCGTCAGTTTAGGTCACCCTATTCATACATACTTTTTACAACTCAGGATGAGAGAGGTCTTCTAGTAGTAAGTGGTGGGTACACCACAAGAAAAGTAAAATGTCACTGTGTAAAGTAAAACATTGTTAAGAAAATAAAACATTATGGAGGGAATAATTGTACGAAATCTCAAAGATAATTAATGTCTACTATCTGGGTCTTAAGGGTGCCCCTTAAAGAAAAAAGTCAGAATGACTATCTATCTACAGATAACTGAATGGTAACAGAAAGAACAGCACAAAATGAGAAAGAGGAAAAGGAAGGTAGAGCGAAAGAGAAGAACTAAAACAAGACAGCAACAAGTAAGGAGAAAATAAGGTGTTTGAAGAGAGAAAAAGAAGCCAATGTGAAGAAAAACATTGGACACAGAGGACATAGATTTAAATTAGAGGGGCAAAGGTTTAAAAGTAATATCAGGAAGTATTACTTTACTGAGAGAGTAGTGGATGCATGGAATAGCCTTCCTGCAGAAGTGGTAGCTGCAAATACAGTGAAGGAGTTTAAGCATACATGGGATAGGCATAAGGCCATCCTTCATATAAGATAGGGGCAAGGGCTATTCATAGTATTCAGTATATTGGGCAGACTAGATGGGCCAAATGGTTCTTATCTGCCGACACATTCTAGGTTTCTATGTGGGAAAAGGATAAGTGAAACAAAGGTGTAATGGGGGAGGAAAAAAAGAGAGAAAGAGAGAGAGAGAGTTGAAAGGCAGTAGATTAATGGAATAACAGGAAAGAGAATTAGACAGAGATGAAAAAGGGAGATGGGGAGGGATGATGGGAAAAGTGGGAGAAGGAGCGAGGGGGCAAAAGGAAAAAATGGAACTAGCGGAAAAAAAACTGGGGAGGGGGAGAAAGAGGGAAAGAACAGGGCAAGAGAAAATAGGAAGACATGGGAAGGCAGAAAAAATCCTATCTCTACATTTCTTTCCCCTTATTCTATCCCTCTGCAAAATTTCATCACTTTTCACCTTTTCCACCCCACTTTTTCACACATCTCCTTCCTATCTTCATTCTGAATTATTTTCTTCTTTTTCTCCTGTCAGACACCTTATTTTCTCCATCATTGTTGCTGGCTTGTTTCAGTCCTTCTTTTTCCCTCTGCCTTCCTTTCCTCCTTTCATGTTTCACTCTGTTCTCTATGTTACCATTCTTCCTTCCATTCATTCAAACTGGCTTTTCTTCTTTATTACTGCTCTATTCTGGCCCTTATCAGTATCCTGTTTACAGTTTTTTTTCTCTGCACATTGTTCTCCATTTACCTTTGAGCTTGGGTGGGCGCATATGCCCTCCTATGTTACCACCCCTTCCTCCTGATCACACCCACCCATGTGACCTTCACCTACATCATCACTCTATCTCATGCAGGTGATGTAGGAGGTGACATCTGATGCACCTGCTACACAGGAACAGCCGACACACCATAAGCTGTGCAAGCACAGTAGCTCGATACTCCTGTTTTTCAATTTCCAGTTCGGCCTAATCTGCCCTCTTGTCGTGCACATTAAAGGGGTTGTCCCACGAAAAATATTCTACAGTTTTCAAACCAGCACCTGGGTCTGAATACTTTTGTAACTGCATGTATTTTAAAATTTTGTATAGCCACTGAGTTATTCAATAACATGTATCTGTATAGTGCCAGCTGCTGTTTGTTCTGTTTCTTATTTCTTTGTCCAGCTCACTGAGAAGGCCGCACATGCTCAGTTTCATCCTTCAACTGCTTCCTGAGCTGTGATAGGGAGAGCATGGACACGCCCCCTGAGCTGCAGCAGAAAAGACACTCCCCTTGAGCTGTCAGCTTGATATAAATCTAGCAGAGCAATGAATGTGGAGATCTCTGGATCCATGTGAGGTACAGGGCTGGTTCTAGCTTTGTTAGAAATATATTGTCATGTACTGTATGATATCTGATATTTATTTTTTACATTTATCATGGGATAACCCCTTTAAATACTGCTACTCACCACTCCTTTATTGGCACTTATTGCCTTTTTCAATCCATCTTTGCAGCACTATGTGAGGCCATTGACCAAGTTAATGAGTATTTTCTCCCAGATCTGATCCCTTTCTCTAGAACTAGTTGTCTTACAGATTCAGTTTGTGCATTCCCTCCATAATGCATTATTTCCTTAATGATTTTTTACTTTACATAATGACATATTAGTGTTCTTGTAGACATACCACTTACTACTAAAAGGCCCCCTTGACCTGAGTTATGCCTTACTCAGGCTTAGCACTATTTAAGGACAGAATGGTGACAATCAAGCTTTAATATATACTTCACGTGACTCAGGGTCCCTTTCATTTAAGGGGGTGGAAATAATGCAGATTTTCTGTCCAAATTTGCAGAACTTCCATGGCAGAATACAATAGTAGCAAAGTGGTGCTGATTTTAACACCCACAGCTTGTCAGTTTCTGCTATAGATGTTTTTTTTATTTTTTTTTAAACCCTCCCTGCGGATGTTTTTTCTTTCTGTGTGTATATACTTTAATTTTGATTTTTTTAAACATACATTTAGATAATGAGCTGGGGTATTCCTATTCTATGGAGTTGCTGGAAATTGCCAGAACCTTAATTTGGAATCTGACTGCTGAGAAGTTGGGAACATTACTAAACCTTACAATGGTTCTTTCTCTACACATTACCCCTGCCAACCAAGAAGTGAAGGGTGCTGTGTTGTAGAGATGAGCAAATGGATTTTAAAATTCGGATATTTGACCCAAATTTTTCAAAAAAGTTTATTCTGACACAAATTGAGTCAGATAGTCAATTTAGCTGTATCTGATGAGAATTACATTTTATGAAATTCTCTTATCTCTACTGTGTTTCATACCTGCACAGTATTGGGGCAGAAGTGACAATGTGCAGGGAACAGCAATGTGATTGCTATGCTTTACTAGGGGTTAATCATTAGGCCTCAATGATCACAATATTTTGGTCTTCTCTAGAAATATCCCACTAATTCAAATCATTAGGATTTTTTTTTATAAAATGCTAATCAGCCAGATCTGCCACTATTGAAGTTCTTAGTATATAAAAAAAATAAGAAATCAGCGAGCACCGTATGTTGACATTTCCTATATTTCCTATTGATTGGCCCTGCATTTAGATAGTATGCAGTAACAGTTGGTCTAAGTGAACAATAAGAGTACTACACATGTTTGACAAATTTTACTTATATATTTCCCAAATTATAATTTACATTCTTGTCAAGGCCTTTAATAAGCTCTGCTTCTTTCTGAAAGTGAAATGCAAATCAGATGATACACAAAAGCTTTCCCATGAGGCTGCGGCGGATGAGAAAACAGGCTGCAGATGTCACTCTGTACACAATCGTCTGTAAACCCAGTGTATCCACCTCTCTTCCTGCGTGTTCTACATCAGACACTTCTGATTATAGTCTAAATCACCCAGAGATAAATATGATGTGCTGGTAATCTAGGTCCATAAAACAGTAGCAAGGAAACTGTGTTAATCCATTCAAATAATCCTCTTTGAAATTCAGTTCAACTTTCAGATCTTTTGTTTGGTTACAGTCACAAGGTTCATACAATCACTGTATAGCTGAAAACAACAGAACCTTCTCTTCATGGGAAAATATAACATTTGGACTGGAACTCCACTTCATAAGGATTCATTAAAACACTTTTTTTTTTGTCAAATAGGACTTGTTTTTTAGACTGATTTGTCACTACAAAGACAAGCCGATCCATATGATGCTGAAAACTGAGATGATGAGGCAACATATCAAACAAAAAAGCTTGTTTTCTTCTAACAAGAGGATAGCAAAGTGAATTTTGTGATACTTTAAGACATGTTCAATGTCTCATAAGAATCAGACAGAACTTTCACAAACCTCTAGCATCTAATGTTTGCTCTCCTTAGATCTCTTTCATGATAAGACTCTTCAGAGGACTAGCATTCAGAAGTTCATAAGTTATTAATATGGATATACAAGAGAACTCTTGAAGCAAATATTTTTACCAATGTGCAGTAAATCAGCAACTTTGAAGACTAACCATAAATAAAAAGATTACACTAAAGTACATGATGTAAAAAGCTCCAAAAAGTTAATTGGCAGTAGTCATGTGAATGTCTACCAAATGGCTTAGAGAACCATAACTGATTTATGCAATTTGGATACATTTCGAAAATCTAAAAATACAAGATTAGTTTGAAATGTTATACTATTTTCCAATATACTTGCATCACTTATGGTTTCTAAGATCTCTCCTTTTCATCTGTCATGATCATGTGATGGAAACAAAAGTGATTGGCTCATTAGAAGATATAGCTTTGCTAATCTTTAAGAAATCAAATGACATGACAGATTTTTATCCATTAGGAGTAAGCAATGAATGTTCTACTGAGTGACTGGAAAGAAATTACTGGTATCTCTAAAAGTTAAGGCCCTATTACAAGGACCAGTGCTGGAACCCAATAACTGCCATGTGTAAAGGTACCCCTGATAACCCAATAAGCGAGCATCATTGCTATGGCACCCAAACCCTTTGATTCTGGGCAGCAGATCTGTCTGTGTAAGTAGGGAGGTATAGTGGTACAGCAGACAGTGTGACCCATGACTACCCTAGAAGGAAATAATACTGTCTATGAGAATGCATACTGTATAATGGACTGCACTATAGATTGCTATCCTTATTTTCTGGCAGTCAATAAGTTAAATACCTCTCTCAAAAAACTAAGGGTTGGAAATTACAGTGCCCATATATAGCCTTTTGCCATCTGTGTCTGCCAAAGCAAAATATATGCTGAAATACACAATAAAACTGTGCTTCGTCCAGCAGGCTGTTTCGGCAGGGAAACAGCCTTCCAGATCCGTACTAACGTTTGCACACATGTGCTGCTGGAAGTCCGCCCCAACCCAATTAACTATAATGGGGACCAGCCAGAGATCCGGTCACAGCTCAGCAAACATGCCCAGAGGCGGCCGGACAGAACATAATTTTTTTCCCCATTATAGTGAATGGGGCTGGGGTGGACTTCTGGCAGCCCACGTGTGCAAACAATTGTATGGATCCGGCAGGCTGTTCCTCTGCCAGAACAGCCTGCTGGACAAGCTTGACACGAGTGTGAAAGTAGCCTTAAGCTTAATGTGATTTTTTTTTTGTCAAAGAGTAGTGTTGATCAGGAATATTCGAATTGCAAATTTTTATCGCGAATATCGTCACTTCGAGAATTTGCTAATATTTAGAATATAGGGATATATATTCGTAATTTTGAATAATCGAGATTTTTTTTTAAATCAGTACACATGATCCCTCCCTACTTCTAGCTTGTGGGCCAATGAGAAGGCTGCAACATCTTTGACTTTAGGAGTAGTGTTGATTGCGAATTTTTGCAATGCAAATTTTTCAATTGCCGATTTCCGCAATCAAGAAAATAATGACTGGAGATAACGAATTTGCGAATTTGCGATCATATGGCGAATATTCGCTCAAGTATTCGCAAAATATCATGAATTCGAATATTGACCCTGCCGCTCATCACTATCAAAGAGTAAGGGCTAGCTTAGAAACTTTCTGATATTTTGTGTGATATCCAGAAATTTCCTATAAACATGTCCAAGGTCTGAATATTTATGGGCTATCCACAGGATAGGCAATCAATCTCAGAATGAGGGAATCAGAGACTTGGTACCAGTGATAAGCTATTTGAAGGGGCCTGGACACTAATTTGAAGGCATCTTCATTGTTTACATCCATCCATCTACCTGCAAACCACCTCCTTAGTAGCAATGGTACAGTATATTTCAGTTTTATGTTGTTCAAGTAAAAATGACCAAGCTGCAATATCCTGCATCATCATTACACAGTGTATGGTACATGGACTGATGTACACATTGGACAGATTGCAGAGGTCACACAAGCCCCTTCAAATAGCTGATCATTGGGGGTGTCAAAGGTTGGACCCCACAGATCTGATATTAATGTCCTAGCTTTCAATATTTTGAACCCAGAAAGCCCTATGAAAGATTATACGTTCTATAGTTTGCAGAACATAAGAGATTATGGTGTCCTATTGATGGCATAGTCTAGCACTATTACACTTATTGGAGATCAGTATGCAATATATATATATATATATATATATATATATATATACTGTATATATATATATATATGACAACAGACTAAATATCACATATGTGCAGGAAGTACAGATGCATATTTCTCTTCTTTTTTTTCTTTTTTTTTACAGTGATATATACAATCCTTTCATAGCAAAGATAAACTCCAAAGAAAATGAGGGGGATTTTCAAGCTCTGTACTCCAGAATTCTGGCTTTAAAACATCACAGAATTTGCAGATTTTTGCATTTTTACTCCAGGGGATGGGGAAGTGGATGCAGTTACCTATGATTTTGCCTCTTTTTTTTTTTTAACAAATCACAAAAAAAGTTGCAAATTCACTTCATTAAGGTGATAGCATAAAAAACTGGAATTCCTTTCTAGACAAAAATGTTAGGTTTAAAGCCAAATTTGACATACAACATGTGATTTGACACAACATACACTAATCTAGACAAGCAAAACTGAAAAATATTCTCATGATAAATCCTCCTCGTTAAGCAGAATTAAATAGGTATTCTGGTTTTAATCAACAAAACTATTTCACTGTATAGTGAAAAATGATAACCGTTTCTAATATACTTTTTGTATCAATTCTGCAGTATTTAAATGATCTTCGATAAGGTATTTAATAGGAACCTTCATTGCTCACTTCCATGAGATAAAAAATGTGTCCTACTCATGTTCTTCAGAAAAATTCACGGCATATTACAGTTACCAGAGCTTTTTCTCGACTGATAACATGACCAGATTTGTATCCCCTGGAAGTAAACAATAAAGATTTCCATTGAATAACTGCAAGCTGAGATATTAAAACAGCAAGAAATTGATACAGAAACTATATTGAAAAATGTTATAACTTTGATTGTACTTTCACGGCTTGCCTTGGTAGAAATATTGCTTTTGTAGAAGATGCAAGTGCTGCAAGTAAAACCTGTTTGCGACGTTAACATGTGGAAAGGACTAAAGAAAAATAGAACTTTGTAAATCAAATGATATTATCTCTTCTCAAACATACATTTCTCCTGTTTTTAAACATGATTACTATTTATTTTTTATTTTTTAAATCCTTCCTTGGGATCATAAATTTTAGGGAGAAGTAGTGTAACTTCAATGGAGGAAGACCACATGACTGCTATGGAGTCCAGGGGAAGCGTGGTAGGCACTGAACTCCTTCTTTCTTTTCCCAATGTAAAACACTGCATTTGAATGCATCAGCTTCCCCTAGTGGTGGATACAGACAGCCAGCTTTGTAATAGAAGGGAAGTAGGAGATTTATCAATGTGTTTATGCCAGTTATCTGGTGTAAATACATTGACAAACATGATGTTCAGAATGAGAACTTTTTCTGACACAGAAGTCAGATAAAATGAGCGAGGCCAGGTCTGAACTTTTATATTACAAAGTTTTAATAACTTTTTTGCCTGTTTAAATATAAAAACAAGTAAACTCTGGGGTGTTGATTGCACTTTGCATTCTGCATTCCATGGGAGTGATTGATGCATGCATACTAAGAACTGGGTGGGACAAGGGAGCCCATACTAAGTTTTACTATAGGGCCCTATGAGATCTGTGTACACCCCTGACGGACAGACTTTATGTGCACACTGTGCGTGCCGTTTCCTGTGCTGGGTATAGGACCCCCGCCAATATGATGTTGATAAACTATCTTGGGGATAGGTCTTCAATAAAAAAAAGCCCAAACAACCCCTTCAACTATAGTTTGAATGAAAGAAGAATATATGATGGTGTTGCTATACTTATAAAGTTAGAAGATGATGCATGGAGAGATAATATGTAGCCAGACTAATTTCTCCACATCCCTTGGAAATCATGACTAATTGATGCGCCTGGATTGATCTATACCACTCCTGAATTAGACACTTGCAGTTTTGCAGAGTTGTTTGCATCCTATTATCCATACTGAATAAAATGGTGCCAATATTCTTTTATTTAATCAACCAATGCTCCCATTGTGACTTGACAACCTAAGGGCGGGCAGACCATGTCAGCTGCCAGTTTATGCTCAACATCTGCTAATTATTTGCAAATTAATCTACTCTTGCTGACTCATTTGATAAATCTCTTGTGATATCCTGGAAAAAAAGAAGTGGCCTATTATCTAGCTATTTAGCAGATTATTTAAATGCATTTTTGCTTCTTCCCACTGAGGTTAGCGTTTTTAATTCTAACTCTATGGCAAGTCTAGTGCAGGTGTAAGAGAATGCTTGGTCTATATGCTATTAATTGTACTGCAGTTTGGATGAGCTAATTCCAAATAGAAACCTTTGTGGGATATCTCACCCTCTGGTCCGATTATAATAACGAAGTTCCTGAATTAGGAAATGAGACAGGTTTGAACTTTTTTGATAGAATTTATACAGTGAAATCTACCTGTGTGGCCGAGTTACTTTCCTTGTCTTGTCTCATTGCCACCAGGTACTAAGCCAAATCTTAAAGTGAAGCTATTATCAGTTTCATGCTGCCCAAACTACAGGCAGCATAAAATCCCAACCATGCTATTCTTTACAGAATCCTAGTTTTAAAAATTATTGGGCCACAAGGTGAAGAGGCTACTGTGTGACTTTTCCCTTTGAGGGACATTTTAAGCTTAAAAATGCAAAATCCCTTAGACTCTGCTCCTCGGTGTACCTGTAAGCCAAATCTAATAGCATATCCACAGGTCTGTTCAGAGGCCTGACCATGACAACCTCATATTTAGATCTACATATAAAGCTGTTCCCACTCCTAATACTAATAGTTAAAGTGGTTGGGTCATGTCACACATTGATCACATATCGCTAGGATATATCATCAATGTGAGATAGGTGCAGGTTCTACCTCTGGGACTTGCTCTTTGCCCCAGAATGGGGCCCCCAGGTGAAAGAGAGCAAACAGTGCATGCACAGTATGCTATATATGTATATTTATCACTATGGGAGTGCATTTGGCTGTTTTAAAAAGTCCCATAGTGGTAAATGGTGGCCACCATGCAAATGTGGCCACCATTCCATTAACTGCTATGGGATTGCCAGAAATAACCAAACTCCCACAGCAGTGAATAGAGGGTGGCCCTGCATATGTGGTTGTTCTCCGTTCACTTCGGGGGCCCCCTTCTGGAGATAGGAACAGTGTCCAGAGTTGGGACCCACAACCATCTGACATTAATGGCATATCCTAGTCCAACCCCTTTAAGGATTTGTCTGGAAAACTGAACAATGGTAATCTGGGTCAGCTAGATCCAAATAGAAAGTATTGGAAGGCTGGTTGGATTTGTGCAAAAAAAAAAAACATATTTGGCCAACTTAGGAATTTTACTGAGACCTATCAATTGTAAGTGTCCCCATGCTTGCATCTTTCAGAGACTGAGACTGCATATGGTGTAGATTTTTAACACTGTGTGCTTTTTTTGGTGCAGATTTTGAAGCAGATTTTCAGATTTTTTGTTAACAACCTCATTGAAGTGTATAGGGAAAATTACTCAACATAAGGTGTGGAATCACACAAACAATTGACAGGTTGCATATTTGAAAATCTTTGCAGGAGGTCAACTTCCACATGGAAGAAAAAAAGGGGGAGATTAATCAAAACTGGTGTAAAGACAAACTGGCTTAGCTGCCCATATCCACCAATCAGATACCTATGAGCAACTAAGCCAGTTTTAATTACCTTTCCACCACTTTGATAAATCTCCCACAAAGTGTACATGAGATTTGTCAAATCTCATTCACTTTGCTGATACTGAACGTACTACGCTGCGGTTCTTGGACACAAAAATCCATTTGATAAAGACACTTGTATTTTGCAACGTGCATACGTAACTTTAATATGCAGCCTTATTTTCATTTATTATTTATAGTCAGAGGTAGAATATATACATAGATATTTGTGAATATCATCATCCATTTCTATATCTCTATTTATATAAAAGCTTAGTGCTTGAGGTTTAGTGCTTGGACTTCACTGATCTGAATGTTGAAAACTGCTGGTATTCTTGTGCAAACTACAAGCAAGCTTCATAACAACTTTTTTCTCAACAGCAGGAAAAACTGAGCTGGCATGAAAAAGAAATCAGTAATCATTGTCCATTTGCAGCGTTTTCCATTCCAGAACAATTGGTATCATGGCAAGTGTTCATACCTGTGGAGGTGCATGAATAGCTATGAAGTATAAAAGTATTAACAAAATTCTTGTTTTTAAGTTACATTAAATATTTAGGTATCATGCACATGGCAGAACAGTGTGCATGGAGCATGTATGGCAGTGAACAGAGGCTACTTGGCCCCAAATCGATTTACTACCATGAAGCACGAGGAAATTCTGTTTTGCTGCAAATCAAATTTTCCCTGAAATTAGGATTGAATTCCAATGTGTGGCGTTCGATTCGCTGAATCCTAATTTTGAGGACTAAACGTTCAATTCTACCAAATAAACATCTATATCTATAATCATTTTAACTGACCTTTATCCAATCTGGTCAACAGTAGAGTCAGTTAAATGTTTCTTCTTTAGAGTAAATTGTACAAAGCCTTTTTTTCTGTTACTTCTTGTAATGCAGCAGGTGTGGACCCACTGTGTCAACCAAACAGATTTGGCTTGGGGCTACTTCTAAAAATATTATCTTTGCAGTCCCCTGGTCTTCAATCTTGAACCACCAGGCTAATACCTTTTGGAGAAGTCTGTGCTGACAGCTGACCGATAGGAGTCAAAAGATATACACGCATAACACTAATTGGACAGGCAAATCTTAATAACATGCCAAGTTGGGGCAGGTAGCTCAACATGAACATGGGGATCAGACATAGGTTAGGTCAGACAGTGAAGGGTCAGAATCTTGGACACAAGCAGAAATCAGTACATGGGCAGATGAACAGAATCTGCACATCTTAGCAGAAACTAGAGAACTGGAACCTATGGCTCAGGCACCTTCCTACAGGGGAAGGTGCCCTTATGAAGATCAGGGTGCATTTGTTGGCCCTTTAACAGCTAGAGGAAGCATGTGCACCTGCTTTATGGGCAGCCAGAGGCAGTGCTGGCAGGAAGCAGGCCACAGCCTGCAAAAAGAGACATAAGCTACTCTGGCAGTCATGCCTTCCAGGGAGGAGAAGCAGGAGACTGGTGGGTCCAAGCCACCAGCATACCGGAGCAGAGGGACCAGTGAACAGAAAGGTTACTGTGCATTTCAGGGTGAGTGGAGTAGGGGTGGGCATTAGGTGTGACCATAACAGTTTCACTTCCAGTTAAACTATGTTACTATATGACCAGTATATTCATCACTTAGATGATGATGGCAAATATTGCATTTTATTACATATCTCGGGAGGATAAAAAAATAAACTGCCAGTTTTACCTATAAAATTCTTACTAATCGTCATGCCAAACCACTGAATATACTGTATGAGAGCAAGATATTAGGAACAGGTGTGGGTAAGATTGTATGATCAGGATTTGGTTGCAAAGGTTTACAACCCCTATAATACTTTAATAGCGAATCATTTTCTATTCACCACCCAAACCACCTTGACCTTGAAAAATATGTTAATCTATATTTCATTGAAAATCCTATTACTAGTGTATATCATGTCACTATGCATACAATTTCCGAGAAAATGCATAAAAGGTAAATTTTAACAGTTTGACTGCGGCACTTTAGGGTAGTTTGTCATAAAAATAATAGCCATCTTGGTGTCAAGGTATTGAAGCTTTGTTACATATTGAAGTCACCTTTTCTACCATCCAGTTGTAGCTCAATACTTGTTAAGGAATAACTGACTGTGACACCCAAAGTTTTGACATAACCTGAATATACCTCTGTTTGAGTCAGTCTTGTGCCATTTACAGTTAGGAGATTTTTTTTTTCGCTCCATGTAATACCATTCCGTGTCACAGCCAGTTTAAAAAAAGGAGACAAATAAAACATCTGACATGATGTGCCAAAGAGGAATCTGAGGGCTTTGAGTGTGATATTTATTTCATTTTAAAACAATCATATATCTCTAATGTATAATGGAATAGTTCCTGAAAACAAATACAACCTGGTAGAAATTGACATATTTTCCAGAGCAAAACTGGAATGATTTAACATAATCAAATCATTTTAATGTGACGTCGATTAAAAGAGACAGATTTAGACTTTCACAGTATCACAGTGGACAAAATTAGAATTCTCACTGCTTCCTGTAAAATGAGCATCTTAGTCCCTGTCCATCAATTTCAGAAGATCATGATTATTCCAATGAAAGACTTTAATTTTCAAGATAGCAATTACTAAAAATGGACCACGTGTGGGTGTATGGTTCGGTTCTAAAGGAATATGTACTAGAAAATACATGAAATTGGCCTATTTATGGTCTATTATGCACATAAGTTGTGATGAATTATATTTACGTATAAATTAATCAATTTATCATGGTGTTAATGGGACTAAAGTATTACTAAAGGCTCTTTCTCACGAGTCAATTATCAGGCGAACAACCATTTCATAGAATGGTTGTTGAGGATTATTGCCCATTGTAAACTGGGCAGCAAGCACTGGCTTATCATCTAAAACTGCATACTGGCACTCATTATGGGCAGAAAATCAGTGTACAGGCAATTTCACATAAGCATATTTAGTGCGGGAAATATGCTCTGTTTGACAGCAGAATTTCCTAGACTGAACGCTGCTCCTGTAAACATGAAGTCACCGCCTTAAAATGATGTGTAATACTATATGTTCCTGCCCGACCTCAGCTCTATGAAACTGTACTCACATAATACCATCAGTACAATTCAGTACAGATGCGGTCAAGCAGGACCACACAGCATTATAAAGCATTATATCACTGTGAGTTCATGTCATAGGAGCAGGATTGAGTCTGAAAAATACTGCTGTCCCACAGAGGGAGTTTCTTGCATTAAATACCCTCGTGGATGACTTCACACACAGCAATTGTTTTATATTTTTGTTGTTTTTACTATTTTTTTATTCAGCCAGATATAACCTTAAAGACTATAGACTATAGTGCATTATGAAATGCTTTACAGACACAACTTTTTCCTGCCATTTTTTTGCATTGTGATTAAGTGCTTTTAATGGCTTTGATGTTTTTTGCCAATTTTCCTATTGGCATCTCTATATGATTTAAAAAAACAAAGAAAAAAATGCATGGTTAAAGTGTAATATTGTATTAACAAACTTAAATACTTAAATTGCCACAAAAACACTATAAAAAACCCTGTTGAAATGCAAAAAAAAATGTAATAGAAACTTAAGAACAAATGAGTTGTGCAGGCATATTTTCCAGACTGATTTCACATTGGGAGTGGTGAAATAGGTAACTGCACACTGGGCGGAATAGTTGTTGGGGAAATGATCCAATCCTGGGAGAGTACAGTGTATAGAGCCTATTCTGATTAATGCGGTCCATGTACCATACTCTCTGGGCATTGGACAACTGTTGTATCAAGTGCAGAGTTACAACCCTCTATACTCAATGCCAGACCAGAAGGGTCTGTCCACAAATGTCTTTTAAAATACCATCTAAAATATATTTTTTATGGCTTTAAACGTTGTCCATAGGCTATATCTGGTTTGAAGCTCATGTCCATTCAAGTGAATACAATTGAGCTCCAATACCAGACACAGTTCATGAACTGTTACTGTTTTTATCTAAGTCACGACAACCACTTGAAAAAGAACTCAAATAGTATAAAACTAATTTTTGTCCAATTTATAGGATAATATGTTTTCTTCTTTGAATAAAGAGTATGTAAAAAATTAAATTAAATCTAGAATAACTTGGGTCTGTTGATTTCTCAATTGTAAATCATAAATCAAATAAACCAAATGTTTCATCTAACAATATAAAATATCACAGTTAGCCTAGATGCTAATTAATTAAAACATGACTGTCGACTACAACATTACGAATGCAGATTAATTCAATCTCAAGATGACAAACTAGAGATTAATGGTGCTCAAGGCATTTATCTGGTGGCATCTACACCCACAGTGTAGCAAGTAAAGTTGGTGCTTACAGTCATAAGGACAATGTTTCACAAGATACTCTAGTGGGAGCCCGAACATGTTCTATTAATGAGACTATCCATCATCCAGGGGTCTGTAGGGTTTAAGGCTAGGATTCAGGACATCTCTGTTATTGTGTCAACACAGGCAATGAAGTTGGTTTAGTGACCGAGGACAGTCAATTAATCTCTAGCTTTAAAGTGAAAACAGAATGAAAAAAATAGTAACACTAGATCTTTTCTCTCCTGTCAACAAATGAATCATTTTCACAAAGAAGTATTACTCTATATAGCTTTTTTTTTTCACATTAAACGTCTAAATTATACACAATTCACCAGCTGCTGTTCTGTAAAGTGAATGTCCACCCCTGAAAAAATGTTTGCTTTCTTCATCTACATTCAGTAGGCATTCGATATCCTATATTTTTTGCCGGTTAAAGCTTAGTTTTGTCTTCATAGACAGGTATATGACAAAATCTGGCCTTCTGCTGCCACCACTAGGGGGTGGTTAGAAGCTTACTGCATTCTGTTTATACATTGAATTCAATAATAAAACAGTATGCAGTTAAACTTTGAAGCTCTCCTCAGTGGTGGCTGCAGGAAGCCACAATTTTATCATTAAAAGAGGTATTCCGGTTTTAATGATTACATTTATTTATGTAGAGTAGGCTTGAGCGAATCGAGCTTCTGATCATAGATCTGAAGTTGATTCGTTCGTACACTTAGTTTTAATGCTGTACGGTGACCTGTTTCTGTACAGCATTAAAATGTATTGCCTCCATGGAGGTAAAATTTGTTTCACCTGAAGTTGCGCTTTAAAGTACAGCTTTAAAAACTGAAGTTAGGTTTGGTACTGGCTGGTACCTTAGTACCAAACCTGGCTTTGGATTGCAAATTTTAAATGTTTTTAAAGATACAGATACAGACTTTGGGTGAAAATTTTTTGTTTTCACAGAGACAATTCATCTTAATGCTGTACACGGAGACAGGTCTCCATACAGCATTGAATGAATCGACTTAGGATCCATTATCCGAAGCTCCATTAGCTCAACACTAATGTAGAGAATAGAATGTTGAACAATTTCCTAATTTACATCTATTTATAATTTTGCTTGCAGACCTATATTATATCCATGCATTTGATGCATTTGTCTCTCCCTAAAGAAAAAAAATGGTACAGTAACTTTAAGTCCTGTAAAATACATCCACACGAGAGCTGGATAAGACCTAGATAGGACTAAACATGGCGTACATCATGTGAGCTGTCATGTGACCCTCAAAAGTATCATGTGACCTGGCTTTACGTTTACTGCCCAGGTATCTAATGGGTGAATAGTAGTGTACTGAGGAGAAGAACATATACACATATCCAGTACTACTACCCGCAGCAGCATCTCATGTCTGCCACTAGTCCTCTTTACTTACCTCATGAATGTTTCCTGTGTTCTGACCCAGCACATGTACACTCACCTAAAGAATTATTAGGAACACCATACTAATACGATGTTGGACCCCCTTTTGCCTTCAGAACTGCCTTAATTCTACGTGGCATTGCTGATAGCATTCTTTATAAATGTTGGCCCATATTGATAGGATAGCATCTTGCAGTTGATGGAGATTTGAGGGATGCACATCCAGGGCACGAAGCTCCCGTTCCACCACATCCCAAAGATGCTCTATTGGGTTGAGATCTGGTGACTGTGGGGGCCATTTTAGTACAGTGAACTCATTGTCATGTTCAAGAAACCAATTTGAAATGATTCGAGCTTTGTGACATGGTGCATTATCCTGCTGGAAGTAGCCATCAGAGGATGGATACATGTTCTCATTCTGTTTACGCCAAATTCGGACTCTACCATTTGAATGTCTCAACAGAAATCGAGACTCATCAGACCAGGCAACATTTTTCCAGTCTTCAACAGTCCAATTTTGGTGAGCTCGTGCAAATTGTAGCCTCTTTTTCCTATTTGTAGTGGAGATGAGTGGTACCCGGTGGGGTCTTCTGCTGTTGTAGCCCATCCGCCTCAAGGTTGTGCGTGTTGTGGCTTCACAAATGCTTTGCTGCATACCTCGGTTATAATGAGTGGTTATTTCAGTCAACGTTGCTCTTCTATCAGCTTGAATCAGTCGGCCCATTCTCCTCTGACCTCTAGCATCCACAAGGCATTTTTGCCCACAGGACTGCCGCATACTAGATGTTTTTCCATTTTCACACCATTCTTTGTAAACCCTAGAAATGGTTGTGCGTGAAAGGCCCAGTAACTGAGCAGATTGTGAAATACTCAGACCGGCCTGTCTGGCACCAACAACCATGCCACGCTCAAAATTGCTTAAATCACCTTTCTTTCCCATTCTGACATTAAGTTTGGAGTTCAGGAGATTGTCTTGACCAGGACCACCCCCCTAAATGCATTGAAGCAACTGCCATGTGATTGGTTGACTAGATAATTGCATTAATGAGAAATAGAACAGGTGTTCCTAATAATTCTTTAGGTGAGTGTATGTCATTTAGCACTGCTTACTGAATATAAGGGTGTAAAGAGTATCACACAACTGACACCATGTTTAGTGATGCCATAGTTACACATTACATAGGACTGATACATGAGCTATACCATTCTTCTTCATATAGGGGTCAACTGCCTGATATAAGAAAGATATGTATGCACACATTTAAATATGGGTATATTAGAAAATTGTAGGATTTACTATTACATATACAAATACATTTAAAAAATAAAAACATTGGGAGCTCCGTATGAGAAGAAAATGAATCGTTGACCAACACAAAGATATATTGTGAAGACAATTAAATTGAAATGTTAACCCTAAAAATGACAAATGCTACTAAAATACATTTATTAAACACATGGCAAGACATAGTAAATACCACCTTATTTATATCACAACTTGGGATTGCATTTTATTTTTACAATTTCATTTGAAGAAAAAATTTAAACAGGATGTCTGGAAACTGTGAGGCTGATCTGCTGTAACCTTGTACAAATTACAGTTAAGTACAGGTGAAGCACATAGAAGCCATGGGGAAGTTATTCAGCTTTGAACTTCACAATTCTGACTTCAAAAAATCACATGGCTTTGTGACTTTTTGGTTCTACTAGTTCAAACAGTTTAGCATTTTTACACCACTCATTCCAGTTTTGAAAAGTGGGTGGAAAAGTGGCTGTGATTGATCTGTCAAGCTAATGTAAGTTAGATTTACATCTATAGGTTTAAAAAAAAATCACAAAAATTGTCACAAATTTATTCTAGTAAAGGAGTGGCATAGAAAGTGAAGTGACATGAAGACAGAAGTGTTAGACTTAAAAATATTCCAAGTTTATCAAAGACCATGCAATATTTGATGAATTTGGCACAAATAACAGCAAAGCTACACCTTCTACATGACTCCTACAAAATGGGCATTACAAATCCCCCTCAAGATAAATCTCCCTCCATTGCAAGGAAGCCACAGTAACTAGTGGTAGTCCACATGTGGATAAAGCAGCTCAGCCACAACTTGTAAGGGAGCCCATTTAAGCATTCATAACTCATTATCCTCAACATTTACAGTTTAATGAGAGATCTTTATGCTTTAATTGAAGCAAAAAAATCGGGTCTTAATGGATAGAGTGACACTAAATATATGTACTTAAAGTTATATAAAAGTAGCTAACAAGGAGATAAAGGATCTCAGTAATAATAGTTAGAGATGGGTGATTTTTTTTTTTTACAAAAAGCACTTTCCATATGTCCTATTACTAGGGAGGTTCTTCACTCAGGAGGACCACTCTCTATGTGCCATAATGGCAAAAATCCCTGTAAGAGCAGCTTAATCTGTGGTAGACCCATGGAGTCTATATATTACACAAAAACATACAGTTTTATGTTGTTATTTAAAAACCTTTTACACAGGATTACAATCTGAGCAATTATCATGAAGAAGCATTCCTAGGAGCACTTGTTCCCAATAATTGCCCTGTGTAATGGTGTTGCTGATCATTTGTTGAAAGACAAATGCTCGTTCATCAGGTAAAGGCATTACTGTTGTGGTCATTTAGATCTTCACTTCAGGGCAGCAGATCTTTTTGATTAAACAGGTAGCGGCTCCACAGAAACAATCATTCTTTATGGGGAATTGGGATTGCAGTTTTGATCACTCATTCCCATACATCGGAGATGATTGCTGTGTGTAAATTCAGCTCTGAAGCAGACAATTTTTGGGAACGACCAGTTTGTTTCTGATAATTGCCTCCTATCTTGGCCCGTGCAAAGGGGCCTTTAAAATGGTTGTTTAGCATCTAATTCCTGATGATCAGCTGTCATTTATTGAAGATACAATACATCCTGGCTATTTAAATGAATAGCTGACTATATAATAAGCAGCTCTCCGTTTTAAGCTTATAGAGGATGACTCAGAGTGGTAGACTCCACTCTATAATGTCCATATACCATGGACATATGGACAGAAGTTTTCCTGATGGGACATCCCCTTTAAGAATTACAAACTGATATAGCACTAATTTATTTTTAACATTAATATAAAGCAAACAGACCTCCATGTTTCATTTTGTGGCAGTTTCTGCACTTTTCCAAGTGCTAAAAACTACATGTCATCCAACTACGATATAGTAATGTAACAACTGTATTCTCTGCAAATATTTATATAAAATTACAATCCAACACATAAAGGCTTCATAGGCCTTTCTAAAAAATCTTCACTCCAGCTTACTCAACACTTATTTTTGCTCAAGGTACGGTACTTTCAAGCTCAGTGGGAAATGACAGTAATATAAATCTAGCCATCATCAACTCACCCTAAGGACAAAGGCAAAACTTAGTAAACAGTCAAATGTAAAAATAAAATAGAAACAAATGACTCACCGTAATCACTGTCATAAAACACAATGAATTTCTGCCATCGGAGTTCAGTTACTAGCTTTAACATTACGTCGTTGAGGCGAACTGATGGTCTTGCAGCCAAGGTGTATTCCTCTCCATCCAGGCTAGGATTAAGTTGGCAGGCAGTTCTGGGTGATCCAGCAGTGTTGCGTTGTACATAGATATGAGGGATGTGCATGGCATCTGTCAATGATTGAAGTGCATTTGCTGAGGCACAACCAGTAGACGTCACTAAGGCTAAAATCCCCTGGGTCATCAAGTCACACGCTGAAAAACAAATACAACAAATTTGGTTATAATTTGCCTTCACAATGGTTGCTCAATCTGTGACTGAGCAAAATTTGAACCTTTACAATACAGCAGAAGATCACAAGCCTTAGACTTTTCATTTTTGCAACATATTTTGCATACAGTTACAACAACAAATATATTACATGTTTTCACCCAGGCCACCGAGCCCTCACAATATACTAATGCTTCTTGCTTTATACGGATTACTTTCACGTTTATTCTGTGCATAGCAGTCATCTCATTATTTTTCAAAGGCACTATGAAAGTTAACACCTCTGGAGGTAAAGCTGGAGGCAGATAACATAGGATCACAACTTTGGCAATGGTAAATGGTGAGTGATATCTCCTCCACCTTACATAAGAAAGAACATGCCAAAACATACTCTACCATACAAGTCAATGTGCCCATTTCTGAACTAGGGGTTCCCATACACCTTTAATAACTGTCGGTTGGATGCTCATTTGCTGTTTCCTCTGATTCCTCTATACACATGCATGGTTCACTTGGCTAAGCATATAAGTGTATTCATTGATGATAGAGGAAAAAGCCTCATCAGATTAAGGCCTCTTTCACACGGGCGAGTTTTCATCACTTGCGCATTGCGTGAAAATCGCAGCAAGCTCTATATTGTTCGTTTTTTTACACAACGCAGGCCCCATAGAAGTGAATGGGTCTGCATGAAACTCGCAAGCATCCGCAAGCAAGTGCGGATGCGGTGCGATTTTCACGCATGGTTGCTAGGATGAAAGTCTATTCACTGTATTATTTTCCCTTATAACATGCTTAGAATGGAAAATAATTGCATTCTTTAATACAGAATGCTTAGTAGAAGGTCAATTGAGGGTTAAAAAAATTAAATAAAAATGAACTCACCTCCTCCAATTGATCGCGTAGCTGCCGGTCTCCTGTTCTTTCTTCAGGACCTGTCAAAGGACCTGTGGTGACATCACTGTGCTCATCACATGATACCTCACATGATCCATCACCATGGTGATGGACCATGTGATGAGCTCAGTGACGTCACCACAGGTCCTTTGACAGGTCCTGAAGAAAGAACAAGAGACCGGCAGCTACGAGATCAATTGGAGGAGGTGACTTAATTATATTTTTATTTTTTAACCCTCAATTGACCTTCTACTAAGCATTCTGTATTAAAGAATGCTATTATTTTCCCTTATAACCATGTTATAAGGTAAAATAATAAAATTTACAGGATACTGAACCCAAACCCGAACTTCTGTGAAGAAGTCCGGGTCCGGTCTGGGTACAAAACATGCCGATTTTTCTCATGCACATGCAAAACGCTTTAAAACGCTTTAACTCGCGGGGGAAAATCGCGCATGTTCCCGCAACACACCCGCATATTTTCCTGCCACGCCCGTGTGAAAGCAGCCTAACTACTAGGAGAACAACAGGATTACATACTTACCAACATTGTAGTTGGCAAATTCAGGGCATGTAAGCCCGGCCCCTAGGAATGTCCCCAAAGCCACCTAAGAGCTACATGTCTTACGACTTACACAAGCCTCATTCAGTTTTGGTGTGGAACCACCTGAGTTTGCAGATTCAGAACAGTTAGCAACTAGAGAATTGGTTATTGAAATTCAACACTCCTGATTCTTCCCTCCTCAGACATCATCTCGTCATGGGAGAGCCGGGATCTCCCAATATGCATAATACTGTTGGTTCGTCCTGCTGAAAATGATAGCCTTGGCTGACAACAGTCAAGTTGGTCACTGTAAAGCAAATCTCTGAAACTGCTGGTGCATATGCTCAAACAAGATGGCTGTCTCCATAGTCACGTAAAGAAATTGGAGTAAATTTATGTAACCAGAAATTACAAATGGATGGAAAGAAATATTTTTCAATGTATGTTTTCAATTAGTCAATTTTATGCCTAGAAAAAAAATAATAATAATAAAACTATAGAAATTGTAAAGAATTGGATATCCAGGAATATATATATATTTTTTTTATATACTTATAATTCCTACTCTGTTCCGGTCCCAAACTGCTTCCATTTACATTCCAAGTGAGAGCATGTCATTCATCTGATAACTAGTGTTGATCGAGCACCATAGCGCTCGGGGCCTCGGAGGCTTAGGCCGAACTCCTCGGGATGCTCGAGTGCTCTACCGAGCACCCGAGCACAATGGAAGTCAATGGGAGAACGCGAGCATTAAACCAGGCAGCCCCTGGGGGACGATGTCTGGTTCATACGAAAAGTTCCTAAATTGATGGAAACACCACTGAAATGGTTCGGGAACAGCATGAGGTGGATGTCTGGATGCATCTTGGACTCCCAGGTCGCTGCTGGGAACGATGTTGTCTGAGTAATACGCCACTTTTACAGACTGACAATAATATGCACCAAACCGAATATAATATCGATTTTAGAGGAAAAATTGTTAGGCAGCATTATTTTCTGCATATTTACTTGTATATAAAGTGCAAGTGCTGCCAAAAATTACAAGGAAGAGCCACTCCGATACAACCTGTATATCACATAAAGGAGGGCCTCAATCACATTGTGATACAATTGTTCAGGTAGTGAAACTCCTACACTCATAAAGCCTATGCACTAAGTGAACGGGCTTCCAAAAATTACGGCGCTTTCCTCTGGTGGAGTTAAGAAGTCATGATAAATCTAGGCCTTGTTAATTTTTATAAGAGTCAACCCGTCAGCATTTTCAGTTGACAGGCAGATATGCTTATCTCTTATAATGCCACCAGCAGCACTAAATACCCGCTCAGACAAAACGCTGGGAGCAGGGCAGGCCAGCACCTCCAAGGCGTAGAGCGCAAGTTCGTGCCAAGTGTCCAGCTTGGACACCCAGTAGTTGTAAGGCACTGAGGGATCATTGAGGATGCTGAAACGGTCTGCTATATACTTCTTCACCATCTTCCAAAATTTTCTTTACTTGTGACACTAGGCCGTGCATCAGGGTGAGGGTGCTGGCGGCATGTCATGAAACTGTCCCTTGCTTTGGAGAGTGTTGCCCTGCCTCTGTTGAAACTGCTGTGTGTTCTCCTTGTCTGGGAACTACGTACTCTGCTGCCAGCGTTGTCAGATATACATTTTTGGAGCAATTTTTCAACAAGGATCTTCTGGTATTGCACCGTTTTGCTCGTCCTCTCCACCGGAGGAATGAGAGATGAGAAGTTATCTTTGTAGCGTGGGTCGAGAAGGGTGAACAACCAGTAATCCGTGTTGTCTAAAATGTGTATAATAGTGATGAGCGGCGGGGGCTATATTCGAATTTGCAATATTTCACAAATATTTTGTAGAATATTCGTCATATATTCGCAAATTTGAGAATTCAAGATTATTTTATTAAATGCGAAAAATCGGCAATGTAAAAATCAAGTAATGCGAATTCGTAACTCGAGATACAGGCGTGGGTCACTTTGGCTACATTTTTCAAGCTGCTAGAAGTTTCATGAATTTCTCCTGAGACTGGAGAAAATGGTTGGCACGGCAGAACATTACAAAAGCTTTATATGCAGATAGAGTCAAATGCTCCAATATATTCGCGATTGCACTAATCGGCAGTGATTAGAATATTTTTTCGCACTACGTGCAACTTCACATTTTAGCAGGTTTGCCTACAGATTACTGATTGGTGCACTAAGTAATGTTGTGAATTTGACATTGCTTCCTTCTCATTGGCCCACAAGCAAGAAGCAGAGAGGAATCATGTGTTCAGATAGAACAAAATGCAGAATATTCGATATAACAAATATATAGCACTATATTTGAAATATTCACGCATTCTCGAAGTGGCAATATTCGCAATAAAAATTCGCTATTCGAATATTCGCGCTCAACACTAGTGTATAACGCGCGGGTTGCTGGAAAGGCAACCTAACATGAAGTCAGCCATGTGTGCCAGAGTACCAACAGGCAAGATTTCGCTGTCGTCATCAGAAGGATGACTCTCAAGCTCCTCATCCACTTCCTCCTCTTCTGCCCACCCACGAAGAACAGATTAAATTAAACTTCCATGGGTACTACCCTCTGTAGCGGCAACCATCTCCTGCTCCTCCTCCTCTTCATCATCCAATTCATGCTTAGAAGACGAACTGAGGGTGGTCTGGCTATCACCCTGTGTAATGTCTTCCCGCATTTCCACCTCTTCCACATGCAAAGCGTCGACCTTAATTGTGAGCATCGAGCGTTTAAGTAGACACAGAAGTGGGATGGTTAAGCTGATAATAGTGTTATCGCCGCTCACCATATGTGTTGATTCCTCAAAATTTCTTAAAATCTCACAGAGGTCAGATATCCATGCCCACTCCTCGCTTGTGAATAGCAGAAGCTGACTGGAAAGGCGACGACCATGTTGCAGCTGGTATTCCACTACTGCCCTCTGCTACCCACAAAGCCTGGCCAACATGTGGAACGTGAAGTTCCAGCGCGTGCTAACGTCGCACAACAGCCAGTGAGCTGGCAATTGCAAGTGCTGCTGCAGTGTTGGCAGACCGGTGGAAGCTGTTGATGACTTGCGGAAATGGGCACACACGCGGCGCACATTCACCAGTAGCTCAGGCTAATTGGGGAAGGTTTTATGAAACCGCTGAACCACTAAGTTACCATTATCAGATACAACCATGTCTGGTTCTAGGTTGAGTAGTCTAGTTTCTTATACCCTGCCACATCTCTGCAGCTTATCACCTAAGCAGATCAGCACGGCCTGTTGACGCTTCCCCACTGCAGTGATACACTGCTTCCAGCTACTGACTGATGACTGACTGGTGCTGCAAGAGGATAATTCTGAGGTGGAAGTGGAGGAGGAGGCAGAGGAGGAGAAGTAGGGGTTGGAGCCACTAACGTAGGTGGTGGCGGAAACCCTGATGGAATTAGGACCCGCAATCCTTGGCGTCGGTAGCACCTGTGACATCCCAGGGTATAACTCGCTCCCGGCCTCCACAACGTTCACCCAGTGTACCATCAGTGAAATGTACCGTCCCTTGCCGAAAGCACTTGTCCATGTGTCAGTGGTTAAGTGGACCTTCCCAGTAACTGCGTTGGTCAGGGCACGGGTGATGTTACGGGACACATGCTGGTGTACGGCGGGCACGGCACACCGAGAAAAATAGTGGTGGCTGGGGACTGCGTTACGAGGGACGGCTGCTGATGTCAGGCTGCGGAAGGTCTCAGTGTCCACAAGCCTAAATGGCAACATTTCCAGGGCCAGTAATTTGGAAAGTTGCACATTTAGTGCTATGGCCTGTTGGCGGGTGGCTGGGTATTTGTGCTTGCGTTCAAATGCCTGGAGTAAAGACATTTGTACACTGTGCTGGGACAAGGAAATGGATGTGGTCGCTGATGGTGCTTGCGAAGGTCCAGGTGCAGGGCAGAAGGGCATCTGGGCCTGCGCCTTCAACAGGAGATTTGTCAGCATGTAACACAGGGGAAGAGGAGGCAGTGGTGTAACCCACAGACACAGACTGTGGACCCAGGCGTTCGCCCCCCCAATCACGGTGCTTTGCTACCATGTGGTGGATCATGCTAGTGGTGGTGAGGTTGCTAGTGTTCACACCCCGGCTCAGTTTGGTACGGCACAGGTTGCAAATTAAAATTCTTTTGTCTGCCGCACTTTCCTCAAAAAAGTGCCATACTGCGGAACACCTGCCCCTTGGAAAGGGAGATTTACGAAAGGGGGTGCTCCCTGGAACAGTTGCGGGCCTGTTTGGTGTGGCCCGCCTTCTCCCTTTTGCCAACCCACTGCCTCTTCCAGCCTGTTGCAGTGCAGCAGATCCCTCCCCCTCTGTACTGCACTCCTCGCTCGGCTTTCCACCTTCCCAGGTTGGGTCAGTGACTTCCTCTTCCACCACCTCCGCTTCCACTTCCTCACTCTGTTCATCCTCCTGACTTGTTGACCTAACCACAACCTTAGTGATTGACAACTGTGTCTCATGCTCTTCATCGACCTCTTGAGACAGTAATTGCCGTTGACTTATTAGCAACTGTGTCTCATCATCCACCTCATTAAACAGTAATTGCCGTTCCGCACCGTTATCTTCTTGTGACTGTGGATGCTCAAGACTTTGGGAATCAGGGCAAAAGATCTGTTCCTCTTCAAGCGTGCTTGGCGAGAGGGCCAATTCAAGGAATAGCGCAGAAAATAGCTCCTCAGAATATCCGAGTGTGGGATCACTTGTTTGCCCAGACTCTCCATGGTGGGAGGAAGGAGTATCAATGTGAGGATTGTGTTGAGCAGACTCCTGGCTACCGAGACTGGACTTGGTGGAAGACAGGGTGGTGTTTATGCGACTGGAAGCATTATCTGCTGAAATCCAACCGACCACCTGGTCGCACTGGTCTGACTTCAAGAGTGGTGTCCTGCGCTGCCCTGCAAACTGGGACATGAAGCTTGGTATCGTGGATGATTGTTTTTCTTGCGCTCTGGCAGCAGGCACAGTTTCACCGTGCCCAGGGCCACAGCCTCTGCATGCACCATCAGCATCACGGCCACTTCCCCGTCCCTTACTGCTCGCCTTCTTCATATTAAATGTTATATATGCTTGAAAGTCTGTCACACGTACAGTAGCGTAGGATTTGGAAGTGTATGCGCAAAAAAATGTAAAAAGGTATTTGGGATGTGGAAACATCACACAGGAGATATCCCGCAGATAATGTCAATGCTGTCACCAGCGGCTAATAAAAAATTACAGGGAATGTCGCAGGTATTTGGGATGAGGAAACGTTATACAGGAGAGGTACCACCGGTAATGTCACTGTCCAAAGCGTCTACTTAAAAAGTATACTACAGATGTGTCCAAACTTAACTGATCACTTATCTCAACATGTCCTGAGATGTGTGTCACGAAATTACGTTATAACTAAATTGGATAAATTGCAATACAACGTTCAGTCAGAAGGTCGCGCTTTGTGTTACTAGCTATACAACATTTAGACAGCAGGTGGTGCATTGTGTTACTAGCTAAATACCTGAACTTAAGTTAAAGACCTGGTAATGGAAATGCTGTATACTATGATTTAGATACACTTGGTGTCAGTATACAGTGCTAGTGCTAGTATTATATTTATTATATTTAAAATAGCACACACCAACCACAGTATTATGCAGAGATTATTATATATTTTTAACAGTCCTATTACATGTTAAAATTGTACATAATACAATTCAGACACATTGGGTGTCAGTATATACAATCAATTTTTGCATGACAGAGCTGTGTATCTAATCCTATTATGTGTGATACTGCTTGCTAAGCTGCGTATCTAATCCTATTATGTTTGACACTGCCTGTTGAGTTGTGTATCTAATCATATCATGTGTGATACTGTCTGCTGAGCGGTATATCTAATCTAATCCTGTGTGATACTGTCTGCTGAGTTGTGTATCTAATCTTATTATGTGTGAGACTGTCTGCCAAGTCGTGTGCCTAAGCCTATTGTGCTTGATATTGTCTGCTGAGCTGTGTATCTAATCCTATCATGTGTGATACTGCCTGCTGAGCTGCGTAGCTAATCCTACCATGTGTGATGCTGTCTGATGAGCTGTGTATCTAATCTTACCAAGTGTGATACTGTTTGCAGAGTCGTGTGTCTAAGCCTATTGTGTTTGATACTGTCTGCTGAGTTGTGTATCTAATCCTATCATGTGTGATTCTGCCTGCTGAGATGCGTATTAAATCCTATCATGTGTGATACTATCTGCTGAGCTGTGTATCTAATCCTATCATGTGTGATACTGCCTGCTGAGCTGCGTATCTAATCCTATCATGTGTGATACTGCCTGCTGAGCTGTGTATCTAATCCTACCATGTGTGATACTGTCTGCAGAGTTGTGTATCTAAGCCTATTGTGTGTGATACTGCCTGCTGAGTTGTGTATCTAATCATTTCATGTGTGATACTGTCTGCTGAGTGGTCTATCTAATTCTGTTCTGTGTGATACTGTCCTCTGAGCTGTGTATCTAATCTTTTCATGTCTGATTCTGTCTGCTGAGCTGTGTATCTAATTTTGTTCTGTGTGATATTGTCTGCTGAGCTGTGTATCTAATCCTATTAGGTGTGATACTGTCTATGAAGCTATTATATGTATGTGTATAGAGTGTTATACAGATACAGAGAAAAGGAGCTCTGCTTTGTGTACATACTGGATACTCCAGCCACTGTGGGGGAGGTGCTGATGAATTTCAGTTCCTATATTTCCCTGTCTTGTGGATGAGGCCTGATTACAAGTTAAATACGTTATAGAAGCCCATTCATGTTGCTATTGGAAAACATAACAAAAAACATTCTTATTGTCTTGGGTCCCTGAGGCGATGCTTATTTTTAATTAAAAAAATAAAATAGCATAGCAAAAGGTATAAAAAATGTACTTTCCAATCAGAAGTGTAAAATGAAAACTTTGGGACTACGAGTGATTTAACCCTTTCCCAACCTATTCTATATGGGGAGGAGCGATGGCATTAGTGTTTGCTCCTCCCAATAGGAGATCACTACATGTAATAGCAGCGGTCTCCTTCAATAACGAGCAACGCAACGATTCCCAAGTAATAATATCACCATAGTGCCCTCAGTATTTATAATGCCGCCCCTGCAGGTCCCCATGTAGTTCTAATGCCCTCTGCAGTTATAACTCCCTTGCACTATCTTAGAGCATCTCAACGGAAATAAGCAAATAACGCCATATCAGCATGGCTTCGTGAGGAATCGGTCATGCCAAACTAATTTAATAAGTTTCTATGAGGAGGTAAGTTCTAGACTTGACAGCGGCGAATCAATGGATGTTGTATATCTGGACTTCTCCAAAGCATTTGACACTGTACCACATAAAAGGTTAGTATATAAAATGAGATTGCTCAGACTGGGAGAAAACGTCTGTATGTGGGTAAGTAACTGGCTCAGTGATAGAAAACAGAGGGTGGTTATTAAAGGTACATACTCAGATTGGGTCACTGTCACTAGTGGGGTACCTCAGGGGTCAGTATTGGGCCCTATTCTCTTCAATATATTTATTAATGATCTTGTAGAAGGCTTGCATAGTAAAGTATCAATTTTCGCAGATGACACTAAACTGTGTAAAGTAATTAACACTGAAGAGGACAGTATACTACTACAGAGGGATCTGGATAGATTGGAGGCTTGGGCAGATAAGTGGCAGATGAGGTTTAACACTGACAAATGTAAGGTTATGCACATGGGAAGGAATAATGCAAGTCACCCGTACATACGAAATGGTAAAACACTCGGTAACACTGACATGGAAAAGGATCTAGGAATTTTAATAAACAGCAAACTAAGCTGCAAAAAACAGTGTCAGGCAGCTGCTGCCAAGGCCAATAAGATAATGGGTTGCATCAAAAGGGGCATGGATGCCCGTGATAAGAACATAGTCCTACCACTTTACAAATCGTTAGTCAGACCACAGTACTGTGTACAGTTCTGGGCTCCTGTGAACAAGGCAGACATAGCAGAGCTGGAGAGGGTCCAGAGGAGGGCAACTAAAGTAATAACTGGAATGGGGCAACTACAGTACCCTGAAAGATTATCAAAATTAGGGTTGTTCACTTTAGAAAAAAAACGAGGGGAGATTTAATTAATATTTATTTAATAATATTACAGGCTATAGCTACTAGAGAGGGGTCGTTGATCCAGGGAATAATTCTGATTGCCTGATTGGAGTCGGTAAGGAATAATTTATTTCCCTAAAGTGGGGAAAATTGGCTTCTACCTCACAGTTGTTGTTTTTTTTGCCTTTCTCTGGATCAGCTTGAAGGATGACAGGCCGAACTGGATGGACAAATGTCTTTTTTCGGCCTTATGTACTATGTTACTATGTTACAATGTTGCTGTGCCCTGTATCATAATGCCCCCTGAAGTGTCTGTATATAAATACAGTTGCAAGAAAAAGTATGTGAACCCTTTGGAATGATAGGGAGTCACAACAATAGACAATCACAGTCTGCTTAAACTAATAACACACAAAGAATTTAATGTTACCATGTTTTTATTGAACACACCATG
Organism: Bufo bufo; assembly: GCF_905171765.1. Lineage (NCBI taxonomy): Eukaryota > Metazoa > Chordata > Amphibia > Anura > Bufonidae > Bufo > Bufo bufo. The sequence continues at coordinate 241,588,043 of NC_053394.1, read as the reverse complement.
TAAACATTCATAGTGCAGGTGGAAAAAGTATGTGAACCCTTAGATTTTATAACTAGTTGAACCTTCTTTTGGCAGCAATAACTTCAACCAAACGTTTCCTGTAGTTGCAGATCAGACGTGCACAACGGTCAGGAGTAATTCTTGACCATTCCTCTTTACAGAACTGTTTCAGTTCAGCAATATTCTTGGGATGTCTGATGTGAATCGCTTTCTTGAGGTCATGCCACAGCATCTCAATCGGGTTGAGGTCAAGACTCTGACTAGGCCACTCCAGAAGGCGTATTTTTTTCTGTTTAAGCCATTCCGTTGTTGATCTACTTCTATGCTTTGGGTTGTTGCCCTGTTGCAACACCCATCTTCTGTTGAGCCTCAGCTGGGGGACCTTAAGTTCTCCTGCAAAATGTCTTGATAAACTTGGGAATTCATTTTTCCTTCGATGATAGCAATCCGTCCAGGACCTGATGCAGCAAAGCAGCCCCAAACTATGATGCCCCCACCACCATACTTCACAGTTGAGATGAGGTTTTGATGTTGGTGTGCTGTGACTCTTTTTCTCCACACATAGTGTTGTGTGTTTCTTCCAAACAACTTAACTTTGGTTTCATCTGTCCACAGAATATTTTGCCAGTACTGCTGTAAAAAACATCCAGGTGCCCTTGTGCAAACTGTAAATGTGCAATGTTTTTTTTTGGACAGCAGTGGATTCCTCTTGTGGTATCCTCCCATGAAATCCATTCTTGTTTAGTGTTTTATGTATCGTAGATTCGCTAACAGGGATGTTAGCATATGCCAGAGACTTTTGTAAGTCTTTAGCTGACACTCTAAGATTCTTCTTCACCTCATTGAGCAGTCTGTGCTGTGCTGTTGCAGTCATCTTTACAGGGTGACCACTCCTAGGGAGAGTAGCAGCAGTGCTGAACTTTCTCCATTTATAGACAATTTGTCTTACCGTGGACTGATAAACAGCAAGGCTTTTGGAGATACTTTTATAACCCTTTCCAGTCAACAATTCTTATTCGTAGGTCTTCTGAGAGCTCTTTTGTGCGAGGCATCATTCACATCAGGCAATGCTTCTTGTGAAAAGCAAACCCAGAACTGGTGTGTGTTTTTTATAGGGCAGGGCAGCTGTAACAAACACCTCCAATCTCATCTCATTGATTGGACTCCAGTTGGCTGACACCTCACTGCAGTTAGCTCTTGGAGATGTCATTAGTCTAGGGGTTAACATACTTTTTCCACCTGCACTGTGAATGTTTACATGGTGTGTTCAATAAAAACATGGTAACATTTAATTATTTGTGTGTTATTAGTTTAAGCAGACTGTGATTGTCTATTGTTGTGACTTAGATGAAGATCAGATCACATTTTATGACCAATTTGTGCAGAAATCCATATCATTAAAAAAAGGTTCACATATTTTTTCTTGCAACTGTATATATATATATATATATATATATATATACAGTTGCAAGAAAAAGTATGTGAACCCTTTGCAATGATATGGATTTCTGCACAAATTGGTCATAAAATGTGATCTGATCTTCATCTATGTCACAACAATAGACAATCACAGTCTGCTTAAACTAATAACACACAAAGAATTAAATGTTACCATGTTTTTATTGAACACACCATGTAAACATTCACAGTGCAGGTGGAAAAAGTATGTGAACCCCTAGACTAGTGACATCTCCAAGAGCTAATTGGAGTGAGGTGTCAGCCAACTGGAGTCCAATCAATGAGATGAGATTGGAGGTGCTGGTTACAGCTGCCCTGCCCTATAAAAAACACAAACCAGTTCTGGGTTTGCTTTTCACAAGAAGCATTGCCTGTGGTGAATGATGCCTCACACAAAAGAGCTCTCAGAGGACCTACGATTAAGAATTGTTGACTTGCATAAAGCTGGAAAGGGTTATAAAAGAATCTCCAAAAGCCTCGCTGTTCATCAGTCCTCAGTAAGACAAATTGTCTATAAATGGAGAAAGTTCATCACTGCTGCTACTCTTCCTAGGAGTGGCCGTCCTGTAAAGATGACTGCAAGAGCACAGCGCAGACTGCTCAATGAGGTGAAGAAGAATCCTAGAGTGTCAGCTAAAGACTTACAAAAGTCTCTGGCATATGCTAACATCCCTTTTAGCGAATCTACGATACGTAAAACACTAAACAAGAATGGATTTCATGGGAGGATACCACAGAGGAAGCCACTGCTGTCCAAAAAAACATTGATGCACGTTTACAGTTTGCACAAGAGCACCTGGATGTTCCACAGCATACTGGCAAAATATTCTGTGGACAAATGAAACCAAAGTTGAGTTGTTTGGAAGAAACACACAACACAAATGTGTGGAGAAAAAGAGGCACAGCACACCAACATCAGAACCTCATCCCAACTTTGAAGTATGGTGGTGGGGGCATCATGGTTTGGGGCTGCTTTGCTGCGTCAGGGCCTGGACGGATTGCTATCATCGAAGAAAAAACTAATTTCCAAGTTTATCAAGACATTTTGCAGGAGAACTTAAGGCCATCTGTCCACCAGCTGAAGCTCAACAGAAGATAGGTGTTGCAACAGGACGACGACCCAAAGCATAGAAGTAAATCAACAACAGAATGGCTTAAACAGAAGAAAATACGCCTTCTGGAGTGGCCCAGTCAGAGTCGTGACCTCAACCCGATTGAGATGCTGTGGCATGACCTCAAGAAAGCGATTCACACCAGACATCCTAAGAATATTGCTGAACTGAAACAGTTCTGTAAAGAGGAATGGTCAAGAATTACTCCTGACCGTTGTGCACGTCTGATCTGCAACTACACGAAATGTTTGGTTGAAGTTATTGCTGCCAAAGGAGGTTCAACCAGTTATTAAATCCAAGGGTTCACATACTTTTTCCACCTGCACTGTGAATGTTTACATGGTGTGTTCAATAAAAACATGGTAACATTTAATTATTTGTGTGTTATTAGTTTAAGCAGACTGTGATTGTCTATTGTTGTGACTTAGATGAAGATCAGATCACATTTTATGACCAATTTGTGCAGAAATCCATATCATTCCAAAGGGTTCACATACTTTTTCTTGCAACTTTATATATATATATATATATATATATATATACACAGTACAGACCAAAAGTTTGGGCGCACCTTCTCATTCAAAGAGTTTTCTTTATTTTCATGACTATGAAGGCATCAAAACTATGAATTAACACATGTGGAATTATATACATAACAGACAAGTGTGAAACAACTGAAAATATGTCATATTCTAGTTTCTTCAAAGTAGCCACCTTTTTCTTTGATTACTGCTTTGCACACTCTTGGCATTCTCTTGATGAGCTTCAAGAGGTAGTCCCCTGAAATGGTCTTCCAACAGTCTTGAAGGAGTTCCCAGAGATGCTTAGCACTTGTTGGCCCTTTTGCCTTCACTCTGCGGTCCAGCTCACCCCAAACCATCTCAATTGGGTTCAGGTCCGGTGACTGTGGAGGCCAGGTCATCTGTCGCAGCACCCCATCACTCTCCTTCATGGTCAAATAGCCCTTACTTTCAAAGTTTTCCCAATTTTTCGGCTGACTGACTGACCTTCATTTCTTAAAGTAATGATGGCCACTCGTTTTTCTTTACTTAGCTGCTTTTTTCTTGCCATAATACAAATTCTAACAGTCTATTCAGTAGGACTATCAGCTGTGTATCCACCTGACTTCTCCTCAACGCAACTGATGGTCCCAACCCCATTTATAAGGCAAGAAATGCCACTTATTAAACCTGACAGGGCACACCTGTGAAGTGAAAACCATTTCAGGGGACTACCTCTTGAAGCTCATCAAGAGAATGCCAAGAGTGTGCAAAGTAGTAATCAAAGCAAAAGGTGGCTACTTTGAAGAACCTAGAATATGACATATTTTCAGTTGTTTTACACTTGTTTGTTATGTATATAATTCCACATGTGTTAATTCATAGTTTTGATGCCTTCAGTGTGAATCTACAATTTTCATAGTTATGAAAATAAAGAAAACTCTTTGAATGAGAAGGTGTGTCCAAACTTTTGTTCTGTACTGTATATATATATAAATAAATGGCTCCAGTGTTAAATGCTCCTCCGTTTCCACCAGTAGTGCCAGCATATAATCCTCTTTCGACCTCCCTCCTCATATTGCGTGCTTTGCCAATAGATATATATTGACCACCCTGTATTGCCAATGGAGAATTCCCCCTGCAAAACATACAAGAATAGGACATGTTCTATATTCTTGGGGGGGCCACAGAACAGACATTCAGATGTAGACAGCACATGGTGTTGTCCACATCTTTTTTGCCCCCATTGAAATCAATGGGTCCTCAAAAAATGTGGATCGGATGCAGACCAAAAATATGGTCATGTGACCACATGATAGGATTCAATACGCATTTCAGCAGGCAGTATCACACATGATAGGATTAGATACACGACTCTGCAGACAGTATCACACATGATAGGATCATATACACAGCTCAGCAGAAATTATCACACACGACAGGATTAGATACACAGCTCAGCAGAAAGTATCACATACATATATGATTAGATACACAGCTTAGCAGACAGTATCACACATGATGGTATTATATATACAGCTTAGCAGACAGTATCACACATGATTGGATTAGATACACAACTCAGCAGGCAGTATCACACACAATATGTTTAGATACACGATTCTGCAGACAGTATCGCACAGAATAGGATTAGATACACAGCTAAACAGGAAGTATTACACACAATAGGCTTAGATACACAGCTCTGCAGACAGTATCACACAGAATAGGATTAGATACACAGCTCAGCAGGCAGTATCACATATGATAGGATCAAAAGTACAGCTCAGAAGAAATTAGCACACATGACAGGATTAGATACACATCTTACAAAACATATCACACATGATAGGAATAGATATGCAGCTTAGCAGACAGTATCTCACTTGATAGGATTAGATACACAGCTCAGCAGGTAGTATCGCACATGATCTGATTAGATACACAGCTCATCAGGCAGTATCACACACAATAGGCTTAGATACTCGACTCTGCAGACAGTATTACACAGAATAGGATTAGATGCACAGCTCAGCAGGAAGTATCACACATGAAAGGGTCAGATACACAGCTCTGCAGGCAGTATCACACACAATAGACCTAGATGCATGACTCTGCAGACAGTATCACACAGAATCGTATTAGATACACAGCTCAGCAGGCAGTATCACACATGATAGGATCAGATACACATCTTATCAAAATGTATCACACATGAGAGGATTAGATACACAGCTTAGCAGACAGTATTATGCATGATAGGTTTAGATACACAGCTCAACAGAAAGTATCACACATGATAGGATTAGATACGCAGCTTTTCAGACAGTATCACACCTCATAGGATTAGATACACAGCTCAGCAGGCAGTATCCACATGATATGATTAGATTCACAACTCAGCAGGCAGTATCACACAAAATAGGCTTAGATACACGACTCTGCAGACAGTATCACACATGATAGGATTATATACACAGCTCAGCAGACAGTATTACACATGCTAGGAATAGATACACAGCTTAGCAGGCAGTATCACACACAATAGGCTTAGATACATGACTCTGCAGACAGTATCACACATGCTAGGATTAGATACATAGCAGAGCAGACAGTATTACTCAAGGTAGAAATACAGAGCTACACGGCTCCGCAGACAGTATCACACAAGATATGATTAGATACACAACTTAGCAGGCAGTATCACACACTATAGGCTTAGTTACATGACTCTTTAAACAGTATCACATATGATAGGATTAGATACACAGCTCAGCAGGCAGTATCACACATAATATGATTAGATGCACAGCTGAGCAGACAGTATCACACATTATATGATTAGATACACAGCTCAGCAGGCAGTATCACACATAATATGATTAGATGCACAGCTGAGCAGACAGTATCACACATTATATGATTAGATACACAGCTAAGCAGGCAGTATCACACATGATATTTGGATTCTGGATTTAGTGTTCCTTTATTCTCATGTGTTTGACTCTCGCACATTTAATATTCTCAATAGATCTCACCAAATCTAGCTAGGTCTGCCGCTAAATATCTCATATTTAAGGCTAGCTTCTCTGCAGCTTAAGCAATAAGCTAAATGTGGAGCACTCACCGCCCAGTGGTTGTGATGTGTATTGCAGCTTTTTAGAGTTTAGTTACAATCTCGCTATGAAGTTGTTTTGCTGTCAGAATAAAATTTACAACACTTCCAGTTTGGAGATCACGTAAGAGAGGACGCATCTGTATATGTCACAGATACATTTTTTAAGCGCACACGTAACACTGCAGATGTGGCACTGGTTATGTCACTGTCAAAAGTGGACACCGACTATTGAAAAAGTACACTGTATGTCACAGATATTTTTTGAATGTGCACACGTTACACTGGAGATGTGGCGCAGCTAATCTCACTGTCCGGAGCAGACACCGTCTATTGAAAAATACACTAGATGTCACAGATTTTTTTTGGATGCACACACTTTACACTAGAGATGTGGCACAGCTATTGTCACTGTCCGCAGCGGACACCATCTATTGAAAAATACACTAGATGTCACAGATATTTTTTGGATGCACACATTATACTGGAGCTGTGGCGCTGGTAATGTCACTGTCCACAGCAGAAACCGTCTACGGATAAAGTACACTGGATGTCACAGATATTTTTTGGATGCGCACACTTTACACAGGAGATGTGGCACAGCTAATGTCACTGTCCGCAACAGTCTAACTATTGCACGGTATTTAGTGCAGGATGTGTTAAAAATAGATATTGCTGCCACACACAATAGTCCTTAGAAGGACTTTTGGGTCTGTAAAGGTTTAGCTATTTAGCATAGTTTGCGCTAAAAGTAGATATTGCTGCTGCCACACACAATAGTCCTAAAAGGACTTTTGGGTCTCTGAAAAGTTTTGGTGGTAAAAATATTCTTAAATCACTCCCTACACTGTCTGTCCCTTCCTCAGCAGACAACCTAATGCCAGCAAACAACATGGCTTCGGCATTACAGTGAGGGCAGTACTTACCTGCAATTTTATTGGCTGCGTAGGAGCCAAGAAACGTGTGGGGCGGAGACTTCAGCATTGCGCTCCAGCACATGCGGTATTCGGCCGAATAACGCCATGTGCCGATCATCACTAATGATTACCTGTCATGTTACCAGGCATACCAGTTATGGCCCACTATGGTTATCACTATAGTGAGATCCACCATTGCAGCCACCAGTGAAAGACAAGTTGGCTCACTTGATGGTCATCATACGGACATCTAAACTGGGGATCTATCTTGCAGTAGCAAAAAGTAATTATATTGATCATGTTATTGTTTCTGGGATTCGCGTCCCCACCTATACCTTGGTTGAACTTGATAGACTTATGTCTTTTTTCAACCGTATTAACTATGTAACTATTGTTGATTTTTTTTTTTAGCAGAGTGCTTTTCTTAAACCTGGAAATCCAATTTCATGGATTTTCAGGGTTTAGAGATACAGGCCTATGTTTCACATTCGTTGGTCTGCTTTTCAGGTGAATAGGACTATGTTGTAATACCAGACATGGCCCATGGACAAGAGAGATGCTTTTTCTGGAAAAAAAAAAAAATGAAATCATGGACATTTTTTTTTTTTTTTTACAGAGGACCTGCTACTTCTCCTGACATGTCCTGACATATTATTCCTGCTGAAAGCTTATGAACAATGGTATGACAGGTGAAAGGCTACTTTCACACTAACGTTTTTGTGGATCTGTCATGGATCTGCAAAAACACTTCAGTTACAATAATAGAACTGCATGCATCCGTCATGAACAGATCCGGTTGTATTATGTCTTCTATAACCATGATGGATCCGTCTTGAACACCATTTAAAGTAAATTGTGTCAGAGAAAATTGATCCGTCCCCATTGACTTACATTGTGTGTCAGGACGGATCTGTCTTGCTTCGCACCATATCGCGGACAGAAAAACGCTGCTTGCAGGGGTATTCTGTATGCGATGGGAGTGGAACCAAATGTAACGGAATGCATTTTGGTGCATTCCATTTTGTTCAGCTCAGTTTTTTCCCCCTTTACAATGAATGGGGACAAAACAGAAGCGTTTTCATCCGCTATTGAGATCCTATGACGGATCTCAATTGCAGAATTGAAAATGCTAGTGTGAAAGTAGCCTTTCCAGTTGTTTTACGTCCCTGCACACACACTGTCAATGTTGATTGGATAGTGTCAGAGTGTGAACAACCAGTTGTAACTATATCCATAAACAGGAATAATAGATGAAGGGCACAACACAGAGTCATAGGAATAAATGCTCCAGAATTGTCATTTTGTGTGGAACACAATAATTTACTAGGAATAGTGGCAGGTCCTCTAAAAACAAAATCCAGATCACTTTGTTATCAATTTTAAGTAAATCCAAGGTTTGCAGAATCTAATTCAGAAAATGGTGATAATAGCAAAGACAAAAAGGTTAATAGATAGCACTATCTCAAGTATAGTCTTAAGTGGAATATATAATTAGAAGTCAATTTAATCTTTCAGTGAATATCTCTATAATAATGTAATGTAGCCATCAGTGGAAGCACTTGTTTCATTATATTAGTGGCTCACGGGGCGACTTGCATTTCCTTTCTACTTTATATTTTTCTGACACAAATTGCTAATTCTAAAATAAAATGTTTCATTTAATGTGCATTTATCAAGTTATAATGCTGATTCTGATTTCTTATTTTAATTCCATAAAACAAATTATTAGGATAGGACTGATCTGAAGGCAATTAAGTCTCCTCTTTAAACTCAGAAGCTTCTGTTCCCTATTGTAAAATATAATTGTCAAAGGAATCAATTTTTTCCATTTTCTTTGCAATCTCATTTCTTTGAAGTGTATGGGAATCTGAACACATGTCTTCAATATCAATACAAGCCCATAAGAAATAGAAAACATAAATTCATTCTAAAAATAAGCATTTCCACAGAGATGAATGGTAATTATGACATGAAAGCAAGACTAATGTAGTTAAAGTATAGATTAGGTTTATTGTTCTATAGTGTATATGTATAGAAGCTTTCTCTGCCATCATTATACGCACTTCCTAGTTCTTTTTCAGGTTTTAGGTCAATAACAATTCTGGAGCTTTTTCATAGAACTCAGGATTGTGTCGTTCCTGTGTTACTTTTCCAGGAAATGTATGTATAAAAGGAGAAATAGATGTTACCATTTTTCTTGTTAAGGTTTCACTTTCACACATCCAACAGCATCAGAATAATTAAGGAATTTCCCTACTGTCAAAGGGTATGGTAACTCCTAGTTGTCAATTTATTTACTAAATGTATATATCTCCAGCAGGAATAACAATGGAATGGCACATTGCAAGAAAAGCTGGCATGGCATGTGGAATACACGTTTTTTACCAAAGCAGACATGTACTATAGTGAATAAGTGTGAGAATAACTATAATAAGGGTTATTGTCCTATATGTAATATACAAGAACATAGCAAAAGTTAGGCCTGAATCACTATTCACTTTAGGACATATGCATATGATCGTATCTTTGGTCCCCATTTGAGCCATATTTTTCGCGGATTAGATGTGGACCCATTGATTTTAACAGGACCGCCAAAAATGGGGACAGAACACTGTGCTGTCCGGATCCGTACATCCATTACGCAGTCCCACAAAAAAGACAGGTCCTATTTTTGTCAGTTTTGCAGACAAGAATAGACATTTTGTAACACAAGATATGTGGAACAGGAAAATGCGCAACACACATGGCTGGTATTTGTGTTGTGCGGATCTGCGATTTGTAGACTGTAAAACGGATATGGCCGTGTGCGTTGGGCTTTAGACTTACATATATAAGAAATAATGAAATGATTCAAGGTTACTTATGCTGGTCCTGATTACACATTAAAAGGAGACTATTCTACTGGTAATCTATACTGAAGATAGATGATCAATAAAGATAAGCAAATCCATTTGAATCTAAGCAAATTTGATGCTGATTTTGTAAAAATTTAAAGGTAAATCCAAACTTTTGTTAAGTTGAATCAGGTGGAGAGAGTGAGAGATGTGAGGAAGAGAGAGAGAGAAAAATGATTTAAATTTTTTTTTAAAAAGTGAGGAACAATAGACAAAAGCATGGGTCCTAGGAGACCCCTATAAGACCTCAGAACATCATACAGAACTATTTAGGCCAATTGGACCACTTTTAGTTCGAAATCGAAATCATTGACTGATTCTGCCAAACTGTACCAAATTTTGAGCAATTCACTGATCTCTAGTCATCAAATATCAATATCATACTGGCAGCTGCCTTGCCGGAAACAGTCACTGAAACACCATAGCTACATACACTATGTGGTAGTGGGACCCGATACTGCAGCACTGCATCCATTCATTTGTCCCAGAAAACCCTTTAACAGCTAAATATAATCTTAAAAAAACCCTATTCATATATACCATTTCAAAATAAGAATGAGCAAATCTAAATTCGACCCAAATTTTGTTAGATTAGTTTGGGTAGATTTTACCAGAGGAAAAAAAGAGAGCTACAGAGATTTAAAGCACTTTTAATTTGGTAGAATTTCTCGTCCGAATCAGAGAAGTCAGGCTGAAAAATATTTTAGGAAATTCGCTCATCTCTAATATAAACCCTTCTTTTACCAACCTGATGACCATTTCAGTTTTGGTTTTGGATACATAATTTATTTATTTTTTCTCTTATAAGGGTCGTATCTCGTCAGCACATGGCATTTATCATGTAGAGGAAGTTATTGCAAGGCACTTACTAATATACTGTTATTGTCCATATTGCCTCCTTTGGTGGCTGGATTCATTTTTCCATCACATTATACACTGCTCGTTTCCATGGTTATGACCACCCTACAATCCAACAGCGGTGACCATGCTTGCACATTATACAGCCTACATGCATTCTCACGGTCTCAGCCAGGCACTTTTTTCCATAGTATGCAAGCTCGCCCACCACTGCTGGATTGCAGAGTGGTCATAACCATGGAAATGAGCAGTGTATAATGTGATGGAAAAATTAATCAAGCCAAAGGAGGCAATATGGACAAATACAATACATTAGTAAGAAGCTTGTATTAACTTTCTCTACATGATAAATGCCATTTGTTGACGTGAGACAATCCCTTTAAGGATACTTTCACATCTGCATTGTGCTGTCTGATTTTAAGATCAGGCAGAGAGTCTCAAAACCAAAGCACAAAGCTTCATTTTTGTCCCCATTTATTGTCAATGGGGACAAAACTGAAGAAACTGGAACGGAGTGCACCAGAATGCATTCCATTCCGGTTTGTTGCATTCCCATGCTGAACACAAAAATTGCTGCGAACAGAGTTTTTTTGTGCGGCATGGGGAACTAAAAAAAGCCATGTAAGTCAATGGCGGCGGATTCTTTTTTTTCGGACATGGGTTATATACAGGGAGTGCAGAATTATTAGGCAAGTTGTATTTTTGAGGATTAATTTTATTATTGAACAACAACCATGTTCTCAATGAACCCAAAGTAGTTTTTAGTTTGTTTTTAGTTTTAGCTATTTTAGGGGGATATCTGTGTGTGCAGGTGACTATTACTGTGCATAATTATTAGGCAACTTAACAAAAAACAAATATATACCCATTTCAATTATTTATTTTTACCAGTGAAACCAATATAACATCTCAACATTCACAAATATACATTTCTGACATTCAAAAACAAAACAAAAACAAATCAGTGACCAATATAGCCACCTTTCTTTGCAAGGACACTCAAAAGCCTGCCATCCATGGATTCTGTCAGTGTTTTGATCTGTTCACCATCAACATTGTGTGCAGCAGCAACCACAGCCTCCCAGACACTGTTCAGAGAGGTGTACTGTTTTCCCTCCTTGTAAATCTCACATTTGATGATGGACCACAGGTTCTCAATGGGGTTCAGATCAGGTGAACAAGGAGGCCATGTCATTAGATTTTCTTCTTTTATACCCTTTCTTGCCAGCCACGCTGTGGAGTACTTGGACGCATGTGATGGAGCATTGTCCTGCATGAAAATCATGTTTTTCTTGAAGGATGCAGACTTCTTCCTGTACCACTGCTTGAAGAAGGTGTCTTCCAGAAACTGGCAGTAGGACTGGGAGTTGAGCTTGACTCCATCCTCAACCCGAAAAGGCCCCACAAGCTCATCTTTGATGATACCAGCCCAAACCAGTACTCCACCTCCACCTTGCTGGCGTCTGAGTCAGACTGGAGCTCTCTGCCCTTTACCAATCCAGCCACAGGCCCATCCATCTGGCCCATCAAGACTCACTCTCATTTCATCAGTCCATAAAACCTTAGAAAAATCAGTCTTGAGATATTTCTTGGCCCAGTCTTGACGTTTCAGCTTGTGTGTCTTGTTCAGTGGTGGTCGTCTTTCAGCCTTTCTTACCTTGGCCATGTCTCTGAGTATTGCACACCTTGTGCTTTTGGGCACTCCAGTGATGTTGCAGCTCTGAAATATGGCCAAACTGGTGGCAAGTGGCATCTTGGCAGCTGCACTCTTAACTTTTCTCAGTTCATGGGCAGTTATTTTGCGCCTTGGTTTTTCCACATGCTTCTTGCGACCCTGTTGACTATTTTGAATGAAACGCTTGATTGTTCGATGATCACGCTTCAGAAGCTTTGCAATTTTAAGAGTGCTGCATCCCTCTGCAAGATATCTCACTATTTTTGACTTTTCTGAGCCTGTCAAGTCCTTCTTTTGACCCATTTTGCCAAAGGAAAGGAAATTGCCTAATAATTATGCACACCTAATATAGGGTGTTGATGTCATTAGACCACACCCCTTCTCATTACAGAGATGCACATCACCTAATATGCTTAATTGGTAGTAGGCTTTCGAGCCTATACAGCTTGGAGTAAGACAGCATGCATAAAGAGGATGATGTGGTCAAAATACTCATTTGCCTAATAATTCTGCACGCAGTGTAGTGCCCGATCCAGTTTCTTCATTTTCAATATAATACAACCTGATCAGTTCTGAATGGATGTAGCCAGTTGTAGTTTGTGTTTTGCTGTGGTTTTAAGATCCCATGCCGGATCTCAAAACCAAAAAGCAAAAACGCAGATGTGAAAGTAACCTAAATTATTGTTTAAATTCCAAAGGGAAATTCAACCAATTAATGACCAAGCTTGAAAGGGTCTAAGTGACCAGCTACCTATTTTAAATACATTTTTTTTTCCTTGATGTGGCTGCTTTTAAGGCAACATTAGAATTACTGAACAGACTGCTATAAAGTTGCTTCTAGTTCCCCAGGACTCTCTACTGACAGGTCCCCCAATGTCCAATCAGGTCACAGAAAATTGGAGACCTGATTAAAGGGGGGAGTCACTTGATCAGTCAACACCCCCCCCCCCCCTCATTATTTCCTAGGATAAGTGTTTGCTGTTATGGCACTGATCACAGTAAACAGACAAAGGTGGCAATAAAATCTGTTTCCCATTGAAATACATTTAGTACACATTCAGCACAACTGCAGATATTAGTACCAAGCATAGACAGACATTGGGCTTTAAATTGTGCAGCGGTCTTGGCATCTTGATAAATGACTCCTTAGCAGCAGATTGAATCTTACATGTGTAAACAATGTTATATCCACTCTTTGCATGTACATTCCATAAATCAAATATTTAACAGACAAGGTCTGACTCTGCATAATAATTTTATGCAAGACAAACACAGTCATTCAATTATGCGTCACATATTTTCAAGCCGCCATATTTATCCACCCCTGTAATCCTTCTTTTTATCCGTTCTCCTTGGAGTTTTTTCTTGTGTCTGTTCGGCAGCGTCTCCCACCATTTATAGCAAACAAATTATCCTACTCTATTCTAACTTAATTATGCTAATAAAAGATTGTGCCATAAATCTGGTCCTTATGCACGAGTTTTAAAACATTGCTCTGTCATCAGGGACATCCTGCTTTTGCTACAGATAATGAGACTGTTTCCAGATAAGGCTTATCCTGTCGGATGAGTAATTTATTCAGTCACCTTGACGTGATGATAGTGTGGAGGTGGACTAGACGATAGATATCATTTTCTATATAGAAGAGTACCTCCTTCTGGCAAAGCAATTACTATAATGTCATGTGCGTGAAGATTTGTCTGCTGTAACTTCTGCATTACAGCATTTTGAAGAACAAGAGGTCATCAGAGAGAAGAAATATACAATACGAGGTGTATTTGTGCAATAGCTGAAAACTAAAGATGAAATAACTATTACTAGTTGTTGACAACGTTACTACAATGTCCAGTGTTAACAGTGTTTCACTGATTTCATCTTCCCGTTCTACCGCTAAGATTCTGCCTAAATAATACAGACATCTACTCTTGTCTGCTATTCTTTAAAGAATTATGATGTGCCTCTTAAAGCACGGCACTGCTGGAAATTTTTTCAGTTAATTTAGAAAGTCACACAGTTCTCGCGTAAGATCTCATAAATATCCTATGAATAACCTTCTTTTAGCAGGAATTTGTCAGAACAGGAAACTGCTTCAGATTAATTGCTATGTTGCATCAACATTGTCTATTATCTTACAAAGAGGTTATCCTGGAAAAGATATTCATAGCTCATCCTCAGGATAGGATCAATATCAGATCAGTGGGGGTCCGACATTCGGGGCCACTGCAAATCAGCTGTATGAGCCTCTTCCTAGGTCAATGATGTCAATGTTCACCAGTCGCGTGGCCTAGCGGCAGCTCAGCCCCATTTAAGTCAATGGACTTGAGATGCCATATCAAGCACACCCACTATACAATGTATGGCACTGTGCATGGTAAGCTGCAAGGAGTCCATAGCAATCACCAGAGCTCTGATGAGTGCCGAGGCTTCCTAAAACAGCTGATCGCCGGAGGTGCCAGGACTCGGACCCCTGCTGATGTGATAATGGTGACCTATACTGAGGATAGGTCATCATAATCTTTTCCAGGATAACCCCATTTAGATAAAATTAGATTGGACTATGTCTAGAAAAAACAGCATAATTTATGTATCTTGGGAGATGTCATAGGAAAGTAAATACAGTTCTTCTTAATTACACAAGTTAAATTTTTTTTCCCTACACACTCTGGAACACCACAAATAAGTGATTACCATAGACTGTACCTAATGACAAACTGAACTCTGCTCAGGATTACTGTGGCAACCCTAGAATCTTTCCTTAGTCCAGAATCACATATACAGATTCTGGAGTTGGGGTTGCAAACATGTGTTCAGCCTGACATCTGAAGCCACACTTCTTGTCAATTGTCATTCCTTTCTTGCTTAGCCAAGTTCTCCTTATCGAGGAAAGAGCAAAAAACATCTAAAACATATAATAAATGTGTTGCAAAGCATGTACGCCACTTTTTGGGCACAAATCAAGCCAGCATTCTGTTACATTTAGCTTAGTGAATCTCCTCCCTATGTATCTATCTAATTAAGTAAGCTGAAATGTTTTTGACAATGTCCTAGCTTAAAGAGTAATTGGCATATCATTTTTTTTTCATAAATGAAGAGTACCACAGAATACAGTAAACTTTGTAATATACATTATCAGAGAAAAATGCTTTCTTCTCCTTTTATCAGACTACTCTCCTGCCCCCCACCCTTTGCAATGACTCTCAATTTACTGCCCAGTCCATTGTCAATTAAGACAAGATGCCAGGTCACTGAACAATCTGATGAATACATCAAGTCGATGGAGAGGGGACAGGATAGGAAGAGGAGAAAGAGGATTCTGGTTTGTAAGTCATTTACTGTCCTTTTTAACAGCTGGATATGCATTTAATCTCAGTATCCCCTGTTTCTCCAGTTGAAGTGTACAAGCAATCATGATCCCAGCTAGTCTCTGCCCACTAGCTCAGAAATAAAAAAATAAAATTACAGAAAACTAGCTATAAATGCCAGATACAAGTCATATAACGGCCAAAATAAAGCTAAAAATAAGAAAGTTACCTGAAACAACATTTACACTTTAAATTATATGATGTGCCCTTTAGAGTAATCACTTACAGGATATAAAAAAATGAATAACTGGGGTATTTTAGATAATGTATCCTCTAATGCATTAGAATAAAGTTTTTAGGGTAGAGAAGTTTTTATTTCACAGTTTTTTGCAGCTGTTTCTGAACATAAAGTTCTAGGACAAAACTAAATTACTACTTGGGACTACTGGTTCGAAAAACTGCTATCTACAACAGCTTACTCATGGTCATTTGATCAGTTCTATGATCAGTTGAGGGAGGGACAGAATGTGCAGCTACAAGGGGTTTGTTTGACTGATTCTTAATGGCTGATGGCTCATTATAGTCGGTTGGATTAACTTTTTGTTTTTGTTTTTTACTCTCAGCCCTCCCAAAGCCATAACTGTTTTTATTTTTTAATTCACAT
The DNA here is from genome assembly GCF_905171765.1 of Bufo bufo. Classification (NCBI taxonomy): domain Eukaryota; kingdom Metazoa; phylum Chordata; class Amphibia; order Anura; family Bufonidae; genus Bufo; species Bufo bufo. Next base: position 241,571,548 of record NC_053394.1, on the reverse strand, counting down.
AGCCGTATGAGGGCTTGTTTGTTGCAGAAAATAATGCATTTTTTAGTTGCATAAAGTGTGGTGGGAAGCAGGAAAAAAATTCCAAATGGGGTGGAATTACAAAAAAAAAACACAATTCTGCCAAATTTTTTTAAACACCATTTTCTATGCGGTAAAACTGACCTGTTACTTTTATTCTCCAAGTCATTATAATTACGACAATACCACATATGTGTAGTTTATCTTTTTTTATACTGGAAAAAAAACTTTATTTTTTTTTCTTTTCATTTGCCATATTCTGACCACTCTAACTTTTTTGTAGTTATGTGTACCTCCCTGTGTGAAGGCTGGGTGAGCTGTACCATTTTAAAGGAAGGGTTAAAAGTCTGAGACCGGCATTACCACCGGTCGTGGACATTAGTGCCGGGTGTCTATTGTTTAAAACGGCAGACACCAAGTAGCTACATCGCCCATTCCACGCACCAGCAGGCGCCATTTTTAAATGGCCGGCCACCAATGTAAATTTGCGTTGGGTGGTCTGGAAAGGGTTAAAATCCACACTGCATGTCAATTTTACACTTCTGTCTGCAAATCTGGTTCGAAAATCCACAGCATTCCCTCTATGTGTGGACAAACCTTTAGCTATACACAGTGAGAATGAAGGTCCATAATGGAGAGCATTTACATATCTGTGAAGAATGACAGATAGTGAGACTGGTGGAAGCCAGAAGCAGGTCACATCCGTCAATAACATGTGTAAAAACGGCATGAGAGCCGAGGGCAGACGCAGGGAAAGGGTCAACCTATTTTCTTGACTTTTGAAGAATATATATTATCTCCTTTCTCCATTGGCAACAGTGCTCATTGATTGTAAATGTCAATAAGCAAAATCTGACAAGTTCCATAACCAAATCACTGAAGATAAAGGAAAGTCAATTATGATCAGATGATGTGATTCCCTCAAGAATTCTGAGCTTCTGCAAAAGAATAACTATATCTGAACAAATAAATTATCTTCCTCTGTAAATGTATTTTTTTAAGGTTGAATAATCGCTACTGCCCGTAGAAACATTTATCTAGGATTTAAAAAGAAAACGTGAAAAAGAAAAAAAAAAACAGATTTCATCCTAATGCAAGATACATATTGTTATAAATAACATAATTAAAATCCAATTATATCAGAGTTAAAATCCAATGACTGACAATTAAAACAGTCTTAAGCGAATGAATAATGTGTTTGATTCTGTATCACATTATGAAAAGCTGTGAAAAGACATTAAAAGCGTTGCATGGGGGATCAAATACAGAAAAGCCGCTCGGTTGATTTTACTTAGAGGAGGCTGAGATGATTCAGATGAAAGGCCCAATCATATTAGCATACAAAACTGGAAGCATTACTGTATAATACACTGCAGATAATATTGCCAAAGAGATCCTCAAAGTGTGCATCATTAGCGGAGCTGAGCATGGAATAATCTTGACTGTGAATGCTTCATCAGGGACGGAGCTGAAGGGTCATGCCCTAGGTGCCATGGGCTGCCATGGCACCCAAGGCATGTCCCTTCAGCTACACCCCTGATGGATGAAGAACAAACTAACTGACTCTTATAGGAAATTGCACACAAAGCCATTCTCTATTATGTATGAATTATTGCAGCTCAGCCACCATTATATCCTGTTTTAGACATAGATATAATTGAGAGACTCTGCCGACACAATATATTAGGAAATACCTGTATATGGAATTGCTTCATGTTTTATGCATAGAACATTTAAAGTGGGGTTAAGTGCACATATTCATTATATTAAGTGACACAAAATGAATGGCCTCACTCCATGATCAAATTATCATCTTAACTCAACTCATAGACTGTCGACTATATTGATAGTGCCAGGAAATAGCAATTTTTACAGCATATATGACTGATGAATTATTTCATGTAAATGCTAACTGTATTGGCCTATTACCTTCACCATTACCTTTTGTATTAAATTAATGGTGGTCCACTTTGGAAATCCCTTTTTTTGTAGAAAGGCTCTCCTGACATGATGTTGAAATCAGTGAGGGAACCAGACAAAAAGTATTCAATTCATAAACAACGCTACCCGCACAGGTAAAATTAAAGGGGTTGCATCAACATTGAATGTAATTTTAATATAATTCAGCCTGAAAAAGGAACTGCTTTTATAATTGAATTTCTGTTAAAACCAAAATACACCAGTTTTGAGATATTGTCCTTACTGCATTATAATAGTGCCTCCTGGTGCTTAACCTGTATAGTGAGGTGCACGTCTACCTACTGAGGTGGTCGCACATGCCCAGTTCCATCCTTCAGCTGCCACTCTATTGTTAGAAGCTGTGACGTTTACAGGAAGAGAGCTTCAGCAGAAAAGACACCCCCACAAGAAAGGACAGCACCCAGCCTGAAGACAATATAGCAGAATAATTGGATTAACAAATATGGAGATCTCTGGTTCTATGTGTGGTACAGGGCTGGTTCTATATTATGCCTGATTTTCAATTGTATATCAATCATGGCATAAGCCCTTTATTCAGTAGAAGTTCTCACTGAAATAAATGGATATACTGTATTCTCCATAAGGAAAGACATTTTTGTAGCTTCTCTCCACTATAGAACATAAATGAGGACCTAAAAATCAAGGAACCCTATGTTAACTCAGAATTCCCACAGCCCATCAGCATGCTATAGTCTTTTATGCTAGCCTCAACTCTGTGTCCCTTTTGCAGAGCATAAACTACTGCAATCTACACTCTATGACAGGGATGTCTAACTTGTGGAAATCCAGCTGTTGCAAAACTACAAGTCCTAGCACGCCCTGATAGTTGTAGGCTGCCTGGGCATGATGGAAATTGTAGTTTTTCAGCTGGCGGGCCTCAAGATTGACATCCCTGCTTGATAGCTTGGTGATGAACTCAAGGCAACCATGGGAAACTAGGGATTGACTTTTCTTCTCCTATTAAAGAGGTTGCCACACTATTACAATCCCTTTTTAAAATGCTGTTTGGGCTTCTCAAACAATGGCAGATGTGATCGCCGGAGGAAGAAGAATCTGCCCACTGAAATGAATAGGAAATACATCGACAGATCCAGTTATATATATGAATCATCATACAACACTATATGAGCAGAAATACTCTATATGACATCCATATTTTCTAATGGGGCTTAAGGACACAATTTGTCTTTATGTGGCCACCCCTTATAACAATATACTATAGCATTATTTCTTATGCAGTAGTACACTTTTTCATATATAGTGCTGTAGCTTAAAACTGGGAATGTTTTTTTCTTTATGGTCTTGCCTGGTAATTCACTGATAAATATTTATGAGCCTACAAATAATATACCATGAATCCCTTTAATTGGAGAAAGATCAGAACAAATATCAGAAAAAATGCACTTTATATTTAAGCTTTTTCTGGTATAAACTATAATCACAAGTTTGCGCAGTATCAATTAGGTATATTATTGCTGTAGGGAGACTTTTTGCTTTCATACATAAAAGATAAATGTGTTCTCAGAGTAAGTAGACAGGACACAGAGCAGCAGGACACCAGAAGACGCAATGCCAAGCACCAACTCCCCATCTGGACATGCAGAGAGATCATTCTTAAAGACAAGAGAAGATGTCCCTCAAAATGAGGAAAAACAGCAGGCCGAAATCTTGAGATTGAAGAAGTGCCAAACACCTAATCCCCCGTCGCCAATTAATAAAAGAAATGATATAGAAGTAGTCCAAGCTTCCTGCTTATGAATAAATAATGATGAACATGTAGTGATAATTTGTAGACCCAGTCAGGTGGAGGACAAATTGGCGTAATTAGTTGTGGACTAGCTTGTTTAGTGTCTAAGAAGGATGTTCAGCTACTTGAGCAGGAAACTTGAGATGGCAAGGTGATGGCAAATTGAATTGTCAATATTAGTGAAAGTCAATCCATTAATAGCAGATATTATTTTAGGGAATAATTATTTTGGGCAATGACTAATGGGTACTATACATAAGAGTGTATGTTACTTTGTGTTCTCACATTACTATATGTATAGTTATCCGTACCCTGGACATCAGGTATCACCATAAGGATGCGTAATTCACCTACTCCTGTTGCAGAATTTTGTGTGCCTTGCTGTGTTATGTTATGTATAGAAGACATGATTTTAATGCAGTTGTGGTTTATTAATTGCTATTAATATATTATTATTATTATATGAATGCATAGGCGTCACTACAGGGGGGCAATTGCCCCCCCTAGGTTATTCCTTGCCCCCCCACTTGTCCCCCCGCTGATTCACCTTTAAAACGCTGGTCGCCACTAGTACAGCAGAGATCTGTCAGTTTTGCCAAACTGAAAGTATTGCCCATGCTGCCCACCCACTTCACTACGGGCTCCTCGGCAGTCGGCAGCCAAGTGAATATTCCCCCGCCCACCTCAGCTGCTATTGGCTGGGAGGGAGAGGGCAGCACTGTCATTGGCTGCCTGTGTTTTTTAGCCTAGCAGGGCCTGCAGAGGCAGAAATAAAAATGCGGCTTGGGGATTTAACATCAGGAAACATCATTGTGCGCCCCTCCTACTGCCACCACGCCTAGAGGAAGAAAGCATGAGGACAGAGCACATCAGAACTGTAAATACCTTTTCTATCTGCGATGCACGCCTGACCAGCGCCCCCTGCATTACATCCACCCCTGACCAGTGCACCCTGCGTTACATGAACCCCTGACTAGCGCACTTTGCGTTACAAACACCCATGACCAGCGCACCCTGAGTTACATGCACCCCTGACCGCCGCATTCTGCGTTAGACGCACCCCTGACCGCCGCATTCTGTGTTACATGCACCCCAGACCAGCGCACCCTGAGTTACATGTACCACTGACTAGCGCACCTTGTGTTACAAGCATCCCTGACCAGCGCACCCTGTGTTACACGCACCCCTGACCGTCGCATTCTGCGTTACAAGCAGAATAAGTAGTATTAGTTTCACACACCAACAACACCCACAGGATTATTTCACAAAAGGGTGAAGAGTTTGGAGAAGTCAACAATATAGGACAACATAACTGATTTGAAAAAAATTCTACAACTCAGCTGACTTTCCTATTCAGTTATGTTGTCCTAGTTTGTTCCCTTCTCCAAACTCTTCACCCTTTTGTGAATAAGCCTGTGAGCGTCTGTTCATTGGTCTTCTTTAGTGACATGTTTAACATATGGAATTATTTACGCAGCCCTAGTGTTTGCTGAAACTGCTTTAAACTATAAAGAAATGTTTTTGAGAGTGTTTCTCTCTTTCTCAGGTCTGAAGCAATACCGAGGAAGGAGGGAAAACTCTTGAAAGCATGTCTTTTAAGTTTTAGGTTAGTACAATAAAAAGGTATCCCTGCACAACACAATACTCTCGTATTTAGTGTATGCAAAAGTGAGGGGGCACACTCAAAAGGGAAACACTAGATGGATGGTATACTGGTAATTTAATGCTTTAAAAACACACCCTTAAAATTAATATAAAACATACATAAAATGCACATCACACGTATGCAGCAATCCTACACAATAATCTCTGGTTGTAGGTCAATGCGGCAACAATATTCCAATTCAATGTGCTGATATTTGTAGTGCAAATAATGTCCCAATCAGACTCTTAATAACGTATAGTGCTGATGTAGTAATGGCACTATGGCCAAACGTCCCAATCAGATTCTGATATTATACGGTACTGATATAGTGATGGCACTATGGCCAATTCTGTTAGAACAATAATCGATGATATAGCACAGGCACTATGGCCAAATCCTGATGGAGCAGTAATGGTAGTTATATACCCAGTACCAATGTCCGGTACTATGAGCGTTCAAACCAGAAACTCAAATCAATGCCAGCTAGGGGCTATAGTTTATGACAGTTTTCAGTTAAATCCAGTGGGCTGCAGTAATTGCTGCCCCTCCCTCTAAGCCCCACACCTTTGCACGCAAGTTTAAAAAAGTAGTAAGAAGCTCATAGAATTGAAAATTATGGTGCTAATATTGTATAATATACCAGTTTTTAAGAACACAAAAGTGGAGTAAAAAGCACCAGCATATGTGAGATCCCACAGTCTTGGCCACCAGAGTGCTTTTTCCTATAGTGTGCAAGCACGACCACCGTTGCTGGATTGCATGTTGGTTGTAACCAGCCAGCAAAGAAGGCAAAATGAATAATCACAATACATTAATAATATTAATATTTTAATATAAATGCTATTTGCTGAAGTCAGACAACCCCTTTAATGAATCTCCACTATAGTGTTTTGTAACAGGTTCAGAGCTAATGAACATGGTAGTACTGTGGCTCCATATTGTATAGAGCCTTAGTACTTAGGTGCTGGAGGAGTCACTATACACCTCAACAATGTCTTGATAAAATCTTAAATTTATTGGAATCTGATCAAAACTGCATGAATGCATCTGTTGGACCTTAGTTTTCTTTTAAAAAAAAATTGGTATTTGTTATTTTTTAAATTCTAACAACTCTAACAAATTGAAGATTTTATCAATACATGTGCTGGAGGAAGATTGATCTCATCATTGAGCATCTATGACTGATATGGTTTGTCTGCCGTGAACTGCCTTGTGTGTCAGCTGAGCGTGGTGAGCTGGTTGTGTATTTTTAGTTTATATAGTCCTAGAGTAGTGTTGGGTGAGCATGCTTGGCCGAACACTAATAAACTAATAAACATGCGCAGAGGTACTGGCACTCACTGTAATGCCGTAGCCATGTTGGGCAACACTCTCCAAGGCCGGGGACAGTTTTATGACACCCCGCCACCACCCTCAACCTGATGCGCGGCCTAGTGTCACAAGGAGGGAAACATTTTGGAAGATGGTGAATGAGTACATAGCAGACCGTGTCAGAGTCCTCAGTGATTCTTATGTGCCTTACAACTATTGGGTGTCCAAGCTTGACATGTGGCACGAACTGGCGCTCTACGCCTTGGAGGTGCTGGCCTGCCCTGCTGCCCGCGTTTTGTCAGAGCGGGTATTCAGTGCTTCTGGGGGCATAATAACTGATAAGCACATCCGCCTGTCAACTTAAAATGCTGATCGGTTGACTCTTATAAAAATGAACAATGCCTGGACTGCCCCTGACTTCTCTACTCCACCAGAGGAAAACAGCTGAACATAAAGGCACTCTAAATGTGGCTTTTATGGTGTATTGAATACACTGTATTCCCATGTACCGCTTCCACCACTAAAAAGGGTATCTTGTTCAATCTCCCTTTCCTCCTCCATCATATCAACATGCTTATTAGGCTGCCCTCGCTACTAATGTTTGAGAGGGTCAGCTCAGCAGCAGGCCCTCATCCATAATGTTTTAGAGGGTCACCAGGAGGCCCTTACCCATAATGTTTTAGAGGGTCACAATCAGGCCCTCGCCCATAATGTTTTTGAAGGTCACTAGCATGCCCTCGCTCCATAATGTTTTAGATGGTCACCAGCAGGCCACTCGCCCATAATGTTTAGCGGGTCACTAGCAGGCCCTCGCCCATAATGTTTTTGAGGGTCACTAGCAGGCCCTCACCCCTAATGTTTTAGATGGTCAGATCAGCAGCAGGCACTCGCCCCTAATGTTTTAGAGGGTTAGCTCAGCATCAGAACCTCACCCCTAATGTTTTAAATGGTCAGCTCAGCAGCAGACCCTCACCCCTAATGTTTTAGATGGTCATATCAGCAGCAAGCCCTCTCTCCTAATGTTTTAGATGGTCAGATCAGCAGGCCCTTGCTCCAATAGTTTTTGAGGGTCAACAGCAGGCCATCAATCATAATTTTTCAAGGGTGTTTAGAATGCCCTCCTTTATGTGTAATAAGGGGTGTATTGTAGTGCCGGGTCCTTGTAATTTTTGACAACCCTTTCACTTAGTGCATAGGCTTTATGAGTGTAGGAGTCCCACTACCTGAACAATTGCACCACAATGTGAATGAGGCCCTCCTTTGTGATATACAGGTTGTATCGGAGTGCCTCTTCCTTGTATTTTTTGGCAGCACTTGCACTTTATATATAAGTAAATATACAGGAAAGAATGTTTCCTAACAATTTTTCCTCTAAAATCGATTTTATCTTTGGTTTTGTGCGTATTATTGTCCGTCTGTAAAAGTGGCGTACTAGTCAGACAACGTCGTTCCCAGCAGCGACCTGGGAGTCCAAGATGCATCTAGACATCTTCCCCATGTTGTTCCTGAACCATTTCAGTGGTGTTTCCATAAATTTTTGGCCTTTTCCTGTGAACCGGACACCCTCCCCTCTTCAGAGCTGGGGGTGTCTGGTTTAATGCTCGGGTTCTCCCATTGACTTCCATTGTGCTCGGGTGCTCTGTAGAGCACCCGAGCATCCCGAGGTGTTCTACTCGAGCACCCGAGCACTTTGGTGCTCGACCAACACTATCCTAGAGTATTTACTGTACCTATATAGGTCTCCAGTTTCCCAAAGAATTTGATTTCCCACTCAATTTGGGCATGCTATATGCCACATGAGGTATTGTACCATAGAGATAATACTTTTAGTTGGGTAATATCTGAATATACACAGCATCGGAGCCTGTGCAGCAGTGCAGTAAGGCTATATGGGCTCACTCTCTGCCATGGTATGTCGGAGCTCAACCATATATGAATATTGTGTTATAAGCCATACCTTTAACATTCTTGATTGAGCCAATGCCTAATCTTTACTTAAATATGTAATTTGGGCCTTACAGTAATAATAATATTAAATAATATTTATGTATATAGCGCCACCATATTCTGCAGCGCTTTACAAATTAATAGGGTTCATGTACAAAACAAAAGTAACTGGCTAATATACATTTGAAACACTAGGAATCAGGGCCCTGATCGCAAGAGCTTACAATCTATGAGGAATTGGGGGTGACACATAAGGTATTTGATTGTGATATGTAGGATTCAAGCCATTATCAAACTGACAGGAGTGGTGCCGGACTATTTGCTTCGGGTTTGGGACTGTTAGAGGATCGAGTTCAGGCCAGAGAATTTGGTGAGGGAGAGGTTTAGTCTGGGAAAAGTCATTTTAAATAGCTTGATAAGCCTGCCTGAAAAAATGTGTTTTTAAGGCACGTTTGAAGGTGGAGAAGTTGTGAATTGACCAAATATTCCGGGGCAGAGTATTCCAAAGAGTAGGTGCAGCTTGAGAAAAGATGGGAGTGAGAGGTACGAATTATGGAGGTTATTAATCTTAGAATCAAGCGTAAGGCAGCTCTCACCTGCTAAACAACACCCTCTGGGCACGGACGCCGCACCTGGATGCGGAGATGGATAGAATCCAATGAAAGAAAAAGTCCAGCTCAGCTCGGGTGACTCTTTTATTCCAGCAGTTTTTAAAATCTCCATAAGACAAGGTGTGTATAGTGATGCTATTAACCTACAAAAAGGCAGCTCTGTCAACTTAGACAGCTATGTTTATCACTTGTACAACATCCAGAATAGACAAAAAACCAAACAAGTGGAATTAATATATCAAAAATGTCATTTATTATAAAATATATAAAGTATGGAGAAACAACAGGATGGTATACAGTGTACGGAGAAGCACAGGGCCATAAACACCAAGACCACCTCCAATAAACTGTGCAATATAAGGCACAGGTAGGTACGACCAAAAGATGAGAACGTAAGGCTCAGGGATAACCAGAATGGTGTAGCATATAAAGGTCGCCCCCAATAGGGTTATGTACACAAGGTACCACAGACCAGATCTGGTAAACCATGAGCCATGACGTACATACACCAAAATTCATAGGCACCAAAACCGACCAATGATAATAATACCAATAAATGAAAATCACTGGCTGGAGATCAAAAATAATGTGCACCTGAATACAAGGGACCCACTATGGATGCATACAAGGGTACCCTGTAAGATGTATGAAGCTGTACTAATGACAGGACGTACCTGAAGACATGGTGGCGGAGTGGATGTCAGACCCTGAGCGCGAGACCTCGACGTGCGTTTCACCTCAACGGCTTCGTTTCACCTCAACGGCGACCTCCTGACGAAGCCGTTGAGGTGAAACGCGCATCGAGGTATCGCGCTCAGGGTCTGACATTCACTCCGCCACCATGTCTTCAGGTACGTCCTGTCATTAGTACAGCTTCATACATCTTACAGGGTACCCTTGTATGCATCCATAGTGGGTCCCTTGTATTCAGGTGCACATTATTTTTGATCTCCAGCCAGTGATTTTCATTTATTGGTATTATTATCATTGGTCGGTTTTGGTGCCTATGAATTTTGGTGTATGTACGTCATGGCTCATGGTTTACCAGATCTGGTCTGTGGTACCTTGTGTACATAACCCTATTGGGGGCGACCTTTATATGCTACACCATTCCGGTTATCCCTGAGCCTTACGTTCTCATCTTTTGGTCGTACCTACCTGTGCCTTATATTGCACAGTTTATTGGAGGTGGTCTTGGTGTTTATGGCCCTGTGCTTCTCCGTACACTGTATACCATCCTGTTGTTTCTCCATACTTTATATATTTTATAATAAATGACATTTTTGATATATTAATTCCACTTGTTTGGTTTTGTGTATAGTGATGCGTTTCAGACCTCTACAACATTTGGGTCCTTCTTCATGACAAACACAGAAATGTAATGGGAGCACCCTCCGATAAATACCTGCCCGATCACAGATTAATGAATATCACCTGGAAGGTAGGTATCAGAGGGAGGTCCTACCAAAATCCTCAGTTAAAAAGTGCATAGTATGGCTTACTTGTTAAAACAATAAGGAACAATGTATTCATAACTATCAGAGCAAGTAGATACAGATGCAGATATACATACAGAGAGCAAGCATAACGGCATGTTCAGTATTGCAAAATGAGGTCATGACGTTTGTTTAAACCCTCTGGTTGGCGGGATCCAAGTTGGAAGATCCAGAAGGCCTCCCTATTAAGGAGTTTCCTTCTATGAAAGGTGGCCCTTTTCTCTGTGGTGGAAGCAATGGCACATCTATCACTGGAGGGCAACTTGGGGAATACTAGCTGGTGTCTATCCATACTGGAGACCATTTTATTTGCCCGCTCTATATTGTTAGATGTATATGCCCTGCATAACAATCTGGTTTTTAAATTAGAAGCTTCTCTATCATTGGTGTCAATATCAGAGCAATTGCGGCGGGCTCGGATAAGTTCTCCCTTCGGGATGTTTCGGATGGTGTGAGGTGGATGGCATGAATGTGCAGATAATGTGGTATTACCAGCCAATTCTTTGCGGTAGGTGTATGTATTAACCCCGTGGGTTGAGGAGTTGCCCCTCAGACACAAGTCCAGAAATTGTATCTCTGTGGTGTCAAAATGAAAAATAAAAAATAAAAATAATTTTTTTATTTTGACACCACAGAGATACAATTTCTGGACTTGTGTCTGAGGGGCAACTCCTCAACCCACGGGGTTAATACATACACCTACCGCAAAGAATTGGCTGGTAATACCACATTATCTGCATATTCATGCCATCCACCTCACACCATCCGAAACATCCCGAAGTTAGAACTTACCCGAGCCCGCCGTAATTGCTCTGATATTGACACCTATGATAGAGAAGCTTCTAATATAAAAATCAGATTGTTATGCAGGGCATATACATCTAACAATATAGAGCGGGTGAATAAAATGGTCTCCAGTATGGATAGACACCAGCTAGTATTCCCCAAGTTGCCCTCCAGTGATAGATGTGCCATTGCTTCCATCACAGAGAAACGGCCACCTATTTTGTTACGCAGTATAGTCAGGAATTTTCAGCGATTTGCAAAATCATGAAAAAATATTTTCATGTCCTGGATTTTGATGGACAGTGGGCCAAAGTTATGTCAGATGGCATGAAATGTGTTGCCAGAAGAGCTCCCACTGTGGGCAATCTAATTAGTCCAAGTTGTTTCTCAGAAGAAAAACTTGCACAACCAACATGGCTTCATTCTAAGGGCAGCTTTAAATGCGGACACCGCAAGTGCATTTGCTGCGAGCATATGGTCACTGTAAGATTTTCAGGTCCACGACGTGTAATAAAATATTCAACTTGCAGTCGTACATCAATTGCAACACAAAATATGTGGTGAACCTGATTACCTGTGATACATGTTCTTTGCAGTATGTAGGCTGCACAATCAATCCATTGAAAAACAGGATACGGAAGCATATATCAGACGTACCGCATTACAAAAGTCGCAATGTCTCAGCTGCCAGCCTACATTTTGCGGTTTCGCACGCAGGGGATGTGTCGAGTTTAAGAGTACAAGGTATAGAAAGAGTCTTTTTACCACCAAGAGGGGATCATAGAAGGAAACTCCTTAATAGGGAGGCCTTCTGGATCTTTCAACTTGTATCCCGCCAACCAGAGGGTTTAAACAAACGTCATGACCTCCTTTTACAATACTGAACATGCCGTTATGCTTGCTCTCTGTATGTATATCTGCATCTGTATCTACTTGCTCTGATAGTTATGAATACATTGTTCCTTATTGTTTTAACAAGTAAGCCATACTATGCACTTTTTAACTGAGGATTTTGTAGGACCTCCCTCTGATACCTCCCTTCCCCAGGTGATATTCATTAATCTGTGATCGGGCAGGTATTTATCGGAGGGGGCTCTCATTACATTTCTGTGTTTGTCATGAAGAAGGACCCAAATGTTGTAGAGGTCTGAAACGCGTCACTATACACACCTTGTCTTATGCAAATTTTTAAAACCGCTGGAATAAAAGAGTCACCTTTTGCACCCGAGCTGAGCTGGACTTGCGAATGCTCATTTGCATATGAATTAAACGTAGTTTTTCCTGCTTGTGCAAGTCTAGTAAAAAGAACAAAGGTACCGTTACAATCCTGTATATGTGTGCTACAGAGCCATGTAAGCACTGTATATGGCCATATGGAGGTGACAGACTCCCTTTAAGGCCAATTGAGTGGAGCATGGTGAGGAGGAGTTTATGGTCTACGGCATCAAATGCTGCAGAGAGATCGAGAAAAATCTGTAGAAATTAATCACCATTTCTTTTTGCTGTTAGGAGATCGTTAGACATTTTAGTAAGGGCAGTTTCTGTAGAGTGAAGAGTAGTGTTGAGCGCGAATATTTGAATCGCAAATTTTAATCGCGAATATTGCTACTTTGAGAATTCGTGAATATTTAGAATATAGTGCTATATAGTATATTCTAATCACAAATTTATTGCAAATTTATCGCGAATATATCCCATTGCCGATTTTCACAATCAAGTAAACAATGACTGGAGATCACGAATTTGCGAATTTATGGCAAATTTTCAGCCAAAAATGTGCAAAATATTGCGAATTTGAATATTGCCTATGCCGTTCATCACTAGTAAAGAGGGCAAAAGGCAGATTGTAAGGGGTCAAGAAGAGAGTTTGCAGAGATATAGCTTATTAAGCGAGAGTAGACAAGACGTTCAAGGAGTTTAGAGATAAAGGGGAGGTTAGAAACAGGTCGGTAGTTAGCAGCACAGGTCGGGTCAAGAGTTGGTTTCTTTAGTAGTGGGGTTAAAACAGAGTGTTTGAAAGAGGAGGAAAAGATACCAGAAGAGAGAGAGGTTAAAAATTTAAGTTAGGTGAGTGATGACAGCCGGGGAGAGGGACTGGAGGAGGTGTGATGGAATAGGATCACTGCTACAGGTCTTGGGTCAAGAAGAAGAGAGAAGCCTGGAGACTTCTTCCTCTGCTATAGAATCAAAAGAGGAGAGAGAGCATGTGGAGTAATGGGAGGAAGGAGGATTGAAATTATTATATACTGCTAATTTAGTCTCTGAAGTAAGTGGCCATGCCATCAGCGCAGAGGTCAGTGACAGGTTCTGGAACTTTAGGGCTTATTAGAAGGTAATGAAAAGTGTCAAAGAGTCGTTTTGGGTTATTTCCGAGTGAGGAGATGAGAGAGGTGAAGTACTTTTGTTTGGCAATGTTGAGACCTGAATTGTGTACATTAGTGTAGACCAGCATTACAGCAACAATAAAAAGACCTTTGTCATAGATATTTCTCATTAGTGATCAGTGCTTTGTTTTCCTGTAATTCCCCATCTAATCTTTAGATAAATATCAGTGTTTTCTCTTGATGGATAAGGAATACATATTTCTGCATTGAAAGATCCATTGCTTGACGCACATTACTAATCAACGTCCCCAGACACCTGTCTTGTTAAAAATAATTGCACGACTATGTCAAGTACTATGTCAGCCCTCCATTTGTAGTGAAGTAGATCGATTCTATCACTACCCAGTAGAATAAGAGTCCTACAACGTGGCTAAATCCATTAAGAACATTTTGTTTCTATCTGCTTATTTATTTATCCTATTGAATATAACACAAATAGGTTTATTTTCTATAAAAATGACAACACAGATTTATATATTATGCATAAATGAGCTTTATTATCAGATATAGCAGATATATTTTATTATTTATATGGCAAAAAAAGAAGCATGTAGTTGACTACGTGAAGACTATACAAAAAGGGAGGGTATAGTGAAGTAATATTATTCTTAAGTAACTACTAGAGGTTTGATGCCAGGGATAAGTGATGGGCGGCAGGGGCAATATTCGAATTTGCAATATTTTGCAAATATTTTTTAGAATATTTGTCATATATTCGTGAATTCGCGAATTCGAGATTATATTCTAAATTGTGAAAATCGGCAATGTATTATTTTTTGTAATGCGTGTGAAATATCTGCATGGAGTAGGCAACTTTTCAATTGGTTGCTAGGGATGTTGCTATTCACAAGCTAGAAAAAGGGAGGTATGATCACCTGAAATGTACTGTGTTAAAAAACAAACAAAAAAAAACAAATTTTCAACATTACGAATATACACTCACCTAAAGAATTATTAGGAACACCATACTAATACGGTGTTGGACCCCTTTTGCCTTCAGAACTGCCTTAATTCTACGTGGCATTGATTCAACAAGGTGCTGATAGCATTCTTTAGAAATGTTGGCCCATATTGATAGGATAGCATCTTGCAGTTGATGGAGATTTGACGGATGCACATCCAGGGCACGAAGCTCCCGTTCCACCACATCCCAAATATGCTCTATTGGGTTGAGATCTGGTGACTGTGGGGGCCATTTTAGTACAGTGAACTCATTGTCATGTTTGAGAAACCAATTTGAAATGATTCGAGCTTTGTGACATGGTGCATTATCCGTCTGGAAGTAGCCATCAGAGGATGGATACATGTTCTCATTCTGTTTATGCCAAATTCGGACTCTACCATTTGAATGTCTCAACAGAAATCGAGACTCATCAGACCAGGCAACATTTTTCCAGTCTTCAACAGTCCAATTTTGGTGAGCTCGTGCAAATTGTAGCCTCTTTTTCCTATTTGTAGTGGAGATGAGTGGTACCCGGTGCGGTCTTCTGCTGTTGTAGCCCATCCGCCTCAAGGTTGTGCGTGTTGTGGCTTCACAAATGCTTTGCTGCATACCTCGGTTGTAACGAGTGGTTATTTCAGTCAACGTTGCTCATCTATCAGCTTGAATCAGTCGGCCCATTCTCCTCTGACTTCTAGCATCCACAAGGCATTTTTGCCCACAGGACTGCTGCATACTGGATGTTTTTCCCTTTTCACACCATTCTTTGTAAACCCTAGAAATGGTTGTGCGTGAAAATCCCAGTAACTGAGCAGATTGTGAAATACTCAGACCGGCCCGTCTGGCACCAACAACCATGCCAAGCTCAAAATTGCGTAAATCACCTTTCTTTCCCATTCTGACATTCAGTTTGGAGTTCAGGAGATTGTCTTGACCAGGACCACCCCCCTAAATGCATTGAAGCAACTGCCATGTGATTGGTTGACTAGATAATTGCATTAATGAGAAATAGAACAGGTGTTCCTAATAATTCATATTTCATATAGCAGACACCCTACTGGTGGTAAAGCTGTTTGCGGACTTTTGACCCTTCATATGCTGTGGTCAATGACAGTCTTATTAATGTCTATGCCTCTTTTCTACATATGCTTAGATAGTATAATTTTAGTGTTAGAATGGTTTTAACCCCTTAAAGAGTAACTAAACTTTTATAATAATATTTAATATGTTGTCCCTAATTCCGTAAAAAAATATTAAATATACTTTATTTATTAATTTTCTAAAAGTCAGTTCTCCCTATACCACTGACAGCTCAGGAGTGTACGGAGTACTCATTTTATGAATGGGCAGCAGCAGCACAGGGAGTACGGGCAGGAGCGCAAATTGCTGCTCCTGACCGTGCTCCCTGGACAATTACTAACTCTTGGCATAGCACATGGCTACCCTGTACCCATCTACTATGCCAGGATTAGCTGAGCGGAGCGGAACTGTCATGCAATTCTCTTAGCTTAGCGGAGCAGACAGGAGCATGCTCCACTCAGCTAATCCTGGCATAGTAGATGGGTAAGGGGTAGCCATGTGCTATGCCAAGAGTTAGTAATTGTCAGATGAGCACGGGGAGGAGCAGCAGTGTGCGCTACTGACCATTCATAAAATGAGTACTCCGTACGCCGCTGAGCTGTCAGCGGTGTAGGGAGAACTGAGTTTTAGACCTCGTGCACACGACCATTGTTTTGGTCCGCATCCGAGCCGCAGTTTTGGCGGCTCGGATGCAGACCCATTCACTTCAATGGGGCCGCAAAAGATGCGGACAGCACTCCATGTGCTGTCCTCATCCGTTGGTCCGTTGCGTTGTCTGCAAAAAAAAATATAACCTGTCCTATTCTTGTCCGCGCTTTGCGGACAAGAATAGGCAGTTATATTAAAGGCTGTCCATGCCGTTCCGCAAATTGCGGAACGCACACGGACGCCATCCGTGTTTTGTAGCCTAAAGCACACACTGAATGATGCGCTTTAGGGATACAAAAGTATAGTAAAAAAATAGAAAATTAATAAATAAAGTATATTCGAATAAAATAGGGGGGGATTAGGGACAACATATTAAAAATTATTATAAAAGTTTAGTTACTCTTTAATGACTAATGTTTTTATCATAAACAAACACATGTTACAGTTTTTTTGCACATGGTGGTTTAATAGTGCAATTTTATTTATTTTCAGCTACTGTAAAAAAATTATTTTGTCACACATAGGACTGTTTTCTAACACATTTGTAATGTATCTTCTTTTAACTTTATTAAAGGCTAAAGTGTAGAAAAAGTGTAGAAAAATATAGGCGGTCATTTATTATACTGAAATACACCAAAATTAGGCGTATTTTAGAAATAGATGACGGCACAATAGTTAGTTGCGCAGTTATCTGTGACTTCGCCCTGCTCGCACCAGGTCTAAAATTGTGGACGAGGAAGGGGACAGGCCTGCTCCTCTTCATAATTTGGTTGAATCCTCCGCTTGCTATAGGGCTTTATTAAGAGCAGCCTCTAAAATGTCGGTCTTAATGCCCCATAGTTTTTCAATCTATGGATTTCTTTAAATTTGAAAATTGACACAAGAATATTTATATGGGTTCCCAATTATGTTTGGTTATTTTGATACAGAATATCTATAATCTTGGTTATTTGGGGGTTATGGCAATGGTTTCAGGTGGGCTATGTTTGTTTGTTTTTTTCTTTTCAATGGTGGGCAGTTTTTTTCTCTTTATTATCTTACATGCTTTTTTTTTTTTTTTTAAGCGTGTGTATGTTCATATGCTTGTTACAAAATATTTCCTCAGTAGGTTTTAATAGACATTCACATTTTATCAGTTGTTTTTATTTTGCAGTTCTCATTGTAACTGAGACATCCATCAGAGCCCCAGTTATAGAGAAACAGCCCCCTGTTGTGATACTAGTCACAGGCAGCACTGAAGACACTGCTTATTGAGTGCTATGTAGATTTCAAAAGAAAAGGCAGAAGCTGTTATAATTTTCTTCTATCTTCTTCTCGGGTTTTCTGACCTGCTAGTGCTATTATACACTGCAGAAGTAGGAAATTTAAAGACTAGGAACACCTTTGCATTAAAATAGATTATTTATTTGACTCCTAAAGGCAACATTAAGCAACATTTTAAATAATATTTATAAAAAAATTCCTACTATTTTGCTGATGCAGAGTGTATTTAACTACCTTACCTGGATGACAGTTCTGCTGAACCATAGATGTGACAAAGAACTGCCTCTGGCTGCGTGCGCTCTGTCTGCTCTCATGCCTACTTTTGCTCAAAAAAAGCAGCAGGGAGGGGAAGGAGGTTGCACAAATCAGAAAAGTGTGTAGAGAAGGGGGGAAAGCATCCAACTTATCAAGGGGGCAGATCAAACCGGCAGTATTTGTCAGCACAAGAGAAGAGATCCCTCAAGGGCTGTAGAAGATGCTTGCATATGAGAGCCAGTGCCGGCAACAATATACACATATTCCTCACATCTAGTATGTACCGATATTTCCTTAGGGAATGGCCACACAATCACGCTTCTGCATGCAGTCTTGGAAGCCAAAATCAATAGTGAATTCAAAAAAGAGTAGAAGTTGTATCTGTCCTTTACTCTTTTTTTCTTTTATCATATACTCTTGGTTTTGACTACCAAACTGCATGCAGAAACCTGACTGTGTAGCTGTACCCTTAGTTACCTTTTCTTTTTGCTAGAGATATTACAAGATCAGTGGAGTGAGAAGACCAGCAAAAAAATAAAAATAAATGCAAGATGTCATTTTTTTATGATTAGTCTTCTTGTGCCACTCATCTTGGGCTATCACAAGCCAATAGGGAAGGGACATCCAGGAATACAGCTGATGGTACAGGTCCTGAGTAGTGTTTAGCAAAGCGAACTTCAGATGTTTCATCCTAAGTCGCTTTGTTCAAAACTTCAGAATAATACTGTACGGAGATCCGTCTCCATACAGTATTAGAATGGATGGGCTCTGATGAGCCAAAGCAAGTTATTCACGAAGTTGTGTGTGACTTCATTGAAAAACTTTGATAGTTGATTTTTAAAGTGGAATATCACATTAAAACTTGAAACCAAACTAGTTTTTGGTTCTAACTAGTACCTCAGAACCGAAGCCAAGTTCAGTTTCAAGTTTAAAAGTTATTTTCCACTCAGACGACACTGATGGTTTTAGGGATTATAATTTTTTTGTATATACTATACATTTAATGTTTGTGTGTGTCGCTAAATGATATCAACACTATCCACTATAACAGTGACATCTACAGCACCCCGCCCCCAAAACAGTGACCTCCACAGCCCCCACCCCTTAACACTGACCGCCCCCACAGTGCCCCGTCCCTTAAAATTGGACCTCCACAGCAGCCCACCCCTTAACTTTGACATTTATAGCAGCCTTCCCATTTAACAGTGACTTTCATAACATACCACCCCCTTGGCAGTGACCTCCACAGGGGCCTACCCCCTTAACAGTGGCCTTTATGGGATTGGGGGGTGTCCATTTAAACAGCTCACTCTAAGGCTACTTTCACACAAACGTTCGGAGCGGATCCGTCTGGTGTCTGCACAGACGGATCCGCTCCTATAATGCAAACGCTTGCATCCGTTCAGAACGGATCAGTCTGCATAACAGTTTTTTTTCAGATCTGAGTTTTCACTTTGTGAAAACTCAGATCCGACAGTATATTCTAACACAGAGGCGTTCCCATGGTAATGGGGACGCTTCAAGTTAGAATATACTAAAAGAACTGTGTACATAACTGCCCCCTGCTGCCTGGCAGCAACCGATCTCTTACAGGGGGCTGTGATCCGCACAATAACCCCCTCCCTCCCCAGTTTTAAATTCATTTGTGGCCAGTGTGGCCCCCCTCCCTCCCAGTATTATATTCATTGGTGGCCAGTGCGGCCCCCCTCCCTCCCCAGTATTATATTCATTGGTGGCCAGTGCGGCCCCCCTCCCTCCCTCCCCAGTATTATATTCATTGGTGGCCAGTGCGGCCTCCCCTCTCCCCCCTAATTAAAATCTCCCCCCCCCGCATCATTGGTGGCAGCGGAGAGTTCCTATCGGAGTCCCAGTTTAATCGCTGGGGCTCTGATCGGTTACCATGGCAGCCAAAATGCTACTGCAGTCCTGGCTGCCATGGTTACTTAGCAATTTTAGAAGCATTATACTTACCTGCGATGTCTGTGACCGGCCGGGCGCTCCTCCTACTGGTAAGTGAAAGGTCTGTGCTATAAGCAATGTGCCGCACAGACCTTTCACTTACCAGTAGGAGGAGCGCCCGGCCGGTCACAGACATCGCAGGTAAGTATAATTCTTCTAAAATTGCTAAGTAACCATGGCAGCCAGGACTGCAGTAGCGTCTTGACTGCCATGGTAACCGATCGAAGCCCCAGCGGTTAAACTGGGACTCCGATCGGAACTCTCCGCTGCCACCAATGATGGGGGGGTGATTTTAATTAGGGGGGGGTGGGGGGAGAGGGGAGGCCACACTGGCCACCAATGAATATAATACTGGGGAGGGAGGGGGGGGCCGCACTGGCCACCAATGAATATAATACTGGGGAGGGAGGGGGGGCCGCACTGGCCACCAATGAATATAATACTGGGGAGGGAGGGAGGGGGGCCGCACTTGTTACCAATGAATATAATACTGGGGAGGGAGGGAGGGGGGCCGCACTGGCCACCAATGAATATAATACTGGGGAGGGAGGGAGGGGGGCCGCACTGGCCACCAATGAATCTAATACTGGGGAGGGAGGGGGGCCGCACTGGCCCCCAATGAATATAATACTGGGGAGGGAGGGGGGCCGCACTGGCAACAAATGAATTTAAAACTGGGGAGGGAGGGGGGTCTGGCAGCACCTGATCTCTTACAGGGGGCTATGAAACGCACAATTAACCCCTCAGGTGCGGCACCTGAGGGGTTAATTGTGCAGATCACAGCCCCCTGTAAGAGATCAGGTGCTTACAGGCAGCAGGGGGCAGTTATTACACAGTTCTCAGTATATTCTAACTTGAAGCGTTCCCATCACTATGGGAACGCCTCTGTGTTAGAATATACTGTCGGATCTGATTTTCACGATCTAACTCAAATCCGATGGTATATTCTAACATAGAGGCTTTCCCATGGTGATGGGGACGCTTCAAGTTAAAATATACCATTGGATTGGAGAAAACTCAGATCTGATGGTATATTAATAGGGACTCCTGACTTTACATTGAAAGTCAATGGGGGACGGATCCGTTTGCAATTGCACCATATTGTGTCAACATCAAACGGATCCGTCCCCATTGACTTGCATTGTAAGTCAGGACGGATCCGTTTGGCTCCGCACGGCCAGGCGGACACCCGAACGCTGCAAGCTGCGTTCGGGTGTCCGCCTGCTGAGCGGAACGGAGGCCAAACGGGGCCATACTGATGCATTCTGAGCGGATCCGCATCCATTCAGAATGCATTGAGGCTGTACGGATCCGTTCGGGGCCGCTTGTGAGAGTCTTCAAACGGAACTCACAAGCGGAACCCCGAACGCAAGTAGTGAGAAAGTAGCCTAAGACAGCAGCACTGTACTGTCTGAGTGTGAGCTGCAGGGGGAAAGTCACCCTCCCTCCCACCTCTGCAGCTGACAGAAGTTGATTTTTACCTTCATTTTTTCAATCCCTTTCGGCTGAAGAGCAGAGGGGCGGGGCCTAACCAGATCAGGGCGTGGCTTAGCGGGACCTAGAAGCTGATTTTTAACTTCATTTTTTCAATCTCAGTCGGCTGAGGAGTGGGAGGGGGCATGGCCTAACTGGATCGGGGGCATGTCCTTTAAAACAGTTCACTCTAAGGGCTGTGGCCTAACCAGATCAGGGAGTGGCTTAGCGGGACCTGTGGGCGGGGTTTTAAGTCTTTTGAGGGTGGACACATTGTGGCAGAGGGCGTGTCTGGGCTCCTTCCTGCAAGAGTGACTCCCCTCTGGGCACCTTAGTGGCTTATTTGCAAACCAAATAAACTGGATTTTCAGAGGATAAAAACATCTATTGCTAGAACAAAGGCACATCTTGAAATAAGGCACTAAGTGCTATTAGGCCATGGCTTTATTTCAA
Organism: Bufo bufo; assembly: GCF_905171765.1. Taxonomy (NCBI): domain Eukaryota; kingdom Metazoa; phylum Chordata; class Amphibia; order Anura; family Bufonidae; genus Bufo; species Bufo bufo. The sequence goes on along the minus strand of NC_053394.1, from coordinate 241,549,552 downwards.
TAGCAATTATCCTGGTGACAGATTTCCTTTAAAGCTCTCCTACAGCAGTGAAGATAAATGGCTGGGTTGTTATGGAAACCTGGAGTAAAACTGTGTATGTGGCGCCTGGAGGACCTGCAAGCTTCTATTGGCTGATAAGGGTCATGTGACCAAGCTTCTTCTATTGGCTACTGCATTTTTTGGGAATATCTCAGGAACGGTAGAGAGCTGATATCTGGTCTAAAACCTTCCCAGACACCTGATGTACCTGTGTGCCAAATTTTGTGATTGTAAATGCGATGGTGCAGATTCTTTTAGCAGACATACACACATACACACATACACTAAGCTTTATATATTAGATTGTATGGTATAGATTATACTGTATGACCAAAATTATCCAATGTAAATAAATCCGCAGCACTCGTCCAATTCAGTCAATTGTGTTTTATTTAGTAGTTAGGCAGCATACATAGCGTTGTTTCGACCCTCAGGTCTTTATCAAGCTTGTGTATGTATGCTGCCTAATTACTAAATAAAACACCATTAACTGAATTGGACGAGTGCTGCGGATTTCTCTACATTGCTGTTTCTACTGGGATCCAGAGCCAGGACCCGTCACCGCGTGCACCGCTTTGCCCTGGATGCATACCAGGTAACATGAACATTAAATATGAATTTATCCCACTAAAGGGCTTGAAGTGCTGCTTACTGTATCTTTCTTTTGTATCCAAAATTATCCAAGTAACATACAACAGAGTCAATTAAAAAAACTGTTAGAACGATTAGAAACAGAGGTTTAAAGAGAAATCATAGTACCCTATAGAAAAGCTCAAAATCAGCCATAATTTGGGGGAAGATGAATACCCGTATTTTTCGCCCCATAAGACCCACTTTCCCCCCTTCAAAATGGGGGGGGAAATGCTCCTGCGTCTTATGGGGCAAATGCTGACATTTTTACATCGCAGGCTGCGATGTATGAGAAGCGGAGAGGGACTAGGAGGAGGAGCTGGGGGCCGGCAATTGCAGCGGGACGGTGCAGTCACTGTACTCCGGCCCCGACGCTCCAGTGCTGCACTATACAAATATAAAATGTCTCATTCAATTAAAAGTGATTAAACATGCCCCCCCACTTTTAATATTACCGTACACCCTAACCGCTTCTGTAGAATGCAGGCAGGCCGGGCGGGCGGCAGCTCCTGATGTCACGTGGCTGCGCCGCCTACTTTATGAATGAAGCAGGCGGCGCAGGCACGTGGTGCCAGGGAGTAACGCGTGACGAGTCTGTGAATGGCACTATTATGGGGTGGGGGTCTGTGGATGGCACTGTTATGGGGTGGGGGGTCTGTGGATGGCACATATATAACAGTGCCACCCACAGATTCCCCATAACAGTGCCATCCACAGATCCCCCATAACAGTGCCATACACAGATCCCCCTGTAACAGTGCCATCCACAGATCCCCCTGTAACAGTGTCAGCCACAGATCCCCCCTGTAACAGTGTCAGCCACAGATCCCCCCTGCAACAGTGTCAGCCACAGATCCCCCCTGCAACAGTGTCAGCCACAGATCCCCCCTGTAACAGTGTCAGCCACAGATCCCCCCTGTAACAGTGTCCGTCACAGAACCCCCCCATAACAGTGTCTGTCACAGATCCCCCCCATAACAGTGCATCATCCACAGATCCCCCCATAACAGTGCGTCATCCACAGATCCCCCCATAACAGTGCGTCATCCACAGATCCCCCATAACAATGCCATCCCCAGATCCCCCCATAACAGTGTCCTTCACAGATCCCCAATAATAGTGCCATCCACAGATCCCCAGTAATAGTGCCATCCACAGACCACCATTAGTTCCAAACCCACCAAAAGCACACCTTTTGGTTAAAAATAATTTTTTTCTTATTTTCCTCCCCAAAAACCTAGGTGCGTCTTATGGGTGAAAAATACCATATATATATTTTTGGGCTCTTTTAATCGAAACATTAATGACTTCATCAATTATATAATTCTTTCTGCCTGCAGCTACTACTAGGAGGGGATAACTGCATATAAATGTATGCATATATGCTCCACAGCAGTGGCATGCTCTCCTATTTGGCTGGAGCATGAAAACAAAATCCTACTAAATTTTATCCCTCCAGCCTAACCCACTACAATCTTTACTGCTTACAAATATTATTTCACTATCTGGCGACCCAAATGATAAAAACACACACAAACAAAAAATATATATACAGTACAGACCAAAAGTTTGGACACACCTTCTCATTCAAAGAGTTTTCTTTATTTTCATGACTATAAAAATTGTAGATTCACACTGAAGGCATCAAAACTATGAATTAACACATGTGGAATTATATTCATAACAAACAAGTGTGAAACAACTGAAAATATGTCATATTCTAGGTTCTTCAAAACAGACACCTTTTGCTTTGATTACTGCTTTGCACACTCTTTGCATTCTCTTGATGAGCTTCAAGAGGTAGTCCCCTGAAATGGTTTTCACTTCACAGGTGTGCCCTGTCAGGTTTAATAAGTGGGATTTCTTGCCTTATAAATGGGGTTGGGACCATCAGTTGCGTTGAGGAGAAGTCAGGTGGATACACAGCTGATAGTCCTACTGAATAGACTGTTAGAATTTGTATTATGGCAAGAAAAAAGCAGCTAAGTAAAGAAAAATGAGTGGCCATCATTACTTTAAGAAATGAAGGTCAGTCAGTCAGCCGAAAAATTGGGAAAACTTTGAAAGTAAGGGCTATTTAACCATGAAGGAGAGTGATGGGATGCTGCGCCAGATGACCTGGCCTCCATAGTCACCGAACCTGAACCAAATCGAGATGGTTTGGGGTGAGCTGGACCGCAGAGTGAAGGCAAAAGGGCCAACAAGTGCTAAGCATCTCTGGGAACTCCTTCAAGACTGTTGGAAGACCATTTCAGGGGACTACCTCTTGAAGCCCATCAAGAGAATGCCAAGAGTGTGCAAAGCAGTAATCAAAGCAAAAGGTGGCTACTTTGAAGAACCTAGAATATGACATATTTTCAGTTGTTTCACACTTGTTTGTTATGTATATAATTCCACATGTGTTAATTCATAGTTTTGATGCCTTCATAGTCATGAAAATAAAGAAAACTCTTTGAATGATAAGGTGTGTCCAAACTTTTGGTCCGTACTGTATATACATATATATATATATATATATATATATATATATATATATATATATATATTTTTATTTATTTTTTCCTTTTAAATAGAAGACAGCAAATAGGATAAGATGCTTGTATATGAGAATATATATTCAAATGTATATTAGAAATTTAAGGATATGATAATCAACAAAATATGAATACCAACAAAATAAATTCATCAAAAGCTAACAGGTGATATTATGTAGAGAAAGCAAAACTGAGTATAAAAGTAACAATTCTGTAATGCTGTAATATTGTAATATCATACAGAGGTTTTAAAATTCAACATGCAGATTTTCAAAAGGTTTCCTTCTGAATAGGGATATTATGGGTATGTGAATATATGTGGCACTGACTATCATATACAATGGATTATTGGCACAAAGTCAAAGAATATTATTTTTTTACGCTATTTCTTTCTACTTATTGAGGAATATGCAGTGAATATAAAAACCAAGCTTCACAATAAAGTAATTTAGATACAAAAGGCACCGGAAAATTATGTACAAAATAACATATATTATAATGTAGATTTTCTGCTGCTACATTGTACTTAACATACATAGGGCATGTTTAGTTGAGTGAATGTGCCCCATCAGTGTAGGCAATTTATTGACATCAATGTACTGAAGTATGGAATCTATTCACACATCTCATATGCTGAGATTTTCACAGTCAATATGAATAAATTAGGAAATATCCCATTTACATGCATTTTATCTTGGCTGTGCTTTACTGGTATTCTTAGTTATTTACATGGGTAGTATATAGCTAGTGTCAAGTGAATCGAACTTCATGAAGTGGAATTCGATCCGAATTTCAGGGAAAATTTGCCACAAATTGGAAGCGAATCGGTTTTACCTGAATGGCAGAATTTTTTTTTTTAAATTTATACTTACCTTATCCGTTTGAGCATGAAGAGCCAGCTGCCGCCATCTTGATTGAAGATCTCACACAAAAACCATGAACATGGACATATGACGTCACCACGCTGGCCGATTTTGCACTTGATCTATAAGCAAGATTGTGGCAGCCGACTCTTTGTGATAAAATGAATGAGGTAAGAAAGATTCTTTATTTTTTTAAGCTACACAGTAATATTAATGTTAGATGCCGCGATCAGCTATGAACGTGATATCTGAGGGGTACAATGACGGGGAGCAGTGCAGTCGTCATTCCCTGTCATTGTACCCACTACTGACAAAGTAATTCATCATGAAGCAAATCTTTTGTGAAATTCGGCGAAGTAGCCAAATCACATTTCTGAATACTTCGTTCATCACTACATATATATATATATCACCTTTATTTATATTCTATGTTGCATGTTCATGTTGCGGGCAAAGGGGCAATATTTTGTTCTCTTTGATGGAAAAATAAGGACCAAAAAACTGTTCTTCTTAGCCATGTTAAAGGGGTTCAGTTGCACTTCAATCTATACAGCTTAAAAGGTTGTTAACCCCTAGGGACCATTTCTGCAGACCCCCAGCATGGTTAGACCCTTGGTGGGAATTATATTATATGATCTCCCCCGATGGGTTCTGCCTTCATCGTTTTTTCCTCAAATGCCACAGGTAAAGGGTCTCCTGCTGCTGCCAATAGACTGGCTTTGGTGGTAACGTGTTTTCTACTGGGTGTCACCCAAGTGTCACCTCACCCAGTGCATGTGACTGTTGTGGACAGTCATTGGCTGCAGCAGAGAGATCCAAGACCTATGGCGCTTGAGGGAGAAAGGTGAAGCTGGAACACAGCGGCGGGAATCAGGTAAGTTTGATTCCCACCACAGGTCATGTCATGCTCGACGGTCAGTAGAAAAGGTCACCAATGGTAAAAAAAACTCTGATATAAAGGTTAGACAGATAGTCACAGTTTACTAGTGGACTTACAGTCATTAAGTTATCACATTGAACAATACAGATCAAACCAGAAAAGTAACTTAAAAGGATTGTTTCATCATTTTAACCATATGTATTTTGCTTAAAAGAATGGGTGGATGGCTTACGGGAAATATTTTTTTGTGTATATTTGTGTATACTATTTTCTGTCTGGACTTTTAGCTTGCTAGAGAGGTTCAGCTAACACTCTTTGTCAGATGATCAGTTAGACCAAGGATGAATAAGGGGTGTTGACTCAATTACAGTACAACAACTCTTCTATGCTATCTCTGTAGAGTAGCTGATCAGGACTTCTTAAGCCTGCATTACACAGGCCGATTGAGCAAGCGATTGTCAGGAGGGAAGCGTTCCCTCCCGGCAATCGCCAGCTCGTTAGTGGAGGAGACTGCTGCTATTACATGCAGTGATCTCCTCCACAGCATGGTGAGGAGCGATTGCTATGCCCATGCTGTCTAAAAATGTGCTTAAAAATCACATTTGCCAGATAAATGCTTGTTCATCGGGCAATCTACGGCAGTATTACACAGCAAGATGTTCGTTAACGCTCATGCAAACGAAAGATCTGCAGGTGTAATACAACCTTTACACTATACAAATCATTGCACTGCTCCTCTGTTTGCATATTTATCAAGGTCTAGGAAGAGAACAATGGAGCTGTCATTCTGTCCACTACCCCAGTCCTCCCCTACTATTCTAATGAGGATTACCCTGCAGATAAGCTTTTCCCTGTGCAGCACAGTTATGAACTGAAATTACATTGCACTCCCATTGAGAAAAGTTCTCTCTTTGAGATTACTGCTAAAGTAGCATACAAAGGAAAACAGTTTGTAATTGCACAGTAAAGACAGAATAAAAAATTTTCTACGAATATTGACTTTTCAAAAATATGGAAATGTTCACTTAAAGCTTTGCAAAATCTGTAATAGGGCCCCAGAAGTATCACACATCATTTAGAAGATTGGTTTTCTCATGTTTCAGAGCCCTGGTTTGACCACAACCTCTGCATAGCTATTACACTCCTTCCTCTAATACATCTCTACCTTACCTTTGTACTAAATTTTGATATGTTACCAAATCAACAGCTTCAATAAACAACAATATTTCTTTGTCTCTAGCCTTGGCTTATAGCTCCCTTATTTTGCTAGACATGCCGGCTGTCAGTAAAATATTGCAATCTTCCCTACACTCTAGACATCACCCCTTCTCTATCAATAAGCAGACTCTGTACCCTGCTTCAGAAGTGTACAAACAAGAGGAAACACTATAACACTGTTGTCTTAGAAGACTAATACAAAAGGCATGTATCATACTAAACCAATGTGGCAGATTCACAAAACGCCAGTGCTTTAGGCAGAAATTGACTTTAGAGTGTAATACGAATGAGAGGTCAATGTACGTTATTAGGAATGGCTGTGGTTGTGTAGTTCGGTACTAAACATTGATTTAAACTTTGCTTAAGCTATATTTTTTACATGTAAGTGGTATACTGTTAAATCACTGGCTTGCAGCAGAGCAAATCAGCCATTATATTTAGTGCAGAACGTAAGAAGAACCCACTGATACATTGGCTACATTCTCCTGGTATAATATATCAAGGAGTCAATACATGTATATTTTCTTTACCAGCATCTTGGAAATGTAGTTGTTAATTAAAATAGTCATCTATTTAATGATAAGGTCGCGTTAACATTCAGCACATGATGTTCTGAATGGAGCCAGTCAGACTAATGCAAAACCCAGCATACTAATAGGCTGCCGCCGTTCCCATAGCAACATTATACGGCCGGTACGCATTCAGTGGATTGAATGAGCTAAGCTGCTGAAGGACCTATTTGTGTCCAACAGTGTGATAAATCAGGGGAATGCAGAAATAATTTCAAGGGTATGCTAGTTCTCAACTAACAAAAGTGTGTCTACTCGCCCGTCATTGACTGCCTAATTTTGCCTTTATAGAAGTAGTTCAGCAATAGCTAAAGCCAATACAATGCTTCTTATTCCACTGGAATGTTAAATTTGGCAGCCCCATACTGAAGAAGCTCAAGATCGTCCACCCTTTTCAGGAATCAGACTATTTCCATGTTTAAATGGCTTCTGTCAGCAGAAACATGGGCGTTAACCTGGCTGACATTAGCGAGGTCAGCTGAACATAACTAAATTTGTCCCATTTCACTACTTGCTGCCGTTATTGAGAAAAAAGAACTTTTATTATATGCAAATGAGCCTCTAGGAACGTTGCTCCTGCTCCTAAAAGCTACATTCTCCCGCCACTGGCCACGCCCTTCAAGACTTGATTGACAGAGCCAGGCAGTATTCACGTCCTGCTGCCTGGTCCTGAGTTTGGGTGAAATCTTCAGCCATTTAGTTTAGTATGCAGTGCAGGCATAGTGTAGAAAGGATGCTCACCGGCTGTGGACGTACTTATTGCCGCATATATCACAATACACCTAGAAAAAGAGCGACGCCGGCATCACTGTAGAGGAGAGGGTGTACGTGACATATCTGGTGCAGGCGCAGTAAGGTTGTCCAAAGCCAGCGAGCGTCCTTTCTTCACTACGCCCGCGCCACTTACTAAACGGCTGAAGGTGATCTGAAAACTGCCTGGCCCTGTCAATCAAGTTTAGCAGAGCCTATGGGAGTAGGAACAACTGTTACCCCCCCCCCCCCCCCTCCGGGTGCTCCTAGAGGCTCATTTGCATATAATAAAAGTATTTTTTTCTCAATAACGGGGGCACATAGTGATATGGGACTAATACGGTTATGTTCAGCTGACAAGGTCAATTACTCTTTGAAGCAAATATCAATCTTGCCACTCCAACTCCTTAAAGGGGTTGTTAAAAGTTATTCCCCATCCACAAGATAGGGGAAAACTATTAAATTTGTTGGGGTCCTATCCCGGGACCCCCACCGATCACTAGAAAGGGTGCCCCATATGCCTTGGAGCCCCCTGAAATTAACAGAGCAGCAGGTTAAGCAATTGCAGTGCCGCAACATTCATCTCTACTGGAGTTCCAAAGAGCAAAGCACAGCACTCGGTTATTTCCCATAGAGAGGAATGGAGCAGCACTGCGCATGCTCGACCTGCTGCTCTGAGGAGTATGGGGTCCCCACTGTGTGGATTAGTAAAGTGTTCAATAATTTTACATTCTAGAGGAGATTTTCAGCCTGCTTTGCTTGCCCCTATGTCAAACATCTTTGAGCAAGCTGAAATAATTTTTCGGCAACTTTATTGAAAAGGTGACAGCATCGGTCGCTGCAAGTATTTTAAGGAATCCCTGACCTGGTTCCAAGTATTTTTTTTTTTCAGATACAGAAATTTCTGCAACAAATCTGCTGCATGTGAATTCACCCAAAATGAGCTTCATGGCTAGAACGATAGAAACAGCATAAAAATAGAAGTCTATTACACTCTCAAAGATTCTCACACAAAGTCCATGTCTATGGTACTCAGATATCTTAAAAATAATTTGTCTATAATTAGACTCAATGAAAGCAGTTAGACTGCATTCAAAATAACTAAAATAAATGTAATGCATAATACAAAATATAGATAAAGGGGGGTAAATAGGGGTAACACAAAGAAAGCTCAGCCTACCAAGCGTAAAGGAAATGTGCCCAAAATGTTTTAACTGGCAGTTAAAACCAGATAGTCACACATATATTTTTTTCTAACCTGTTTTTATTTTCTGATTACAGATTTCTTAATTCGATTTTCTGAACATGATTATCGGGGCGGCCATCTTGCCTGAGCTGATCTTTAACAGCATTTAGAAAGCATTAAGAAAACTGGAGAGGACCTCTATGACTTCTATGGGAGAGTTTTCTAGGCATGTTCTCTTACCTGTGCAGAGGTCATTGTACAAGGAAAGAATAGATAAGCTTTCACAATCACCTATTGTGAATGGTGGATCCTTTGTTATCCTTACACAGAGGTGACAACATTACAAGCAGGATTAGAATGACAGATAAGCAGGTAACTAAAGTAAAGTGATCTGTACAGACCAAGAAGTGGCGCATATTATTGGGCTTAGTGGCTCGTGGGAAAACTGCAGGATTTTATGTTTTTTGTTTAAATATAAATATTGACATGGACAATGAAAAATAATCACCAAAAAGTCTTTAAAAATCTGATTTAAACAATAGGTCATTTTTGGACCACATGTCTGCATTAGTAGCTAACTTGAATGGCCCATGTAACAGTTCTGGATCATTTTTTCATATAACTCTATGTTGTACAATTCCTTTTTTATTCCTTCTAGCAGTTTGTAAATGAATTGCAAGCGGTCTGCAATAAAGAACCAGCTAGCTTTTTTCCAGTTGGGGATACCTCCCTGCACAGTCTGACACTATCCATTCCACTCAGTACTGGAGTGAGCAAGAGCCCACCACCACCAATTGGTGTCAATAAATGCACCCCTAAATCTCCAAAAAGAATATTAGCTGCAGAGTGAAATGCAAGAAACCCTCTTCTATCAGCAGCCAGAATCATTCACCTTGTCACCCAGTTTTTGACAACGTGATCAATAATGTAGTCCTATTCAAAAAGACTGATGACGCCTGTTAGATTTGTTGTATAGAAATCCTCCTTTGGTGAAGGTGTAGCTGGTTTATGGTCCTACCTTCATACAGCACTTAGATAGTCCCTTTGTGTGCTCAGGGCTAAACAATTGAACATCATTATTCAGAATTTCTTTTTTTTACTGTCAAACAATAGTAAATCCTTCCATGTATCAGCTTGACTACACTTCATTCAGACCTGGAGATGTCTGGCCATTGTTGATAATGTACAGATAAAGACAATTTTTCACAGCTTTTCTCCATGTGATCTGATTCCTTATATTTCATGGTATAGACGTCACCTCTGAGCCATTGGGTCACATTGTAATGAAATGGCACAAACAGACAATGAAAAAAAAATAAAAGTGAAAAAGCCTTAGACGATATAAGTATTTTCAGCAGCGTAACAGTCTGCCTGCTAAAACTGACTTTACAAGCTGTTGACCTGCCTGGTGACATAACTGAAATTAGAAGAAAATCACATTGTTACTGAAATCTTAGGATATACTGGTAAAAGGAATATACGTCCACTACGCTTAATGCTATGAACAAAATGTATGTTCCGATTTTCAAATAATCATTTGTTTAGCGCTTAAAATTTAGTTAAAAATAATTGATATTTTTATTTTATCAAGTTACCACTCAAATCATTAGTTAAAGTGAAAAAAAAAATTGTGTTTCCAGTCAGTATTTACAGTGATTAAAAAAAATAAAATAACATCTTCTGCAGCTCATTCCAGAGATGTTACTGGTTTATAACCATATTTCCCCATCATGAAGATCTTCCTCTTCCAAACCTCTAGATTTGAAATCCAATGATTGTACTGATCAGTCAGAGTGAACATATTGGGGCAAACTGTAAACTTAAAGGCTATGTACTCCTTTGGGGCAATTATTTTTATTATTGCAGTGTACTTATTTTGAGCTAAAAATTATTTTTTTCAATTGGTCTTTATTAAAAATTATGGAGCCCTTTTTTTACTGTACATAGCTGAGATGCTCTAGTCGAGGGATCTGAATTTCCTTCAGACCAGGAGATGAAGGGCTCCTTATCTCTGCTCTCTGACATTATAAACACTCATTACAGCTCAGTTCTGATCTTGCTGATTAGAATGTGGCTTAAATAAGTGTGTATGACCTCTTAGCAAATTAGACATAAGGGTTATTAGATGATTGCACAAAGTGAAAGTAAAAAGTATGATTTACACAGCTAGATAGTTAACCCTTTGTGACAGGACAGAATATTTTTAATAAAGACCAATTGAAAAAAAAAACTTTTTAGCCCAAAATGAGTAAAATACAATCATAAAAAATTGAATATGAAGGTGTACATAGCCTTTAAAGCAGCTTCTTCTGTTAGGACCTATTTACATGGGCTGATGCCCAATGCAATCATCAGGAAATAACTATTCATTCACATGCAGAAATCATTCCCTCCGTATTGGGATAAACGACTGTTACTATGATCAAAAGATTGAGTTTTCTCTATCTCTCTTCTCGACCCGGAACCTGTTCGCCCCCATTCTTTTGTCCCTGACATGGCTATTTGCTCCATAATGGACCTATCATGTACCGTATACCGTATACTAAGTTCTGTCTATAATCTGTGTACTCATATATCCTACCACTATGTCACAAAATAGATTTTATGATCATGGATTAATACTGTTCTTTTATCTACAGCGATACAGTGAAAAAGGTCAAACTAGATCAAAACTTTTGTCTCGGATATCGCAACTAATACATTTCTCTCTGGGACGTCCTCTTGGCACCACTTTTTTGTATAATTTACACGTGTTCTTTAAAAAAAAAAGAGGAGGCTTCATATCTCGCCTTTATATTTTCTCATTTTTTAAGATCCACTCCTGATTTTGGCTTTCAAAACTGCATGCAGAAAGCTGATGAGTGTGGTTGTACCATTATAGGGCCAGACATCACATTTAGCCATGGCTAGAGATGAAGGCCAGACATATATGGATCTTTGAGTGGATTCTCCATATTGTGTCTGAAGAAGGCTTGGACCCGGCAGAGATAAACATACAATTTACCTTCTGGCACAGGGAAAATAGACTGCAAAATATTCAAACTCTTATCTGATACACAGATGTGGAATACTCAGAGCAGGGACTTCACGACTATAGAATTGCATCCATAATGACATTATTGACTAGGAAATGAAGATATCCATGATAGCTGAGAATATACCGTATATGGCTTCTTCTAGTATCAGCGCCTGAATGCAAACAGTCCGTACATTATTTTCATCCAGCTTTTAGATCTGCATTTGGAGAAGAGAACTAGATAGCTGCCTTGTACTTAGGGTACTTTCACACTTGCGGCAGAGGATTCCAGCAGGCAGTTCCGTCGCCGGAACTGCCTGCCAGATCCGTCAAAATGTAAGCAAACTGATGGCATTTGTCAGACGGATCAGGATCCTGATCCGTCTGACAAATGCATTGAAGTGTCGGATCCGTCTCTCCGGTGTCATCTGGAAAAAGGGATCCGGCATTTTTTTTTTTTTTACATTTTTTGAAGGTCTGAGCATTGCCAGACCGCAATGCCGGATCCGTTTTGCCGGAACACTAGGGGCATTAATGCATTTCAATGGGAAAAAATGTTCCAGAATTTTGGACAGAGATAGGCTACTTTCACACTAGCGTTCGGGGCTCTGCTTGTGAGTTCCATTTGAAGGCTCTCACAAGCGGCCCCGAACGCATCCGTAGTGCCCTAATGCATTCTGAGTGGATGCGGATCCGCTCAGAATGCATCAGTCTGGCAGCGTTCAGCCTCCGCTCCGCTCAGCAGGCGGACACCTGAATGCAGCTTGCAGCGTTCGGGTGTCCGCCTGGCCGCGCGGAGGCAAACGGATCCGTCCAGACTTACAATGTAAGTCAATGGGGACGGATCCGTTTGAAGTTGACACAGTATGGCTCAATTTTCAAACGGATCTGTCCCCCATTGACTTTCAATGTAAAGTCAAAACGGATCCGTTTGCATTATCATGAACAAAAAAAATTATTATTATTTTTTTTTTTTTTTCATGGTAATGCAAACGGATCCATTCTGAACGGATCTAAGCGTTTGCATATAGGTGCGGATCCAGACGGATCCGCACCTAAACGCAGGTGTGAAAGTAGCCATAAAAGCATGCTGCGCTATTATTGCCATCCTGAAAAGGCAAAAAGACTGAACTGAAGACATCCTGATGAATCCTGAACGGATTACTCTCCATTCAGAATGCATTAGGATAAAACTGATCAGTTCTTTTCCGGTATTGAGCCCCTAGGACGGAACTCAATGCCGGAAAAGAATAACGCTAGTGTTAAAGTACCCTTAAGTAATCCACAGATAAATAACCTGTAATTACTGTTGACATGGCAATACGTAAGGAAAGGACAGCTATATTAAAACCTTGGTGCTCTCCTACATGATGAATGCTACTAAAAGGCTAGGTGATATTTATTCCATAGTAAATGTACACTATTTTGGCAGTGTTATCAGATAGCGATGAGTTATATAGAATCACCACCATTGAATCCATGAAATATGATATGTTTTTACTTCCCATTGATATCTGATAGATATGCATCTCTCATACTCCATCTGTCTTGTTTCCGATGCATCCTATGACATTACCCAAGAATACAGCCATGAAGAGAACCTGCCATTGAGACAAACCAAATGAAATTGAATCACCAGTGTGATGCCCAAGCAACGCTATACTATTGACTACAGAGTGGATTTGAAATTGCAACCATTAACCAGTCCTCGAAGATGTGAAACAAATGAAGCCCTTTGAATTCGTCTGATTCTGATGTTGAGGCACGTTTTAACCTTGTTTATTTTTTCATATTATTTTATCATTTCAGAGTGCTACTTCCAAGTTCCAAGCAGCGGGATATATGAGAAACAGAGTGGCTTAAATGCTTAAAGGGAGTTGTCATCAGCGACTTCCCTATCAAAACATTTTTTTGCATAGACACATATCTTTGGTTCACTTGAATAAAACACTTTTTTTCTGAGGCTGAAAAGAAAATCCTGTCTACAGGACTTTCTTTTTTCCAGACAGATCCGTTCTGCTTGCCCATAGACCTCCATTATGACGGATCAAAATGGAATGACTCTAAATGTTTCTGTTTTGAATTCCGTCTTACAATTCTGTTATTTTCCATTATAACCATGTTATAAAGGAAAGCAATAACGGAATTGGTAACGCTGATGTGAACCCGCTCTTATTTAACATTTGCATCCATGAATTTTGAAGTCAATGCAATAACAACTTTCCAGCAGTAGGCAAGTAATTTCACAATTTACATAACCTCAGTACTGATCACTAGTGATGAGCAGCATAGGCAATATTCGAATTCGCAATATTTTGGCCACATATTCACCATAAGTTCCCAAATTCGTGATTGCGAAAATCAGTAATGTAAAATGTGCATGCGCAATTTCATTACCTATGACATATTAACAATTACACAAAGGCTGTATGCCAAAAGCCAAGTATGTACTAACCAATATCCTATCCATGAGACAGATAACAATCAGCATACCTTACAATGGCAGCCTTGTGCACTATGAGACATTCAACTCCAGCTCTCATCTGACTGGGAGCCAGTAAGCCTCATAATTGCTTGACTTAAGTTGGATCGCTTGGGGGGACCTGTACACCTAGATCATTATCATTAGGGTGATAAAAATTGTAAAAAAAAATTTGGATGCAACTAACTCTTCTCTCACTGCTTAGGAGGGCTGCATAAAAATGTTAATTTTCTAATTGTCCTAATATTATATTCAATAACCTTTCTATACTGTTTTGTCATGTAAACTCATTTGCAGAAACTTGAATATGGGAAAGACATGCAAATTGGCAGAATCTGCCTTGTTTTTCAGCTAAAACACTATTTGCACGTCTTTCCCAGTCAGATGAGAGCTGGTCCTGGCAATATCATAGCCCATAAGGTTTATTCGAGGTGTGATTATTGCTAGTTGTTGGCTTGCACATACCTGGCTTTTGGCATACAGCCTTTGTGTGATTGTTTGTTATATGTTGTGTATTGTATATTATGTGCTAAACTCCCCTCCTCTTCCGCTCTTGTGAGCACCCATGTGACGTCCATCGACACGTCATCATTGTTAGTGTTGAGCACGAATATTCGAATAGCAAATTTTTATCACGAATATCGCCACTTTGAGAATTTGCGAATATTTAGAATATAATGCTAGATCATTGGCGGATCCAGGGGAGGGGGCGCAACAGGGCAATTGCCCCCCCCCCACGAGAATGTAGTGAGAGCCAGGGGCGGACTGAACATTCAGCAGGGAGATATGAGTGCTTCCATTGTGAAAGCGCTCATCTCCATATTCATCTGTATCGCCGTCCTCAGGACAGCGATACAGATGAATGGTGTGGAGGAGCAGGGGAGAGGCGTCTCCCTTGCCTGTTCCTCTGATAGGCTACAGAAACTAGGCCTGCAGCCTATCAGAGGCCAGTGCAGGCTTTCGATGATGTCATCGCGCCGCCTGAGCCGTACAGAGCGGGACACAGGCCGGAAGAGGCCTGCATAGCATCGCAGTGTCATGGAGCTAAATATAAGTGTTTATTGATTTAATTATTTTTAGTACAGTATGGCAAGAAGGGGGGTGGGACCCTATATACTGGCACATTATGGGGGAGCACTATAGAGAAGGGGGGAAAGATCTCTATGGGGGCATCTAATGGGGGCCCTATATACTGGCACATTATGGAGGGGAGCACTATGGAGAGCGGGGGAAGGAGCACTATGGGGGCATCTAATGGGGACCCTATATACTGGCACATTATGGGGGGCACTATGGAGAAGGGGGGAAAAGAGCACTATGGGGCATTATATAGGGGTATTTAATACTGACACCCATTTTGGTTACACTATGGGGAAGGGGGGAGAGAAGCATTATGGGGGCATCTATGTGGGGCAGTCTATAGGGGCATTTTATACTGCCACATTATGAAGGGCACTATGAGGACGGGGGAGTAGCACTATGGGGTCATCTTCTTGGGGCACTATATAGAACAGGGAGTTGCACTATGGGGGCATCTTCTAGGGGCACTATATAGGACGGGGAGGAGCACTATGGGGGCATCTTCTGTCGGCACTATATAGGAGTATTTTATACTGTCACAAATTATAGGGGCACTATGGGCACCTTAGCTCAACTGGGGGCACTAAGTGTTTTTTGTAGTGGCACACAGTACGGGTCATTGGATAACATGAGGGCACTCTGGGGACATTGACTGTACTGGGGGCACTAAGAGGAGTTTTTTTTTTTTTTTACTGCCACACAACGGAGCATTTTTTTTTTGTACTGGCGCACATTATAATGGGGCTTTATTATAGCTGGGGGACTATGGGAGCATTATTACTTCTGGGACACAATTACTGTTGGGAGCACTATTACTACTAAGTGCACTCTGGCACATAATTATTACTATTGTTGGGATTTTGGGGAGCACTATTACTGTGAAGGTGCCCTGGCACAGTATCAGCTTAGCACAGTTATTTTTGGGGGACATTATGGTTACACTATTAGTGTCAGGGGCACAATTTGCTGGGTGCAGTTATTTTTTAGGTCATTGTGTTCCAATAATTATTGAAGGGGGCGCTATCTGTGTGTAACTAGCATTTTCAGGGGATTTGTCTGTTTCTACAGTATAGTTTTGGGGGCATAACATCTCAGTATTAGGGGTGCATAATGGGATGTTGAGAAGGTGGGAGGAAAAGAAGGAAACTAAGATGTCTGTCTGTCTGTCAAACTCTGCAGAGATGAGAGATGGTTGAAAAAAATCATCATGGTGGTCTGGTCTGAATGGAGAAGATGAAGAAAGAGAACATCTACATCAAAGGAGACGTCACTGGATGTAAGAGGTATGGGCGCGATATGTGGGTGGGGCTGTCTGTGTGTGTGGCTTGAGGGTAGGCGGGGACACAGGGGCCCCATAATCTCCTACTGCCCAGGGAAGTGCCCCTCCCGAGACCAGGCTCTGGATCCACCAATGTGCTATATATTCGTTATATCAAATATTCAGCATTTTTTTCCATCTGAACACATGATTCCTCTCTGTTTCTTGCTTGTGGGCCAATGAGAAGGAAGCAATGTCAAGTTCACAACAATACTTAGTGCACCAATCAGTAATCTGTAGTCAGACCTGCTAAAATGTGAAGTTGCACCTAGTGCCATAAAATATTCTAATCACTGACGATTGGCGCAATCATGAATATATTGGAGCACTTGACTCTATCTGCATATAAAGCTATTGTAATGTTCTGCCGTGCCAACCATTTTCTCCATTCTCAGGAAACTTATACCAGCTTGAAAAATGTAGCCAAAGTGACCCACGCCTGTATTTCACGTTACATATTCGCATTACGAGATTTTTACATTGCCGATTTATTCAATAAAATAATCTCAAATTCGAGAATATATGACGAATATTCTACAAAATATTTGTGAAATATTGCGAATTCGAATAAAGCTCCTGCCGCTCATCACTATTCTCGGAGTAGGCAGCAACATCGGGGACCACCCTCCTTGGGCCGATCTGTGTACTGTCGTCAGACCGCTGGGTGGCGGCCGTAGCTACCTCCTCTTCCTCATCCGATGCCAAGAATCGGTAAGGTCTGGGAATGGATGGGAAAATAATTCCTCTGACTCGAGTGGAGGGGCAATGGTGGTGGTGTTTTTGGAGGTGCACACAGCAGAGGATGAGGAGAATGCAGAAGCGGAAAGGCTGAGTGAGCCACTCAACCTACTCTGGTGCACCCTTTGAAGTTATCGTTCGCGCCTTCTCCAACTTCCCCCTTAGGCTCCGTGGTGATGGACCATGTGATTGGACCATGTGATCTGACGTCACCACAGGTCCTGTAGCCGGCAGCTCATGATTAAAGAAGTAAGAAGAGACCGGCAGCTACGCGATCAAGAGGAGAAGGTGAGTTAATTATTTTTTCTTTTTTAAACCTCAATTGACCACCTACTAAGCATTCTGTATTAAAGAATGCTATTATTTTCCCTTATAACCATGTTATAAGGGAAAATAATACAGTGAATAGACTTTCATCCTAGCAACCATGCGTGAAAATCGCACCGCATCCGCACTTGATTGCGGATGCTTGCGATTTTCACTCAGCCCCATTCACTTCTATGGGGCCTGCGTTGCGTGAAAAACGCACAATATAGAGCATGCTGCGATTTTCATGCAACGCATAAGTGATGCGTGAAAATCACCGCTCATGTGCACAGCCCCATAGAAGTGAATGGGTCCGGATTCAGTGCGGGTGCAATGCGTTCACCTCACGCATTGCACCCGCGAGGAAATCTCGCCCGTGTGAACTCAGCCTTAATCGCATTGCAATTACAACTTAGATCTGAGTTCCTAATGGTTGTATTGCTAGAATTGACGAATATAACGAATATAGCACTATATTCTCAATCTTCGTTATATCTTTGCAATACAACCATTAGGAACCCAGCTCTAAGTTGAATTCGCAATGCGATTAATATAACCTGTATTAATCGCATTGCGATTACAACTTAGATCTGAGTTCTGAATGGTTGTATTGCTAGAATTGACGAATATAACGAATATAGCACTATAGTCTCAATCTTCGTTATATTCTAGCAATACAACCATTAGGAACCCAGCTCTAAGTTGAATTCGCTATGCGATTAATATAACCTGTATTAATCGCATTACGATTACAACTTAGATCTGAGTTCCTAATGGTTGTATTGCTAGAATTGACGAATATAACGAATATAGCACTATATTCTCAATCTTCGTTATATCCTAGCAATACAACCATTAGGAACCCAGCTCTAAGTTGAATTCGCAATGCGATTAATATAACCTGTATTAATCGCATTACAATTACAACTTAGTCAAATTTGTGACACTGCAGCTTCAGAATGAATCTAAGATGGATGCTGTCCTTGCTTTTTGATAGGAGGTGGGAGGGTCTGGGAGGGAGGGTATGCTGATTGGCAGGAATGTGTCTGCTGACTGTGAGGTACAGGGTCAAAGTTTGCTCAATGATGATGTATAGGGGGCGGACCGAACATCGTATATGTTCGACCGCCGCGTCGAACGCGAACAAGCTATGTTCGCCTGGAACTGTTCGCCGGCGAATAGTTCGGGACATCACTATCAAGGAGATAAAGAAAAGGTGTTTTCTGTCGTTTCCACAATTTTTACCCCGAAACAACTATTTTATTTGCCAGCTTTAAATACTGTAATTTCTTGTCATGAATCATAGCATGGATTGTAGGCTGTTTTCCGAAAACACGAAATTTAGGGAACATATTTAACTATTACAAATTGGACTGTGGGTTGGTATCCCGTAATTTAATAGGAAGGTGTTATGCTAATGTTAACACTAAACTGTATCATATGCGTTTAGCACTCTTCAATGTACTTTTCTCTAGTGTCAACTATACCTCCCACATAGATTTCTGCACTGCAGTTAGACAGATTTTTAGTTTATTCAAAATTGAAGTACATTTTATCTTACTGTATCTGAAGTTTTGCTAATGTATTTAAAGAAGCACTGTAAATCTGATAGTCAGTAGTGATGAGCGGCAGGGGCAATATTCGAATTTGCGATATTTCGCGAATATTTGGGCGAATATTCGCCATATATTCGCGAATTCGCGAATTCATGATCTCCAGGCATAATTTTCTTGATTGCGTAAATTCGCATAAAATTCGCCTAAAATATTCGCATAAAAATTTGCATGACCAGGTTTTTTTTTTTTTATCGAATATTCGCGAATTCTCGAAGTGACGATATTCGCGATTAAAATTCGCAATTCGAAAATTTGTGATCAACACTAATAGTCAGCAATATATACAAAAGTTAAGCAAGATTTAGTAAAAAAAAATATATATATATACACAGTACAGACCAAAAGTTTGGACACACCTTCTCATTCAAAGAGTTTTCTTTATTTTCATGACTATGAAGGCATCAAAACTATGAATTAACACATGTGGAATTATATACATAACAAACAAGTGTGAAACAACTGAAAATATGTCATATTCTAGGTTCTTCAAAGTAGCCACCTTTTGCTTTGATTAATGCTTTGCACACTCTTGGCATTCTCTTGATGAGCTTCAAGAGGTAGTCTCCTGAAATGGTCTTCCAACAGTCTTGAAGGAGTTCCCAGAGATGGTTAGCACTTGTTGGCCCTTTTGCCTTCACTCTGCGGTCCAGCTCACCCCAAACCATCTCGATTTGGTTCAGGTCCGGTGACTGTGGAGGCCAGGTCATCTGGCGCAGCACCCCATCACTCCCCTTCATGGTCAAATAGCCCTTACTTTCAAAGTTTTCCCAATTTTTCGGCTGACTGACTGACCTTCATTTCTTAAAGTAATGATGGCCACTCGTTTTTCTTTACTTAGCTGCTTTTTTCTTGCCATAATACAAATTCTAACAGCCTATTCAGTAGGACTATCAGCTGTGTATCCACCTGACTTCTCCCCAACGCAACTGATGGTCCCAACCCGATTTATAAGGCAAGAAATCCCACTTATTAAACCTGACATGGAACACCTGTGAAGTGAAAACCATTTCAGGGGACTACCTCTTGAAGCTCATCAAGAGAATGCCAAGAGTGTGCAAATCAGTAATCAAAGCAAAAGGTGGCTACTTTGAAGAACCTAGAATATGGCATATTTTCAGTTGTTTTACACTTGTTTGTTATGTATATAATTCCACATGTGTTAATTCATAGTTTTGATGCCTTCAGTGTAAATCTACAATTTTCATAGTCATGAAAATAAAGAAAAGTCTTTGAATGAGAAGGTGTGTCCAAACTTTTGGTCTGTACTGTATATATATATATATATATATATATATATATATATATATATATACACACAATCACCTAAAGAATTATTAGGAACACCATACTAATACGGTGTTGGACCCCCTTTTGCTTCAGAACTGCCTTAATTCTACGTGGCATTGATTCAACAAGGTGCTGATAGCATTCTTTAGAAATCTTGGACCATATTGATAGGATAGCATCTTGCAGTTGATTGAGATTTGAGGGATGCACATCCAGGGCACGAAGCTCCCGTTCCACCACATCCCAAAGATGCTCTATTGGGTTGAGATCTGGTGACTGTGGGGGCCATGTTAGTACAGTGAACTCATTGTCATGTTCAAGAAACCAATTTGAAATGATTTGAGCTTTGTGACATGGTGCATTATCCTGCTGGAAGTAGCCATCAGAGGGTGGATACATGTTCTCATTCTGTTTACGCTAAATTCGGACTCTACCATTTGAATGTCTCAACAGAAATCGAGACTTATCAGACCAGGCAACATTTTTCCAGTCTTCAACAGTCCAATTTTGGTGAGCTCGTGCAAATTGTAGCCCCTTTTTCCTATTTGTAGTGGAGATGAGTGGTACCCGTTGGGGTCTTCTGCTGTTGTAGCCCATCCGCCTCAAGGTTGTGCGTGTTGTGGCTTCACAAATGCTTTGCTGCATACCTCGGTTGTAACTAGTGGATATTTCAGTCAACGTTGCTCTTCTATCAGCTTGAATCAGTCGGCCCATTCTCCTCTGACCTCTAGCATCCACAAGGCATTTTTGCCCACAGGACTGCCGCATACTGGATGTTTTTCCCTTTTCACACCATTCTTTGTAAACCCTAGAAATGGTTGTGCGTGAAAATCCCAGTAACTGAGCAGATTGTGAAATACTCAGACCGGCCCGTCTGGCACCAACAACCATGCCACGCTCAAAATTGCTTAAATCACCTTTCCTTCCCATTCTGACATTCAGTTTGGAGTTCAGGAGATTGTCTTGACCAGGACCACCCCCCTAAATGCATTGAAGCAACTGCCATGTGATTGGTTGACTAGATAATTGCATTAATGAGAAATAGAACAGGTGTCCCTAATAATTCTTTAGGTGAGTGTATATATATATATACTCATTTACCTAGTTCTGTTCTTACCACTTTGTTTACATGCAGTTGCAGAGCTGTAGGGGTGTGTAACAACAATCTCTGAGGATGTCAATAAAGACTACATTTCCACTCTTTCTGCTCTGCAAAGGGAGTGATCAAAATTTCTGGCCTGTCTGCAGTCTGATTGCTGAGATACTCATGTTGTATGTGTGGGATTCCATATCCCAGTTGTACAGTACAATGATATTCCTGATACATACATGATCTCCCCCCTACCTGTTCTTGTGCAATTCTCTGCAGGCACTTTTTCACAGCCAGCATGAGTACAGAGGAGAGAACTTTTCTTGTTGTTTTTCCAGCTCTGTGTTTGCAAGGTGAGGCACAGGGCAAAAGCTCAGCCAGCAGATTCGGCTGTGCAGGAAGGCATAGCTTGTGTCTCCAACCAGCAAAGCCTTCACAGTGACATTCCATGCACAGAGAAAGACCTGCTCAGTCCTGCTCAGGGTTGTGCACAGAACGTCATCAGAGCAGTGAGAGAAGCTGACATCACAGGTCATATTAGGCGCAGCTTACTAGGAGAACAGGGCTACTGGAGGAAGTGAATTGAAAACCCCTTAGAAACATGCGAAGAACAAAAAAAATATATATAACTTGTACTACCCATTTAGGAATGGAACAATTTTTGTAAGTTATATTTTCAAACACACCTTTTAATTAGCCATATATCATAATAAAAAATGGAAATAATTTGGTGTGGTGTGAAACTGAAAACACAAAACAGCGAATTGGCATTTTTTATCCATTATGGTGCTCATTATGCATGATAATTTTTTTATGGATACATTTTAATGATATATAGATATTTTTGGACAGCCTGATACCAATTATGTTTATTTTTATTGTTTATTTGTATATGTAAAATTGGAAAGGAGGATATTTGAATTTTTTATATATCTATGCTGTATTTAAAAAAAAAAAAAAAATGTACTTTAGTATGAAGTTCTATTACAGGAGTTGTACAGCGCACCAGTGTTAGGATGGAAGAGCAGACAGATTCGTAAAGAATCACTATTGTTTTAACAAAGTTTATATAAATCAATAGTACAAGCAGAGAGAATAAACTTTATAATATATGTTATCACAGAAAACAACTTTTCCTCCATCCTGCACTTATCATTTATTCTCAGTTCACTACTAAAATTCATTATGAGAGAGGCACAAACAAGATACATTGTCAGCTTCAGTAAGAGATCAGGTTACATTTATTGCCCATAGAAGTCCATGCTCCGGGCTGTACATGATTCCCATCTAAAGTGCTCAGTACTGCTGCTGCTTCTGTGTGTTATAGATGATATAAGGAACAGGAACTTCACATCTAGATATGTGCTATGCATGGGAGATATCATTGTGTTTTGTCTACCCTGCCCAAGAGCTGAGTTCAGGGAAAAATGATATTTAGTGATAGGACCTGGAAAGGGGAAAAATAGTGATAAGTATATGTCATATAATAGTCTGATATATATGTACTCCCTCACGTACACAACGCCGCTTATTCTGAAAAATCATCTGAAACGATAGGTACTATTAAAACCCATCTATCTATGTGTATAAAAAAGGATGTGTGTATGTATGTATGTTCCGCAAAAACTCAAAAACCATCCATTTCAATGAAACTTGGTATACACATCCCTTGCTACCTGGAAATAAATCTTGCGGGGGTCTCAGCTCTCTAGGACATAATGTTCCCAAAATATTCCCCAAAAATGACCTGCATTAGCTAATACAAGTCTGCCATCCTTTCACTTACATCCTAAATGCCATACACCCGGTCACATGTCCCTTATCAGCCAATAGAAGCTCGCAGGTCCTACTTCAGGTTGCCATAACAACTGATCACAGGTTTTAGCAGTTCGCAGTTCCTGAAATATTCAGTCATATGACGTATGACGGCACAACTACACTGCTACATGCATGGGGGGCAGGGACCACTATTAAACGGAGGGGCGCTGTGGAGTTCACTGTTAAAGAGGCGGGCGCTGTGGAGTTCACTGTTAAAGAGGTGTGCGCTGTGAAGTTCACTGTTAAAGGGGCGGGCACCGTGGAGGTCACTGTTAAAGGGTCGGTCACTGTTAAAGGGGCGGCCACTGTGAAAATCACTGTTAAAGGGGCAGTCACTGTGAAAGTCACTGTTAAAAGGGTGGCCACTGTTAAAGGGGAGGCCACTGTGAAAGTCACTGTTAAAGGGGCGGTCACTGTTAAAGGGACAGCCACTGTGAAGGTCACTGTTAAAGGGGCGGCCACTGTAAAAGTCAACGTTAAAGGGGCGGTCAATGTTAACCCCTTAGGGACCCATGACGTACCGGTACGGCATGGTTCCCGAGTCCTTAAGGACCCATGACGTACCGGTACGTCATGTGTTGTTCCAATCACCGCCGCCCGGCGGGCGCTGATCGGAACCCGGTGCCTGCTCAAATCATTGAGCAGGCACCTCGGCTAAATGCTCGGGGGGGTCCCGTGACCCCCCGTGTCCGCAAACCGCAGGTCAATTCAGACCTGCGGTTTGCGGCTTTTATCTGGTGCGGCGGCGGTGGTGCCGCCATCGGGTCACACGCACCCCAAAATAGTGCCAATAAAACCGTCATCTCATCCCGCAAAAATCATACCCTACCCAAGGTAATCGCCAAAAAAACAAAAATTATGGCTCTCAGACTATGGAAACACTAAAACATGATTTTTTTTTGCTTAAAAAAAAAAATCATTGTGTAAAACTTACATAAATAAAAAAAAACTATACATATTAGGTATCGCCGCATCCGTGACAACCTGGTCTATAAAAATATCACATGATCTAACCTGTCAGATGAATGACCACATATGGTTGTTGGTACTAGTTTAGGGTACATATGATTTTTGGTTGCTCTATATTACACTTTTTGTGAGGCAAGATAACAAGAAATAGCTGTTTTGGCACCGTATTTAAAGGGGAAGTAACTGTTAACGGGGTGGCCACTGTGAAAGTCACTGTTAAAGGGGCGGTCACCATTAAAGGGGCGGCCACTATGAAAGTCATTGTTAAATGGGCGGTCAACGTTAAAGGGGCGGCTACTTTGAAAGTCACTGTTAAAGGGCAGCCACCATGAAAGTCACTGTTAAAGGGGCAGTCACCGTTAAAGGGGTGGCCACTGTAAAAGTCACTGCTTAAGGGGCTATCACCGTTAAAGGGGCGGCCACTATGAAAGTCACTGTTAAACGGGCTGTCACCATTAAACGGGGGCGGCCATTGTGAAAGTCACTGTTAAAGGGGCGGCCAACGTTAAAGATGCGGCCACTGTGAAAGTCACTGTTAAAGGGGCGGTAACTTTTAAAGGGACGGCCGTTGTGAAAGTCACTGTTATTTAATATAAAATTGCAATAAATAAATAGCCGAGCAACGCCGGGTCATCATAGTATATCACTAAAAGAGGGCCTTTCACCACTTATTATTGGGGTCATTTATCATACTGGTGCAAAGTAGAACTGACTTAGTTGGCCATAGCAACCAATCAGATTCCACCTTTCATTTGTGACAGCTCCTTAATAAAAGAGACATAACAGGAGAGCTGACAGGTCCACTTTAAGGTGCAACTTCTTGTTGGGTGCAGTCGAAGATGTCAGACACTCTGTTCCTACAGGTTCTTGAGGTGTAAATCAGGTAGTGATCAAGGGAGTAGATGTAGAAGGGTTATATATTGTCCTGCTGTATATAACAAACCAACCGTATCTTACAGCAGTGGTGTGATGATGGCATTTTCTGACGTCAAAGAATATCTTTATACTCATCCTAAGTGGAGAGGTGAATATGCATTGCATGCTCTTCAGTACAATCAGTAGGAAAGAATTGGAGTTCTGTATGAGGACTAAGATCCTGTGATTAGGTATCAGTCAAAATCTATACTTTATCATTGCCTGATATCAAAGAAATCAAGAACATGTGTTGTCATATCTAGATCAAAGGAGATCTGACAGAATAAAGTAGTGACAGGCATGCTTATTTCACTTTGTGTATTTATGCAGCAGTTTTTGACAACGTACATGTTAATCTCTGCAGCCCGCGGCCAGGGTTGTGAGCACGGAGACCAATGTACTTCTTATATGTATGCAAACCCCCCACCCTCTAGACATAGACTGACAGCTGCATGGTGGGGTAAGCCAACATATCATAAACACACCAAACTACAAGCTGGTAACGCAAGTTGTTCAAAACTACTGTACAAATACATATACTGTATGTGAAAGAGCACTGAAATCCGCATGTCTGTTTTTTGTGCTCCCCTCAGAGACTACAGCAAAATGGAAATGACAAGTTTCCTTTAAGGCTGGTTTTTGATAAGCCGTGTTAAACTCATCTTTTAATGGACCCCACACATATGCCCTTCTGTTGTACATTTTGATTGTGCTCCCAATGGGCAGGGCCGCATCTACCAAGAGGTGAAATGAGCATCTCAATTCAGGAAACATCTGAAGTGAGAAGGTGGCAGTTTATGGTGGGGTTTATGACTCCTGTTCTTGCCATTCAGCCTCATAGGTCGCAGGCGACTAGGACTGAAGCCTTTGAGGCAGTAGAACAGTGCAGAAGGTTATAATGTCAACATCACTACCGCTGAAGTGTTCATGACCACATCAATGGGCTGCCTGTGACCCTGAATAGTAGGTTGTGATGTCATCATGACCGCCTGTGCCAGGGCATGGATACTCAGGTCACAAGTCAGAAGAGGCCTGCATTGTCGGTGGTGGCATGGAGCAAGACACAGTTTTTTGTTTTTTTTCTTTTTACCATATACATGTTGGCATTACTGTAAGCACATGGATAGGGGGTCTATTATACAGTACATACTACCACTACAGTGGAACATTATATTACAGCAAGTCTACAGAGGAAGAGCATTATACACTCACCTAAAGAATTATTAGGAACACCTGTTCTATTTCTCATTAATGCAATTATCTAGTCAACCAATCACATGGCAGTTGCTTCAATGCATTTAGGGGGGTGGTCCTGGTCAAGACAATCTCCTGAACTCCAAACTGAATGTCAGAATGGGAAAGAAAGGGGATTTAAGCAATTTTGAGCGTGGCATGGTTGTTGGTGCCAGACGGGCCGGTCTGAGTATTTCACAATTTGCTCAGTTACTGGGATTTTCACGCACAACCATTTCTAGGGTTTACAAAGAATGGTGTGAAAAGGGAAAAACATCCAGTATGCGGCAGTCCTGTGGGCAAAAATGCCTTGTGGATGCTAGAGGTCAGAGGAGAATGGGCCGACTGATTCAAGCTGATAGAAGAGCAACGTTGACTGAAATAACCACTCGTTACAACCGAGGTATGCAGCAAAGAATTTGTGAAGCCACAACACGCACAACCTTGAGGCGGATGGGCTACAACAGCAGAAGACCCCACCGGGTACCACTCATCTCCACTACAAATAGGAAAAAGAGGCTACAATTTGCACGAGCTCACCAAAATTGGACTGTTGAAGACTGGAAAAATGTTGCCTGGTCTGATGAGTCTCGATTTCAAATGGTAGAGTCCGAATTTGGCGTAAACAGAATGAGAACATGTATCCATCCTCTGATGGCTATTTCCAGCAGGATAATGCACCATGTCACAAAGCTCGAATCATTTCAAATTGGTTTCTTGAACATGACAAAGAGTTCACTGTACTAAAATGGCCCCCACAGTCACCAGATCTCAACCCAATAGAGCATCTTTGGGATGTGGTGGAACGGGAGCTTCGTGCCCTGGATGTGCATCCCTCAAATCTCCATCAACTGCAAGATGCTATCCTATCAATATGGGCCAACATTTCTAAAGAATGCTATCAGCACCTTGTTGAATCAATGCCACGTAGAATTAAGGCAGTTCTGAAGCAAAAGGAGGTCCAACACCGTATTAGTATGGTGTTCCTAATAATTCTTTAGGTGAGTGTATATACGACCACTACAGTGGGGCATTATACTACAGGACAGAGCACTATAGGCGGCTCCAAAGAGCTGTGTTATAGAGAGGCCTTGTTACTGCTGTGGGCAAAATAGGTAGGCCTTACTTCTATTTAGGCCCTATCAGTGCATTATTAATACTGAGGGTACTCAGGGGGCACAATTTAGAGGGCACTACTACTAATGGGGCACTCTTGGGGTTCATTCCTGCTATTGGGGGTACTGTAAGGGGCACTTTTACTTTTTAGGACAGTTTAGACTATGGGAAGACTATCTGTATGACACTGTTATTTCTTCAGTATACATTTGGGGCCATGGGGGAGCACAGCATGCATAGTATTTCAGGTAGCAGCAGGATGACAATGTTGGGACACCAGGAGCGAGAGACACAGCTGAAAAAAGTAATCAAAGTGGTCTGGTCTGAATGGAGAAGATAAGGAAAGAGAATGTCTACATTAGAGTAGATGTCACTGGATGTAATTGGTATGCAGTTCTGTATAGTTCTGTATGTTTCGTACTGCTGTATGCAATGTCCATACAGATATGTATTTACCAGTAGGGTTTAAGGATGGTGTTGGATTGAGATTTGGGGGGAAGGGGGGGGGGCATTTCAATGTTTGCCGCAGGCAGCAAAAAGGCTAGGTGCCAATGGGGTAGCCTTTCACAAGAGCAGACAAAAGTGGTGCATGCTCCAAATCTTTCTGTGCAAAACGGAGGTTAGTGTGGAAAATCACACATGGGAATAGACACATTGGGATTTATCAAAAATGATGTCAAAGAAAGCTGGCTTAGTTACCCATAGCAACCAATCAGATTCCACCTTTCTTTTTTCAGAGCTCCTTTGGAAAATTATAGATGAAATCTCATTGGTTGATATGGGCAACTAAGCCAGCTTTCCTTTACACCTGTTTGATAAATAGAGCCATTAACTATAATGGACCTGGGTTCAGTCCATGAGCTGCCCAAGTGTAGCACCTCACTCATCTGAAAGAGATATAAATATTGAAATATAATATTGGGCATTAGTATATTTTTGAGTACCTACAGTTATAATCTGCACACTGGGAATTCAAACCTTAGGATTTCCACTTTGAATAATCCCTTTTGTATTCAGCATTTTAGCTGAAGGTAGAAGGGAACACAGTGTGATTGCATTGATCCAATGAGTCCTCCACATTGATTACAGACATCCCCAAAAACTCAATTTGGGCATCACTATTTTGTATTGGGTCCAGGCAAGTTAGTAGTATATTATTGATCTATTTTTTTGTTCACCAAACATGTGAAATCCAACAATCCATATGTTTCCCCCATCTTCCTCCCACTCTCTGAAATGCACGCAGTTTATTTGGCATCCTATGATATTTGCCTAGAATGAGCCTCAAGCCTCAGTCACACGTCAGTGTTTTAGTCAGTGATTTCCATCAGTGATTGTGAGCCAAAATCAGGAGTGGAGCCTCCACAGACATAAGGTATAAGGGAAAGATCTGCTCCTGTTCTGTCTTTAGAGCCGCACCTGATTTTGGCTCAAAATCACTGATGGAAATCACTGACCGAACACTGATGTGTGACTGAGGCATAATACTAGAGAAAATAGATTGTGATGCTGACTGGGGAGAGACACCGATGTGAGTTATGACAATCTCTGTACAGAACTGCGGAATATGTTGGCACTACTGTACATAAGCAGGATGAAAAATAATAAAAAATATTTTTTTCAATCAGAATCAAGTCACCTAAAAGTTCCAAATCCATGGGGTGTTACCGAGACTTTTTATCACTCTGTGTACTGATACAATTGCATCTAAAATTACTAAAGCTGCAACTCTATTGCATCAGTTTTATTCATTTTTCTTTTTAAATTTAGTCTGAAATCATTTTGTTTAATCATTTCTCTAAACATAAAATGAGGAGAGAGTCAACACTAAAGACATATGCAGGAACCCGGATGAGGGGAGGACCAGGCCAGATGCTTTACAGCTTACGGGACTCAAATCTCTGGAATTCAAATGAATCAGAGCAAAACAAATATCATGTTCAACCAACGAGCAGAAACAGAGATTTGTTTAACCCCTTCACGGCTGTCATACGGCTATATACATGCTATCTGCACATACCCCGTGCAGCTAGCACGTATATAAACCTCATGGCAGTTCTTTAATCAAAGTGCTGCAACACGCTTTGATTAAAGCTTCTGCCCCTGCACTTCCACTGTCACGGACAATCAAAGGGGTCCCTTGCCGGCAATCGCTCCAATTGGTTAGTCTGTGTAGACTAACCAATCGGATCGCGACAGTGTAAAAATGCCGGTTTCAGGCTCTGATCTGCACTCTGCAGATCAGAGCCTGAAGTCAGGCATTAGATTATCAGTGCCACCAATATGCGCGCCCTAATGCCTCCTGCCTCCTCCATCTGCCCTATCCCGCGATCAGTGCCTGCAATCTGCTTTCCCCCTTCAAACTCTAAAGCCTTGCTCAGCACATGCCTGTCCCTAGCTACAACTATGCCTGCCAATGTCCCATGTCCCTTACTGTACTCCCAGCATTCATTTTAGCCCCTTTATGTGGTCCTCTTGAATGTGATGACTGCGGCTCAATTCCTGAGCCGCCGCCATCAGCAGCGAGTGTCAGCTGTATGCTTACACTCTGCTATAATCCCCTAGATGCCGCAGCAGCGGCATCCATGGAGTTAGGCTACTTTCACACCTGCGTTCGGGGCTCCGCTTGTGAGCTCTGTTTGAAGGGGCTCACAAGCGGCCCCGAACGCAGCCGTCCAGCCCTAATGCATTCTCAGTGGACGCGTATCCGCTGAAAATGCATCAGTCTGCCAGCGTTCAGCCTCCGCTCCGCTCAGCAGGCGGACACCTGAACGCTGCTTGCAGCGTTCGGGTGTCCGCCTGGCTGTGCGGAGGCAAGCGGATCCGTCCAGACTTACAATGTAAGTCAATGGGGACGGATCCGTTTGAAGATGACACCATATGGCTCAATCTTCAAACGGATCCGCCCCCATTGACTTTCAATGTAAAGTCTGGACGGATCCGTTCAGGCTACTTTCACACTTAGAAATTTTATAAGTTATAATGCAGACGGATCCGTTCTGAACGGATGCAAACGTCTGCATTATAGGAGCGGATCCGTCTGATGAAACATCAGACGGATCCGCTCCGAATGCTAGTGTGAAAGTAGCCTTAATAGATGGAGGCTGCTACCTCTTTCAACCATCAGGCTGCTGCGCTGCGATGGCAGTGGCCCGATGGTTTCCATGGCAACTAGACACCTTGCAAAGGCATCTTGTGTTGCCATCTACCAGGAGACCTGATAGTACTATACTGTGCAATACAAGAGCATTGCAAAGTATAATACAGCCATCAGCCCCTCTGGATCTTCAAGATCCAAGTGGTACTTAATAAAAAAAAAAAGTGTGAAAATAAAAAAGTAAAAAAAAATAAAGTAAAAAAATAAATAAATAAAAATGTTAATGAAAAAGAAAATAAATAGCCTTTAAAAAATGAAAAAAATAAATAAACTGGAGGACAAATGGGAGGAGAGAGGAGAAAGAGGAGGGGCAGGACGTGGAGCGCCGGGAGTGTGGCTTTGTGGGTTCTGACGGTGTTGCTCCCACTGGGCTCGGTGATGGGAGGCCAGGTGTCTTCTTAAGGTGGTCGTCCCTAGGTGAGTGTTGGGCTTACCGCGTTGACAGCACAGGCTGCAGATGGCAACAATATTGTCAGCAGCTGACACGTTAAAAAAAGCCCACGCTGTGCCGGCGTCCTGGGAGCGCAAGATGTGACCTTGCATCGTGGATGGCTCGCTCCAGATACATTTGCAGTCTGCTTTTTGTCACCTATGCACTGCGAGTTCTGCCTGCTTCTGCTCCTTCTCCTCCCCTCTCTGAACTCCCCTCCTCTTCCTCTCTTGTGGGCACCCACGTGACGTCCATCGACAAGTCATCATAGTCACCTTCACCACCACTGACATTAGAGATCTCGGAGTAGGCAGCAACAGTGGGGACCACCCTCCTTGGGCTGATCTGGGTACTGTCGTCAGACCGCTGGGTGGCGGCCGTTGCTACCTCCATTTCATCATTCGATGCCAAGAATGGCTGCGAATCAGTATGGTCTGGAAATGGATGGGAAAATAATTCCACTGACTCGAGTGGAGCGGAGCTTATGGGGTGGGCGGGGCTTAGGGGTTGCTGGCTGACTGATTCACGCGCATAACAAAACACAAGGTGCATCCCCCATTTACAGCATTTATTTCCCCATTTCAGCAGCCATCCACCCATTCACAGTAGTTATTAACCCCTTCCAGCAGCCAGCCAACCATTCACAGTAGTTATTAACCCCTTTCAGCAGCCAGCCAACCATTCACAGTAGTTATTAACCCCTTTCAGCAGCCAGCCACCCATTCACAGTATTTATTAACCCCTTCCAGCAGCCAGCCACCCATTCACAGTAGTTATTAACCCCTTTCAGCAGCCAGCCACCCATTCACAGTAGTTATTAACCCCTTTCAGCAGCCAGCCACCCATTCACAGTAGTTATAACCCCTTCCAGCAGCCAGCCACCCATTCACAGTAGTTATTAACCCCTTTCAGCAGCCAGCCACCCCTTCACAGTAGTTATTCCCCCCTTTCAGCAGCAGTCCTCCCTTCACAGTAGTTATTCCCCCCATTCAGCAGTAGTCCCTCCTTCACTGTAGTTATTCCCCTCTTTCAGCAGCAGTCCCCCTTCACAGTAGTTATTCCCCCCTTTCAGCAGTAGTCCCCCCTTCACTGTAGTTATTATCCCCTTTCAGCACAGTCCCCCTTCACAGATGACCAGACAGTAGGAGTACCTCGGACGGACTTGCGCACTCCGCGTACTAGCGCTCCTGAAAGTCTGTTCCCTACTTGTGTTCCTGCGCCTGCACAAACCAGAACTGACTGGCGCACGTGATGCCAGCAGCGCTGGACATGTGAGTGTGACGTCATGTGATTCGGATGTGACAGGGAGACCTGCTAATTGATACCTAAAGAGCCTGTACCCGCCAATAACCGCAAAAAAGGAGGACTTCTGGCCCTCCGTCCTGGGCTTGTGCCAGACGGAGGACCAGAAGTCTAAAAACCGGAAGTCTGGCCACCCTAATTGCCACGGCCCAGCAAACAAACTTCCAGGGCCCGCTGCCTTAATCAATATTTTGTGGAAGCAGGTATATCACACCCCTCAATCAGTATTTTGTGGAAGCAAGTATATAGAACCCCTAATCAGTATTTTGTAGAATCAGGTATATCCCATTCCTCAATCAGTATTTTGTGAAAACAGGTATTTATAACATCTGAATCAATATTTGGTGGAAGCAGGTATATTGCACCCCTCAATCAGTATTTTGAGGAAGAAGGTATATCAAACCCCTCAATCAGTATTTCGTGGAAGCAGGTATATTTCACCCCTCAATCTGTATTTTGTGGAAGATGGTGTATTGCAGGCCTCAATCAATATTTTGTGGAAGCAGGTAGATCGCACCCCTGAATCAGTATTTTGTGGAAGCAGGTAGATCGCACCCCTCAATCAGAATTTTGTGGAAGCAGGTATATAGAACCCCTTAATCAGTATGTTGTAGAAGCAGGTATATCGAACCCCTCAATCAGTATTTTGTGGAAACAGGTATATCAAACCCCTTAATCAGTATTTTGTGGAAGCAGGTATATTGCACCCCTCAAACAGTATTTTGTAGAAGCAGGTATATCGCACACGTCAATCAGTATTTTGTGGAAACAGGTATATAGAACACCTGAATCAGTATTTTGTGGAAGCAGGTTTATCGCACCCATAATATGTATTTTGTGGAAGTAGGTATATCAAACCATTTAATCAGTATTTTGTGGAAGCAGGTATATCACACTCCTCAATCAGTATTTTGTGGAAGACGGTGTATCGCAGGACTTAATCAGTATTTTGTGAAAGCAGGTAAATCGCACCCCTTAATCAGTATTTCGTGGAAACAGGTATAAAGAACACCTGAATCAGTGTTTTGTGGAAGCAGGTTTATTGCACCCATGATATGTATTTTGTGGAAGTAGGTATATCAAACCCTTTAATAAGTATTTTGTGGAATCAGGTATATCACACTCCTCAATCAGTGTTTTGTGGAAGCCGGTGTATCGCAGGCCTTAATCAGTATTTTGTGGAAGCAGGTAAATCGCACCCCTTAATCAGTATTTTGTGGAAGCAGTAATATAGAACCCCTTAACCAGTGTTTTGTAGAAGTAGGTATATCGCACCCCTCAATCAGTATTTTGTGAAAGCCGGTGTATCGCAGGCCTCAATCAGTATTTTGCGGAAGCAGGTATATAGAACCCCTTAATCAGTATTTTGTAGAAGCAGGTATATTGCACCCCTCAATCAGTATTTTGTGTAAGACGGTGTATCGCAGGCCTCAATCAATATTTGGTGGAAGCAGGTAGATCGCACCCCTCAATCAGTAATTTGTGGATACAGGTAGATCGCACCCCTCAATCAGTATTTTGTGGAAGCAGGTATATAGAACCCCTTAATAAGTATTTTGTAGAAGCAGGTATATCGAACCCCTCAATCAGTATTTTGTGGAAACAGGTATATCAAACCCCTTAATAAGTATTTTGTAGAAGCAGGTATATAGCACCCTCAATCAATATTTTGTGGAAGACGGTATATCACACCCCTCAATTAGTATTTTGTGGAAGCAGGTATATATAACCCCTTAATCAGTATTTTGTAGAAGCAGGTATATCGCACCCCTCAATCAGTATTTTGTGGAAACAGGTATATGGAACACCTGAATCAGTATTTTGTAGAAGTAGGTATATCGCACCCCTCAATCAGTATTTTGTGGAGACAGGTATATAGAATCCTTAAATCAATATTTGATGGAAGCAGGTATATCGCACCCCCTCAATCAGTATTTTGTGGTAGCCGGTGTATCGCACCCCTCAATCTGTATTTTGTGGAAGCAGGTATATAGAACCCCTTAATCATTATTTTGTGGATACAGGTATATAGAACCCATTAATCAATATTTGGTGGAAGCAGGTAAATTCCACCCCTCAATTAGTATTTTGTGGAAGCAGGTACAGTCAGGTCCATAAATATTGGGACATCAACACAATTTTAACATTTTTGGCTCTATACACCACCACAATAGATTTGAAATGAAACGAAGATGATGTGCTTTAACTGCAGACTGTCAGCTTTAATTTGAGGGTATTTACATCCAAATCAGGTGAACGGTGTAGGAATTACAGCAGTTTGCATATGTGCCTCCTACTTGTTAAGGAACCAAAATTAATGGGACAATTGGCTTCTCAGCTCTTCCATGGCCAGGTGTGTGTTATTCCCTCATTATCCCAATTACAATGAGCAGATAAAAAGGTCCAGAGTTCATTTCAAGTGTGCTATTTGCATTTGGAATCTGTTGCTGTCAACTCTCAAGTGGAGATCCAAAGAGCTGTCACTATCAGTGAAGCAAGCCATCATTAGGCTGAAAAAACAAAACAAACCCATCAGAGAGATAGCAAAAACATTAGGCGTGGCCAAAACAACTGATTGGAACATTCTTAAAAAGAATGAAACGCACCGGTGAGCTCAGCAACACCAAAAGACCCGGAAGACCACAGAAAACAACTGAGGTGGATGACCAAAGAATTCTTTCCCTGGTGAAGAAAACATCCTTCACAATAGTTGGCTAGGTCAAGAACACTCTCCAGGAGGTAGGTGTATGTGTGTCAAAGTCAACAATCAAGAGAAGACTTCACCAGAGCGAATACAGAGGGTTCACCACAAGATATAAACCATTGGTGAGCTTCAAAAACAGGAAGGCCAGATTAGAGTTTGTCAAACGACATCTAAATAAGCCTTCACAGTTTTGGAACAAAATCCTATGGACAGATGAGACCAAGATCAACTTGTAGCAGAGTGATGGGAAGACAAGGGTATAGAGAAGGAAAGGAACTGCTCATGATCCTAAGCATGCCACCTCATCAGTGAAGCATGGTGGTGGTAGTGTCATGGCGTGGGCATGTATGGCTGCCAATGGAACTGGTTCTCTTGTATTTATTGATGATGTGACTGCTGACAAAAGCAGCATGATGAATTCTTAAGTGTTTCTGGCAATATTATCTGCTTATATTCAGCCAAATGCTTCAAAACTCATTGGACGGCGCTTCACAGTGCAGATGGACAATGACCCAAAGCATACTGCAAAAGCAACCAAAGAGATTTTTAAGAGAAAGAAGCGGAATGTTATGCAATGGCCAAGTCAATCTCCTGACCTGAATCCGATTGAGCATGCATTTCACTTGCTAAAGACAAAACTGAAGGGAAAATTCCCCAAGAACAAGCAGAAACTGAAGACAGTTGCAGTAGAGGCCTGGCAGAGCATCACCAGTGATGAAACCCAGCGTCTGGTGATGTCTATGCATTCCAGACTTCAGGCTGTAATTGACCGCAAAGGATTTGCAACCAAGTATTAAAAAGTGAAAGTTTGATTTATGATTATTATTCTGTCCCATTACTTTTGGTTCCTTAACAAGTTCACCTGATTTGGATGTAAATACCCTCAAATTAAAGCTGACAGTCTGAAGTTAAAGCACATCTTGTTTGTTTTATTTTAAATCCATTGTGGTTGTGTATAGAGCCAAAAATGTTAGAATTGTGTCAATGTCCCAATATTTATGGACCTGACTGTATATAAAACCCCTTAATCAGTATTTTGTGGAAGCAGGTATATCGCACCCCTTAATCAGTTTTCTTTGGGGGCAACAGGTATATCACACCCGTTGCAAATAGTTGTTCCAATAACACTTGTCCCTCTATATCCCTGCAGTATCGCAGCAGAACTGCAAACAACTGCTGCACAATACAAATGCACTATAATATACTTTCTATGGTAGAAAGTATATAATAGGTATATTACACCCCGCAATCAGTTTTTTTGGGGCAACAGGTATATCACACCAGTTGCAATTAGTTATTCCAATAGCGTTTGTCCCTCTATATAGCTGTGGTATAGCAGCAGAACCGCACACAATACAAGTGCACGATAATATACTTTCTATGTTAGAGAGTATATTATAAGTATATTACACCTCTCAGTATATCACACCTATCTATAGCACAACTATACCAGTCCTTAAACGGACTTTTGTGGCCCAATTACGTAACATTTTGTGTCCTAACAGTTTGTCCCTGCTCCACAGAGCAACCTCTCCCTACACTGGCAAAAGACTGAATGTAAAATGGCTGCCAGATCGGGTTCTGTTATAGGGTGGGGGTGTGTCCATGTGCTGAAACGTCTCAATTGGCTGTCCTGTTCCACCTGATGAATGTGTCATGGGTCAAAGTTAAGCGCAATGCAAAAGAATATGGCACATGCGAACATAGCTATATGTTTGCATGTTCGGCGAATCGCGAACGAGAAAAGTTTGCCGCTAAACGACAGCCGGGCGAACCGCAAGGGCTTCTCTATTTGGGATGTTCTCATGAATAAAGGTGAAATATATTGACTCAAATTTATGACTATCATGGAGTACAATGTGTCACGAGAAAACAATCTCAGTATGGCTTGGATAAGTAAAAGCGTTCCAAATTTATTACCACATAAAGTGACATCTTTGCAAAATGATACGTGGTCACGGGGACATCAATGACCCTTGGTCATGAAAGGGTTAATGATGTCCACACAGATGTTGCTGGTGCTCCAGCACACAGGATCAGCCAGCAAGCTAGATGGTACTTTAGTTAGATGTGATGCTGTATCTCCCAAATCTGTTGTAGTAGAAAAAAGCTTGTGTCTCTTATCAATGATCTGTCATCTTGGAGAATTTGCATCCCGAAGTGTTGCCGTTTTAGAGATCAGACCACTGCAGACTCTTTTGACAGCTTTCTATTAAGAGCAGCAGCAAAAGCCACCAATTGTGGTTCAAACTTCTGAGGAATGATTCATATTGAATAAAAGCAGCTATGAGACATTGCAGATTTGATCCATGATTTAGGCAGTGATTGGAGCACTCAGCGCACTCATCATTAACATTGTAAGAGCGAACTAGTCTTTATACAGGATTTGGCACAAGTAGTTCCAATGCTATCAAAATGGTGCATGCAATGTAATTCTAATATGGTGCCACTCCAGGCATACTAAACACATCTAAAAAAAAAATAAAAAGGTTATGACTGCTAGAACACAAAGGGGAGAAATATTATTAGTATTGACTGTTAGTAGGTTAATCCAGTAAACCACAGCTTCATGTCTGTGCAAACAGCTGGATGAGGAGGTCACTAGTGACAGTTTCTCTTTAAGTATAAGTTGTGGTTTTAAACCATATACTGTATACCTACCAAAGAAACAGATCATGTCACTGCTACAAGGAAGTGGAGATATTTTACTGAATTTAGTACCTATTGCCAATTGCAAAAAAAAAAGAAAAATTATTAAACTTGTTTCACGTACTGCAGATGGGCCCATGTAGGCATGAATTCATACGGCAATAAATCTGGCTCCTATGGCAGTATCTTTAAGAGAACCTGTCACCGCAATATGCAGTACAATATGCAGGTAGAGATGTCGCGAATTTACACAAATTTTCGCGAACGGGAGAACCGGGCGAACCGCCATAGACTTCAATAGACAGGCGAATTTTAAAACCCACAGGGACTCTTTCTGGCCACAATAGTGATAGAAAAGTTGTTTCAAGGGGACTAACACCTGGACTGTGGCATGCCGGAGGGGGATCCATGGCAAAACTCCCAGAGACGCAGAGTGTGGTAAGTTGAATTCGCAATGCGATTAATATATCCTGCATTAATCGCATTGCAAATTCAACTTAGAGCTAAGTTCCTAATGGTTGTAATGCTAGAATTGACGAATATAACGAATATAGCACTATATTCTCAATCTTCGTTATATTCTAAGCAATACAACCATTAGGAACCCAGCTCTAAGTTGAATTCGCAATGCGATTAATCTAACCTGTATTAATCGCATTGCGATTACAACTTAGTCAAATTTGTGACACTGCAGCTTCAGAATGAATCTAAGATGGATGCTGTCCTTGCCTTTTGATAGGAGGTGGGAGGGTCTGGGAGGGAGGGTATGCTGATTGGCTGGAATGTGTCTGCTGACTGTGAGGTACAGGGTCAAAGTTTGCTCAATGATGATGTATAGGGGGCGGACCGAACATTGCATATGTTCGCCTGCCGCGGCAAACGCGAACAAGCTATGTTCGCCGGGAACTGTTCGCCGGCGAATAGTTCGGGACATCTCCATATACAGGCAGAATGGTATAGAGCAGGAGGAGCTAAGCAGATGGATGTATAATTTATGGGAACAGAGTCAGTGAAACATGTGATTTATACATTTACATCTCTGCTGTATCTGAGTTAAGTTGCACATCGGAGTTGTCTTATTGATCATTGATAGCATTTACTGTGTCAGTTTGTAGACATAGTTAGCAGTCAGTCACTGATAAAATGTAAACTGAGATGCAAAAGGACAGAATTTTAAATTAAATTTTAACCCCTTATGGACCCTGTCATTTTTCACCTTAAGGACTGGGCCATTTTTTGCAAATCTGACATGTGCCACTTTATGTGGTGATAACTTTAAAACGCTTTTACTTATCCAGGCCATTCTGAGATTGTTTTCTCATCACATATTGTACTTCATGACAGTGGTAGAATGGAGTAAAAAAATATTTTTTTTTTATAAAAAAATACCAAATTTACCAAAAACTTTGAAAAATTGCCAAATTTCCAAATTTCTATTTCTCTACTTTTATAATATATAGTAATACCTCCAAAAATAGTTATTACTTTACATTTCCCATATTCCTACTACATGCTTGGATCATTTTGTGAATGCCATTTTATTTTTGGGGACGTTAGAAGGCTTAGAAGTTTAGAAGCAAATCTTGAATTTTTAAACCACTTTTTAAGGACCAGTTCAGGTCTGAAGTCACTTTGTGAGGCTTACATAATAGAAACCACCCAAAAAATACCCCATTTTTGAAACTACACCCCTCAAGGTATTCAAAACTGATTTTAAAAACCTTGTTAAACCTTGTTCCACAAGAATTAATGGAAAAAGGATATGAAATTTCAGAATTTCACTTTTTTAGCAGATTTTCCATTTTAATATTTTTTTTTCCACTAACAAAGAAAAGGTTAACAGCCAAAAAAACTCAATATTTATTGCCCTGATTCTGTACTTCACAGAAACACCCTATATGTGATTGTAAACTGCTATATGGGCACACAGCATTGCACAGAAGGAAAGGAACGCCATATGGTTTTTGGAAAGCAGATTTCACTGGGATAATTATAAGCTGCCATGTCACAATTGAAGACCACCTGATGCTCCCCTAAAGTAGAAACTCCAAAACAGTGACCCCATTTTAGAAACTACACCCCTCAAGGTATTCAAAACTGATTTTAGAAACTTTGTTTACCCTTTAGGTGTTCTACAAGAATTAATGGAAAATGGAGATGAAATTTCAGAATTTCACTTTTTGGCAGATTTTCCATTTTAATAAATTTTTGCCAGTTACAAAGCAAGGGTTAACAGCCAAACAAAACTCAATATTTATGGCCCTGATTCTGTAGTTTACAGAAACACCCCATATGTGGTCGTAAACTGTAGTGATGAGCGAGCATGCTCAGCCGAACTGCTGTGCTCGGTAGATCTGCTATGCTCGGCAGATCCAAGTGCTCGGCCGAATAATTCGGGAGCTCAAATACAATTTAATACAATGGAAGTAAATGGGAGAACACCAGACACCCCCTGCTTGGAAGAGAAGAGGGTGTCTGGTTCATAAAAAAAGGTTAGAAATTGATGGAAACCCCATCAAAATATTTATGCAAATGAGTTTTTACATGACAAAACTGTATAGAAAGGTTATTAAATATTATGTAAGGAGAATCAGAAAACTTTTTGTCACCCTAATGATATTGATCTAGGTGTGCAGGTCCACCCAAGCCATCCAACAGATGCAAAATAACTTTGAGGTTTACTGGTTCTCAGTCAGGTGAGAGCTGGTATGGAATATCTCATAGTGCACAAGGCTGCCATTGTAAGGTATGCTGACTAAGCCTGTCATCTGTCTCATGGATATATTGATGGCTTGCACATACCTGGCTTTTGGCATACAGCCTTTGTGAGGTTGTCTATTGTATGTCGTACATAATAGGAGTCTAAGATGCATCCAGCTATCCTCTTGATGCTGTTTCCAAACCATTTTGATGGGGTTTCCATCAATTTCGAACCTTTTTTTATGATCCAGACACCCTCTTCTCTTCCGAGCAGAGGGGCCTGGTTGTCTCCCATTGACTTCCATTATACTCGGGTGCTCGGCCGAGCACACGAATATAGCAATGTATTCGGGCCAAACACCCGAATACTTTGGTGCTCGCTCATCACTAGTAAACTACTGTACAGGCACACGGCATTGCACAGAAGGAAAGGAACACCATATCGTTTTTGGAAGGCAGATTTTGCTGGACTGTTTTTTTGACACCGTGTCCAATGTCCCATTTGAAGCCCCCCTAAAGCACCCCTAGAGTAGAAACTCCAAAAAAGTTACCCCATTTTGGAAACTACGGGAAAAGGAGGTAGTTTTGTTGGCACCATTTTAGTGTACATATGATTTTTGGTTGCTCTATGTTACACTTTTTGTGAGCGAAGGTAACAAAAAATAGCTGTTTTGGCACCGTTTTAATTTTATGTTTTTTACAACAATTATCTGACAGGTAAAATCATGTGGTATTTTTATAGAGCAGGTTGTTACGGACGCAACAATACCAAATATGACAACTTTTTTGGGTTGTTTGTTTCAGTTTTACATAACAAAGCATTTTTGAATTCAACATTCTGAAAGCCGTAGTTTATTTTTAATTTTTTTGGGTGACTGTCTTGTGTAGGGGCTCTTTTTTTTTGGATGAGATGATGGTTTGATTGGTACTATTATAGGGTGGATATGACTTTTTGATCGCTTGCTATCAAACTTTTTGTGATATTTTAGTTTTACACAATGATATCATTTTTTAAACAAGTGTTGTGAACAGAGTATGAGAGCCATAATTACTTCAGTTTTTGGGCGATTGTCTTAGGTAGGATATCATTTTTGCGGGATGAGATGACGGTTTGATTGGCACTATTTTGGGGTGCGTATGACTTTTTGATCGCTTGCTATTACACTTTTTGTGATGTAAGGTGACAAAAAATAGCTTTTTTGACACAGTTTTTTTTTTGTTTTTTTTAGGGTATTCACCTAAGGGGTTAGGTCATGTGATATTTTCATAGAACAGGTTATTACGGATGCGGTGATACCTAATATGTCTACTTTATTATTTATTTAAGTTTTACACAATTATTTCATTTTTTACACAAAAAAAATCATGTTTTAGTGTCTCCAGAGTCTGAGAGCCATAAGTTTTTCAGTTTTTGTGCGAATGTCTTAGGTAGGGTATCATTTTTGCGGGATGAGATGATGGTTTGATTGGCACTATTTTTGGGTGCGTATGACTTTTTGATCGCTTGCTATTACGCTTTTTGTGATGTAAGGTGACAAAAAATGACTTTTTGGACAGTTATCTTTATTGAGGTTATGTCATGTGATATTTTTAGAAAGCAGGTTATTACGGACCGAATATGTCTATTTTTTTTTTATTTATGTAATTTTTACACAATAACAGCATTTTTTTTAAACCAAAAAAATTATGTTTTAGTGTCTCCATATTCTGAGCCATAGTTTTTTAATTTTTTGGGCAGTTGTCTTAGGTAGGGGCTCATTTTTTGCCGGATGAGGTGACGGTTAGATTTCTACTATTTTAGGGAGTATAATCCTTTTTAATCGCTTGGTATTGTACTTTTAGTGATGTAGGGTGGTTTATTTAGCACAGTTTTTATTTTATTTTTTTGACGGTGTTCACCTGAAGTTAGGTCATGTGATAGTTTTATAGATCCGATTGATACAGACTGCCGGACCCCTGCCACTGATCGGGCGGGCGCAGCTCCTGCACCCTCCCGATTTCCATGATGTATATGTACTTCTCTGGTCCTTAAGTCATTGCCAGAGATGACGTACATGCACGTCATGGGTCCTTAAGGGGTTAAATATATAAAATGACAAGTCTTCCTGAATTTTTTCATAAACTATATATCAATCCGCT
Source organism: Bufo bufo (assembly GCF_905171765.1). NCBI lineage: Eukaryota > Metazoa > Chordata > Amphibia > Anura > Bufonidae > Bufo > Bufo bufo. The sequence goes on along the minus strand of NC_053394.1, from coordinate 241,506,818 downwards.
CAGCTCCTCCTGCTCAATACCACGCTGCCTGCAGATTGTACTGTATTTTGTAATGAAAGATCCTCTTCTACCCTTAGAGGACCCTGAGATTCTCCATTTTTGTGTTTTAGTTTTTCACTCCCCACCTTCCCATATTTTTATTTTTCTGTTCATATAGCTTTATGAGGGCTTATTTTGTACATGACAAGTTGTACTTTCTAATTCCAATTCAAATTTTTCTATTTTTTCTTACACTGCACACCATGCGGTAAAAATTGACCTGTTATCTTGATTCTCTAGGTCAGTATGGTTACGACAATATCACACTTATATAATTACTCTTGCATTTTAATACTGGAAAAAATAAAAAAACTTTGAGAAAAAAAGAAAAGATCACTATATTCTGACCCCTATAACTTTTTTGCAGTAATGTGTACGGGGCTTTATAAGGGCTCATTTTGTGTGGGGTGATCTTTAATTTTCAGTAATGCCAATTTGAAATGTGTGTGATTTTTTGATCACTTTTTTTAAAAGAAAATATTGGGGAGTTGAAGTGACAAAAACTGGCAAATTGGCAGTTTTAATTTTTTTCCATTACGCCGTTTGCCGTATGCCATTAATACTGTTATATTTTAATTATATGGGCATTTTCGCTCGTGGCGATGGCCATGATGTTTATTTTTTTTTATTGGTTAAGTATTTTTATTTTAAGGGAAGGGGGGTGATTTGAACTTTTATATTTTTTAATATTTGTAAAAACTTTTTTTTAACTTTTTTTTAAACGATTTGTTATGTCACCCTGGGTTACTATAACTGGCAATCATTAGATTGCCCATTGTGTTCATTGATGGCTATATAGCCATTATTTAACACTAAATTTTCAATAGAACAATACAGTGCTGCCACCTAGTGGCCTGTATTGGTATATTCATCTAATAGACTCTGAAGCTTGCTTAAGGCTTCGGTCTATTACTGCAATGTAACAGGTTCCCCGAACTCAGCCGGGTAACTCTGTTACCGGAGCGGAAGCGTACGGCTTCCGCTTCTGGACTACTATGATGCTGTGGTCACATTTGACCATGGCATCTGAAAGGGAAAATGTATGCGATCAGCAGAAACGCGGTGGCTATGAAGCCCGCTGCACATGCGAGCGGGCGCCATGTTTAAAGACCGGGCTCTACATTTACGGAGGAGGTCCTGAAGGGGTTAAAGGGTCAACGAATTTTCAGAAAACTTTAGATATTTCAGAGACATATTGATTGATGGGGGATTGAGCACTGAGTTCATCCCTAATCGCTAGAATGCATATCATACTCTCTCTCCTCGCTGCAGGAGAAGGAATAGAGATGAGCCTATAGACTTTCTATTGAGTCTGAATTGTTTCCTCTCCTACAGCAAGGAAAGAGAGCAAAATATGCAAGCGCTTCACTCTCCTCATTCTAGAAATGGTCGGGGGCTCAGTACTCAGACCCCCAACTATCAAAACCTTTAATATAGCGCTATTACATATCAAAAGGTTGCTGAACACTCAGTAACCCTTTAAGACTAGATTTACACCATGTGAATACATTTTCTGAGGTCTTGTTGTATTATAAATTATTGGGGGTCAAAGATCAGTGGTCCTCCTGCTTGCTGTTTTTGCCTAAGCAAGTGTCTACTTTGGTCTATAAATCTACTGTCCCAAACATGTGTTTAAATAGTTAATTAGTGAATTGTTATCTATGAGCAGGGACCACTGCTAAATATGTTGACACAAAAAAAAGATATTCCAAATTATACAGTATATGCACATTTCACCTACCCAGTAGCCTGGCTGCCTAGACATGCATCAGATGTATCATAGTTGTTCAGGCTGGATGATGAATGTGTTGGTTTGTCTAACTCTACCTATGGCACAGGTGCTATAGGCGCCCTGAAAAAAGTCTAAGGTGTACCAATATGCCTTAGACTTTTCCTGCCATTCATCAGAGAAGGACATGCTATGAACGGCGAGGGCAGTGCATTGAATGCAGTAGGCTAGTATGGCTAAATGATAAAGTACAAGGAAGATATATTATACCAGATTGTAGTATTCAGGTTAAATTGCCGTTTTGGCACTTTGCGATAAATAAGTGGGTTGTGGTTTGTCGTTTGGGCGCTCAGCCTCTAAACGGTTTGCCACCACTGCTTTGTGCCAACTTTTTGTTGCCTAACTTTGGGACAAAATCTTAAGCCAGAATTGTGGCACATTTTTGGTAAAAAAGCATAGCACATCCCTTTTTCAAAGCCATGGCCTTTTTCTGATAGGCTCATTGACTAGCCACAGAAACTTTCTCTACACCTAGATACACTAAATTGCGCAACTTTGTGGCACAGTTTATGCGAAAGCATAGGTGTGCTAATATTAGTTAATGGGCCAACACCATGCAGAATAAGGCTTCATCCACACCTGCGTCAGTGCCACAGTTAGGGGGCTCTATTACAGATTCTGCTAAAGGAGAAAATAGCACAGCATGTGGCTTGGGGTGTCACTGGCTATTATGAAAGATCCTGTGCTGCCATTTTTTCATATTTCTGTTCCTAGAATGGAACGAATGACACTGATGCGAAAATATAGCCTAAATGATTTATACATATCCATCAGGAAACATTAATAATACTAGTGTTGAGCGAGCATGCTTGGCCGAATACCAGTTACTATGATCGGCACATGGCGGTACTTGGCCGAGTACCGCATGTTCTCGAGCGCAATGCTCGAGTCTCCTGCCCTCACATTTTTTGCCTGCTACGCAGCCAAAAAACCTGCATGTAGGTACTGCCCTCACTGTAATGCCGTAGCCATGTTGGCTACTGGCATTACAGTGATTGGCTGGCCGGAACACGTCATCGGGTGCTATATAGCACCCGATGACGCGTGTTCGGCTCATTCTAAGTCAGGGAGAGCTGAGGATAGGAAGGGACAGAGTATAGGGAGTGTAATCGAATGTTATAAGTGTACAAAAATGTTTCAGAGACCCAAAAGTCCTTGTAAGGACTATTGTGTGTGACAGCAGCAATATATTTTTGTAGCACAACCTGCGCTAAATTGCTCATTGTTAGGGAGAGCTGTTCATAGGAAGGGACAGACAGTGTAGGGAGTGTAATATCAAGATTTTTATACAAAAAACTTTTCAGAGACCCAAAAGTCCTTTTAAGGACTGTTGTGTGTGACAGCAGCAATATATATTTTTAGCGCATCCTGCGCAAAATACTGTGTAATAGGCCACTGTGGACAGTTTAATTATTCGCACCACATCTCTTGTGTAAATTGTGCGCATCCCTAAAATATCAATGACATCCAGTGCACTTTTTCCATAGACGGCGTCCACTTCTGACAGTGACCTTACCAGGGCCACATCTGCTGTGTAATGGGTGCGCTTCAAAAAAATTCTGTGACATAAAATGTAATTTTTCAATAGACGGTGTCCTCTTCTGACAGTGACCTGACCAGGCCCACATCTGCTGTGTAACGTGTGCGCTTCTAAAAATTTTCTGTGACAAATATATATTTTTTTCTATAGACGGTGTCCTCTTCTGACAGTCGGGAGTGGGTAACTTGCGCGCCCGCCGCTTGCCTTCCTTAGATGTGGTAGCTGTTTCTCAGGCTCCCTCTCCGGAATCGAACACTGATTCCCCGTTACCCGTGGTCACCATATTAGGCGCATAAAAGAACATCGAAAGTTGATAGGGCAGATATCCAAATGGATCATCGATGTCACAGGGACGTGCGATCAGGCAGAAGTCATCTAGAGTCAACAAAGCAGCAGCAGGGCCTCGCCCATATTGTTTGCGGTGGTCAGCTCACTTGCAGGCCCTCAACCATAATTTTTTCGATGGTCAGCTAAGCAGCAGGCACTCTCCTATTAGAGTCTGGTCAACACAATCCTCACCGCTGGGGGTCACGTAACTATTTAGCACAGAGGAATCTCGTTGGTTATCGGAATTAACCAGACAAATTGCTCCACCAACTCATTACGGCCATGCACCACCACCCACAGAATCGAGAAAGAGCTATCAATCTGTCAATCCTTTCCGTGTCCGGGGCGGGTGATGTTTGCCGTGTTGAGTCAAATTAAGCCGCAGGCTCCACTCCTGGCGGCGCCCTTTCGTTAATTAGTTTACGTTTCAGCTTTGCAACCATACTCCCCCCGGAACCCAAAGACTTTGGTTTCCCGGTAAGCTGCTTGGCGGGTCATGGGAATAACGCAGCCGGATCGCCTGTCAGATCGTCTTAGAACCTCCGACTTTCGTTGTTGATTAATGAAAACATTCTTGGCAAATGCTTTCACTATGGTTTGTCTTGCGCTGGTCCACGAATTTCACCTCTAGCGGCGCAATACGGATGCCACCGGCCGTCCCTCTTAATCATGACCCCAGTTCTGAAAATCAACAAAATTTTTCCTCTAAAATGGATTTCATCTTCGGTTGTGCGTATTATTGTCAGTCTGTAAAAGTGGCGTAATACTCGGACAACATCATTCACAGCAGCAACCTGGGAGTCCAAGATGCATCCAGACATCCTCCCCATGCTGTTCCCAAACCATTTTGGAGATGTTTCCATCAATTTCTGACATTTTCCTATGAACCAGGCACACTCCCCTCTTCAGAGCTTCAGAGTTTAATGCTCGGGTTCTCCCATTATACTCGGGTGCTTGGTCGAGCACCTGAACATCCCAATGCCCGAGCCCCGAGAACCTGAGCGCTACGGTGCTCAATCAACACTAAATAATACTAAAACTATTGAAAGATAATAGAATGAGCGCCGCTTAACAGATTTATTTTCTTTCTTTTCTTTCTTCTTTTTACAGCTACACAAATACTTAAATAGCATGATTCTAGTTGCACAACATATAATAATAAATGTTATTTTGCAGTGTTGGAAAATTAAAACTTTGCTTTCTACAGACTTTTATTTTGGTTGCAGAGAATAATTACAGGTTTTACATTTTATCACTTTCCCACATTCTTTTTCCAAGTATCATACAACACAGATTTCACTACTGTACTGTACTACAGATGGAATATGGAATATGTATATTTAATATATGTGTATCTTAAAAAGAATTGGAAATAGAGCAATGATGTGCAGGCTTTGACTTTCTATATGTTGAAAAACTACAGCTCCCATCATACCTTGACATCTCCAAGGAACAGAGTTAGATTCAGTGATCATGGAGTTTAGTCTCACTAACAATCAGATGCCAACATACATTACACCATCTGACTGACCACCACCATTCTACCAGTAGACACCCAAGTGGTGAGGAAACAGAAGATGGTTCTGCTCCCACTTTACCTACATCACAGGACAGGAAACATAGGGATCACCACCTCTAAAGATCAGCGGGACAAGGTTTTATGAATGTTTTATGCCCTTACCACATTACTGATGTTAGAGCTGTTTCACAAAATCATTATTAAGATGTCAAAGAATGTGAAGGATATAGCTATAGAAAGGAGCATAGAGAGCTGCCACTACTGGGATCTGGTGCCTGAGGGGACCCATAGGCAACTCTGTCACAGAAGAAGACAAAAGTGTTGTAAATGTAAAATGGTAGCTAGTGGTGCTGCAACAGATACTGTGTTGAGGCTTGGCAGCTTCAGCAGCAAGTTACTCATCAGATCAAACTTCAAAACATGAGAGAAAAAAAATACAGTAAGTGATTCAAAAATAAATATGGTTCTTCACCACAGTTACATGTTAGCACTCTGGGATGTTCTCACAACTTTCTGTACATAAAGAATAATGAACAATCTCCAAACATGTTCGCCTTTTCTACTGTGTAAACAGGGAACACAGAAGCCTTGTTTTGTGATGTGGTAGACAGTAAAGAATTGTCCTATGGTTATGCCATGAAAGGTTATGGTGGGAAAGATATAAACGTTATGGTTTGGAACAGGGATTTATTGGACATTGGCTATGCTAGGAAAAATCCCAGAAGGTTGTTGGCTTATGATGTTATGAAGCTGGTGCGAGCATAGTGATTCCACCTCTATGTTTCACTTATCTCCACTCAAAGCCTATTTATCCTGTGTCAATATCTGAGACGTAAAGGGGGGGGAAGGAAAAAGATCCAAAAAAAAGAGTGTTAATCAAAGAGCTTATTTAGATAGAAATACAAAAAGATCTTAGAGTAACCATAGGGTGCCAAAGGAAGGAAAGACAATAACTGTGGAAAAAGCGGTTGGAGGCTGCCGGTAGTGACTATATATATAGAGGACACTGCTACATAAGTAAATACGATAACAGAAAAAGAAAAAAAGCCACAAGAAAAGGCGCCAACCCAATATTGGTAATAGTGATGAGCAGCAGGGGCAATATTCAAATTTGCGATATTTCGCAAATATTTGGTTGAATATTCATCATATATTCGCGAATTCGAGATTATTTTCTTGATCGCGAAAAATCGACAATGTAATATTCGTGTGATGCGCTCGAAATACAGGCGTGGGTCACTGTAGCTACATTTTTCAAGCTGCTAGAAGTTTCCTGAGACTGGAGAAAATGGTTGGCACGGCAGAACATTACAATAGCTTTATATGCAGATAGAATGCTCCAATATATTCGTGATTGCAAAATCGGCACCAATGATGCAAATATTTTGGTGCTATACGTGCAACTTCACATTTTAACAGGTCTGACTACTTATTAGTGATTGGTGCACTAAGTATTGTCGCGAACTTGTAAAATCACAGCACTATGTATGTATGTATGTATGTAGCATATACATACATACATACGTACATCACTATGTATGTAGCATGTATGTATGGACAGCAGAACCTATCAGCTACACTATATAGCCTCATTCACACATCAGTGTTTTGGTCAGTGATTGTGAGCCAAAACCAGGATTGGACATAAGGTATAAGCGAAAGATCTGCACCTGTTTTGTGTTTAGACCCAAATCTGGCTTTGGCTCAAAATTACTGATGGAAATCACTGACCAAAACACTGTTGTGTGAATGAGGCATATCACTATCTAACCTACACTGACTATCTCCCACTAACTATCTGTATTATATATATGCTATCTAACTAACTATCTAATGTAATGACACAGGAAAGCAGAGAACACAGCAATAACACTGCTGTCTCTCTCAGATCTGCAAAATACTGCATACAAGGGCTGCTCGGGAGGTTCTTATATAGTAAGGGGTAGGCAACTTTCCTATTGGTTGCTAGGGGTGTTGCTAAGCTCAGACAAAGACATTGCAGCCTTCTCATTGGCCCACAAGTTAGAAGGGAGGTTACTGTTGGAAAAAAAAAACTAGAATATTCGAAATTACGAATATATATCACTATATTCAAAATATTTGCGAATTCTTAAAGTGACGATATTTGCGAATAATATTCGCTATTCGAATATTCGAGCCCAACACTAATTGGTAACTATGATCGGTGGTTTGGAAGAGAAATATGTGCATATACAATAAAAAATATATATTAACATCTCCAATAAATAGGATAATTCACAGGATAAAGGTCAATATATAAAAAATTTAGTAAGTGCTAAAATTGTGAACAAATGACTCAATTCACCACGGAGGTGGTTTGTGGGATAATCTCAAGACACACACAAACCCAACCTCCCTCGCCTGGATCGCTTGTAGTATCTTAGGAAGAACGTCAGTCCCACTTGTGGCACTTCTGGCAAATTCCTTTATTGATATCACAAGTCGGCTCAACGCATTTCGGGGGTGTTACCTCATACCCCCTTCATCAGGAGCAATCACAATTGTATAAAAATAACAAAAGAATAATAAAATCATGTAATCTGAGACACAGTTTGCTATAGTACTTACTGCACATTACCATCATATAAACTATATAATATACACGTATGCATCTCCAGAGAGAACTGTGGCTTAAAGGGATTGTCTCACTTCAAACATTGGTGGCATATTACTAGGATATACCACAAATAGCAGATAGGTGCAGGTCCCACTTATGGAACCCACATCTATCTCTGGATGATCCCAAAAAGAAAGAGAATGAGAGTGCACCGAAAATGTGCAGTCACCCTCTATTCATTTCTATGGGAGCAGTTGCTATAGAAGTGAATGGCGAGGTGACCATGTTTGGGCTGTGCGCTCTCCATTAATTTCTATAGGACTTCCAAAAATAGCCGAGCACATTAGCTATTTTCAACACTCCCATACAAATGAATAGAGGGCAGAGTGCGGTGTGCTCTCCCAAACTTTGGGCATTTAATTCTAGAGATAGGAGCAGGTCCTAGAGGTAGGACCCACACCTATATGACATTGGTGCCATATCCTAACAATATGCAGCTAATGTGAGACAACCCCCTTAAAATTGATATTTCCAAATACAGACTCTGAAGCAGCTGATGCTCCTATCCTTGTAGAAAGTGATTACTGGTAAGTTATTTTCAGTTGCTACTTCTGACTGTTATATCTAAGAACTTACTTATTTTAATTGTGCTTATTATACTTTTCTGTTATCAATTTAGTATCACATTTTAGGATTTTCTGAACCAATAGCCAGTTTTTCATACAGTTGTAGTTTCATCTGCAATTACATGTTTATATTGGCCCCATCTAGGATCAATGTGACCCTGATAACCCTACAACATAAGTGCATTTCCCAAACCACCCCAGCCAAAGTAGAACTGTTTAGATCAGAACATACTATTTAGTGACCTTATTAAATGAAATAGGTTTTTCCCTGGAAAACCATTAAAATAGCATCAGAATAACTTTTTATAGCTATGGTCTATTAACCCCTTAACACATAATGCCATACCTATACAACATTAGCGTTCAGGGGATGTATGGAGCGGGCTCACCCGCAGAGCTCCATCCATACATGGCTGGTGCGAACTGTATAATACAGCAGACACATGCCACCAGTGATTGGGGTCAGTGATAAGTCCAGTTATGGTCATTTAACTACTAAGATGCAGCTGTCCATAGCAACTGGTCCCTCTGTCCTCCGATTGGAGACCCATGGCAAAATTGTGGTGCTCTGATCGGTTGCTAGGACTAGGGATAAGTGAAACTTGGATCTGAACTCAGCTTCGGTTCTATGGTACCAGTCGGATCCAAGTTTTAAAATGTTTTACCTGTTTACAAATCAAATATCAAAGTTATTCAGTAAAAAGTTTTGAGCAAAGCAAATTTAAATATAGTATTCGAAGATCACTTCGCCCATCCATAGCTAGGACAGTCTGTCTGAGGCAAGGCTTGGCAGCCTGTCAGATTCCCATATACTGCAATAGTTTTCTATTGCAGTCTACGAAAACCTACCCAAGAATTGGAGCCCACAAAGTACCCAATACATAACGTAATTCTTTATTATAATATACAGATAATTAAAAAATCTATAAAATCACATGATATAAGGAGAGGTGGCAGATATGACGCAACACAAGACCTACACAGGACACATGGGGCTGTATAAAACTGTGACTGATAGCAGAGATATTGGCACCAAATAAATGATTTCCATAGCAAAACATCTACATGTAAATCGTGACTCAAACACTTATGTACCAGTAACAAATAACAAGTAGAGATGTTTATAACTCACCCATGGAGTACATGTGGTCAGGGATCGCGATACCCCGATACGCATTTCGGCATGCCTACACAATTTACATGTAACTGTTTTGCTATGGAAATCATTTATTCGGTGCCAATGTCTCTGCTATCCTCACAGTTTTATACAGCCTCATGTGTCCTATGTAGATCTTGGTTGGCATCATATCTGCCACCTCTCCTTATACCATGTGATTTTATCGATTTTTTAAAATTATCTATATATTATAATAAAGAATTACGTTATGTATTGGGTACTTTGTGGGCTCCATTTCTTGTGCAGGTTTTCTATGGTGTTTCAGTGAGCTAGTACCATGATTAACCACACAGTACAACAGTGTATTTTGCACTGCTGCTGTATTTACTATGTGTCCTTGTTATGGTTGGTTCTTTTTCTTTATATATTGGATAAAAATTAAACAAAAATGTGCGATTTGCATCTCCTCCGAAGAAAATGGAATAAAAACATATCAAAAAATTGTACATACCCCAAAAGGGTATCTTCAGCAACCACAGTTTGCCCAGCAAAACAAACAAGCCCACATACTGATCTGTAGACAGAAATCTAGAAAAGTTATGGGTGTTATATATATATATATATATATATATATATTTATTTATTTTTTTTTTTGATTTTTATCTTTTTAAAAGTAATAAATATAAAAATCTATACAAATCTGGTATTGCTATAATCAAAGTGACCCACAGTCCTTAAGGGCTTAATGAAGATTTAAGAGTCCTGTAAACAGGTTACTGTAAGGAACTTATGCTACTCTATTAACTGAAGTCATTCTGAGATAGCACTTCATATGGATTTTTTCCACTAATTGCTTATTATGATCACTAATTACACAGATCGATGTATTGAATTTCAGCACATCCTCAGCTACAGTAAATTTCATCTTATCCAACACTTGAAAAGCAAACCATAACAATTGCCACAAGGCAATCCAGTTTTGGAACCCTGTGGATTCATCTCTGCCTATCTTAGGTAATGTCTACAATAAAGTTGCTGCTTGAGAACACAATGGATTTACTTTCTTCTTCAAGTTTCTATGATCAACCATTCATAGTTGCTGAACTTCTCACAGTATGTGACAACAAAGCACATGCACAGTGACATCACTGGTTACACGTGACCTCCAACCTTGCTTGAAAGGTTGAGGTGTATGTATCTATGTGTCTCCAAATGTATATTGTATGTTTATGTATTTGTATTATCTATTATGCATTTTAGGCTTGCTTGTATACCTGTCTATATACAGTATATCTGTGCATAATCATAGTGCATCTGATTTGCTTTCTGCTAGTGCCCATTATAATAGGTCATTATGGTCTTGCACCTAGAATGAGTTGAAGTGGTAGGATGTGTTATTTAAATATTTATGCTATGTTTTTATTTTTTATTTACTTCTGAATAACTGCTTTATTGTTATTGTGTGGGGATGTGTTGCAGCCATTACAACATTGCAATTTCCGTGTTTTAAGGGATTAATAAAATTATATCTTATCTATTAGTCTAAAGAATCTCCTGGGTGTAAGTGCATTCTTGATAGGCCACCATATATAAACTTTCCCAAAGCCCCAAGACTACTTACTACATTGACTAGGAATGAGCGAACCCATGGAAATTCGGGTTCGCCAGGTTCAGCTGAACTTCAGGTCAAAGTTTGTGCTCGGAACCCGAACTTGACCCGAACTGGATCCCATTAAAGTCAATGGGGATCCGAGCTTCACTTTATTATTTTCTGTTATAACTTGGTTATAACAGAAAATAATATAATTCTCAAGACAGAATGCTAAATAAAATGGCCATTGAGGGGTTATTTTTAACCCTTCAATGGACATTTTATTTAGCATTCTGTCTTAAGAATTATATTATTTTCTGTTATAACCATGTTATAACGGAAAATAATAAAATCACCCGAACACCGAACCTGAACTTCAGTTAAAAAGTCAGGGTTTGGGTCTGGGTACCCGAACTCACAAAGTTCAGTACGAACCCGAACTTTGCAGTTCGGGTTCTCTCAACCCTAGCATTGACCAAAAGTGAGCCTGCACTTAAAATCAGTCCTGTGACCCGGAAAGTCTTAGATAGCACAAGCCTTCAAGGACTGTTAATTGCATTTTATTTATTCTACAGAAGCAAAAAAATATAAAGCATTAAATCAAATTGGCAAACTGCATTTCCACTGGGATACTGAATAAATCTATAAACTAATTTTGTACTGAAGAAAAAAAAAAAAAAAAATAGCACCTGTTGCTCAAAGCAACCTCTGGAGCCATTGTTGCTTCTCATATTTCTTTGAAATCATCTGTTGCTGCAAAGCTTGGCGGGTGGCAGCGGTGACAAACAGACTGTCACATTGTTTATCTTCCCCTAGCTGTGGCGGCTCACTCAGTTGCATTGCGGAAATGGGTGAGAATTTCTATACCACTATAAATAAATAGGAAGGGCATTAAACAAAGGTGCCGAGCATGAACCTATTTTTCATCCATTGACAATTAGACTGTCAGAAAAAAAAAATATCTATGTAATATAAAAAATGGATAATAGCGAGAATACAGATAAACTGTTAGCTAGATAGACAGGCAGTTACTGACTAGTAGCTAATCAGGGGATCTTTAGGAGTGTATTAAGGGTGCCACCATCTGAAGTGATGTCCTTTTATCTGCATAGGGAATCTGTGTATAAGGCTAAACGGGCAATCTGGGCAAAGAACTCAACTATAAATCCCATTAATCACAGAGGCACAATTCCCTGCATTCTTGTCTGCACCAATGTGATGTGATCATGATCAGTGCAGAGAGTGAAGGGGAAGCTGAATACGATAAGCAAGGACATAGTAGACATCACTGGAGCCTGGCGGACACACAATTGCTAGATACATGCTATTTACCTATTTACTACCCTATACCTTTGTATCACCATAAAAACATGTACTAACCCCTTTTACTAGTCTACCAACCAAAGTCTTGGGACCAATAAAGTTCCAACATCCAAACAGAACTCATAGGAGAGGGGAGACCTATAAATAAATTATATTATCCCTTTTGGTACTTTTCTTTAATACTATATCACTAGGTCTAGGACTGAGTGTATTACAGTTTGATACAAAGACGCAGATGGAAAATCTAAATAATTAGTGGAAAGAGACAACGAACAAAGTAAGACAATGAAGGGAATGTATCATTAGTGCACACCAGTTTGTGTTGTACAAAAAGTTGCTAATTTTGCTGCAAGTGTTGACTTTTTTTCCACCTTATTCACCATCAGGCATGAGTGATCAAGGGCACGCCATGACCCACAATCTCACATATTTATCAATGCATGTTCCAGAAAACTGGCACTCATTATATCATCAGCTCCCTGTTGGCACGGACTTCAATTTTTGGTGCACAAAACAGGTTGTGGCAGTTATTAACTCTTAATGATTCTGGCATTAATAATGAACTCACCATCAGGATTTATTATTAAGACTTGTGTAAGAAATGTCTTTCTTAAGGAGAGTTCACATCTCTGTTTTATTTTCCATTCTTCTGATCCATCAGAACAGAAAAAAAAACAGCATCCTGTAAAAAAATGATCATGTAAAAAATGGATGCTTTAAAAAAAAAAAACGGATCCATTCGTTTTAGCCATTTCCATCTGAGATAGTTTTTTTTGGAAAGAAAAAAAAATGCTGCATGCAGGATCAGAAGAACGGAGAATGAAATGGCAATGTGAACTTTCCCTTAATACATTGGAATAATGAAACATGGAACAAGAGAATGACAGTCTAGTCTATAAAGAGGTCAATAAAATATGATGTGCTGGAATTCATCACCCCTCCCCACTTTCCAATCCACTTTTTCTTAAAGAAAAGCAAATTTGGCTGTAATATAGCACAAAATTTGGGACTTGCACCACACAAAACTGGCATACTATAAATATGCATCCCCCCCGTGTGTTTAAATGCTGTCTGTTCTAAATGGAAAATCTATATCTACAATGGATTTTTCCATGTTTATTCTCACTTTAAATTAAATAACCATTTGTGCTTTATTATATCAAAAGGATTCCAATGTCTTTTAACAGGCAGGTCTTTTATCCAAGAATTTTGTTTGAGATTAACTTTGCTGATGATTACATGTATTTTATGGAGGACCTCGCTTTCAAACACTTTAGCTGGGATGATATTATTCTGTAATAATTTGTAACTTGCACACTAAGCATTCTGCTCCTGCAGGCATGCAAAGAATCAATCATGACTAGGAATAAAATCATAAATCTTCTTTACTCCAGTCTATTTTCCAGATAGATATTGGATGGTATTAAATCAAGAGGCTGCATAGACCCAAATCAAATCCACGCATTAGATGTGGGCATTATAAAGGGCTTGTATTTTCAGAAATTTATCAATATGATCTTATTACTCCGGTAAATCATATCAGATATTGGTGACTAATACAGTGATAATTGTTTGTTAAGGTTGATAGATACTCATTAGCATATCATGATTTATGTTCAGTAGAAAGGATATGCTATGTATAGCACTGTATAAGGACTGGCACTGTATGGAGTGCACACATGACATTGTAAAGGAACCTCTATGGCTGGTAACACTCAAATCTGGACCTAGGCCTCTGACCCAGTTAAGCCAGTGCTCTCTGCTCTGCACAGATGAGGGGCAATCACCCTGAAACAGCCGTCTGCAGATGAGATGCTGGCTTATTTATTTTCCAAGTCCTGTCTCAAGGCCTATGTGAACATTGACTTATAGGATAGCTGCCTTACATCTGGTGGCATCAGACGCAGAACTTGCTAAAAGCTCATTTGCATCCCTTCTTTCAAGACATTTTGGATAATTTTATGCTTATTAAGTTGTGAGAACAGTTTCTGTTTCAGCATGATGTACTCCAGTATACATAGCAAGGTCCATAAAGTCATGGTTGGATGACTTTGCTGTAGAAGAAAGGAACTGGCCCACACAGAGCCCTGACCTCATCCCTATAAAACACCTTCAGGATGAACTAGAACGAAGACTGCTAGCCCAATCCCTCTGATTCAACATCAGTGTTTTAGCTCAAAAATGCTCAGGCATATTCATTCACCATGACTACAAATGTAATTGTGCTAGGAGATATTAGCTGCCTATGCAATTACCTTTCCAGAGAAATGTCAGGACAGAATTTAATTATTCAGACCCTGATATTTTATTGATTTTTCCCCTTGACAGCACAAACCCAGAGAGCCAATTTTAAATTTCTTTCTTTTTTCTCTTGAAATATTTGGGCTTTACCAATCCCTAAGGTCCTCCAATAACATTATGTAAGTAAATTTCCTACTTTAACTTAGAATCCAGTCACATTGGAATGCAGCAAGAAATTGTGAATTGTGTATGCAATACTCATCTAACATATTTGCCTGTTATTTTTTGGTAAAGTTTACATAATGGTAGGAAAAGCAATATTTTTTGTGCTCTCAATTTTTGAAAGCGGGCATTGTACATATGCCCACGTACTTTTTATACATTTGACCGTTTGCTATCCATGTAAACAGAAACAGAAAGTATCACCATGAAACATGCCAGGCCAAATTCTTCTTGTAGCTCCCAACTGGGTCAAAAGAAAAGACATGAAGTAAATAGCATAAGGGAATGAAAATCTTCTCTTTCGCTTCCAATGCATCATAGATGCCTGTGACAGAAAGGAAGAGTAAACATCCCCGGCGCCCTCATGACATGCAATATCTCACAATCCTGTGACATCTGAGCAAAGTAAATGCATACAGGCTTCTGCAAGAAGGAGACAAGGCTTTTCAGACTAAAATTTGTTGAGAAACATGAGCATCATATATTCCACTTCTGAAATAACATTAACAACAAGGATGAACTCAAGACAATAAGTTTATTCAAGTCAAAAGCTGCTGTATAACTGAATATGTTATTTTCAATGACCTCTTTCTATTTGGTTCAAATGGACACTTTCATCCCCCCTAAAAAATCATATATTAACAGCCAATATGTGACTATACTATTTAATTTTCTGTTTTATGAAGAAAGGGCGCATAGTTTTCTTGATATAATTTTTTGAGTTAATCTATGTACCGTATTTTCCGGACTATAAGATGCATATATATTTTTTTCTTATTAAAAGCTTTCCATGTGGCGCTACTGGGTGGGGCGGACACTGTAAATCAAATGCTGTACATTGCAGCACACTAAAACACTGGACGGAAAAATAAGAAATAATGACTTGCGCTGTAGATGGATAGACCACTGTGCTGCATGTATTAGGCTACTTTCACACTCGCGTCTTGTGCAGATCCGTCATGGACAGATCTGTTCAGATAATACACCCGTCTGCATCCGTTCAGAATGGATCCGTTTGTATTATCTTTAACATAGCCTTGGTCCCTTCTTCTTTATTACACCCAAACTGAGGCATGACTGGATGGTCTCTGCATTAGTGATGGTATCCTGAAGTCCAAGTATTCTTGGCGCCTCCAAGAAGACACTTATATCATGATCATGGAGGTTCCCCAGCTTCTAAACTGGAAAACCAAAATAGCAAGTTCTACCAGGAGTACAGATATTCTAAATTCCCTACTGGGGTTATCTCTACAACAAGTGGTTGAGGAGCCAACCCGGAGGGAGGCCATTTTGGATTTGGTATTCACAAACGGGGATTCGGTATATGATGTCATTGTAGGCGAAACCTTGGGATCTAGTGATCACCAGTCAGTGTGGTTTAATATAAGTTTTAGATTTTAGAAAAACAGACTTTTCAAAAATGAAATTAGTCATAAATGAGTCCTTATCAGACTGGAACGGATTACATGGAGTCCAGGAGAAATGGGACTACTTAAAAGGTGCATTATTGAAGGCAACAGAAAATTGCATTAGACTCGTCAGTAAAAGCAAAAAAAGGAGGAGACCAATGTGGTACTCAGCAGAAGTGGCCCAAATCATTAAAAATAAAAAGCTAGCATTTTGTAATTATAAAAAAACCCAGAGCAATGAAGATAAGGAAATCTACAAGATTAGGCAGAGAGAGGCCAAGCAAGTTATAAGAACTTCTAAAGCGCAGGCAGAAGAAAAACTAGCTCAGTCTATGAAAAAAGGGGATAAGACATTCTTCAGATATATAAATGAAAAAAGGAAATTAAAACAAGGAATAACTAAATTAAAAACAAAGGACGGAAGGTATGTAGAAGAGAATAAAGGGCTAGCCGACTGCCTTAATGAATACTTCTGTTCAGTTTTTACAAAAGAAAAAGGAGAAGGACCTCCACTAGAAAGAATGACTATTAAATCGTTTGATGCATGTATCTTTACAGAGGAAGATGTTCTAAGTTTGCTGTCTAAGGTGAAGACAGATAAGTCACAGGGGCCTGATGAGATACACCCAAAATTATTAAAAGAGCTTAGTGGTGAGCTGGCAAAACCGTTAACAGATTTATTTAACCAATCATTAGTAACAGGAGTCGTCCCGGAAGATTGGAAATTGGCAAATGTCGTGCCCATTCACAAGAAAGGTAGTAGGGAGGAATCGAGCAACTATAGACCAGTGAGTCTGACATCAATAGTAGGCAAATTAATGGAAACCCTATTAAAGGATAGGATTGTGGAACATCTAAAATCCCATGGATTGCAAGATGAAAAACAACATGGGTTTACTTCAGGGAGATCATGTCAAACAAATCTTATAGATTTTTTTGACTGGGTGAATAAAATAATAGACGGTGGAGGTGCAGTAGACATCGCATATCTAGATTTTAGTAAGGCTTTTGACACTGTCCCACATAGAAGACTTATCAATAAACTGCAGTCATTGAGCATGGACTCCCATATTGTTGAGTGGATTAGGCAGTGGCTGAGTGACAGACAACAGAGGGTTGTAGTCAATGGAGAACATTCAAAACAAGGTAATGTTACCAGTGGGGTTCCACAGGGATCTGTACTGGGACCGATTTTGTTTAATATCTTCATAAGTGATATTGCAAAAGGCCTCGCTGGTAAGGTTTGTCTTTTTGCTGTTGACACAAAGATATGTAACAGGGTTGATGTTCCTGGAGGGAAACGCCAAATGGAAAAGGATTTAGGAAAACTAGAAGAATGGTCAGAACTCTGGAAACTGAAATTTAATGTGGATAAGTGCAAGATAATGCACCTGGGGCGTAAAAACCCAAGGGCAGAATATAGAATATTTGACACAGTCCTGACCTCAGTATCTGAGGAAAGGGATTTAGGAGTAATTATTTCAGAAGACTTAAAGGTGGGAAGACAATGTAATAGAGCAGCACGAAATGCCAGCAGAATGCTTGGATGTATAGGGAGAGGTATAAGCAGTAGAAAGAGTGAAGTGCTTATGCCGCTGTACAGAACACTGGTGAGACCTCACTTGGAGTATTGTGCGCAGTACTGGAGGCCATATCTCCAGAAGGATATAGATACTCTAGAGAGAGTTCAGAGAAGAGCTACTAAACTAGTACATGGATTGCAGGATAAAACTTACCAGGAAAGGTTAAAGGACCTTAATATGTATAGCTTGGAAGAAAGAAGAGACAGAGGGGATATGATAGAAACTTTTAAATACATAAAGGGAATCAACTCTGTAAAGGAAGAGAGCATATTTAAAAGAAGAAAAACTACCACAAGAGGACACAGTTTTAAATTAGAGGGGCAAAGGTTTAAAAGTAATATAAGGAAGTATTACTTTACTGAGAGAGTAGTGGATGCATGGAATAGCCTTCCTGCAGAAGTGGTAGCTGCAAATACAGTGAAGGGGTTTAAGCATGCATGGGATAGGCATAAGGCCATCCTTCATATAAGATAGGGCCGGGGGCTATCCATAGTATTCAGTATATTGGGCAGACTAGATGGGCCAAATGGTTCTTATCTGCCGACACATTCTATGTTTCTATGTTTCTATGTTCTATGTTTCTATGTTTCTGAAAGTAAGGTGCTTTGGATTGTAGTGTAGGTCTTTCCGACCCATCAAGCAATTGGTGGCATCACCCATGACTCAATCAGCCTCACTTCCGGAGTTTGCCACAGTCCAGGGCAGCTCCATCATCACAATCTAAGCGCCTTTTGAGGACTTTACTCCCAATCTTGCCCAGGCTTTACGACACCATCACCCACACAGAGACTGTGCAGCATCACCACCCCCTGGGCTAGAACTCTCAGCCAGGTAGACAGGCACATTAATGTATGCTTCAGTCTGGAGTTTGTCTGTTTTATAGTCTGGACAATATGGTATTCTGTTTTCTGTCCTAGCACTTTAAAGACCTCTTTAGTTGGACTTTTAGCATGAAAGACTGTATTGCATAATTTTTGTCATTGAGACCATCACTGTGGCCAGAGAAAACTCCTCTGTAGTGACTCAAATAATTCATCACACAGTACACTAATACATTCAATGCTCTTCTGTGGACATCTTTATCTAGGCCTGTCAATAAAACAATAGATCTGTCATGCTGTTATTTCTATTATAGACCTACTGTTATAAAAAGGCTTACCTTTCAGATAACATCTTACCCTCACAGTAGCAGCCAACTGAAAATGGATTATCTACCTATGCAGTAAGTCATCATTTGTGCTAACTGCTAGAGAACATTGTTTGCTATTAAAGGGAACCTGTCATCAACTTTATGCTGTCCATTCTAAAGACAGAATAAAGTAGAGACAGGCGAGTTAATTTCAGAGGTCTGTCATTTCTAAGTTACAAGTAAGTGGTTGCCGAGAACGAACATCACAATCATTGCAAATTTGGCCTGGAAAAGAGTCACGGCCACCTGAGAATAAGTCCTGGTTATTCATGATCTCCTGCTCTCCCGCCCACCTGCTGATGACTGACAGTCTTCTACCTAGTTTCTCCCTTTCTCTCTAGGAGAGAACTGCCAACCATCAGTAGATGGGCAGGAGAGCAGGAGATTAGGAATAACCAGGACTCTTCCCAGGGAGATTTGACTCTTTTCAAGGCCTGGGCTGCAATCATTATGATGCTGGTTCTCAGCAACCACTTTTAGCTGATGAGTGACACACTGCTGAAATCAGCATTTCTGTCACTATTTTATGCTGCTCTCAGTGAGGTCAGCATAAGGTTAATGACAGGTTCCCTTTAAGTTTCAAAAGTATAGTACTGTCAAAATGAAAAAGAAAAAAAAGCCATTTCTAAAACAATTAGCTTTCTAGGAATGCTGAATCTAAAAAATATCCCTGAAGTGTCTCTTTCAGGGTATTATCTACATCAAATTATAATAGCATAAGCAGGCAGTTTCAGTAAGCAAGCCCATAAAAACCCGTAATAAAACATAATTACCTAGCATTGAAGTCCAGAGAAGTGATGACATCTATACAAAGGTGCCATTATCTGGATTATTTGAGATTAAGCAAAGTTTGGGCCTAGCAGGGCATGGTGTAAAATACCAAAATAAGGCTACTTTCACACTAGCATTTTCAATTCTGCTATTGAGATCCATCACAGGATCAGTTTTGTCCCCATTCATTGTCAATGGTGACAAAACTGACCTGAACAAAACGGAATGCACCAAAATGCACTCTGTTTTGTTTGGTTGCGCTCCCAACGTGGACAGAATAACGCTGCAAGCACAATGTAAGTCAATGGGACGGATCCGTTTTCTCTGACACAATAGAAAATGGATCCGTCCCCCATTGACTTTCACTGGTGTTGATGACGGATCCATCTTGGCTACAGAAGACATAATACAACCGGATCCGTTCATGACGGATGCATGCGGTTGTATTATTGTAACAGAAGCGTTTTTGCAGATCCATGACGGATCCGCAAAAAAAGCTAATGTGTAAGTAGCCTAAGCAGTACTTACTGAATCAGACGCTGCTGCAGCGTTGCTATTCCAACCATTCTAAGGCCGCAGCAATAATCTCTTGTTATTAATTACTTACTCAATAATTACTTGTTGATGTGACAAGAGTCAGCATGGAGGACCAGAATAGCAAGTGATTTAAAAGGTGCTTAATTTATTATTTTATGTCAGACCGCATTTGTGCCCAATTTTTTCCTAAACTCAGGCAGACCCCTTTAAATCAGGAACACTCTTAAAGAAGTTTTGTAACCTAGAACAATGAAACGCATAGTCAAGAAATGCAGGATGTGGAGAGAGAGAGTAAAATATATGTAAAATGAGAAGGGAGGGGAAATCTATCTGGAAAAGTATGCAAGCACCATGACAGAATGTTGTCTTGCATTATACAGACAAACGATCTGGAGTTATGGAAAGTCTGCCAAGGTTCCCAGAGATGTTGGAATTTCTGGAAATGACAGGAAGAAAGTCAGCCTGGCCCTAAAAGCTATGCAGTATAGTTCAACTTTGGTTCACTGCCTCGTCTCCAGAGAGCTGGGATTAAAGAGTTTGACAATGACCGTGTGCCTGATGTATCATCCAGCATTAGTCTCTTTTATAAATCTGGCCATTATTTTTACCTGAGTCAATCTGAAATAAACATAGGTAAATAAAAATGACTGCAGATAGAGTTTCTGACTGCGCACACAGGGTGAATCTGCAAATCAGAAATGCATAAAATTGCTTTCTGATTCATGAAGTATGGCTCTGTGAATGTGTGCCAGTAATTGTTAACGGTAAATATATCCATGTAAGCCTGTTAAGTATAAAGCAGTGACTAGAATAGGGTGTGCAGCAAAGGACATGCTAATCTACGTTGTCACATTCTGTGCCATTTGTCTGTCCTTTGCTAAGCTGAGTCCTTGTTTGTCACGCATTATGTCCTATCTTCTTGCAGCATCACTGAAGCTGTTCTGATGGCTTAAGGGGAGTAGTAATCTGAAGAACCTAGGGGTAAGGAAGACGCTGCAGCACTGACTGGTATAAAAAACATAAGCTACAGATATTTTTTGTATTCATGCATACCTCATAAGCCCATTCTTTATATAATCTACATTATACATCATTATAGTGTGAGGGAGAGCATAAAGGTGTCCATTTTGTATATGTATCCGTATTATATCGATGCACTTAGATAGGAGGGGCATTTATACTTGGTAGCAAAGAAGTACAAATTCCACAGTGGGACTCTACTCCCCCCATGCTGATCATTTTCCTTATCTCAAACTAAACATAGAAAGTCAACGCTTGTCTCCACTATGACATTTTTACAATGTTTTTGTGTGTATAAATACTTGCACTGCTCATTAGAGGGGCTTTACGAGGAAAACATCTTGTATGTGTCTCTGTGTTGTGACCTCGAGCCGGCTCACTCAACTTCAGGAGACCGCATCACATCAAAAGGTCGGTTTGCGAGCACAATAGTATAAGAAGATAATTTTTATATTACTAACTGTATACTGATATTTTATTTCAGATATATTCCGATAGAAGATTTCTCAAAATTATGATTGTAAAGCGCTGCAGAATACTGTATGTTAGAGTCATGCAACAAAAATATTATTATACAATTATTATTATTATTATTATAAAATCTTTTTGGGTATGACTAGCCGAATTTTTTTATACACTTGGGTACGAATTGGTTCTAGCTGAATAAAATATGATCCAATTGCCCTGAAAGTTGGTATACAACACCTTCTGGACTCATATGATGCATATTTTTGAGAGAGAGAAGAGAATGGAGAGATTGCTATGCTACTCTGGATTTCTGGCCAATATATATACAGTATGCGTTAGGCCAAGTTCATACTTCATTTATTTGTTCAGTTATTTCCATAAATTATTGTGAACCAAAACCAGCAGTGAAGCCTACTCGGAGATCAGGTGTAATGTAAAGATTTGCACCTCTTCTGTGTTTTTGACCAGCACCTGATCTCATACAAAGCCTCCAGCGCATATGTGAACTCACCTTTACTCTTTTTGTCAGAAAAGCTGATCTGAATATCTTTCCCAAAAAACAAAGATATGCAAATTAGTTTCCCTGACAAAAAAGATACAGTAATTATTTCTGATGCCAGCTCATGTTTTAGACATACTCATTTTCATATATTTTTCCAAGAAACCAATAGGAACATTGCTTGCTTACAATCGTCATCATATATACTAAGTGGTCTCCATAGCAGACATAGTAACCTCCCAGGGGTGCCAATAAGGCCTCTCAGCTAGAATGTTTTGTCCTGGAAAAGCTATTATACTTGTTATACTAGAAAGCCTTTTTAAAAGGCTGAGCAATGATTGGAAGGCTATGTTTTAGTCTACTTTCACACTCGCGTTTTGGCTTTCCGTTTGTGAGATCCGTCAGGGCTCTCACAAGCGGTCCAAAATGGATCAGATGGCATTCTAACGCATTCTGAATGGAAAAGGATCAGCTCAGAATGCATCAGTTTGCATTAGTTCAGTCTCCATTCCGCTTTGGAAACGGCCACCAAAACGCTGCTTGCAGCGTTTTAGTGTTCGTCTGATGAAACTGAGCTAAACGGATCCGTCCTGACACAATCTGGCACAATAGAAAACGGATCCGTCCTCCATTGACTTTCAATGGTGTTCAGGACAGATCCGTCTTGGCTATGTTACAGATAATATAAACGGATCTGTTCTGAACGGCTGCAAACGGTTGTATTATCTGAATGGATCTGTCTATGACGGATCCGCACAAAATGTGAGTATGAAAGTAGCCTTAAGTTGGGAAACATTAGGCTTTTTAAGTCCTTTTGGGAAGAAAGTTGAATTTCATGTGTGGATTTCTCTTTCTTGATTTGCCTGAAATGAATTTCAGGCAAATTAGTTTTTTTGGGAATAAACAAAGATGAATTCCAAAGTGATAGAACTGGTTTGTCCAACTCTAGAGCTTAGGGCCGGTTTTAGACAAAATGTGGCCCTGGGCAAAATCAAAAATGGGGTCCCAAATATTGTAATAATGTACTAACAACACAGTTACATTCTGTTGATTCCGGCCCTCCCTCACAGATTTACACCCCATAAAGCTCCTCACACAGTTCTTCACCCTCATGGCCCCAGAATACGCCACATGCACCCTCCCCTCACAGCAATGAGTCCCCTCACTTACGGCATCTGAGAGTGTAAAAAACCGGAAGCTTGGGATTCCTCTTCAAGCGCGCTTTTCCCCAGCGGAGATCGGGGAAAGCACCCTGTTCTATAAATGAGACATAGCCTGTACTATGCTTTCAGCCTCATTGTTAGTATTAAGGTTAGTGGTTAAGGTTCTTGCCTTTAATATAGATGGTTGTGAGTTTGAATACCCACAGAAACATTTCAAAAATAGAGGCTAAATTAGACCTGTATACACAGGGTGTTCTCCAAGCATAGTGACCATGCTTGGGAATACTCCTTTCATGTTCATAACACTGACTCCATATATGTACTCAGCCATATATGGAGTCAGAGCAGGGACTCCTAAGCAGGACAATTCCCCACTCTGGAGTCCCAATTGTTCAACTATCTGCCAGGACTGAAGCAGGGGGGCCCTGGGCAATTGACCAGTTTACCAGCTCTGCTAGTGCTTTTTCATAAGATTTTCCCCTGGCGGTATCCTAAAACTGTTCAATTAGTGTTTTTCATAAAAAGATTTCTTATTTATTGCAATGCTTGTGTCACCACATAATGCTCCTCTGGAATAAAAAAAAAATCAAAGCTAGTCCTCTTTCCAAATAGAAAGGAAGACAGAGTGTCTTATACTAAGAACTCAGCTCTTTTTGGGTAATAAAATTTTAACAGAGATAAACCAAAAAAATTTGCTTGACTGCCTGACAGGCCTTGGTTGCTGTACTATTTCTCCTTATGAAGGGCACTGAGTATACAGGAGAAGCATTGTAAGCCAGACAATTCTCCTCTGGGTTTCTGGAAAAAGTATGCTGGCATCAGATAGGCTTAGGCTACTTTCACACTTGCGTTCAGAGCGGATCCGTCTGGTGTCTGTACAGACGGATCTGCTCCTATAATGCAAACGCTTGCATCCGTTCAGAACGGATCAGCCTGCATAACTGTTTTTTTCAGATCTGATTTTTCACTTCGTGAAAACTCAGTTCCGAAAGTATATTCTAACACAGAGGCGTTCCCATGGTGATGGGGACGCTTCAAGTTAGAATATACTAAAAGAACTGTGTACATGACTGCCCCCTGCTGCCTGGCAGCAGGGGGCAGACTCCCCCTCCCTCCCCTGTATTTAACTCATTGGTGGCCAGTGCAGCCCCCTCTCCCTCCCCTGTATTTAACTCATTGGTGGCCAGTGCGGCTGGCCCCCCCTCCCTCCCTCCCCTGTATTTAACTCATTGGTGGCCAGTGCGGCTGCCCCCCCCTCCCCCCTGTTTTTAACTTATTGGTGGCCAGTGCGGCAGACCCCCCCTCCCTCCCCTGTATTTAACTCATTGGTGGCCAGTGCAGCCCCCTCTCCTGTATTTAACTCATTGGTGGCCAGTGCGGCCGGCCCCCCCTCCCTCCCTCCCCTGTATTTAACTCATTGGTGGCCAGTGCGGCTGCCCCCCCCCTCCCCCCCTGTTTTTAACTCATTGGTGGCCAGTGCGGCCGGCCCCCCCTCCCTCCCCCCCTGTTTTTAACTCATTGGTGGCCAGTGCGGCCACCCCCCCTCCCCCCCTAATTAAAATGACCGACCCCCCATCATTGGTGGCAGTGGAGAGTTCCGATCGGAGTCCCAGTTTAATCGGTAACCATGGCAACCAGGACGCTACTGCATTCCTGGCTGCCATGGTTACTTAGCAATTTTAGAAGCATTATACTTACCTGCGATGTCTGTGTCCGGCTGGGCGCTCCTCCTACTGGTAAGTGAAAGGTCTGTGCTATAAGCAATGCGCCGCACAGACCTTTCACTTACCAGTAGGAGGAGCGCCCGGCCGGTCACAGACATCGCAGCTCGCAGGTAAGTATAATGCTTCTACAAATTGCTAAATAACCATGGCAACCAGGACTGCAGTAGCGTCCTGGTTGCCATGGTTACCGATCGGAGTCCCAGCGATTAAACTGGGACTCCGATCGGAACTCTCCGTTGCCACCAATGATGGGGGGTCGGTCATTTTAATTAGGAGGGGAGGGGGGGCCGGCCGCACTGGCCACCAATGAGTTAAAAACAGGGGGGGGGGGGAGGGAGGGGGGCCGCACTGGCCACCAATGAGTTAAAAACAGGGGGGGAGGGGGGCCGGCCGCACTGGCCACCAATGAGTTAAAAACAGGGGAGGGGGGGAGGCCGCACTGGCAGCAGAGGGCAGTCATTTACACAGTTCTTTTAGTATATTCTAACTTGAAGCGTTCCCATAGTGTTAGAATATACTGTCGGATCTGAGTTTCACGATCTAACTCAAATCCGATGGTATATTCTAACATAGAGGCGTTCCCATGGTGATGGGGACGCTTTAAGTAAAATATACCATCGGATTGGAGAAAACTCAGATCTGATGGTATATTAATAGGAACTCCTGACTTTACGTTGAAAGTCAACGGGGGACAGATCCGTTTGCAATTGCACCATATTGTGTCAACGTCAAACGGATCCGTCCCCATTGACTTGCATTGTAAGTCTGGACGGATCCGTTTGGCTCCGCACGGCCAGGCGGACACCCGAACGCTGCAAGCTGCGTTCGGGTGTCCGCCTGCTGAGCGGAACGGAGGCCAAACGGTGCCAAACTGATGCATTCTGAGCGGATCCGCATCCACTCAGAATGCATTGGGGCTGTACGGATCCGTTCGGGGCCGCTTGTGAGAGCCTTCAAACGGAACTCACAAGCGGAACCCCGAACGCAAGTGTGAAAGTAGCCTTAGGAAAGCTAATTTGAATATCTTTACCAAAAGCCCAGAAGAGTATTGCCTGGTCTACAATACTCCACACACTATGCATACTATGCATAATAAGAAAGAGTAATCCCCAGACAATGCACATATATTGACCTGAAACCCAGAGTAGCATTACTCTCTCTCTCCCCCCCCCCCCAATATATGTATAACTACAGATTATTTTTTTTTATACATAAAGATTCAAAGTAAGATTTCATGTTCACTTCATTTGCATTGTAATTCCATCTAGTTACACAAAATGTCCAAGTATCTCTATCGTGCTTGACATATTCTAGGCAAATTTACATGCCCCAAGTGCCGCTCATAATTGCACTCAAATGTCAAACCTCTTCCTGCTATTAAACCTGGTTAAATAAGTCTATTGTCTCCTGACATTTCCTCTGTATTTTTTCATATTTTCCAAATGATTTCCCTTTTACTCATTTTATCCATGTACTGATACTGTTTTTGATGTCATAATTTTATGTTGAATCTCCACAATTTCAAGGACTAACAATTTGTATATGCTAGTCCAGTCTCCTCTCTTCTCACCCTACTACCTGCACTAGTGACCCGCAAACTGCCTCCAATCTGTCTTTCCAGCTGTCACTACCCACCTAACTAAAATATTTAACCTGTCTCTCTTCTGGAATCTTCCCCTCTTTTTTCAAACATTCTTTCAAAACCCTTTTAGTAAAAAAAGCTATCTCTTGAGCAGTACCGTGCAACTAACTAGCGACTAGCGACATTTAACAGTGACCATCCTCTATTTATTCTTCTGGATCTCTCTGTAGCATTATAGACAACAAGTGGCCTTATTGACAATGCTCTTTCTTGGTTTTCGTCCTACTGTATCTCTCTTACGCTCTTTCAGTGTATTATTTGTTGGCTCTACTTCTCCTCTTCCTCTTGTGTTCAGTCCTAGGTCCTCTTATCTTTCTAGACAGCCCCTATAGGACAGACTATCAGTTGATTTGGTTTTCAGTATTATGTCTAAGCTGATGACTCTGAACTATATACCTCATACAGTGAATCAAGCCTGCACTACTACAAAACACCATTGATTATCTTTCTGCTGTCCCTAACATCACATCCTCTCTATCTGAAACTGATTGTTTCAAAAACTGAACTACTTGTGTTTCTTCCATCTATTAACCCACCTAAACCTGATATTTTTATCCCAGTATGTGGTGTGATACTACCATAACTCCTGGGCAGCGCGTCAGCTGTCTTGGGTTTATGGTTCATGCTGATCTTACCTTCACTCCGTATATTCTATCACCTGCCAACTCATGCCTCAAAAACATCTCTGGAATCCACCCTTTTTTTTTATTGTGGAAACAACAAAAAACGTTATTGTTACCCTGATCCATTTTAGCCTTACCGTTATTACTGTATAACTCTTATTGGCCTTTTCCTCACTAAACTCCCCCTATCAAATTTATCCTGAATGCTGCAGCCAAGCTTGTCCAGTCACTACTCTGATGCCTCTAACCTATGCCAGTCATTGCACTGGTTGCCTATGCAGTTTAGGATTAAAGTTAAACTTCCTACTCTCATACACAAAGCTCTCCACAGTGTTGAAGTCCCCTGTATCTCCTCCGTAGTCTCTGTCTACAATCCCACCCATTCTCTCTGCTATGCCAATGATTTATGACATCCACCAAAATCTGAAACTCTTATTTCCATCTTCAAGACTTCTCTTGAGCTGAAATGCCATTTCCCAAGCATTTAGGTGATATCCCAACTCTCACAGTCCTAGGTGCTCCTTAAAAACACATTTTTAGGGTGGCCTACATACCCCCCTAATCTATCTCTTTTCCATTCATCTCGTTCAACATTATTCCTCCGAACCTGATCCTTCATCCAACAGTATCTACTTCATCACATGTTCTAAAGCAATTAAAATGTCAGGAGATACTTTCTCAGGCAATCACTGGCTGTGGTGGGCTACTGATAAGGCTAGTGATTGCCTGAGTGGGCCTTTAATGGACATGAAATGGAGTTCATTTACTATAGCAGCAATGGAACAGTAGCAGTGGTGATTGGTTGAGTTGAGTAATACCTTTTTATTTTAAGGTCCACTTAAAAAATTCTCCCAGAAATCTCATTTTATGCTTAATTATATATTCATAGCAACAGCCCCAGGCTCTGAAATTTGTGTACTCTATGTGTTCCTGTGGATTTTGTTAAATTGTGATTTTAAACCTGGCTTCACTCCCACAAAGAAGGAAAAGGAGGGATCATTCAGTGCTCCCTTTATGGATATCCTGTAAGCCCTTTATTAAACAAACCAGTAGCAAAAAGCCCAACACAGAAAGGCATATTAAATATTTATAGTATGATTGCTATTACTGTTATATTGCTTTCTGGAATTTCACTATTTATTAGGGCTATGTGCAGCATATTATGTCTCCAGCAACAAATACAAAATCATGACAAAATATTCGAGAAATGTTGACTTGACTTTTCACTCTAATAAACATGACATAAGGAATTCATGAATAAATCAGTTGATTTTACGCCTGGGTGACTATGCAGATAGACTCGCAGTAATGATAATATTATTTTAACATCAGCAACTCAGTTACTAGATAGTAAGTTATAACAAAATAATATAAATAAAATAAGGTGTTTCTTGAGCCTCAAATACTAAGGCTAAAAAGGCTTTTCAAATATTAACTTTTCACCTTAGTCTTCATGTCCCCCCATGTGCTAAATTTTTAAGGCCCCTTTCACACTGGCGTTGCGGGAAAATGTGCGGGTGCGTTACGGGAACACCCGCGATTTTTCCGCGCGAGTGCAAAACATTGTAATGCGTTTTGCACTCACGTGAGAAAAATCGCGCATGTTTGGTACCCAAACCCGAACTTCTTCACAGAAGTTCGGGCTTGGGATCGGTGTTCTGTAGATTGAATTATTTTCCCTTATAACATGGTAATAAGGGAAAATAATAGCATTCTGAATACAGAATGCATAGTAAAACATCGCTGGAGGGGTTAATTAAAAAAAATAAAAAATTTAACTCACCTTAGTCCACTTGATCGCGTAGCCCGGCATCTCCTACTGTCTTCATCTGATCTCTGTGCAGCAACAGGACCTGTGGTGACGTCATTCCAGTCATCACATGATCCATCACCATGGTAAAAGATCATGTGATGGATCATGTGATGACCGAAGTGACATCACCACAGGTCCTATTGCTGCACAGAGATCGGATGAAGACAGAAGGAGATGCCGGGCTACGCGATCAAGTGGACTAAGGTGAGTTAAATTTTTTATTTTTTTTTATTAACCCCTCCAGCGATGTTTTACTATGCATTCTGTATTCAGAATGCTATTATTTTCCCTTATAACCATGTTATAAGGGAAAATAATAATGATCGGGTATCCATCCTGATCGTCTCCTAGCAACCGTGTGTGAAAATCGCACCGCATCCGCACTTGCTTGAGGATGCTTGCGATTTTCACGCAACCCCATTCACTTCTATGGGGCCTGCGTTGCGTGAAAAATGCTGAATATAGAACATGCTGCGATTTTCACGCAACGCACAAGTGATGCGTGAAAATCACCGCTCATGTGAACAGCCCCATAGAAATGAATGGGTCAGTATTCAGTGCGGGTGCAATGCGTTCAACTCACGCATCGCATCCGCGCGGAATACTCGCCCGTGTGAAAGGGGCCTAACAGTTTTGTCTTACACTCATTTTGATTATGAGCTGCCATTGCATAAAGTTAGGTTTCACAATCAAACTTCTATGATCCTCAACTTTTCCCCCTAGGAGAGCTTGTTTTTTGCATATCAAGAGAGTTTATAGTAATTGCCTGGGGCATGTAGAAGATAGTATCTAAAAGTGTCCACTAGCTAAAATCACTATGAAAGACCAGTGACTGGCTGTAGAGGTCATATATTGTTGATGTGGTATCACCACAACTGCCAGGTAAACAAACCTAAGCTGGAGGAACTGGAACAATGTTACTAGATCTGCTACATAAGTACTGCTCAACTCTTTATTGTATGCTGTTTTCCAGCATTGTCCAGCTTTTTGCTGAAATTAGACAACCTCTTTAAATTGTGTACACTTACATTTAGGCCCCTTTCACATGAGCGAGTATTCTGCGCGGATGCGATGCGGGAGGTGAACGCATTGCACCCGCACTGAATACCGACCCATTCATTTCTATGGGGCTGTGCACACGAGCGGTGATTTTCACGCATCACTTTTGCGTTGCGTGAAAATCGCAGCATGCTCCTCTTTGTGCGTTTTTCACGTAACGCAGGCCCCATAGAAATGAATGGGGTTGCGTGAAAATCGCAAGCATCCGCGAGCAAGTGCGGATGCGGTGCGATTTTCACGCACGGTTGCTAGGAGACGATCGGGAGGGAGACCCGAACCTTATTATTTTCCCTTATAACATGGTTATAAGGGAAAATAATAGCATTCTGAATACAGAATGCATAGTAAAACAGGGCTGGAGGGGTTAAAAAAAAATAAAAAATCATTTAACTCACCTTAATCCACTTGCTCGCGATGTCGGCATCTCCGTCTGACTCTTTTACTGTATAGGACCTGTGGAGAGCATTAACTATAGTTTAAGGACCTGGGATGACATCACTCCGGTCATCACATGGTACGTCACATGATCTTTTACCATGGTGATTCACCATGGTAAAAGATCATGTGACGTACCATGTGATGACCAGAGTGACGTCATCCCAGGTCCTTAATCTATAGTTAATGCTCACCACAGGTCCTATACAGTAAAAGAGTCAGACGGAAATGCCGGGCATCGCGAGCAAGTGGATTAAGGTGAGTTAAATGATTTTTTATTTTTTTTTAACCCCTCCAGTGCTGTTTTACTATGCATTCTGTATTCAGAATGCTATTATTTTCCCTTATAACCATGTTATAAGGGAAAATAATACTATTTACAGAACACCGATCCCAAGCCCGAACTTCTGTGAAGAAGTTCGGGTTTGGGTACCAAACACGCGCGATTTTTCTCACGCGAGTGCAAAACGCATTACAATGTTTTGCACTCGCGCGGAAAAATCGCGGGTGTTCCCGCAACGCACCCGCACATTTTTCCGCAACGCCCGTGTGAAAGGGGCCTAAGGCCTCTTTCACACGAGCGTGACGGATTAGGTCCGGATGTGTTCAGGGTGCGTTCAGTGAAACTCGCACTATTTTGCAAGCAAGTTCAGTCAGTTTTGTCTGCGATTGCGTTCACTTGTTCAGTTTTTTCCGCGCGGGTGCAATGCGTTTTGATGCATTTTTCACGCGCGTGATAAAAAACTGAAGGTTTACAAACAACATCTCTTAGCAACCATCAGTGAAAAACGCAGAATATAGAGCATGCTGCGATTTTCACGCAACGCACAAGTGATGCGTGAAAAACAACGCTCATGTACACAGACCCATTGAAATGAATGGGTCAGGATTCAGTGCGGGTGCTATGCGTTCACGTCACGCATTGCACCCGCGCGGGAAAACTCGCTCGTGTGAAAGGGGCCTAAAGGTGTTGTCTCACTTTCAGACTCGTCTACAGTTGTGCTAGAGTTGCGTAGTCAGATGAGGCAAAAAAAAGTATCAGCAACACATAATTCTGGCTTGGAACCAGGATTTTGACACATTTGCCGTCATAAATCTTCCTCAATATTAGTTGTGCCTTTCGGAAACACAAGGCACATAAGGTAACATATTCAGGTGACAAATGCACTTTTTTTTTTTTTTTTCTATTTTTCCTATACACATCTTAATAGTTATTCTCTAGATTATGAGCTTTTCCCATGTACCAAAGTGACCTATATTTTGGTGGTGTGCTTATATTTTGTTTGACATGGTTTGATATAAGCTGCTTCTCTGTATACTGCTTTTATGAATTGGGATATGGTCAGATAGTCATGTATTTGCTGTAATGATTGATTGTACTTCTGTTTTGCATGTTGATAGTATTATATGCCCCCTGATTTTCTTTCTATGATTGCACACATTATAAAAAAATGTATTTATTTATGATATTGAGGACGGGATTAATAGCACCATATCTATTTTTGCAGATGACACTAAACTGTGTAGAACTGTACAGTCTATGGAAGATGTCCACAAACTACAAGCTGACTTGAGCACTCTGAGTGATTGGGCATCAACTTGGCAAATGAGGTTTAATGTGGACAAATGTAAAGTTATGCATCTTGGTAGTAATAATCTCCGTGCCGCATAGGTCCTAGGTGATGTAGCACTGGGGGAGTCACTTATAGAGAAGGATTTGGGTTGTCCTTGTGGATGGTAGATTAAATTACAGTATACAATGTCAATGAGCTGCTTCTAAGGCCACCAGGATATTGTCATGCATTAAACGAGGCATGGACTCGTGGGGCAGAGATCCTCTGGATAGGTCATCAGTATCTGATCAGTGGGGATACGGAAACTGGGACCCCCTCCAATCAGCTGTGTGAGAAGGCAGCAGTGCTTCCACATTTTCTACTTTTTAGCTAACTGTAGAAATATTCATCCATAATACAATCTACATAATAAAGCAGCATAAAATGAAAAAAAAAAAAAAGGAAAAAAACAGAACTACTTTAAAATCTATAATTGGCAACGTTATCTCTGAAAGTAAAATGCAGCTTTCTTCAAGACACAATCTGCAGCTTTAAGAAACATGAAATGGCTAGACTTTGACATGTTTAAACCCATTTCTCAATTTTCTTTCCGTGCCATCTCCAATGGCAGTTTGAGTTAATCAAATGTAATCTAAAACCCATTACAATATAATTACCTATATAACATTAAATTTAATTTCAGTATCTTCAACTTCTAGGGAGTTTCCCTAGTGGTTCATTTTACTGTAGTTTGAAGATAGAGGTTTTCATGTTCTTTGGATTGAAGTTTTAAATTAAATGAAAAATTAATTCTATGTACAGACAGCTGTAGGAGCCAGAGTAAGCCAAATTCATCATTATTGAATACCTACACACTGAGCAATGGGAAATAATGTGAAACCATACAAAACTAACCATGGGACATCATTCCAATTAGGAAGGAAAAACAATTAATAACTTAGAGTCATACACAAACAGACAGGCAAACTGAATTCCACAGCTCTTTGTTGCATGAGAAGGACCTCAAAGAGTTAAGGCTACTTTCACACTAGTGTTTTAGTTTTCTGGTATTGAGATCCTTCATAGGGACTCAATACCGGTAAAAAACACTTCAGTTTTGTCCCCATTCATTGATCTCTGAAAAATGAAAGGTGGAAACTGATTGGTCCCTTGATCTATATTCTTAAATTCACTGTGCTTGCCCTATGGGCCATTTAGAAGAATAATTTCAAATGACCTCAAGCAACCTGTCCTAGAATGTAAGCAGGGCTTGTTGCCTCCATTTACAGAGCTGCTTAAGGCTGGTTTCACACGGGCGTTGCGGGAAAATGTGCGGGTGCGTTGCGGGAACACGCGCAATTTTTCTGCGCGAGTGCAAAACATTGTAATGCGTTTTGCACTCGCGTGAGAAAAATCGTGCATGTTTGTTACTCAAACCCGAACTTCTTCACAGAAGTTCGGGCTTGGGATCGGTGTTTTGTAGATTGTATTATTTTCCCTTATAACATGGTTATAAGGGAAAATAATAGCATTCTGAATACAGAATGCATAGTAAAATAGCGCTGGAGGGGTTAAAAAAAAGAAAAAATAATTTAACTCACCTTAATCCACTTGATCGCGAAGCCCGGCAGCTCCTTCTGTCTTCATCTTAGCTGTGTGGAGGAACAGGACCTGTGGTGACGTCACTCCGGTCATCACATGGTCCATCACATGATCCATCACCATGGTAAAAGATCCGCATCCGCACTTGCTTGCGGATGCTTGCGATTTTCACGCAACCCCATTCACTTCTATGGGGCCTACGTTGCGTGAAAAACACAGAATATAGAGCATGCTGCGATTTTCACGCAACGCACAAGTGATGCGTGAAAAACACCGCTTGTGTGAACAGCCCCATAGAAATGAATCGGTCGGGATTCAGTGCAGGTGCAATGCGTTCAACTCGCGCATCGCATCCGCGAGGAACACTCGCCCGTGTGAAAGGGGCCTAAGGCTGGTGAGTGGCTATGATCTCACTACACACTACGCTCTGGCAGTTGCATATTCTACATATTGGTGAGCATTCCTGTCAGGCTACTCAGCCATGACAGCATATCGTAGGCATGTTGACATAATTACCATCTATTGTAGAGCAGCATGGTGTGTAGTGAGGCCATGTGCCCTTACCCCCTAGGCAGCTCTGAAAGTGGAGGCAGTCAGTTCTGCTTGCATTCTAGGACAGGCTACTTGCAGGGGGAGAACCCCTTTAAGCATATATGTATCCCTTTTACCAACTAGAGACTGCTTTAAAGGAACATTAGATACAAAAAATGCACAAAAAATCTATAAGAAAAATTCTGGTCTCAAACTTAAAACGAACCCTGTGTGCAGTACAACAGTAAGATTGTGAAGCCACATCTCCTTTGCTAAACCTCACAAACTTAACCAATCCACTAGCTGACAATGGAATAAATCAGCACTCTGTCCTCTGCAGGATTTCTGCAAGACTGTTGTTTCAGGACCATGCAGAAAATTTACCAGACAGACAAAAAGCGAAGGCATCTACAGAATTTCTTGTTTACTTTTGGCATTGATTTTTAGGTTTACTATTTACTATTTTAGGTTTAAGTGCATTATCTTAATGAGATTTTAGTGATCTGGAATTTTCTAAGCAGTAACAGAATAAATCAAGAGTCAGTAAAATAATGCAAATTGCAGCTGACATTTTTGAACTGCTTCTAAATATTTGCTACAGGGATAGTTTTTCATTTTAGATACTCGTTATCTGTCTTGTTATCATGCACCTCTAGTCACTCCAACTCTTCCAGTGTAATTGAATGGCTTCAAACATAGTCAACATTATTCATGGATCAGATCAAAATAAGTATATGTATATAATGTGTGCAAAGTGACTTAAAGGGGTTATACAAGAATTGCTGACCCAGAGTAGCTGAGTTGTGGTAGTGATCATATTTACCTTATCCCCACCACGTGATTCGGTCTCCATCGCTCCTAAACTGGATCTTCTCCTTCTTGCTGCCCTAAAATCAATATCCTTTTGAGGTGAGGGTGAGCACATGACCAGTGCCACCAATCGTGGGCTGCAACGATAACCCTCTCCCCTTGTATCACAGGGGAGCAGGTCACTGCCAAGGAATACCATTAGCTGCAGTGGTCACATGCCCCTTGTCAATAAGATATTGATTTCAGTGTAGAAGGGAGAAGAGCTGGCTGTGGAGTGATGGAACCAAGCGGCAGGAACCAGGTAAGTAAGCTGACCTAGGTAAACTCTTTTTACTGTCAACGGACAAGGACATTTTTAAAATAAACAGTTCATTAAGCCGAGAGAAGAGCTGCATTTATATGCTGCAATCACCCCCCCTCTGTAGGAACGAGCGATTGTCAAGCCAATTACTCATCCCCATACAAATTTATTGTCTACCAGTAGCAGATCCCTGATTACACAGTGTGATCTGCTGCCAGAACAATGATTTTGTGCTGCATTAAAGATGCAGTCACCTGACAAATTAGCATTTGCTCGTTCATCAGGCGATTGGTGGCACATTTACACAGGGCAGTTATCAGGAATGAGTGTTCCTAGGGACACTACTTCCTCATAATTGCACCAAATCTCTGTTTGTGTAAGGGTATGATCACTTGGTGCGGCTGGCTGAATATAGCCAAGTCACGTCAGCCAGTGGCAGCCAATGGCCACTTCACTTTAGCAAAAAACGGTGTGGTCATTGGTTCCAAAAGACGGGCCTGGCTTGTCTGTATGTGGCCAGACACACCATGGGGTTGAAACCTTAACCGCTTAAGGACACATGACGTACCGGTACGTCATGATGTCCTGGTACTTAAGGACACATGACGTACCGGTACGTCATGAATGGTTCCGATCACTGCCGCTCGGCCGGCGGTGATCGGAACCCGGTGCCTGCTCAAATCATCGAGCAGGCACCTGGGGCAAATGCGTCGGGGGGTCCTGTGACCCCCCCATGTCGGCGATCGCAGAAAACCGCAGGTCAATTCAGACCTGCGGTTTTCTGCGTTTCCGGGATATTCGGGTCTCTGAAGACCCGATAACCCGGAACAGGATGGTGATGGTGGTGTGATTTCACTCCACCAATCACCATCCAGCGATCCTGAGTGGTGATGGTGACATCACCACTCAGGATCGCTTTCTGATTGGTCTGTGGGCGGTCCGGCGGCAAATTCAAAAGAGGCAGGCGCTCCTCTCCTCCTCCTTTTGTGTTCCGGAGCCGGAGGAGAGAGGAGCTGCCTGCACGTGTCTCTGCCAGCACCCCAGGACCCGATCTGTGCCCCAGCACCCCCCATCAGGTACATAGGGACAGCACAGGGAAAGTTTGGTTTAGGCAGGGAAAAAAAAGGGAAAGTTAGTTTGTGAACTTTTATTGCATCACCCTAGTTAGGGTGTCTGGGGTCCACAGCACAGCTGTGTGACCCTAGACCCCCCAGGGGTGCTGCCACTTCGCCCCCCCCCCCCCCCCTTTTTGGGGTGCATTTTTTTCTTCTTTTTTTTTCTTTTTTGGTGTACGCTGACTGTGGCCGGCACTTAGTGTCCGGCCGCTGTTAGCGCATCGCACACCTCACCGCTGATCAACTTCGGACGGTTGATCAGCGGTTTTGAATTTTTTTTTCCACATTTTTTGGCCTTTTTTTAGTTAGTTGTTTTTTTTTTTCTGTTAGTTTTAGGGTTAAGTCCGCGAACACCCGTGCCCCCACACACACGCACACAAAATAAAGAGTTACACACACGCACATATACACGCAGACACACACTCCCCTATGGCCCGCCGGACGTTCTCGGCCGAGGAGGCATACGCCCAGCTTGCCTCTGACTCCGAGAGTCCCAGTGAGGATGAGGATGACCCCACATTCCTGTTGTCATCCGCGTCCTCCTCATCATCTAGCGATGATGATGAGCCCCCAAGGCGGCGGAGACGCCGCCAGGCGGAGCAAGAGGACCGCCATGTTAGGGACCCTGTGGCCCAGCCTGGTACGAGCAGCTCTGGGGCTCGTACTGGTTTCCCGGCCCACCAGTTAAATCCACCGGAGCCCCCTGCCGGTGAACTTGTCTGGTGTAGCCCAGAGCGATACGAGCCTGTGATTCCTGATTTTGTAGGCCAATCAGGAATCCAGATTTCCACAGTGGGCTACACTGAATATGACTTTTTTTGTCATTTTTTCAGTGACCCACTGGTAAATCTGATGGTGGAGCAGACGAATCTGTACGCCCAACAGTTCATCGCTCAACACCCGGGCTCCTTTTTGGCCAGGCCCGGTGGCTGGACGCCGGTCAGTGCAGCCGAAATGAGGACATTTTGGGGCCTCGTGCTGCATATGGGCCTGGTCAAGAAACCCAGTGTCAGGCTGTACTGGAGTGGGGACGTCCTATACCAGACCCCACTTTACAGTACAGCCATGACACGCTCCCGGTTTGAGGCCATCCGGAAATGTCTGCATTATTCCGATAATGCAGCATGTCCACCCCGAGGTGATCCTGCCCATGACCGTCTGTATAAGATACGGCCGGTCATCGATCACTTTGGGGCCAAATTCATGGAGGCCTATGTACCTGGAAGGGAGGTCGCAGTTGATGAGTCTCTCATTGCGTTCAAGGGGAGACTCATTTTCCGCCAGTATGTGCCCTCCAAGCGGGCGAGGTATGGCGTAAAGCTATACAAAATTTGTGAGAGTACCTCAGGGTACACTTACAAATTTCGTATATACGAGGGGCGAGATTCCCGGATTCAACCACCAGAATGTCCCCCCACTCTGGGTGTTACCGGGAAACTTGTGTGGGACCTTATGTACCCACTGCTGGATAAGGGTTACCACCTGTACGTGGATAACTTTTATACCAGTATCCCCTTGTTCCAGTCCCTTGCCGCCAGATCCACGTTCGCTTGTGGGACCGTGCGGAAAAATCAACGCGGCCTCCCTGCCCTCCCCCTCCAGGTACCTATCCCCAGGGGTGAGACCCGTGCCCTTACCACTGGAAACCTGTTGCTGGTCAGGTATAAGGACAAGAGGGATGTCCTTATGCTGTCCACAGTTCATGGTAACGGCATCACCCCTGTCCCTGTGCGAGGTACCGCGGCAACGGTCCTCAAGCCCGATTGTATTGTCGCCTACAATCGGTATATGGGAGGAGTTGATCTCTCGGATCAAGTCCTCAAGCCATATAACGCCATGCGCAAAACCCGGACATGGTACAAAAAAGTTGCGGTCTACTTGGTGCAGGTTGCCATGTACAACTCTTTTGTACTATCCCGAAGCGCTGGCAGCACAGGGACATTCCTGCAGTTCTATGAGGCAGTCCTCATGGCCCTGATCTTTTCGGACCGGGAAAGAGCAGGCCGGAGTACCTCGGGAACTGTAGGTGCCCGGATCGTCCCTGGCCAACACTTTCCAGGTGTGGTCCCCCATACTGGAAAGAAGGGACGAACCCAAAAAAGGTGCAGAGTGTGTCACAGGAGGGGGATACGGAAGGACACCACTACTCAATGTGACACGTGCCCCGATCATCCGGGCCTCTGCATTATTGGTTGCTTCAGGGAGTATCACACTTCCATGGAGTACTAAATTTATATCCCAATTTAGCACTGACATCGGAAAAAAAAACTGGTTCTCAGACTTGAGACACCCAAAAAAATGAAAATAATTTATTAAAAGTAGACATGTTAGGTATTGCCGCGTCGGTAATAATCTCCTCTATAAAAATACCCCATGACCTAACCCCCCAGATTAACACGGTCAAGAAAAAAAAAAAAAAAGGTGCAAAAAAAGATTTTTTTTTGTCACCTTACATAACAAAAAGTTTAATAGCAAGCGATCATAAAGTCATATAGCCCCCAAAATAGTGCCAATAAAACCGTCCGCTCGTCCCGCAAAAAATGAGCCCCCACATAAGATAATCAGATAAAAAAAAAAAAAAAATGACACCTAGACTTTAGAGATACAAAAATTTTTTTTTTTGTATCAATAAGGATAATATAGTCTAAAACCTAAATAAATGTAAAAAAAGTAGACTTATTAGGTATCGCCGCGTTCGTAAGAATCTCCTCGATAAAAATACCCCATGATCCAACCCCCCAGATTAACACGGTCAAAAAAAAAAAAAAAAAAAGTGCAAAAAACGATTATTTTTTGTCACCAAACATAACAAAAAATTTAATAGCAAGCGATAAAAAAGTCATATAGCCCCCAAAATAGTGCCAATAAAACCGTCCGCTCGTCCTGCAAAAAATGAGCCCCCACATAAGATAATCGGATAAAAAATAAATAAAAAAATGACACCTAGACTTTAGAGATCCAAAAATTTTCTTTTTGTATCAAAAAGGATAATATAGTCAAAAACCTAAATAATTGTAATAAAAAAGGTAGACTTATTAGGTATCGCCGCGTCCGTAAGAATCTCCTCTATAAAAATATCCCATGACCTAACCCCCCAGATTAACACGGTTAAAAAAAATAAAAAAAACGGTGCCAAAAACGCAATTTTTGGCACTTTTCCATTTCAATCCGTTTTTTCCGGTAACAAAACGAGGGTTAACAACCAAACAAAAGTTAAAATTTATTACCCTGATACTGCAGTTTACAGAAATGCCACATTTGTGGTCGTAAACTGCTGTATCAGTAAAAGGGAGGCCGCAAAAGGAAAGGACCGACATGGTTTCTGGAAGGCCGATTTTTAAGGCCTTTTTTATTGACACCATGTCCCTTTTGAAGACCCCCTGATGCCCCCCTAGAGTAAAAACTCCCTAAAAGTGACCCCATCTAAGAAACTACACCCCTCAAGGTATTCAAAACTGATTATACAAACTTTATTAACCCTTTAGGTGTTTCTCAACAGTTAATGGCAAATGGAGATGAAATTTCAGAATTTCAATTTTTGGTAACCTTGCCTCACAAAAATGTAATATAGAGCAACCAAAAATCATATGTACCCTAAAAATAGTCCCCCAAAAAATGCCACCTTATCCCCTAGTTTCCAAAATGGGGTCACTTTTAGGGAGTTTCTACTCCAGGGGGGTATCAGGGGGGTTGAAACAGGACACGGTGTAAATAAACCGGTCCATAAAAATCAGCCCTCCAAAAACCAAACGGCGCACCTTTCACTCTACGCCCCGCTGTGTGGCCGTACAGTAGTTTACGGCCACATATTGGGTGTTTCTGTAAACGGCAGAGTCAGGGCAATAAAGATACAGTCTTGTTTGGCTGTTAACCCTTGCTTTGTTAGTGGAAAAAATGGGTTAAAATGGAAAATTTGGCAAAAAAATGAAATTTTCTAATTTCATCCCCATTTGCCAATAACTCTTGTGCAACACCTAAAGGGTTAACGACGTATGTAAAATCAGTTTTAAATACCTTGAGGGGTGTACTTTCTTAGATGGGGTCACTTTTAGGGAGTTTCTACTCCAGGGGGGCATCAGGGGGGTTGAAACAGGACACGGTGTAAATAAACCGGTCCATAAAAATCAGCCCTCCAAAAACCAAACAGCGCACCTTTCACTCTACGCCCCGCTGTGTGGCCGTACAGTAGTTTACGGCCACATATTGGGTGTTTCTGTAAACGGCAGAGTCAGGGCAATAAAGATACAGTCTTGTTTGGCTGTTAACCCTTGCTTTGTTAGTGGAAAAAATGGGTTAAAATGGAAAATTAGACAAAAAAATGAAATTCTCAAATTTCATCCCCATTTGCCAATAACTCTTGTGCAACACCTAAAGGGTTAACGACGTATGTAAAATCAGTTTTGAATACCTTGAGGGGTGTACTTTCTTAGATGGGGTCACTTTTAGGGAGTTTCTACTCCAGGGGGGCATCAGGGGGATTGAAACAGGACACGGTGTAAATAAACCGGTCCATAAAAATCAGCCCTCCAAAAACCAAACGGCGCACCTTTCACTCTACGCCCCGCTGTGTGGCCGTACAGTAGTTTACGGCCACATATTGGGTGTTTCTGTAAACGGCAGAGTCAGGGCAATAAAGATACAGTCTTGTTTGGCTGTTAACCCTTGCTTTGTTAGTGGAAAAAATGGGTTAAAATGGAAAATTAGACAAAAAAATGAAATTCTCAAATTTCATCCCCATTTGCCAATAACTCTTGTGCAACACCTAAAGGGTTAACAACGTATGTAAAATCAGTTTTGAATACCTTGAGGGGTGTACTTTCTTAGATGGGGTCACTTTTAGGGAGTTTCTACTCCAGGGGGGCATCAGGGGGGTTGAAACAGGACACAGTGTAAATAAACCGGGCCATAAAAATCAGCCCTCCAAAAACCAAACGGCGCACCTTTCACTCTACGCCCCGCTGTGTGGCCGTACAGTAGTTTACGGCCACATATTGGGTGTTTCTGTAAACGGCAGAGTCAGGGCAATAAAGATACAGTCTTGTTTGGCTGTTAACCCTTGCTTTGTTAGTGGAAAAAATGGGTTAAAATGGAAAATTAGACAAAAAAATGAAATTCTCAAATTTCATCCCCATTTGCCAATAACTCTTGTGCAACACCTAAAGGGTTAACGACGTATGTAAAATCAGTTTTGAATACCTTGAGGGGTGTAGTTTCTTAGATGGGGTCACTTTTAGGGAGTTTCTACTCTAGGGGTGCATCAGGGGGCTTCAAATGGGACATGGTGTAAATAAACCAGTCCATAAAAATCAGCCCTCCAAAAACAAAACGGCGCACATTTTACTCTACGCCCCGCTGTGTGGCCGTACAGTAGTTTACGGCCACATATTGGGTGTTTCTGTAAACGGCAGAGTCAGGGCAATAAAGATACAGTCTTGTTTGGCTGTTAACCCTTGCTTTGTTAGTGGAAAAAATGGGTTAAAATGGAAATTTAGACAAAAAAATGAAATTCTCAAATTTCATCCCCATTTGCCAATAACTCTTGTGCAACACCTAAAGGGTTAACGACGTATGTAAAATCAGTTTTGAATACCTTGAGGGGTGTAGTTTCTTAGATGGGGTCACTTTTAGGGAGTTTCTACTCTAGGGGTGCATCAGGGGGCTTCAAATGGGACATGGTGTAAATAAACCAGTCCATAAAAATCAGCCCTCCAAAAACCAAACGGCGCACCTTTCACTCTACGCCCCGCTGTGTGGCCGTACAGTAGTTTACGGCCACATATTGGGTGTTTCTGTAAACGGCAGAGTCAGGGCAATAAAGATACAGTCTTGTTTGGCTGTTAACCCTTGCTTTGTTAGTGGAAAAAATGGGTTAAAATTGAAAATTAGACAAAAAAATGAAATTCACAAATTTCATCCCCATTTGCCAATAACTCTTGTGCAACACCTAAAGGGTTAACGACGTATGTAAAATCAGTTTTGAATACCTTGAG
Organism: Bufo bufo; assembly: GCF_905171765.1. Classification (NCBI taxonomy): domain Eukaryota; kingdom Metazoa; phylum Chordata; class Amphibia; order Anura; family Bufonidae; genus Bufo; species Bufo bufo. Next base: position 241,464,069 of record NC_053394.1, on the reverse strand, counting down.
GGGTGTAGTTTCTTAGATGGGGTCATTTTTGGGTGGTTTCTATTATGTAAGCCTCGCAAAGTGACTTCAGACCTGAACTGGTCCCTAAAAATTTAGTTTTTGTAAATTTCTGAAAAATTTCAAGATTTGCTTCTAAACTTCTAAGCCTTATAACATCCCCAAAAAATAAAATATCATTCCCAAAACAATTCACACATGAAGTAGACATATGGGGAATGTAAAGTCATCACAATTTTTGGGGGTATTACTATGAATTACAGAAGTAGAGAAACTGAAACTTTGAAATTTGCTAAATTTTTCCAAATTTTTGTTAAATTAGGTATTTTTTGGTGCAAAAAAAAATAATTTTTTGACTTCATTTTACCAGTGTCATGAAGTACAATATGTGACGAAAAAACAATCTCAGAACGGCCTGGATAAGTCAAAGCGTTTTAAAGTTATCAGCACTTAAAGGGACTCTGGTCAGATTTGCAAAAAATGGCCTGGTCCTAAGGTGTAAAAAGGCTGTGTCCTTAAGGGGTTAAAATACCATTAGACAAAAAAAAAAAAAATATATATATATATATCACTATATATGGGTCAGACTAGGCCTTTCTCTCTAATGTACATCTGCAAAATAAAGCAAAAGCCAGCAGGGTTTGGCTTAAAAGTAAATTACAAAATAACCTACAGTAAGCTGTAGTTCTTTTAGATAAAATGTTTATAGCTGTTTATAGTTATTTTTTTTAATAATTATAGAAAACTAAACGACAAAATTTTTGTTTTCACTCTAATAGTCCATGATCAATTGTGGGCATTTTACAGTATCATGCTGATCTGATTCTAATATCTGACCTTCATAGACGGACTAAGCACAATATGAGGCGTGTGGGTTCATGTCTTAATTTTTTATAATGTGTTTTCCAATCCTCTTTATATTAGTGGCTTATGCTATTGACAACCCCCCCCTCTTTGAACTCAGCTCTAGGACTTATTTTTCCATTGCAACACACATAGACCAATGAGTACCGTATGTCTACCATAGCCTCCATACTTTATGTAATGGCAGACTACATCTACATCCTCTGCTCTTCTGTGCTGCATTACATATATAAAAAACTATGTTTTCTTTCATTTGTAGTAAAACATATTTCCATGATCACTTAAGTTTCAAATAATTTCCAAGAGCAGTCATTACAAAGGAATAGCTGCCAGGGATCATTTACACCAATGGGCATACAGTACAAGCCACCAGTCTGCATTTAAGTGATTGCAGTGATTCCAGTGGTTCACAATTACTGCTGAGTTGCAGTCGTCCAGGAAAAACAGCAGACTGTTGTAGGATTTGTTAGGCAATCATAACGGAGTTGGACCTCACTTACTGGAAATTAATTGTTGACGAGCAAAAGGTCCATGTACTCTTCTTGCACAGGGTCCTTCTAATGTCTAGGGCTGTCCTTAGTGAATGTCATACATTGAATATCTAGACAGTTAAGTTTATCTGGATCAATCTGAAATAATGACCATACCATGCAGATGTATAAATGAAATTGGGAACCCGGGAGCAGGTACAGTAAATGTACTTCTCTTTACAGGTCCCACTGGATGGGGGGGCTTGTTTAAAAAACAAAACAAAAAAAGAAACAACCCCTTTAAAAATCCAGTTTCATAGTTTGCTCTGTATTCTTGTTTGAAATACTGAAAGTTCCTTTCAAGGAAAACAGTTTAAATATTGAGAGGAATTCATTACACACGTACAAAGAACATGCTTAACATGTGGCTACAGAAGTGAGCCCGAAGGTTTAACAAAGATTAACACAAAACCACTATTGAGCTTTGGAACTTAAACAGCCACCACAAGGACTAATGGAGCTGTTTTTATAATACTGAACAGCATGAGAGTCCTTCGTTTCTTAAACAATTTCTTCATTGACTCTAATTAGGCTCCCCATTAGGCAAGGCAAGGTGTTTCTCAGGCAAAGAAAACATACATGAGTTTTCTTACCGTGCTGCTATTCACTATCTAGAAATATAATGAATTCTGGACCATTTTAACTACACTGCTCAAAAAAATAAAGGGAACACAAAAATAACACATCCTAGATCTGAATTAATTAAATATTCTTCTGAAATACTTTGTTCTTTACATAGTTGAATGTGCTGACAACAAAATCACACAAAAAAAAAAAATGGAAATCACATTTTTTAACCCATGGAGGTCTGGATTTGGAGTCACCCTCAAAATTAAAGTGGAAAAACACACTACAGGCTGATCCAACTTTGATGTAATGTCCTTAAAACAAGTCAAAATGAGGCTCAGTAGTGTGTGTGGCCTCCACGTGCCTGTATGACCTCCCTACAACACCTGTGCATGCTCCTGATGAGGTGGCGGACGGTCTCCTGAGGGATCTCCTCCCAGACCTGGACTAAAGCATCTGCCAACTCCTGGACAGTCTGTGGTGCAACGTGACGTTGGTGGATAGAGCGAGACGTGATGTCCCAGATGTGCTCAATTAGATTCAGGTCTGGCGAACGGGCGGGCCAGTCCATAGCATCAATGCCTTCGTATTGCAGGAACTGCTGACACACTCCAGCCACATGAGGTCTAGCATTGTCTTGCATTAGGAGGAACCCAGGGCCAACCGCACCAGCATATGGTCTCACAAGGGGTCTGAGGATCTCATCTCGGTACCTAATGGCAGTCAGGCTACCTCTGGCGAGCACATGGAGGGCTGTGCGGCCCTCCAAAGAAATGCCACCCCACACCATAACTGACCCAATGCCAAACCGGTCATGCTGGAGGATGTTGCAGGCAGCAGAACGTTCTCCACGGCGTCTCCAGACTCTGTCACGTCTGTCACATGTGCTCAGTGTGAACCTGCTTTCATCTGTGAAGAGCACAGGGCGCCAGTGGCGAATTTGCCAATCTTGGTGTTTTCTGGCAAATGCCAAACGTCCTGCACGGTGTTGGGCTGTAAGCACAACCCCCACCTGTGGACGTCGGGCCCTCATATCACCCTCATGGAGTCTGTTTCTGACCGTTTGAGCAGACACATGCACATTTGTGGCCTGCTGGAGGTAATTTTGCAGGGCTCTGGCAGTGCTCCTCCTGTTCCTCCTTGCACAAAGGCGGAGGTAGCTGTCCTGCTGCTGGGTTGTTGCCCTCCTACGGCCTCCTCCACGTCTCCTGATGTACTGGCCTGTCTCCTGGTAGCGCCTCCATGCTCTGGACACTACCTGACAGACACAGCAAACCTTCTTGCCACAGCTCGCATTGATGTGCCATCCTGGATAAGCTGCACTACCTGAGCCACTTGTGTGGGTTGTAGACTCCGTCTCATGCTACCACTAGAGTGAAAGCACCAGCAGCATTCAAAAGGGACCAAAACATCAGCCAGGAAGCATTGGAACTGAGAAGTGGTCAGGTCACCACCTGCAGAACCACTCCTTTATTGGGGGTGTCTTGCTAATTGCCTATAATTTCCACCTGTTGTCTATCCCATTTGCACAACAGCATGTGAAATTGATTGTCACTCAGTGTTGCTTCCTAAGTGGACAGTTTGATTTCACAGAAGTGTGATTGACTTGGAGTTACATTGTGTTGTTTAAGTGTTCCCTTTATTTTTTTGAGCAGTGTATTTTCACCATATATGCAGTAAAAACGTGTGCAGTTCCAATTACATTTCAGCTAGATAGTCTAAAGGTAAAGGCATATTTAAGCTTTGCTGATTTCTGTGAGCATGCCATTCATCTGAAAGCAGCTAGCAGAATATCATACACATGCTTCAGAAAAAAAAAACATTGACATGTATGGTACATAAATTTCAGGAGCAGAAATTTCGGCAATGAAACTGCTGTATATGAACTTTTCTTATATGTGGTGTGAGAGGTTAGCTCTTCGCTGGGGGTCATTCACACCGATACGACTTCAGGACATCAGGTTTCAGGGCCAAACAGTGCATTTATTGTGATACACCAGCACAAGCAAAATGACAAAAATAATAAACACTCGCCCGTCCAGGCTCTAACTAAACACATAAGCGTATCCCTGACTCACCTAGAGAGCCCTGTTCACACATGGAACACAAATGCGGCTTTCTTCAGCCATTCAGTCCAGCAACCTCCAGGCTGTGACACTTCAATACCTTTTGGGGGATTGTGGCCCAGTAGTCCTCCCGACTCTGGCCTCGTGATCTTTGTTTCACAGGTGTCACCGCGTCCCCCAAAGTTCAGGCTATCGCCTAACCTCGTGGCCCCTCAGCCCACCTGGCTGAGACCACTCACACAGAGCCTCACCAGGACTCTGCTTCACAAGACACTCCAGAGTGAGACACACCAAAGATCCAGTAGCAGGATTAAATAGGATCCCTGGACATGAGCATGCCTCAAGTCCCGGACTGGAACCTGGGGAACAGGCACCCACCCAACACATTGCCTGTTCCCAGTAAAAGCCCGCCCTGAACTAGCTGAACCAGCTACACTATCTACATTGTGTCCCCCAACTATTTTAGTGGACACCTGAACTAGGGCTTTTACTCCACCAAGGCCAGGCCCCTTGGTGACACGCTCCTGGTGCACACAACACCCCCTTTATCCTGTTTCCCTGTGACTTTACTGCACACCTCAATGTTCACATTGCCACAGTGGATAGAAAGTACAGCTTTTACAATACTACAGCTGATAAATGGGGCAATCTACAACTAATAAGAAACATATCTCTAAAACCTAGAATATGCAGGAAGTAGTGATGATCAAGCAACAAAGTATTCAGCCCGAACATATTGCTATATTTGTGTGCTCGGCTGAGCACCCGAGTATAATGGAAGTCAATGGGAGACAACCAGGCACCCCTTGCTCAGAAGTGAAGAGGGTGTCTTGGGTCATAAAAAAAGGTTAGAAATTGATGGAAACCCCATCAAAAAGGTTTGGAAACAGCATTAAGAGGAGAGCTGGATGCATCTTAGACTCCTATTATGTACAACATACGATAGACAACCACACAAAGGCTATATGCCAAAAGCCAGGTATGTGGAAGCCATCAATCTATCCATGAAACAGATTTAGTCTATGCTTAGTCAGCATACTTGTGCATTATAAGATATTCGAAACCAGCTCTCATCTGACTGAGAACCAACAAACCTCAAAGTTACTATGCATCTGTTGGATGGCTTGGGTGAACCTGCACACCTAGATTAATATAATAAGGGTGACAAAAAGTTATCTGATTGTCCTAACATAATATTCAATAACGTTTCTATACAGTTTTGTCATGTAAAAACTCATTTGCATAAACATGGGCATATGGGAAAGACATGCAAATGAGCAGAATCTGCCTTGTTTTTCAGCTGTCTTAAGACTATGAAAACCAATAGATGGCGCTATTGAGTTATGAACAGCACCCTTTATTGCTTTCACAGTCTTATGACAAGACTAATATTCTTGTCAGAAGACTATGAAACCAATACAGGGCGCTGTTCCTAACTCAATAGCACCATCTATTTGTTTCATAGTTTTCTGACAAGAATATTAGACTGATTTTTATGACAAGCTTATTAGTGTAGCCTTTTGCATGGAAAATTTGTGATAAAAATAGGATGATATCTGACACTGGGAAAGCTGGGTAATAACTCAGTGATAAAATCTGACACTGGGAAAGCTGGGTAATAACTCGTGATCTACACTAAGTTATTACCCAGCTTTTCCAGTGTCAGAATTTATCACTGACTTACTACATAATTATTATATAATATTTGCAATATTGCTATATATTTGATTTTTAGAATATTACGAATATTCTAAAAAACGAATGCAGAGCAATATAGCTAATATGATCTCAGCGAATAGTCTTGTCATAACACTATGCAACTAATAGAGGGCGCTGTCCATGAGTCATGATTCATGACTCATGAATCATGACTCATGAACAGCGCCCTCTATTAGTTTCATAGTGTTATGACAAGACTATTCTCTGTTGCGAGTGAATAGTCTTGTCATAACACTATGCAACTAATTGAGAGCGCTGTTCATGAGTCATGATTCATGACTCATGAATTATGACTCATGAACAGCGCCCTCTATTAGTTGCATAGTGTTATGACAAGACTATTCACTCACAACAGCGAATAGTCTTGTCATAACACTAAGCAACTAATAGAGGCCGCTGTTCATGAGAGATTCTGCTCATTTGCATGTCTTTCCCATATGCCCATGTTTTTGCAAATTAGTTTTTACATGACAAAACTGTATAGAAAGGTTATTGAATATTATGTTAGGACAATCAGAAAACCTATTGTCGCCCTAATGATATTGATCTAGTTGTGCAGGTCCACCCAAGCCATCCAACAGATGCAAAATAACTTTGAGGTTTACTGGATCTCAGTCAGATGAGCGCTGGTTTGGAATATCTCATAGTGCACAAGGCTGCCATTGTAAGGTATGCTGGCAGTTATCTGTCTCATGGATAGGTTGATGGCTTGTACATACCTGGCTTTTGGCATATATCCTTTGTGTGGTTGTCTATTGTATATCATACATAATAGGAGTCTAAGATGCATTCAGCTATCCTCTTAATGCTCTTGCTAAACCATTTTGATGGGGTTTCTATCAATTTCTAACCTTTTTTTTATGAACCAGACACCCTCTTCTCTTCTGAGTAGGGGGTGCCTGGGGTTTTCCCATTGACTTCCATTGTATTCTAGCACCCAAATTATTAGGCCGAGCACTCGGATCTGCCGAGCATAGCGATGCTCGAGCCGAACAGCAGTTCAGCCAAGCATGCTCGCTCATCACTAGCATGAAGGACAAGTGGCCAATTGGCTCCCATAGAAGTGCTTTCCCTGCAATGCGTAGCAGCCAACAAAGGATTCAGCCTGCTATTTTGGTCCATGTATCTATGTAACCATCAGCGTCAGACGTGACCAGTAAATTTTGATTTCTTGATGATCTCATGTGTATGGCAGGCTTTAGCTTATGTCTCTATCAAGACAACATTTCTTGTTTTTTAGTGTACTTTTAAAAGTGTTATCTCATAATCTCAAGGGATTCGGCTAACATCATTGGGAGAAGCCACATCTAGCCATATCATTTCTCCTTTAGTGGTTCAGATGAATGGCTGACCATATGATACACGGATGGTCCAGGTCAGCTACTCTATGTACATATATCCTAACAGGTCATGACTAATAAATAAAGTGGTTGTCCTTATGGAGTAACAACTTTAAAAAATTTAACTACAGTACCACATTAATATTTTACTGCAAACTTAGCAACTTTTCATTTACTTTGCAAAATGTACTACTGATTATTTACCAAATCCTATCTTCTTATCTATCCACATATCAGGTAAGTATCTATTACTAATAACAGTTTTCAGTGGATATGTAATAAGCCCTAATTTTGTGGATGTACAAATATGTCCTAAAAAATGCATTTACATCTAACCTCCACTAGGGGACACAGGCAGGCTATGCAGAGTTTCTCCCTCATCTTCAGCTGATATGACCCCCTCTTTCCATTTCCCACCATCATGCATTCCTTAAACTGCCATGACATTTATTTTTAAACAGAGCTATGTGCTGAAAAATGCCAGCTTGTCAAAAAGATACAAATCAAGAGCTATAGTGCCAGCTCTACATATTCATGTGGAATCAAACTAAGTTCTGCTACTTTCTGCTTTTCAAAAATGATTACTTAAAGATATGGTTTTTGATAGAATTTATGGATGAATGTTTATGAGAATGAAATGTCAGTCTAAATTTAGTAAAGGCTGAAATTAAAAAAAAATTGGGATTTTACACACTTCTGTAGTTGACAGATGTCAAGAAAAACCCAAGCAAAAAAATCCATATGAAACCTGTTGTGAAACCTTAATGTATTTTTCAGTCTTACACATATTCTAAAGAAATTTTGTGTTTTAGTGATTTTTTAAAAATATAAACTAGCAGAAGGACCCGGCTTTGTACGGGTATATTTCATCTATTTCATTTAATGTTTGTGTGTGTCGTTAAAAGATATCGACAGTATCCCCCATAACAGTGATCTCAACAGCACCCCACCCCTTTAACATTGAACTCCACAGTTCCCCACCCCTTAAAGGGGTTGTCCGGAACCAAATATTTTTTTTTAAAAACACGTTTACTCACAATGCACATCTAAGTAAAGGCCTCCATACATTTTCAGCTATTTTCGCCACTTCTATGTGGCTCCAACGGTCCCCCACTCATTGTTTATATATCTGTTTATCTTTACCTGACTTCCGGCTGCACTGCCCTGTGGGTCCTGGGGCAGCGCAGCATCAGGTGGTTACAGCTGTCTCTCTCCTCCGCTGTAACTCCGCCCCCTCATCAATATTCACTTCAATTCATTCAGAAGTTCACCGGATTGGAGGGGCGGGGCTTAGCGGGTTAAGGGGCGGGGCTTAGCGGGATGCCGGCCAGCCGCTGTAACTCCGCCCCCTCATCAATATTCACCTCAATTCATTCAAGAGCTCACCAGACTGAAGGGGCAGGGCTTAGCGGATTAAGGGGCGGGGCTTAGCGGGATGTCGGCCAGCCGCTGTAACTCCGCCCCCCTCATCAATATTCACCTCGATTCATTTGCTGCCAGTGACGTCACCGGGCTCCCTGAGCAGCGGAAGAGGAAGCTTTGCTTGCCTGCAAGGGACCCGGTACGTCACTGAGGAGAAGAAAACAGTAACTTCCGGCCATGAATTTCAAAGATGAAAATGGGGCTGCAGAAATCTGTGCCAAAGGTACTACCTGCTTGTATGTAATGTGTATGCCACACTTGTACTATTAGAGCAATGTCCCCAATCCCGGACAACCCCTTTAACACTGACCCTCCCCACAGTGCCCCGCCACTTTAAAATGGGACCTTCACAGCAGCCCATCCCCTTAACTTTGACCTTCACAGCAGCCCGCCCCTTTAACAGTGAGTTTCACAGCACCCCACTCCTCTGACAGTGACCTCCTCAGGGGCCCGCTGCCTTAACAGTGACCTTCACAGCAGTTGACCCTTTAATAGTGGCCCCTGCCCCCTTAACAGTGACCTCCACAGTGTCCTCCCCTTTATCAGTGACCTCCACAGCGGCCTTCCCCTTAACAGAAAAATTCACAGTGAACGCCTCTTTAACAGTGACCTCCACAGAGCCTGCCCCTTTAATGCTAGGGCTACACGATGACATGTGTCGCGCAACATTTTGTCTCAGCAATTTTTATAATGATAGGCTATGGTGCGACTGCGACACGACAGTTGCAAAATTGACTTTTCTGTCGCAGTCACAGCATGTCACATGTTGCAGTGCAATACCATAGACTATCATTTAAAAAAATGGCGCGCGACATTGGTGCAACATTGTGTAGTTGTGCCCTATATGTCGTGCGACTTATTGTCGTGCGACACATGTCATCGTGTAGCCCTAGCTTAAAGCTGACCTACAGCAGTGAAGAAAAATGGCTGGGTTGTTATGGAAACCTGGAGTAAAACTGTGTATGTGGAGACTAAGGGCCTGTGAGCTGTGACCCCACAAGATTTCTTTCAAGGGATGTGTATACCGAGTTTCATTGAAATCGATGGTTGTGTTTTTGAGTGATCGCGGAGCATACATACATACGTCCTTCTTTATATATATATATAGATTGATAGAAGCCATCATCGCTAACTCCCTGCAATCAACTATTATCACCGGAGGAAGCCGCAGCCAGTTAAATATCTCCTGTCTAGCAGACTGTCTTGGTCTACCGTAGCTTTTCGTTTTGGCTCATAACAGGGCGTTCTAAAAGGCGAACAAACTTGTAATCTAATAAAATATATGAATAAGTGTTTGATGGATTCACACCATCGAACCCTATGAAAATATCATTTTAAATCTGAGATGTTTTATGCTTATTGACTAATCATATTCAATTCATTCAGTTTTTTTAATTGCTCCCAAAAATTTCAGCTTAAGTCGCACATCATGTCATACAATGACCTTACCAAAGTTACCTTGCTGCTATGATTAGTACTGTAGGAATGTTAAGCAGAAGAGTTGCCACGTTTCCACGTATTAGATTTTTATGAAGATTCTAGTCAAATAACAGGTCATATTGATATATTGAATTCTGGAAAAAAAACTGCCTCTAAATGTAGGTTATTCACAATTGGCAGGGGCTTTGCTACTGTAAGTAGACCTCGCATCAGGTAAATAGCGACACTGGGTGCAACAATAGCAGTTACAACCAAGTCCTGGTGCGTGAGTAGACCCAAGGGCCCTCTGCTACACGAGAAAGCACCAGTATTACCAATGATAAATAGCAAGAAAGGGGTCTGCTACAGAATTTGCTATTGGGTCCAGGAGTATCAAATTACTACCCTGCCGTACATCACAAGCAAAGATAGATGAACAGATAGACAGAAATGCAGATGCAAACAGAATATATAATATATTATAACAAAATATATAATGAGGAACATAATAGAGTGATATGAGATAGATAGATAGATAGATAGATAGATAGATAATAGAGCGATAGATCGATAGAATATAGATTATTAGATAGATAGATACATAGAATGTGTCGGCAGATAAGAACCATTTGGCCCATCTAGTCTGCCCAATATACTGAATACTATGGATAGCCCCTGGCCCTATCTTATATGAAGGATGGCCTTATGCCTATCCTATGCATGCTTAAACTCCTTCACTGTATTTGCAGCTACCACTTCTGCAGGAAGGCTATTCCATGCATCTACTACTCTCTCAGTAAAGTAATACTTCCTGATATTACTTTTAAACCTTTGCCCCTCTAATTTAAAACTATGTCCTCTTGTAGCAGTTTTTCTTCTTTTAAATATTCTCTCCTCTTTTACCTTGTTGATTCCCTTTATGTATTTAAAAGTTTCTATCATATCCCCTCTGTCTCGTCTTTCTTCCAAGCTATACATGTTAAGGTCCTTTAATCTTTCCTGGTAAGTTTTATCCTGCAATCCATGTACCAGTTTAGTAGCTCTTCTGGAGATATGGTCTCCAGTACTGCGCACAATACTCCAGATGAGGTCTCACTAGTGCTCTGTAGAGCGGCATGAGCACCTCCCTCTTTCTACTGGTAATTCCACTTGCTATACACCCAAGCATTCTGCTAGCATTTCCTGCTACTCTATGACATTGTCTGCCTACCTTTAAGTCTTCTGAAATAATGACCCCTAAATCCCTTTCCTCAGATACTGAGGTTAGGACTGTATCACTGATTTTATATTCTGCCCTTGGGTTTTTACGCCCCAGGTGCATTATCTTGCACTTATCAACATTAAATTTTAGTTGCCAGATTTTTGACCATTCCTCTAGTTTTCCTAAATCCTTTTCCATTTGGTGTATTCCTCCAGGAACATCAACCCTGTTACAAATCTTTGTGTCATCAGCAAAAAGACACACCTTACCATTGAGGCCTTCTGCAATTTCGCTGATAAAGATATTTATACAGTAGATAAATAGATATTTGATAGATAGATAGATAAATAGATAGATATGAGATGACTAGATAGCTAGCTCGACATATAGATGATAAATAGTGTTGATCACGAATATTCGAATTTCGAATTTTTATCGCGAATATAGGTACTTCGAAAATTTGCGAATATTTCAAATATAGTCATATATATTCCTAATTTTGAATATTCGATTTTTTTATCAGTACACATGATCCCTACCTGCTTCTAGCTTGTGGGCCAATGAGAAGGCTGCAGTATATTTTACTTTAGGAGTAGTGTTGTTTGCGAATTTTCGTAATGCGAATTTTTCAACTTAGAACTATTAGACAAAGAAGATTATAGCACTATATTAGCTAAATTGCTCTATATTCGTTTTTTTTTCGAATATTTGCTATATTGCTATAACTTTGTTTTTTAGAATATTCGTAATATTCTAAAACAAGAATATATAGCAATATAGCGAATATTCGAAAAAAAAAAAGAAATATAGAGAAATTTAGCTAATATAGTGCTATAATCTTCTTTGTCTAATAGTTGTCATTTTTTTCTCATCTGAAGTTCAGATTGGAAAACAATTACAACTATAAAAATAAAGATTATAGCACTAAATTGCTCTATATTCGTTTTTTTTCGAATATTCGCGATATTGCTATATATTTGAAAAAACTAAGTTATAGCAATATAGCGAATATTCGAAAAAAAACGAATATAGAGCAATTTAGCTAATATAGTGCTATAATCTTCTTTGTCTAATAGTTTTAAGTTGAAAAATTAGCAATAAAAATTGGCATTACGAAAATTCGCATATTACACGATCATTACCTTGCCGATTTTTCGAGTAAAAAATCGTAGAATATAACGAATGTTCAAATTTGCGAATATTCGACGAATATTCTACAAAATATTTGCGAAATATCGCAAATTCGAATATGACCCCTGCCGCTCATCACTAATGATAAATAGATAGATAGATAGGAGATAGATAGATATTACATAGATAGATAGATATTAGATAGATAGATAGATAGAGTAAAGAAAAATCAGCACTCCAAATTTGTGATGAAAAAAAGTGGACCGTTTATTCACCCATCAGACAGCAGATAGCTGTCAGATGGGTGAATAAACCGTCCACTTTCTTTCATCACAAATTTGGAGTGCTGCCTTTTTTCTTTACTCTATACACTTGGGACCTTGGTCTCAGGCCCCCAAGACGACTTTGCACCTGCGTTTAATGTGTGCTGCTTTTTTTCTTTCTTTTTCTAGATAGATAGATAATAGATAGGTAGATAATAGATAGATTTATAGATAGATATTAGTATTAGTAGATACAGTAGATAGATAGATATTAGATAGATAGATAGACAGATTATATATATAATATATAGAGGGACGTCCAGTTCTGGATAATATATATATATATAGATAATAGATAGATGTAGATGGCTAGATAGATAGCTAAATACATAGATGATAGAAATGTATATATATATATATATATAAATATATATATATATAGATATATAGATATATATACAGTGGATATAAAAAGTCTACACACCCCTGTTAAAATGTCAGGTTTCTGTGATTTAAGGAGACAAAGATAAATCATTTCAGAACTTTTTCCACCTTTAATGTGACCTATAAACTGTACCACTCAATTGAAAAACAAACTGAAATCTTTTAGGTAGAGGGAAGAAAAAATATAAAAATAAAATAATATGGTTGCATAAGTGTGCACACCCTTAAACTAATACTTTGTTGAGGCACCTTTTGATTTTATTGCAGCATTCAGTCTTTTTGGGTATGAGTCTATCAGCATGGCACATTTTGACTTGCAAGATTTGCCCACTCTTCTTTGCAAAAACACTCCAAATCTGTCAGATTGTGAGGGCATCTCCTGTGCACAGGCCTCTTCAGATTACCCCACAGATTTTCAATCGGATTCAGGTCTGGGCTCTGGCTGGGCCATTCCAAAACTTGAATCTTCTTCTGGTGAAGCCATTCCTTTGTTGGTTTGGATGTATGCTTTTGGTTGTTGTCATGCTGAAAGATAAAGTTCCTCTTCATGTTCAGCTTTCTAGCAGAAGCCTGAAGGTTTCGTGCCAATATTGACTGGTATTTGGAACTGTTCATAATTCCCTCTAGCTTAACTAAGGCCCAGTTCCAGCTGAAGAAAAACAGCCCCAAAGCATGATGCTGCCACCACCATGCGTCACTGTGGGTATGGTGTTATTTTGGTGATGTGCAGTGTTGTTTTTGCGCCAAACATCTTTTGGAATTATGGCCAAAAAGTCCAAACTTGGTTTCATCAGACCATAACACCTTTTCCAACATGCTTTTGGGAGACTTCAGATGTGTTTTTGCAAAATGTAGCCTGGCTTGGATGTTTTTCTTCGTAAGAAAAGGCTTTTGTCTTGCCACTCTACCCCATAGCCCAGACATATGAAGAATACGGGACATTGTTGTCACATGTACCACACACCCAGTACTTGCCAGATATTCCTGCAGCTCCTTTAATGTTCCTGAAGGCCTCTTGGTAGCCTCCCAGACCAGTTTTCTTCTTGTCTTTTCATCAATTTTGGAGGGACGTCCAGTTCTTGGTAATGTCACTGTTGTGCCATATTTTCTCCACTTGATGATGACTGTCTTCACTGTGTTCCATTGTATATCTAATGCCTTGAAAAAAATTTGTACCCTTCTCCTGACTAATACCTTTTAACAATGAGATCCCTCTGATGCTTTGGAAGCTCTCTGTGGACCATGGCTTTTCCTGTGGGATACGACTAAGAAAATTTCAGGAAAGACCAACTAGAGCAGCTGAACTTTATTTGGGGGTTAATCAGAGGCACTTTAAATGATGGCAAGTGTATGCTGACTCCTATTTAACATGATTTTAAATGTGATTGCTTAATTCTGAACACAGCTACATCCCCAGTTATAAGAGGGTGTGCACACTTATGCAACCACATTATTTTAGTTTTCTTCCCTCCACCTAAAAGATTTCAGTTTTTTTTTCAAATGAGTGGTACAGTTTATAGGTCACATTAAAGGTGGAAAAAGTTCTGAAATTATTTATCTTTGTCTTATTTTTTTACAGCACAGAAACCTGACATTTTAACAGGGGTGTGTAGACTTTGTATATAAACTGTATATATATATATATATATATATATTAGATAAATAGATAGATAGATAGATCAATAGATAATGATAGATATTAGATAGATAGATAGATAGATAGATAATAGACTGATAGATATAATTGATAGCTATAGATAGATAGATAAAAAAAACACCTAATTATTAAGTATAAATTGCCCCCTTTCCCAATTTTACATATAAGGCTACATGCACACAAACGCATTTTGTTTCCGTGTCCGTTCCATTTTTTTTGCGGATAGGATGCGGACCCATTCAATTCAATGGGTCTGCAAAAATGCGGACAGCACACCATGTGCTGTCCGCATCAGTGTCTCCGTTCTGTAGCCCGCCAAAAAAGTAGAACATTTCCTATTCTTGTCTGTTTTGCGGACAAGGATAGGCATACGGATGACATACGGACGTCATTCTTTTTTTTTGCGGATCCGCAATTTTGGTACGGCAAAATACATGCGGTCGTGTGCATGTAGCCTAAAATATATAAACAACAAATAAATATATTACATATCTCTACGTCTAAAAAGTCCAAACTATTAAAATATAAAAAAAAACTCCTATGCGGTGAACACCATAACAGAAAAAGAAGAATAATAAAAACCGCATGATTCGCAATTTTTTTTTTGTCACCTTGCCCCCCAAGCAATAGGATAGGACTGTTCAATTATGGGCTGGACGTTCCATAAAATGCAGAATGTATCCAGCTTTTTTGGTGTTTTATTTTTTTCACGTGGTATCGAATGGTATCGAGTATCGCAATACTTTTTTATGGTATTGAAACCAAATGAAAATTTTGGCATCGAAACAACACTAGTCATCAGAAGTTCCTGCACTGAGAACAGATGCAGCGTGAAGGTAAATGGGAGGAGAATGGCCTATTTCCGTTAGAGCAGAGAAGTCAGACAGGCCTGCAGCATCAGTCCAACCCTGTTTAATATCTACATCAATGAGCTGGCGCCGGCTCTGAAGTAATCCACAACATCTGGTCTCACCCTCCATGACACCGAGATGAAATTTCTCCTTTATGCAGATGATTTTCTGCTCCTATTGCCAACTGAGAAAGGTCTCCAAGATAACCTGAAAATCCTGGAGAAGTTCAGTAACACGTGGGCACTGCCCATAAATCCAAAGAAAACCAACATCATGGTGTTCCAGAAAATAAACTGGAAAGCCTCCCTTCCTGCTAAACAACTGTCCACTTTCAGAAACCGACAGCTACACCTACCTGGGCCTAGAAATCAGACAATCAGGGAGTTTTAAGAAAGCCATCGAAACACGGAAAGACAAGGCGAACAAAGCCATCAGAAGGTGTCTGTATCACCTTAAAGCACCAGTGACCGTCTGTCTTAAAATCCTTGACACCATCATCGCCCCAATCCCCCTGTATGGCAGTGAAGTCTGGGGCCCAGACATATACCCAGACTGGGCAAAGTGGGACTCTGGGCCAACAGAACTATTCCACCTATAACTCTGCAAACACTTTCTCCAGGTCCACAGGAGCACCTCAAACAGTGCCTGTTGAGCAGAACTGGGCAGATTCCCACTTTACATTGCTGCCCAGAAGAGGGCGATATCATTCAGAGCCCATCTGCATAGCAGCAGTCCCAGCTCCTACCATCACAAAGCCTTGCTACTCCAAGAAGCCCAAGAAAAGAAAAGCACCCTGCAACAACTCACCCAAACCCAGCCTGCCCAAGCCACCAACCAATATAGCCTGGCAAAGGGGGAAATCCAGAGGATGA
This sequence comes from Bufo bufo, assembly GCF_905171765.1. NCBI lineage: Eukaryota > Metazoa > Chordata > Amphibia > Anura > Bufonidae > Bufo > Bufo bufo. The sequence continues at coordinate 241,447,726 of NC_053394.1, read as the reverse complement.
TACACAAGAGCAAAGAAGAGTATATTAGCATCTGGAGGAACGACATACGAACATCACAGAAGCTGACAGCACACTAGAGCCTGTAGAGGGAGTACAAACTGGTCCCATATCTGGAGAAACTCCACAATCGAAGAGACCGACAGATCCTGAGGCTCTACAGACTGAGCGCCCACAGCCTGCTCATTGAATCCGCGTGTCACCGACAGAGGTACATGCCCAGGGAGAGCAGACTGTGCAAGCAGTGCAGCCAGGAGGCCATGGAGGATGAGGCTCATTTCCTTCTGTGGTGCCCCAAATACTCAGCAGTGAGGGAGACTCACTTTAGGTGACTGTCTGATCTCTGCCCAGACTTCACCTCCATGGAGGAGGAAGAGAGATTCTCCATACTGCTGGGGAAGTGGAGAACACAGCGGCCATAGAAGCACAATATATTACTGCCTGCCATAGACTGAGAGGAGCCTGATATACCATGGACTCCTTTATCCTCACCCTGGACGTTTCCCCACTCCCCAACCCTACCCAATTATTTCCCACTTGCTTTGGCAATGCTAAAATGTATTTAGTCCTGCCAATAAAAGCTTATTTGATTTGATTTGATTTGATAGATAGATATTAATTAGATAGATAGATAGATAGATAGATAGATACAGTAGATAGATAGATAGATAGATAGATAGATAGATAGATAGATATTTGATAGATAGATAGATATGAGATGGCTAGATAGCTAGCTAGACACATAGATGATAAATAGATAGATAGATATGAGATAGATAGATATTAGATAGATAGATAGATAGATAGATAGTGTGACGCTTCGTAATCTCAGCAATACGAAGAAATTGCTAATGTGTCTGGTTTTTAAATCACAAAAAATCACAAGAGCCCTCTCCTTCACACAAAGAGTTAAAATCTTATTTTGTTTCAACCCAGAAGTAATTCACCTTGCTAACACAGCTCACAGATCAGAGTCAATTAGCACCTCCGTGCCAAAAGAATCTTCCTAGACAGAGGAGCACCCCCTGCCAGGTTATACATCCATCACTCTGATATCATCAAGACAAAACCTCATAAAAAGTTCATCTTCCCAGTCTGTGTGGCTCCTGCGTTACAGAAGGTCTCACACCTTTAGCCTGGGCAGCTAACTTCATAAGAAAAGGACAGATCCTTATCACACAGCTGGTTGGTACAAGAAGGAAGATGACCTGAAAGTCATCTTCAATCCATAGACTTCATATTTTTTCCGATATTTTCCTCATATTTCATGGGTTAGGAAAATATGAAAGGAACCATCTTTCAGAGGTTGTTCGGGTTATTCTAACACACTTTCCTAGAAATCTGCAAACAAATCGGAAATTCCTTCTCTAAGATATGACGGTTCTCAGGCACACTGTATTGTCTTCCAGTCATATTTCATATCAGATGATTCGCAAAATTGTCCTGATTATAAATATGAACTTTATTTCCTAATTTGACCTACGGGTACAGAGAAACTG